>NC_068960.1:20899101-21635460 GCF_026419915.1 Harpia harpyja | reverse complement strand
CCTATGGAAGAGGATGAATGAAAACATCAACACATCTGCAGCTACTGCTGCTAGCAGAGCCTTGTGCTCTTAACACAGTGGTCCATTTTTATAGCGCAGAGGCTTAGCTCTACATACATCTGTTTTAATCTAAATCCAAGAGATGTACGTCAGCACGCAGAGCAGCACAAGTTAAGCTCTGTTTGTACAAGGTGCTCAAATCTGCTTTAGCTAGCTCACTGCCCAGTTAGGCTGAGCAGGACACCAGGCACCTGGGTTTGGAAGCCCACAAGCTTACTGCCCCTGGAACTCCAAGCACAGCAAGGCACCATTTTCACCCCCAACCCTCCGCTTGCCCTGCCTCTTTAGACTTCCTTGCAATCAGAAGCAGCACAGGACTGACTGACATGGCAGGACAACATTAAATTTAAAGCAGCATGAGCATTTTTATTTTTGACACCATAGGACCCTTGCTTTAGAAAGGGAAAAATGGAGAAAAACCACCCTACTTTGCATTACCAGCTGAAACCAGGAGAGAGAAAGGAGGTAAGAACTGTACTTAATGGATCAAGGGTCTCTACAGAAACACTAGTAGCAAAAGGGGGAGACACAGTAAAAAGGTCTCTACAACTCATCATGCTTGTCAAAGAGTCCATATCCAGACCCTAAGGCTACAGGGATTAATGATGGCATTATTCAAACCGGACATTTTCCTACTTCACAAATGGACAACTTCAAATGTTAGCTGGGTTAGTCAAGAGACGCTTAGAACTATTTAAGGTATCTGACCCACTTTGGCTGGAATGGGATGAGGAAATGCTCAAAGGACAGCTTCAACACTTGATTTTAAAAAGATAGCTTATTACAACTCCTCATTTCTAATTGTTGCCTTTACTCTGCCACTGAGGGAAGATGGATTTCTCTCGCGCAGAGTAGATTTGTCCAACTACAGACATGGCTTTTAGTCACCTAGTGGGCTCCCCCACCCCCTTCTCTATGAGCTCATTTTTCAAACTTTTTTCTATGCGTTTTCCAAAAAGCTGGAGGGGGCAGGGGGTGGTATTAGGATGGTAGTCCTATTAACTAATCTCCTCAGTCAGAACGGCTGTTGACTTACAAGTGTAACGAGGCCTTGACCTAATTTCCCTTGCCTTGTTTATAGGCATTGCCTACTTCCACTTCATAAGTAAAAACGTTCCTAATGAGTATCTTCCTTCTTACGATACCATTTTCATAACACATACAGAAGGAAAGCCTATGTTTAATTGCTGTGCATTACATCTAAATTAAAACACCTACAGCAGCAACTTCCTACATGCTTTACGTATTACTTGCAGTGTACAACTTGCACTTCAGAAAGTTTGCACAACACAAGAATGGGTTTTAGACTTTGCTAGCATCCAAGATCTTTCCATGTACAGAAGGCCACCATCTAGCTGCCTTTCATTGCTCCATTCCTCCTACAGAGGCTATAATTAGAGACTGACATAAAGGACAATATCAATAAGATATATCCGATATTATGAAGAGCAAATTCTTTTAGTCAGTAGGAGATATTTTTCAGTTGCTTGCATGTATTACTGAAAATTTGATCTCACACCTTAAAAGTTGAGGAAAATGGCACTTGGAAAGTTTTACTGAGAGAGTGACTTATGCCCAATAGCATTCGTTCCCCTTTTGGAATTCAAAAAAAAAAAAAAAAAACCAAACTTCCTTCTCTCTCTCTCAACTGTACCAGACTGCCAGGCATATACAAAGAAGAGATCTTATGAGACAAAGGAGCATACGTGGCATACTACCTATTCATCCACCAGCCTTCTCTTTAAATGAGAAGTCTGTGGCAGTTTAATATTTTGCCAACTCTTGCTAGGATTTGTCCACCATAGGGAACACCTCCAACATACTTCTCTTGCGAGAGATCCCAATTTTATACAAGAAGTTCAACTGATTTGTTCCAAGTTTTGTCACTCCTTTATAGCTTCACAAAGCTGCAAGACATTTCTCCTGCATACTCCGGAAGACAACGGATAAGTTTACACTATTACAGTTCAGGGAGTTGCCTTCAGCCATCAGGGCGCTGTATGAGCCTTCACTGTGAATGCGTCTCTCCCACTCATGAGGTCGGCTTGCCTCCAGCCGGGTAGAAATGTATCACTCCAGCCTTTTCCACCCTCACCACTTGGGAGGAGGAATGACTGGAAATCAGCTCCTGAACCCCCAAAATTGATAGCACAAACCAAAACAAAACAAAACAAAAAAAACAGAATAACAAACCAACCAAATCCAACCAAGAAAACCCCCAAGCCCCATGACCTTCACGGAAGTAAAACCACCTACACCTTCCATTCCTACCGCACAAACTCATGCGGAAAAAAGCCTGCAGACACCTGCTGGCAAGCTAAAGCACCTTGTTCCTGACGACAGCATTCAGAGAAAGCCACTTTTTTTTCTGCCTTGAAGCTGGGTCAGTAGCCCCAGAGCAGCACCCAGCCGCAGCCCGTTACAAGCTTACGGTGACAACACAATGCTGAGACAGGCACAGAGAACCTTACGCACAACTACGTTAAAACCAGGGGCTCTGACAAATTTTTCCAACCGAAATGATTCTATGACTCTATAAAGGAGGTGCTTGTCTCGTTGGGTTGGTATTTGAATGAGCCGTTGGTACTGCTGTTGGTACCCAAGCTGATGACAGGTTTGCAGGAGATGGGGGATATCCTGGAGGGGGGACAGTGTACCCAGCAGACAGAGGCTGACCAGGTGGAAACTGAGGAGGAAACGGTCTTGGTGGTCCCCCCGGTGGAAGAGGAAGCGCATGGGGTGCTGGAGGATACACGGAAGGTGGAGGCACAGGCACAAAGACTGGTGTTGATGCTGGTAGTGTTGGGGCCCGAGTCCTTTGGGTACGTTCACTGTTCAGGCGGCCTCGATTTGAGCTTCAAAGGAAAATCCCCCCACATGCGTCACTCTGTTACTCTCTCTCCCCTCATTTTAAAGAGGAAAGCTAATGAAGCGGGAGCATGGTGGCAAGCACTTCTTGTTCTCAACTGAAGCCTTTTTCTCCCTGCTCTCTGTTCATTGGAGACTACACTCATTTCTTGACCCTCCTACCTGCCTTCCACATCCTCACCCCCAACACTTCCCTCAGTCTGCTCTCCTCGTACTCAGCTTTGCGACTGTGGATGGAGGCTGCCCAGGCTTAAAAGAGACTCCCATCTCGCACGTGCCAACACTTCACACTTCTGATCTGCAAAGTACTGCACAGATAGTAACTCATCTTCTCCCAGACTTCTATCATCTTCTTCCACGTACACTTCCTACGTTGTTGCCTCACCATGATGTCTTTGGCCTGCTCTTGTCCCCAAATTGTTATTCTCCTGCTTACTCAATTGCAGATTTCAGACAATCCGTGGGATGGATCCTGGGGTTTGTTTTGATTTATCTTTAAGATTTTATAAACACAGGGCACCCTTACAACCTATCTATAACACATATATACCAAAAGGAAGGACTGACCTGACCCTGCAATCATAGATAAAACAGACTCCTCTCTCACCAACTGAGAGAAAGCAGCTTGGCTATTTGGGCTGACTAAATTGAAGACATTCAAAATGGTCATAACACAACAGTGTTGACTTTTCCAAGAATTTGCTCCATCAGCATCAACTAAGTTGTTAGAAAAAAAAGAATGTTGGAGGCTGACTCCTATTGGGAAATCAATTTCTACAGCCCTGTGCAGCCAGTAACCAAAAGGGTGGCTTTCCACCTGATCCTTTAATTGTATTGAATTTTGATAGGTAATTCTGGTTTCCTCAAAAAGAGTTCCTTTGTCAGAGTCCTCTTCTCAATCAGGTACTGGAGGTTTATTTTAAATAATTTCACTGCAAGCACAGATCCCCTTTGTTAAAGCCAATTCAAATCAGGCCATTGAAAAATTAACGACCACTTGTATCCTCCACAACTATCTGTGCATACTCACTTCATTATGAATCAGCCGTTGCAGAAGTTAAGTGCTACGGCCTCGTTTAACATTGAATACATTGAATTTCTGCAGAATACTTACAGTTCCCAGCCTGGTCTGCCACCTGCTGAGCCAACTGTACTGCCTCTCCCTGGATGACCTTTTGGAGTGGAGAGAGGAAAAAGCAAAAAATCCCATTCAGTTTATCTGAAGATAATATTTTGAAAGGAATTCTAAAGTTACAGTTCCTTACCAGTGGTGCGTATTGATTGTCCTTGGCGGCCCAGACGACTTGCTAATGCTGCTTGTCTTCGCACAGGAACCCGACAGCCCTTGTGAATAAACACAGACAGTTGGAAAAGAAGCTCTACTACAATATAAGAATCACTGCATATGTTGAAAAAAAGCTTACCTTCTCTTGCAACAAACTGCTGATTGACAGAGAGGAAGATGTACATGGTTCAGAGGCACTCACCAGAGCAGCGGCAGGTGTAACAGTCATGAGTGGTGGCGGAGGCGGTGGCGGCTGCTGCTGTTGCTGCTGCCAAATCTGCTGATGGAGCCTTTTTGTGTAGCCAGTTCCATTTTTGAAGTTGTTCACAGCCTACATGCAGAAAAGCATTTACAAGAAAGTGTGATGAAACTTCAGCAGATATACAAACAAAAGCCTTCACAGAGGAAAATTACTCGTGTATTCCTCTAAATGTCATCAATCCTAAAAGAAACCAACATCCAGATGTATGAACACGTCACATTCAACACTGATACTAATGACTGGTAGCTCAGAGGACCTGTATTTCAAGTCCTTCAGCGTTAACGCCAAATGTGAAAGCGAGGCAATCGTGTTAAGTAAGAGCGGGACCTGAATTTGCCAGATTGTCTCTAAAGAGTCGTAAGCTTCTGAGACAGCAACAAATAGTGTATTGGAAAAGTCAATTTAGCCTTATTCAATTACGCCTTGCTTAAGGAGATGTAAATTAATATTTTCTTCCCTTTCCCCTTTTTACAAATAGCCTTTTCTTACAAGCACTTTATGTAAAAGCCGTCATGTTACCTGGCGTAGGCACTCGTTGGGAATTAAAGCATCAGGCGAAATATCTGTCTCCTGACACGTTGGGCATATATGTTCCTCAGATTCCACTAATGCTGTTCTAATACCTGTGTAGAATTAGAATAAGCAAAAGAGTATTTAGCCAAACTAAGGAAGTTTTGGGGGTTCTCACCAATCATAAACACATGTATATGATTAATGGCTGAATATGGTCTTGAACTAAGAGCATGAAGCTATAAATGTTCAATAGTGTAAAAAATTCCTAGTATGCAGCAAATAACCATACCGTTTTGTATTTCACCATTGGAACATCTGAAGATGGAGCCTAGGCTGTGTCTTGATGTTGCAACTAGTCTTTTCCCCACTATCTAGTACAGCGAGAAGTCCCCAACCTCAAGGTTAATGAACAAAACATGTTTCAAAAAAAACATTAAGAGGTTCAAAAAACCATTAGGAGGTTTGAGTTCTGAAGGTTTTAACCAACTCTCCCGTGGAGAAGAATGGGGATTAAATGCCTAACTATCCATTTGTTGCAGACCACTGTAAGTTCACCAGAGTTGGCTATATAATTTTGTATGAGACAAAGGGCTGTGGACAAACTAAACGCATTCAGTATCTAATACTGTAATCACCTGCACAATTAGCCACTCTCCTCATACTCGTCCTTCTGCTTGTGAAGAAGACTTAACTAGGTACATAAAAAGGGGAAAAAGCTTCCTGGCTTTTTTCTCCCTTCACACCAGAAGAGCCCTTTTCTGTTCAGGGTATACTTAAGTGTAAAATAGAACTGGTAACAAAGCAATTTCGTTCTCTCCTCTTTCTGCTTTCAGAAAATCAGATGGGAGGTTTAGAATTAACAAACATGGGAGTAACACTTACATTTCTCACAATAACTGTTGCCACAGCAGGGAATAACAGCTGCATCAGTCATTATATTCTTACAGATGAGACACGAGAACTCGTCTGGAACAGGACCATCTGAGGTGGAGGAAGAGGAGGAGGAGGAAGAGGACGGCTCCTCTGGTAAAAAGGGAGGCTTCTCCATCCTTCCTCTAGCATAAGCTTCCCTGGAGGAGGGGTGGGGAAGGAAAAAGAAACGAGTTAAAGATGGGTAGAGGAAAACTTTTCCAAGCTTTGGATTTTATCAAAGCAAGAGAAGAGATGGAATTCTTCTCACTCCACATTAGCCTCCTAAAGCATAGGCGCTTAGTTGAAACTACTTTTCGATAGCCACAACACTAGAAGAGGGAGGGAGGAACAACCTTCCTTCTGCAGAACTCTCCCATTCATTGCATCAACTAAGAAATAAGCTCAGACTAGAAAAAGAATCTTTTCACAGCTAGAAAGCAGGTGAAATGAATCCCACCTCTCCTTTGCCAGAGGATAAAAGTAAATTGCAGGCTCAGGATAACGTTAGTCTCCGAGCAATTACATTTTATAAAAGCAAGAAGTCTATGTTACAGCTTCTGCAGAAGGACATCCATGATGGAAAACCAGAACTGCTACCAAGGGCATTTTAAAACAGCCACTCCTGTCAGCACACGGCAGTATTTTCTTAGTGTACAGCAACAGGAAAACTTCAGTCTGTTTCACACATGGGGTTTCCTCAAAGTCAGAGGGGGAGGAAATCTCAGTCCAACAGCCATCTGTTAAACTTGGCAAGAAGCTTTTGAAACATAAAACAGAAGCAAAATGAGCTTGCAAAGAGAACAAATCCACTGTAAATGCTACTGAAATGTTTTGCAGAAACACAGATTCTTGGCATACCACAACCTGAACCAAATTCCAGGGACACAAACAGTAGGACCACCCTCTTTAATATTACAAAGTATCACAGATTTTAAGGTTAAGATACAATGACAGTGCTTCCTCCCCTGTAGTGACACATGCTGGCCAACTCAGTTGCATTGCCACTCAGATATTTAGGCGTGGTTTCTCTCCTTCGCTTTTTGGTCAGTCCACTTAATTCCATACTTATGCTTTCATAGTTGGTGTTGCAGAGTTTCCAGTGTTTGTCAGCATAGCACCCTTTGTATCGGGTACCTCTAGCACGAAACTCCTTGGAATTCCTGTGCTCTTTCATTCTGGCAACAGACTCAGAATTTTTGTCCTCTTCAGAAAAGAAAAGCAGACGTACCTCAAGACCCACACTTAAAAAGACTTTCCAGTGATTATTTTAAGCAGCAAAAGCCTTTAACCCTCTCCTTTTACCTAGCGTAAGGGATGCTCAACTGAAATACTTCTTTTCCTAAACAAATAGAGCCAGGATGTTCCAAAGGCTTGAGCAGGATTTTTCAACTCAAGCGACATCCTTTGGCTTAACTTCAGGTTCCTTAAGGGTGACATATCCCTTAGCTCACCATCCACTCAGAGAAGAGACACAAACCCGCTGCTCCTCCTCCACAGCGCAGTTCAGAGACACTAATTCGGTGCTCTGAATCACTCACTGCAGATACCTGCATTCACTGCCTATACACGTGAAGGTTGAACTCGGACCTCACGCATATACCTTCAGTGACTAAGGTTAAATGGCATCAATCCTCAACCAGGGACTTAGTGTAATTAAAACACGCAAATATTCAAGAGATGGGGCAAAGAGAAATGTCTTGCTTTTGTACAAAACCATAAAAACTGTGAACTGTCATTAAAAAGAGTGCAAAACAGAAACATTTCCACTAATACTGAAAGATATAAAAACATGCATGAAAGTTCACCGAGAAACACCTATGGATATATTGAATGTCTACGACCTAGAAAAAAGAAAATTGCACATTTGTAATTCCAGCTTCCCCTGGAATTTTGAAGGGCTTTGCAACAGTGCCATATAACCTCTGCATTTCACCCCAACAGAAACAAGTCTTAATATGAGTATTCATGTATTTGTTACGTAACTGCCAAGGTAAAACAGTTAAAAACTAAGTAACATCACAAGTCCCCCACAATCGTACCCCATTTGTCGGGCGGTTCTTTATGTAGTGGCCACGTTTTCCACAACGAAAGCAAGTAGATGATGGTGGAGGTGGACCCAAGGGTTTCTTCAGGTAACTAAAAGGTTTGGGGGAAAAAACCAAAAAGGTAGGCATGTGTGTCTCTTGTTAAAACAAACATCTCTGCAATTTTTCCACAATCTGCAAAGATCAGACTGGACATAATCAACACTTACTTGACTGGATCCTATTCACAGCAGGACCCTATCTTCAAAGCTCTTATTTCACCTTCTTCGGAAGCACTGGCTTCAGCCACACTGGCAGTCTGTTTAACAGGCAATTATTTGACACGCGCGTTAGAAACACATTTAAGCCCACACAGCCAAAGACAACACCGCTCACCCGATCCTGCAAAGAGCAGCACAACGCTAGCTGAGGTTGCATGAAAACAGTGGCTTACATAAAATATAGCTGCCCTGAAGATGTCCTGGGGAGTCCTGACGCCATTACAGGGTGTCTATGTGCCTGTTAACCTACTTGAAAAGAGCATTCTAGGGCACTCAAAACCTTAGGCTCTCTTTGGGCCTTACATAAAGACTTGTGTAACCAGACCAATTGCCTTCCAAGCAGGCTCAGGCCATGTCCACCAAAAATTACCCTGTCCAGTATTTTTAAGCTAGGTTTTAAGCTCCAGGCTAGCTGAAGGAGAAGACATCCACTGTACGTTTAATTGAGAAAGATGTACGCAAGGATCATTATTGACATTTTGCAGCATTAAAAGGACACACAACTTCAAGAGTCGGGGAAGTTGCTTTTGCTTGCTGAAATTCAGCTTCTGACACAGAAGCATTGTTCAACCTTCAGGCCCACAATCTCTCTTAAATCCTTCACAGAGCTGATGGGGATAGGCACAGCTTGCATCCCTGAATACCTGGGACTGGGAAAAGGCCTTGTCAGAGCATGTCTTCACAGCCTTAAAAAGGATGAGACATCCAGCAACCATCCTTACCATGTGTGTTCTAAGCTAACAAGAAATACTTGGCAACACGCTTTATCATGGGGAGGAGGAATACAGCTGGAAAACTACTGTAAAGAAAACCATGCAACAGCAACACAGGATGCTGGCTGCAATGTGTGTTACTTCATGAAAAACGACATGAAATAAAAACTGATGGCTGGTGGGAGTTGTGCATTGTAACATGTAGCTGGGGTAGGTGCAGAATACTTTAACCAGGGAATCCAAAAGCTATTGGAAACGTTGGCATAAATAATTCAGATCGTAATTCAAGAGCAGAGCACAAAAGAACATCTCCTAAGGGAAGACGCATAACGGCCTCTTGCATACGCACGGTATCTCTTTCTGCGGAGGTGAAGCAGGCTGAAAACCACGGAAGACAGCCAGGAAGAGCAGAAAATTTGCTGCAGTAAATACACAAATTGCAAAGCATGTGCTAGCTTGACCTCACACATATTTTAAAACAAATACTTAAGTGTGTCCAGCGTGTACAGCGTCGGTTTCTCTTTATTGGCTCATACTCCACACTGGATTAGCACAGGAGAGAAAAAAACCTGCTTGAATATACAAGAATAAATTTTTCACACTGAAGATCACAGCTGTTGCCATCTTCCATACCTGCCTCAACTCTGACCTCTAAACCCCAGTGCCCTTCTTATGCCAGGAACTCAGCCATCTTTTCCAGATGCAGGAGCACGTCCCCACAATCCCCAGGAGACCTGCATCTCTATCAAAAGGCATTTGGAGCTAAAAGATGAATTGGCTGGCACAGGTCTCACCCTGTCCAGCAGCCCAGCAACTTGGAGATTTGGGTTCACAAATACAAAACACTTTAAAGCCAAAACACTCTCTCTAGCTGCTACTTTGCTTAGTCTTGTTTGAAAGAAATACTTGGCAATTTGAACATCTTCTCCACATCAATTCAACCAGATTTGTTTACATTCAAACTTTAAATCGAAAATATGTAAAAATCCAAACTAAAAAAATTGCACCGTGCTCATAATTTTTACCTAACTTTTTAAGCATCTTTTGCTCAAAATACTTATATTTTGATTACAATCCAGTATTATTTCTCGGGAGTTATAGAGCACTTTTTTCACTTGAGTGCAATGTAGTTAGCTTATCTCCTAAAAATACTTCATTCCTGATGACTAACAAAACTCACAGTGCAAAATGAGACGCAGCATCTCCCTGTGCAATGCTAGGCGCCTTGGGCAGTGGTCCTCAGAAACAGGACAAACAGAGAGTGCCTAACCTTATCAGGGATGAAGCAAAGAGGAAAAGGCATCTAATTAGACCTACTCGAAGATCCAAGCACGATCTTCAAACACAAACTTTCTTCCGCAACCAAATGTCTAAGACTGACTTTCCTTTCTGTTAAAATCAATCAATCCATCAATGAGAGACTAGACTTGGCTTCAATAAGGGCTAACAGCAGAGTTGCCAGAGACCTGATGAGGAACACAGGAGACTGGGGTGTGATTCATCTGACTAAATGTGGATGTCTCTAAGGTAGACGCCCATGGCCGAGCCAAACTTGGTCCCGTTTTTAGGCAACACAGAGTTAAGTCAGTATAACCAGTGAGTTCAAGGGACTGTTCATTTTATCCGAAATAAATACTTATATATTTGGTCAGAAAGACCCCCCATTAGATTCACTGATTTTATTCACTATATCTCCTTTAAAATAAAACAGGACCTCACGCCAGTTGTGCAGGCAGAGACGATTACAACTGCATTACGGATACACAGATGAGGTCAGACAAATCACAGTCCACCTCTGCTCCATCCAGGTTGGCTCAACACCGGGAATTTACATCTCCCTCACCTCCAAAACAGCTCCCGTAACCCCCAGAAGAAGGGAAATGGCAGATTCGCCTGTGAAAGCTCTTCCTATGAGCAATGACACCAGTCACTGGACCAGAGACAGAGAGCCAGTCCCCACCCACAGCCCACAGCTCCTGAACGTCATCTAAGGAGAGCTGCAGATTCCAACTTTACCTCTTCTCAAGCCCAAATGCCGAGGGATTTACGCCAGAGAGAGGAGCTCCGACGGGATCTACTGGCTGCGCTGGGTCCGTTGACCCAACTGGGAGGGACCATTCAAAAACTGCCACAGGGACCCCAACATTCCGAAGCATGCGGGGGGGGCTGGGCTATGCAAATGACGGAGCCCCCAACAGCTGCTTCCACCCACTGCCACCCACCAGACCTCACAGCACCGACTGCTACAACGCACCAAACCTTCGCGGGGTGATGCCCCTCCACGCTCAACTCGAGGACGCAAGCTTTGAGGGTGGCATGGGCTCGAACCCGGACATGGCATCCTCGCTGCTGGAGGGCGAGACGGGCATGTTCACCTCCCTCTGAAAGAGGGAAAAATAACATCAGAAACTCTCAACCGGACACAACAAGAGCTTGAACTCATTGAAACCAGACACAGAACATGTCTCTATGAACTTCTCATCCTACTTTTTAACAACCAAAACGCTTTAGTAGTATGCTTAAGTAGTACGCTTTAGACAACCATGATTAATTGCAAGAATTCACACGAGATCATCTGAATGCCACTGTGAAGGCTGTTTAATGTTTAAGCAAGCTGGGAAGAGATTTTGTCAGCCAGGACTCCATCAGCACCAATTTTTGTAACACAAAACGGCTATTTTTAATCCTAAAACCATTTACTCTCAGCAGGGAAGGTAATTCACCGTATACTGGCACTCAGCTGTTCACACACACCTCCCCCCGTTTTCTTTAAAAAACCCCAACAAGTTGCACTAAGCAGGATTTCAGATGGAAGGCAAATGTAGGTAATCCTTCCAGAAATAGAGGCAGCTCAAAGCAATTGTCCTCCTGTCCCACAGGGAGCATCCCAAGAGAAGACTGAGCTCCCCAACAGGTCTTGCATGACTGCAATCCCTCCCCAGCAAGCCCAAAGAGAAATATGATGCTCTTGAAAAATCCCAGCCCTCAACACTTGAATGGTTTCAGAGCAAAAATCTGGACGGGAACAGGAGCCCCATTTGAGGCTCAGCAAAGCACAGCCTGGGAAAACCAAAGCCAGCAGATGAACTCGGAGCTTTTACAGAAGGCCTCTGCACAGCAGAAGCATCCTCACTTCCAACACCCTGGATTTTTCCCCTCCATCTCCAGCACTGCCTCCCGTCTCCCCGTGCTCTCCTCTCGCCCAGGCACCTTTCCCACCCATTCCATGTCTTCCCAATGCCTCTGTCTTTCTCTGTGTTTGTGGGCAGGTGTTACCTCGGAAACATGGTCCCAGATGGGTCACCTGCATCTCCTTCTCTTCTTCCTCTGCTGTCACGTGACTGCTCCAGCTGCCTGAGGCACTTTTGGACCTCCAAAGCCCTTCCAGCCTGCCTCCCTTCTGCTGTTAAATCCTGTTCCTGCAAGAGAAGGGACAACCACTTGCTCTCCCCTCTGTGGCATCTTACCTGCATCTTCCTGAGCTGGTGGGACAGCTGGTGGCAACTGTCGCCATCAGCCCCGGCTGCACTGCAAGTCTTCTCCTGGCACGGGCGCAGCTCTGGGTGTGCTTGGTGCGTACCGTGCTTCCTGAAGGAGAACAGCAACAACCAAAGTGACTCCTGGGCACTGTCCTGCTGGAAGAGCCGATTTGAAGGCAAGTTTGCTGCAGGTCCTGAGGCCGGCTGGTCCAGGGCTGCTCCCTGTCCGCGGCCACAGGTCCCACGTCTGGCTCCTTCCAACAGGATTTTGGAAAGCCCGTTCCCAGCTGTGAGCGCCAGCCCAAGGGCACAGGGCACAAACAGCCCCCTCCCCCGAGGGCCCCAGCCCCCAGCTGGCCTCTGTCCCCAAACTACTAAAACTTCCAAACAGGCTCTCCCTGCAACTACCTGCCCTTTTAAGAAAACAAACTGTATGCTCCCAGAGTCAGTAGCCTGACTAAGACTCTCAGAGGGTGATTTGGGATTCAATTCCAGAACAAAACAATATCCATTACAGAATCTCAGCCACCACCTCCAGCATCATCATCATCACCACTGACCCACAAAAGCTGCCTTGTAAAAAATCTCACAGCTGATTAAAATTACCCTCTCCTCCCCAAATCTTTGTCCCTCTCATACCCTCAGACTACTGCAGTAATAATCACATCATGATTCTGTAATTACCACCAATCTGAATCCCCTCCAACACATTATTCCCTGAAGTGACTGACAGTACTGTTCAAAAGGGAGAACCATCACTAACCACGCACCCACCTGTTAGTCCTTCTGCCTCTGTGACTGAGCACATCTTCATGGCTATCTCTGCCTGACAGGAGATGACTGGCCTGAAAAAAAGAAAAAAAAAAAAACCTTACATTTTCTTGGCTCTAGAGTAAGCAAGGAATTTATGATAGTGATACAAACAAGTTTAAGAGAAAGCAGGATAGCGGAAGAAGCAGAAAATATGATATGTCTCACCCACCTCTAATTTCAGAGGAAGTTCCAGGGGTGGGTTTTTGTCTTTGTCTGTGGGGTTTTCTCACCACTGCACAGCCCAAGTGAAAAAACACACACCTGTGTTTTATGTAGAACTGTAAACTACAAGAGTAACACTAGCCAGTCTATGTAATTGCACTTCTTTCCAGGACACATCGGTCACTCTTTTTACATTTCAGTGGAGAGCTTTGCATTAAAAGTCCCTAAATTCTCATACGAAAATAGCAAAACATCACCTGTAAATCTTTGAAAGGAACAATACATTGAAGGAAAACTGTTCATATAAACTATAAATGACACTTTTTTTCCCTAGCTGACCAGGCCCGTCAACTTTTGGCAGGAACACGAGCACCCACACCCATCCGTAATCCAAAGATCTCCCTGAAAGGAGACCGAAACTGCTTCTGCAACATTTACACTGATGAAAGTTATACCTTACGGTCGAGGCCGAGAACATAACTTACAGTACAGCACGGAACCAACAGAATGAACATTGAACAAAGGCAAACAAAACAAAGCCGTAAGAAATGGGGATGCTTTGGTGCTCAAAAAGCCCCTCCTTGTGCAAAATTAGAAGCAAGAGAGAGCCTAACCCTAACAAGTATTTTACTATTCTCTATAGAAATAGCCACAAGAAAATACAGCAGTTTTCATAACAAAGCTGCCAGCTAAATTAGATGCCCTCATTTAAGGGCAACCACTTCTGGCAGCTCTTGGAGGGGTGGGACCAGAATAAATCCGGGCACTTTCATAGATTAATTTTACTTCTCCATTCTTCAAAACTGTTCCCCATCTGCAGGAATGACCATGACACCACTTCAGGCAGCAAGGCAAGAAATACTTCAGTCCAACACACAGTTTTAAACCACTCCCTCGCCCACTCTCCCCAGCTCTTCTAAGAAGCCCAAATTCACCATCTGACCTAGGGCAGAGACACACACAAGAGCCACCAGCACAACCAAGTCAGACGCGCTTGGAATTCAGGCATCCTCTTTTCATGGCACTTGCTATCCGCCCAACAGCAGCAACCCTCCAACCAAAACTTCTAACCATGTACACAGCTTTTCAACAAACAAATGTGGCGAGAGGATGTTTCTAACGTGAATGGAGGAACTCCTGTTATTTGACATAGTCACCTTTTTATTCAACAGAAAACACTAGGGTATTAAAGGAGAATCAACCATGTCCTAGCTGTGAAACAGGAAAAAAACCCCAAACACCTGATATCCCATCCAATTAGTTTCTTACTTCAACAAATACAGTACAAAGGAGAGTATGAAAATAGAACTCAACCCGTACAGCCTCAGGACGTTGCTCAACTAACAGGCACTGAGACAATCAGACACATAGTGCAAATGAGTTAAGCTGTGCTGAGTGCACTTCCAGGAACACCAATCTGATATTTCAAAGCATCTTAAGGAGAAGACGCTGAGAATTCCGTCCCTTAGAAAAAGAAAAAACACACACTTGCCCTGTGCAGTTACTTCTCCTTTTTAACTTTAGCAAATACATGTATAAAGGAAACTACAGTATTTCAAAATTAGCCAGGAAGTAAACTGTTAGGGAATGGCACTAAACAAACAGCAGGCACTGTGGACAAAGCAGGAAAATCAAACGGGGGGAATCAATTGGGCTAATTTAGCTGGCATGATTGAAGCAAGAGCCCCCTGACACACAAAGGTCTTTATATACCACAAAAACTTGAGGGCAGCAGCTGCTCTATCATGAAGAGGCAGCCCAGAGCTCATCCTATGCAACCAGAAACATCCTGTTCTCTTCTGAATCTCTCTCCTCATTCTAGGTCGGGTCAGAAAAGGGGACCCTGAGGTCTGACAGCCCCCAGATGCAATCACCCTCACGTCTGCCCTTTCCCCAAAATGGAACCCCTTTCAGTTTATCACAACTCCTACCGTACCTGCTTCACTGGCAAAGGCACCTGCTGGCCAAATCACTGGACTGAGGCAAGCTGGGCAACGTTGCCGCGTGCCGCGATGGCTGAAGGCAGAAGCGAAGCCGTGGTGGATACCACGCTAGGCAGAGAGCCAGCGGAAGGCAGTGAGCAAAAAGGCTCTGCCTTCGGTGCTGGAACTGAGGAAGTAGCTGCAGCAAGTTAAAAAGTGGCATTCAAAGACAAATCCCAGCACTCCAGCCTGCATTCAGGAACACAGTAGCATTCTCCCCTTGGTTTACAAGAACCACACCGTTAAGGACCAGTAGCATAGGTTCTTCAGCATTTGGAACAAGAACTCCACATGCAACATGTGCCAACAGAAATGCCTTGGCATAGACAGCAGCAGCTCCCGAGGGCCCATTTGCACCAAGGGTTAAGCAACCCAGGACAGCAACAATTAAATTACTTACTGGGTAGGCAGGCAGAAGTCCTCCAGCTCCCACCAGATACTGGTTAGACAACAAGGGCGGTACACCTCGGGGCATGTTTGGAGGAGCTTGGCCTGGACAATCAAAACACAGACACATTAACAAGCCATTAGAAAAGAAAAGCCTTCAGCATCCACACAAGATAGCTCACACCACTTCAAACTGCCTCCTAAGGGGCTGAAGTACCTCAGATTAAGAGTCTGGGAAGAAGTTTAGGGGACCAGGCACCCTGCAAGCCCTCACACTTGGCCCTGCTGTAAACTTCCATTACACATACTGCATCCACACCAGAAAAGGAAAACAGCACACAAATCTGCAAACTGGGGGGGGTGGGGGTGGTGGTTTTTTTGTTTTGTTTTGTTTTTATGATAAGAGTGAGCTTTTATACGTTTGAAGCAAATAAATACACACTGAAAATTAAGAGTCTCACTCATGGCTTTAAAATTACAACGCAACCATTCGCTCACAGCACAGACTCCCAGCATGATACCACAGAGCAGACAACATGCTTTCTTCCATTCCCAGAGGAAAATGCAAGAACAGACTATATTAACAGTGGTACGAAGACTGGATTTGCTTTGAGATGAAGCCAAACAGAGTAAGACGCGGTACAAAAAAGAAGTAGAAGCAAAATGCACACTTTTCAAAGTTCAGTAATAGTTGGATAATGTACAATTTAGTTGATCATAAAAGCACTCATGTTGGCTACCATTACATTTCACACTTGCTTTCGCGTTCGGTTTCTTGGTTGCTCAAGGAACACTGTCATAGAACACTTCTGTAAGCTAAGGTCAAGGAAGCTGCAGTGAAAAAAACAAGAACTCAGCTAAAAAGTAACTTCACCACAAAAACAGACCTTTAAGAAAAAAGCAACAACCTGACCCAGAGAAAAAAAACTGAAGGAGATGGGATGCCTTAGCTGAACCAAGCTGAGATGAGAAAGGCTGAAGCCAAGTATCACTCAAAGAACAATGCACATTGTGGTCAATTGTTTTACATCTTTCTAAGCTGCTGGTACTTCTTCAGCAGCTGTACACAGACAGCAGCTCTCACCTATAAAAGCTTACCTCGTACACTAGCACAGATACGTCTGGGTTTGATCTGCAATTACACTTAAGGAAGGACAACTTCCTTTATGGATTCTGCTCATCAAGTAGCCCTCCTTCTCTATGCAACGGTTCACCTCAGCTAACCCAGAACTGGCAGAAAGTTCAGAGCACTTCCCACCCTCCAAAATGAGGGGAGTGGGGAGTTCCCTCAAGTTCTACCTTTTAGCACATTTCATCTGACACAAAAGCTTTTAAGGGTTTTACAAACACTGCTGCTCTTTCTTCAAGCCTTTGAAGGAGATGAAGAAGAGTGAACAGCCTTAACTGCTAGGCAATCTTTGAAATATAACGCCTACAAACAGAAAAGCACCTTTGATGCTTTTCTGCATCAAGCAGCAGCTTCTGCACCTTCTGCAGAAGCAGGTGCTCTGCTTTCCAAAGGTGAAAATACCCATCTAGGGACACAGCTCACAGCTCCTATTAAATAAAAGAGTAAGGGACTTAGTTCCTATAGTAGAGGTGTCCTTACAAACTCACACTCTCTACCAGGCAGGCTGCATACTCTGCATTGAACTTATCCATAATCCTCTACGAGCTTATCAAGATCAATTTTCATTTTATACTGACCTTGAGAGAACGCAATACAGCACAAAGGTGCCAGCTACTCAAAGAACTAATCTAAGAGTAAATAACCAAAAATAACTTTCACAAGGATCAACTTTTACATTAAATTCAAAATCAAATTCCGGGATTAGCTTTTTGGGTTTTCAAAAAACAAAACCAAAAAATCTTACTGAACTAACAATTCAGATAGTCGATTTTTACATGAGACTGTTACCATTCTCTGTCACCTGCACTCTGACACCTCCTTGTACAGAATACTACACCCTGTCAGCACAGAAAGACAGTCAACTACTAAATGAATGCAACAGCATATTAGTACTGCTGCCTTTATCTAAGTAAGGAATACTTTAGAAAGTTACACTGATTATCCAACTAGTTACTAAAAAGTCAATAACTCACCTGTTCTATTACAGCCTTCTGCATAAACTGCCATCGTATATTGGCAGATACATATACACACACTCACATTTACATACACCCACAACCGTACTGATAGCTTGACAAAACAAACTGAGCTTTCATTAATTAGTCTTGCAACAGGATTTCAGGAAACCAATATTGCTCGGCTGTATTCCAAAGTTATTCACTGATAACCAACACCCCTCTTGAAATTAGTCTTCTTGGGTGGAATCCTGCCCTGTAACTCTTTGTGTTTGGAGAGCCTCTCGTGGCAACACCTACTGGAAAGACAGTAATATTCTGTCTCACACTAGAAAAATCAAACCTAGACCAGGGCCCGACAAACAAAACAAAGGGAAGCACCGCACTAAGACCAAGAAGGGTTTCAATAGCCAAGGGAGTTCCACGTGCTTTCAAAACAACCCCTATTTTAAACATATATACATATACGTATGTATAGATACACATATACGCACACAAGCACAGACTAGGTAGTAGGATATTTTTTAAAGAACAGAAATTGTAGGGTTGTGTATACACATACACACACATATGGACAGGAAAGGAAAACATGCTTGTAGGGGTGTGTGTATTCACACCCACGTCTATGTGTGGGTGTATGTGTATGTATATACACACTCCCCTACAGACAATTTTTTCTTTAACTAGTATCCCACTACCTTTTCATGAAAAAACCTGAAGTACAGAGACAGCTCTTACCAACAAGAAACACCTCCAACACCGCTCATTTGTATCTATCCATGTACTCTAGTCTTAGAAAAACAACAGCTGCTTCAAGAATTCCGTACCAATGACTCCCAGACACACGAAGTCCAAAACCAGAAGGCGGCTCACCCCACACACGCTTCGTTTCTCAGTCTCTCCCTCAGCAACTGCTGCCTCTTGCCCCCGTCTCCTCTGTCCACACGCCCCAGGATGGGAAGCCGCAAGTGCTCTTCAGGTACCCAAGCCTAAAGAGGTTTAGGATCTCTACTGCATTTGGGGAAACACAAGCCTGAGAAAGATTTGCTCCGTACCTAACCACCACTGAAACACTGAATCAAAAGGAAGACACACCAGCTCTGCCAAGCAAAGAAACTGAGGAAGTTTCTCTGCGCACAGAAGCACAGCTGGAGACACAACTCCTGCGGGCACGCGGTCAGGAGGATTGAACCTCATCCATTTGGGACCCTTTGAGAATACCAAGCACCCAGACTCTTCTGGAGGATGCAGCATTTTACAGAGGGGACCCTCGGAAAGAATCGCAGAGGGGCACACTTATTCCCTGGGAAAGCGCTCTGACACTTACCTGCTTCCCAGATAGCGTAGGACAATTAAAATACAGCAACTCGTTAGTAAGCAGGGGCTAATTTCTGGCCCATCATGATTCTAACAACAGCCAACAAATCCCTCCACTAGTTTTGTTCAGACTGTATTTATGGCAGTTCTTTGCTCTACATTTTGGGGGAAAGCAGATCACACAGCTTGCATCTTCGATGTGGAGGGCCAGCTTTCAAAAGAATACTACAAGACCAAAAGAGCACAGCATAGTACAGCTTATATGTAAAGTAAATATTACATCACAAGCCACATTGCACGCTTCTGTCAGAGAAAATGGGCTTTATGTAGGTGCATGGGAAGTGGGCCTTTTGCTCAAAAAAAAAAAAAAAGAATCCTGATTTAAAAAGTTCATATACTAAAACAGTCACACGACGTCCTTTTTGATTCGTCTCTAAATCCACATGTAGATTTTATTCCTCCGCTGCCATCTGAAATCATACTGCTTGAGGCACTCTTCATGGAAAACCAAGAAAGCTCAACTCAGAAGGCAAAGACCCTTCTTAATGGAACTGAGCATCTGTGACTGACGCGCGGAACAAACTTTACAACTCGGAGAGTGAGTTATAAAGCAGGCATGTTTATTTCAGTGCTGGGTACACGGGGGATCGCTCCACCTATCGTGCACACTGTAAAGCTCGTTAGTGAAGTTTAAATACATGTGTGATATAAATATTCATCATATTTCCCAGAAACCTTATACATATTCATTACATTTCCAGGAAATAATTAACATATGCAAATGCCCTTCGCACAGTCGCAGTTGTTGCCTTGGGTGGTCGTCGGGTGTTCTTCGGGGGTCTTATCATCCTCTTCCTCACTTAACCGTTCTTTACCTTTTTCAATATCTTGATATTGAACTTCTGTTTTTCCTTTGTTCTTCTTGGATCTTTCATGCCAAATAATCTTTGACCTCCAAAAGTGCTGGTCTCATGCCAACAAACCACCCCTTATCTTCTTACTTGCATTCTTAGTTTCTCTCGTCCTTGAGTCCATATCTCTGTTCTCCTGTGTTCTCACAAATCTATCTACACAGCCTTTAATTACTTCGAGTTGCAGGATGTCTTATCTCGTTAAAGAAAACCATATATTCTGCTTATACCTACTTATTGCTTACGAACTACAAAATATAATTGACATCTGGAATATGTATCAACTACCATATATCATGACTACAATACACCTTCTCCCTCTTTTAAACATCACAGCATAGTAAACACAGTTTTTAAATTCCAAGCAGAGAGATTCCAACTTTGAAGGCTACAACACGTTCTCCTTTTAGCACAAAATAACCCATTTCTTTCACTTACCCTCCTGTTTCTTCTTTTTCGTGCTGCAGCACAGACAGCCAGTACCCACAGCTGCACAAAGACTCCCACCGCTCACACCAGTGTGCAAAGCACTGAGGAGCCTTGGCTCACTCTTGGCAGTACAGGAGCAATCCATCTCAAGTGCACTACACATTTGGCATTGCGGGGTATCACAGAGCGAGAGTTAGTTATTACTTTTCCTCCTAATAACAACAACAAAAGAAAAAAGAAACCCTCCTCGCTTCCACAGCTCTTCTTTCCAGGCTAGAGAATTACGGCAGCAACTACCGAGTCTAGCAGTTTACTCACGTGCTTAGAGTCTGACTGCCAACACAATCTAACAAGAAGAACTATTAAGACAAGCAGAGCTGTATTTAAAAAAAGTGGGGTTTCTCTTTCCTCTCCTGCGGGTGTATGGCCCAGAGCAGGCTCAACTTCTGATCCTGAAAACTGCTCCTCAGTGCTTGTATGCTCACTCTGGGAAACAAAGACAGCTATTCCAATTCTTTTGCAGGTACAATCTTTGTTTACTTTCTACTTTGAATGAAAAGGAAACAGACACTTAGCATTAAATGCAGCATGATGCTCCTTACCTTGCACTCCTCTTTCTCTAATAGATCTGTATCTTAGAACATTCTGAGTGTATTCTTTCCCAAACCAGGCACTGAACATGAACCCCTACCAGTATCCCCTCACTTTCAGTAACTTTGCATACATCATCCCAGTGGTCCTCCCAAAATGTACCAGGCTGCATGGCTGCATAAAATGAACCGGCACCATTTAAAACCGTCTTTGGCCTGGAGCACACGGCACACATCTCGGTTGTTTGCTGTATTCTTGCTATGAGGCAGCAAAATTAACAAAGCCAGGCTACACAGAGGGGGGTAGTGGGAAAAGGTCTGGATCCAGCATTTGGGGGGAAGGGGGAAGGATGGGAACCTATTTGATTCTCAAAATGCAACAGCGATGTTTTCCAAATACCTTGCTGACCAGACCAAAACGAGATTGTTGAACATTAACAGCAATAAAAAGAGCACATTTCAGCATTTTAAATGTGTTGCTGTGCAAGGTGGAGAATGGACAGATCAGAGGAACATGCCACACCTTCCAGCTGCAGATGGTTGCCTAACAACTGACAGGGGAGCACGGCACTGGCTGCTGTGGGAGTCCTTGCATCGGCAAGGACACGGGCCTCATCCTAACCAGGAGACTACTGTATTTTGAGGAGTCAGTGGTCCATAGAACAGTTAACGGGAGAAGGCACGGGCCTGGCGCTGTGCAATGCTGCAAATAGAGCTTGGTCTTCAAGCCTGTGTTGTGCCGCATATACCCCTTGTTCACAGGATCACCTCAGCCAGCTCATCGTAACAAAGGAGCCTGCAGACAGCTCCTGCTACTGGCAATTACATGTCTTTGTCTCTATCACAAAGTGAAGCAAGAGGTTCTCAAGTGAACATCCTTTTCTTTGACAGCAGAAATGATGAATGGTATTATTTTGCTCTCAGAAAATCCTGGGAGAGCTCAAAAGATCAAGTTGTCTGTGGAACCTCTCCACAGGAGGGAACTGCACCACGTGCCGTGCCCTGCTCCAAGGTCCCTCTGACCACACCACTTGCGGTTCCCAGCATCTGAAGGACATAAGATTATCTAAACCATCCTCTTCTTCCTTCGGGTGTTAGCTTCAATAAATGGAATTCTAATCAACACGTTACGCAGTCCGAGGACCTTTCTTGCAGGGATCACAAAGAAAACTACGTCCAGTGCACCACAGTTTCAAACCCCAAAGAAGGGTTCCCAGTGTACTGTTTAGGGCTTAGAGTTTATTAGCTAAGGATTTAGACCTTTCCATTTAACAGGAAGTCATCAAGCCTCAGCCCCAAAGTGCTAAACTGTAAACCTTGGAACCCAAATGGTCACTGGGGATTTGAAGTTTATGGATGAGGTTAGATTTGAAATCCCAGGCCCGGATCAGTAAATGAGGAAACTGCAAACCCTGACTGGGAAATAACGAGCCCCACAAAATCAAGTAATAAACCATACCTCCTGACTGGAGAAACCCTCAAGAACAAACTCCAAACTATAAACTGTAACTGAAAAATCCTGAACCTTCAGTTTGCAACACAGCTGAAAGCACACTGAGTAGAATCCATCTATGGATCCACAGCTATATCACTAACACACTACTGAGGCACGGTCAACACCCACCGCAAGGTCCTGCGCTCCCTTTCCCACCAGATCTGTCTGCATTCCTCATCCTTAACTGCACACGGGTCTTATTCTCACCTTGAGCCCACCCTGGGGCCTACCCAGTGCTCCGCTCCCTGACCTTGACCCACCTCCAGCACACACCCCTGCATACATCTTGGTGGTCCGATTTTGGCCAGCGCTCGAGCTTACCGACTTCCTGGCACCCTCTCTCCCTCAAAGTCATTCATCCCTACGCTGGTCCCCTGCCCTGCTAAGCAAGGTCTGACTTTTTGCTTCTGCTCAGAAGAAACGACTGACCAGTGCTACGTGGCCAACTCATCTGTGAGGAACACACACATGCAAGGCACATCCCAAGACACCCTGCTGTACAAAAAGGACTGCTGAAATGTTGCACCTCACTAAGAGCCTCACTGAAACTTTTCTAATGCGACAATGGTTTTATAGAGATACTATGCATAACACCTTCAACAAAAGGTTTACTGCCTCACCTTTCTCTCCACTCCTATAGCAGCATTAGGGGGCTCAGTAGAGGTTATTTTTGTACACACACTGGAAGTTGCTCCTGGCCCTCACTGTCCCTTTGCAGCCTACTCACAGGCTCAGCAGCACTGGGGATCGGCGCTTGCTTGGTGAACTGAACATCTCGTTATTCTCATTCTCTGCACAGCCTATTTCCAAAATTGGAAACATCCAGCTAGTTCTCCCACAAGGAAGGTTCCAGACAAGAGAAGGCAAGAGGGGCTTAGGAGGAAGACGTACCACAAGACAAAGGTCACCTTTGTCTCGGCAGGAGGAGGAGGCAACACGAGGACACAGCAGGACACAGGAGGTAAAGCAGGAGGAGGCAAAAGGAGGTAGCAGGAAAAGGAGGAGGAGGAGGCAACAAGAGGCAACAGAAAGCGAAAAAGGAGGAGACCACAGGATGCCACATGAGGTAACAGGAGGCAGGCGGAGGACGAGGCAATAGACCGCCACAGGAGAAGGAAAAAAAGGAGGCAAGAGCAGGACGTAGCAGGACACACGAGACAAAAGAAGGAGGATGCAACGGAAGGCAAGAAAAAGAGAGAAAGGAGGAGACAATAGGATGCAACAGGTGGCAACACTAACAAAGAGAGAAGTAGGCAACAAGATGCTCTAGGTGGCAACAGGAGAAGGAGGAGGCAACAGGAAGCAACAGCGGGAGGAGAAATAGCGGAGGCAAGAGGAGGACACAGCAGCACGCAGGAGGTAAAGGAGGAGGAGGAGGCAACAAGAATCAACAGGAGAAGGAGGAGGAGGCAACAGGATGCCACAGGAAGCAACAGGAGGCAATAGGAGTAAGAAAAAGATGAGGCACCAGGGAACATGGGAGGACACCAGAGGTAAACTAGGAGGAGGCAACAGTATGCCATAAGATGCATGCAGAGGAAGCAGGATAAAACAGGTAATGGAGGAGGACGAGGAGGATGTAGGAATCGGTGGAGGCAACAGGAGAAATAGGAAGCAACGTGATGAGGGAGGAGGCCAAAAGGAGGCAAAAGGAAAAGGTGTCTTTGTCCTTCCCGGGCCTCCTCTTGCCTTTCCTTGCCTCCTCCTCCACTTGCTTCAGGCTTCTGCTCTTGCCTCCTGCTGCCTCCTCTTTCCTCCTCCTTCTCCTCTTCCTCCTCCTTCAGCCTCCTTTTGCCTCATGTCCTGGTTTCAGCCCAGCCGGGAGCAAAGCACCACGCAGCCGCGCACTCGCTCCTCCCTCCCCGTGGCCACGCTGGGATGAGGAGAAAATACAAAGAAAGGCTCGTGGGTCGAGACAAGCACTGCCCCACTTATGGTCACGGGCAAAAGACAGGCTCAACTTGGGGAAGAAACAAGATCAATTTGCTTTACTACCGATCCAATCGAAACAAGGCTAAGGACAAGCAAAACCACCCCTCAGAACACCTTCCCCCCAGCCCCCCCTCCTTCCCGCCTCAACTCCACTCCCGGCTCTCTCGACCTCCTCCCCCCGGCGGCGCAGGGCAACAGGCGAGGGGGGTTGGGGTCAGCTCACCACACCTTGTCTCTGCCGCTCCGTCCTCCTCGGGGGGGGAGGACTCCTCACTCGTCCCCTGCTCCACCGTGGGGTCCCTCCCACGGGAGACAGTCCTTCACCAACTGCTCCCGCGGGAGTCCTTTCTGCGGGCTGCAGTTCCTCACGAACTTCCCTGGCGCGGGGCCTTTCCGCGGGCCGCTCTTCAGTCACACACTGCTCCAGCGCGGGCTTTCCCCCGGAGTCACGGCCATTTGGGGGGGCCTCCGCTCCCCCGCTCACCTCCATGGGCTGCAGGGGGACAGCCTGCCGCCTCACCACCTCCTCAGGCGCCCCTCCTCCCCCTCCTCCTTCTTCTTCTTCCTCACCCACCTCGGTATCTGCAGAGCTCTTCCTCGCCCATTCCCATCCCCCTCCTCACTGCAGCTTCCCCGCCTTCAGCATGTTCTGCCAGAGGCGCTACCGCCGCCGCTGATTGGCTCGGCCTTCGAAGGGGCGGGTCCAACTTGGAGCCCGGCAACCTTCGAGCAGCTTCTCTCAGGAGCCACCCCTGCGGCCCGAGAAAAACCGCCCCACACAAACCCGGCACAATTACCCGTAGGCTTTTTTTAGGGCCCGCAGTTTCACCTGGGGGGTTTAAGCCCTCAGTTTTAGGGCAGAAAGCCTCTTCTCTGTAGGGCCCAAAGCCTCGTTTTCCCTTCCCAAAGTCTCAGTTTGGGCTTCCAAAGCCTCATTTGGATGGTGCACAGGCTCCGTTGCAGTTGGCAGTGTCTCCTTTTTGGAGCCCAAAGCCACCTTGTCAAGCTCCAAAGCCTCATTTTTAGGATCCGGCCAGTTGCTCTGAGGGTCCACGCTGCATCCTGAGTTTGCAAACCCTCATTTTCATGCTCCAAACCCCTCTTTCAGGACCCAAAGCCTCATTTTTTAGCATCCAAAACTGTGATTCTAGGGTTGAAAGCCTCCTTTTGGGGGTCCAAACCCTTGCTTTTTGGGCCCGGGGACTCATTTTGAGGGTTTTAATCGCTCTTTTAGGGTAACATGCCTCACTTTTAGGTTTCAAACCTTCATTTTTAGGACCGAAAGCCACTTTTTAGAGTCCACAGCTTCGTTTATAGGGCCCAAGTACACATTTTTCTGTCCCGAAGCCTCGTTTTGACTGTCCAAAGACTCCTTTTAGCGTCCCAACCCTTATTTTTGTGAACAAATCCTCATTTTGATGGTCCAAAGCTTTATTTATAAACTCCAGAGCCTCATTTCAGGGTCCACAACCTTGTTTCTAAACTCAAATTTTGAGGCTCCGAACCTCATTTTTAGGGCCCAATGCCTCATGTTCAGGGTCCAAAGAATCATTTCCACAATCCAGCCCTTCATTTTTAGGGTCCTGAAGCCTCATTGCAAGGGCCCAAATACCCATTTTTAAGGTCCAAACCTTCCTTTTACAGCACAAACCCCACTGTTAGAGCCCCAAGCCTCATTCTTTCCCTTCCAAAGCCTCCTTTTCAGGGAACAAAGCCTCCTTTTCAGGGACCATAGGCTCATTTTTAGGATTCAGTCTGCAACTAGGAGAGCCCAAGGCCTCATTTTGAGGGTCCAAATTCTCAGTTGGAGGGCCCAAAGCCTCATTTGAGAGGCCAAGCTCCTCATTTAGGGTATAAAGCGTCACTTGTTTAATGTACAGCCCCTCATTTGGAGCCTCCAAAGACCCATTTCTAGGGTGCAAAGCCTTCGTTTTTGGTACTGAAGCATCCCTTGAGGGCACAAAACCTCATTGCAGGGTTCAAAGCCTCAGTGTCATTTCCAAAGCCCCATTTTTAGGACCCAAACCCTCCATTGGAGGGTCCAAAGTCTCCTTCTCAGGGTCCAAAGGCCTCTTTTACAGCTGAGGGCCTCCCCTGGAGTGACCCAAGCCCTCTCTTTGGGACCAGAGCCTCGTTTCTTGGGGCCCTATCGAGACCAACAGGGTCCCCTCCTTTGCAGAGCCCAAAGGGGCACGTGTAGCATCTCCCCCATCATTTTTAGTGCCCAAAGCCTCATTTGGAGGGCCAAAGTCCTCATTGTTCTGGTCCAAACCTTTTGGCCTTTTATGACCCATAGCCTTTTTTGAGGGCCCACAGTTTCATTTGGAGGGTTTAACCCTCAGCTTTAAGGCAGAAAGCCACTCTTTTAGGGTCCAAAGTTACATTTATAGGGCAGAAAGCCTCGCTTTCCCTTCCCAAAGTCTTAGTTTGGGCTTCCAGAGCCCCATTGGAGGCTCCAAACCCTCATTCTGAGGGTCCACAGGCTCCGTTGCAGTTGGCAAAGTCTCCTTTTTAGAGCCCAAAGCCACTTTTTTAGTTGCTGAACTCGCATTTTCAATCTCCAAAGCCTCATTTTTAGGATCCGGCCAGTCATTTTGAGGGCCCGAGCCGCATCCTCAGTTTCCAAACCCTCATTTTTATGCTCCGAACCCCTCTTTTAGGGCCCAAAGCCTCATTTTTAGAGTCCAGAGCTTTGATTCTAGCATTGAAAGCCTCCTTTTTATGGTCCAAAGCCTCATTTTGAAGGCCACTCCCTTGTTGGGACACAGAAAGGACCACCAACGGCCCTGGGTGGGAACTGCCGCACTTTCTCCGCTGCGACAATCTAGGGAAAACGACGCATCGCCAGGGACTCGCCCTGGGGAGAAAACGGACCAACACAGATACTGTGGATCAAACGGTTTCTCCGTTTATTAACTGCGCAACACTCGGTTATATATGTTTCTAATATCTACTCACACATAAGCCATTTGTTGATTGGTTAACATGTGCCGTTCACGCGCTTAAACAGTAGTCTAATTGGATAAAGTCTTCTGATCACGCGAATAGTTCCTCCACCTGCATGCTGTCTTGCACCCTGTCTTCGGTCACGTTGCCCTCCTGTTATCAGTCATGTACGCCCGACCTTGTTCTACTTTTTGTGCTTACTTCAACAAACTTATAACAAAGAAGAGTAGTGTCTTGTTCTAGCAAACAGAGAATAACAGTTGTGCCTTACGCAGTTTCCCTCGTTCTCCCACAAGTTCTCCCACAATTTCTCCCACAGGAACGCAAAGGCCCATCAGGAGGTCGTGAGGGGACGAGAGAATAAACACACAGAACAAGGCGCAGCCTTCAACAGCGCCCACCTATGGGACTCACGTAAGGCATGAGTACAGCTTTACAGAGCTGGACCAGCCCCTCCAATAGCCCAGCCACAAAGCTTTCTAAACAAGGCAAAAACGTTGACTACTTTTCTCGTCCCTACTTAAGATTCCCTGTAGAACTGGGTCTTGGCCTGACCGAGGCTGCAGGAGGGAGGAAGACGAGGGAAAACTTTGCAGGGAAAACGCCCAGACACAGTATGGCCTGGCGTCAATAAATGTAGGCACAAGCAAGCCCTCAGGAGCAAACTCTTTATTGTCTGCCTGGGGGAGCTGCCCGGGGGCTCTGTGGCCCTGGAGCCGCACACCTCCTCAGGACACCCTCCACGAGGCTCCCAGCTACCGCCCTCTTTAATGACTCGGGCTGCACGGGCTCCTCCAGGACAAGCTTTAAACGCACTGGTCTGCGCCGTGCTCCTGCCTGGGTAGGGGGCTTGGAACCCGCTGGAGGCATGGGCTCTCTTGGAAACTGGGGGCCCGTGGAGGGAAGGGTGTCTGCGGTGCTCCCTGGCCGGAGTATACACAGAGTTTCCCATGCAGGCACCGAAGACCTTGCTGTGGCTCCGGAGGTGGAATCCCTGGACTCCTGAAGGCCTTCTGTTGGCCGGCGAGCACCTTGCTCAGCGCCTCGGCGGAGAGATGGGAGGAGAGTACGTGAGCTCTCCTCTTTGAGTTGTCCCGCTTCCTCTGAAGGCCTGACTATTGCAGGGAGGCTGAGAGGTGGCAAGACTTCCCTTGGTTGAAGCTTCTCTGATTTTTGCTTGGGCTTCCTTTCTTCCTCTAACTTCTTCCTCACCGTTTCCAGAATTTCAAGGACAATGGTTTTGGCATACCCGATCAATTCAGCATGCAGCTGCTGAACTCTGGAGATGGCCTTTTGGATGCTCTCCTTGGCAAGCTCACGACTCACTCGTGAGACAGCAGCAGCGTTTTGCAGCGGTTGCAACACGGGCACCTTTGCTCTCTTGCCTGCTTCTGGGATCTGCCGTTCCGATGCTCTGGCTGGTCCTTGTCCTTCTGTCACGCCTTGAATCTTCAGGATCTCAGAAAACTGACAGCGAAGTCCTGTTCAAACTGAGAAGCTACAAAGGATGACAAGGTGGAGCTAACACTTTCAACAGCCTCTTTGGTCCTTTTGTCAATAGAAGACTGTGAAGATGCTCCGTCGGAAGCTTCTAGTTCCGCCTCCCTCCATCTCTCTTCTCCGGATTTGCCTGCTCGGCTGGTTCTTCCCGCAACAAGCTCTGACACCTTCTCCCTGCCTGCTGGCCCAGGCTCGGCTGCATCAGACGTGCTGGGTACCAAGTGCTCCCCAAAGCTCTCCAACACGCACGCCACAATCTCTTGAGCCACCAGTCTGATCTTTTCCTGGCGATCCGCAGAAGTGTCCAAAGGCTCTGGCCTTCTGGCACTGGCAAACAACCTTCCGCTGACCTCATGGGGAGCCCTCCTTAAGACGCGGACGGACTGATCCAGCGCCTTCACACGCTCCAGCACCTCCTGGACCACGGTCTCAGCCACCTCTTTAAGCTCCTGGTCTTCTGCCAGCGTAGGCCGCAGCTGTTAGGCGCTTCTTCTCCGGCACACGTTGGAGGCTAAAGGGAGGAGCAGTTAATGAGTGAATGGGTTCCTTCACCTCCCTTTGCTTTCCTCTTCCTCCTCACAGGACCCCTGCCCAGACGAGTCCCTAGCAGTCAGGCTTGAAAAACTCTGGTTTCTCTGTAGGCCACCTGGCACACAGAGGTTTCTGGTCTCCTGCGGCCAGGAGCCAAGTGTTATGGGCACCTCTCAGAATCAAGCAGGTGCCATTTTGCTTAGAGCAAAGGGCACTGTAGCCCCCCCGGACCTCAGCACGGTGAACCAATAGCGGAGGGAAAGCTGTCAAAGGTACTGGACCAGGCTCTTCTGCCACGGGTCCCAGCTGCTCTTGGGGCACTGCTGCCCTCTATCAGGGTGCCCTGTTTGCCCCTTTTCAGGGCCAAATGCCAGGAACGGCTGTTCTGAGAGCAGAAAAGAAAACGATCCTTCTTCTTGAGGCACCTGGCTGTTGTCTGCCAGCCCAAGGAAATGTCCTTGGGACAGGAGGCAGCCTGAAGGTCCACCGCGGGCTGCCGGCCTCGTGCAAAGTGGGGAAGAAATTGCGAGTCAAGCACAGAGCCAGGCAGTAGCTGGAAATTGTCATTTGCTCTTTTGCAGCTTGACAGCCTGACTACCACGGCAGAAGGAGCTTAACCCTTCACCCCGGCATAGATACCACCCCACACTATCCAGAAATGCTTCCCAAGAGGCTGTTGCAAGGGATGGAGCCGGGCAACGTTTAACGGGACCCCTACTAACGAGAACTGGGCAACAGCAGGCTCTCTGCTAAGCTAATCTCTTCTGTCAGGTAGCTGGAGATAGCATGAGAGGAAATGGCGTCAAGTAGGGGGAAGGGAGATTTAGGTTGGATATTAGGAAAACTTTCTTTACTGAGAGGGTTGTCAGCCATTGGAATAGGCTGCCCAGGGAAGTGGTTGAGTCACCATCCCTGGAGGTATTCAAAAAGCACAGAGACAAGGTAGCCCAGAACATGGTTTAGTGGGCATGGATGATGGTTGGACTCGATGATCTTGAAGGTCTTTTCCAACCTAAATGATTCTATGATTCTAAGAGCTGCCCTGAGCAGCAGTGGTTGGCCGTGTGTAGGGTTGGGAGAGAGTGTCAAGGGATTTCAGTGGGAAACAGAGGGAAGGTGGATGGCTTTAGCAAATCCTTAAACCATACCTGAGCCCAGAAATGGAAAGGAGTGGTTGTCTATGGGTTGAGGAGGAGGAGGAGGTTTGTCCTGGGAAGATGGCAGGAAGGAAGACCCTTCTTGTGCAAATCAGGGACGAAAGAGACATTTCCATGTTGTGTGCACGCCTCGGTAGGTGGTGAATGCCCGCTGCTGAGCGTGGCTGTGCTCAGTCATGCCCCATGAGCTGATCTTGCTCTCTTTTCCTCCTTCTGTGAGCACAGAGAGTCATCGGTAAAGCCTGGGACATCATGGGGTCAGAGTGTGGTCGGAAGGAGGGGTGGTGGTTAAAATCTTCAGGGAAAACAGGCACAGGCATAGGACAGTGTAGGGCAGCCTGTGGTCGGGATGGCCAAGGGCTTTGGTGGGGCTGGGACCCCCAGCAGAACTGAGGTCCATGTCCTCTGAGCAACGGCAGCTGTCTCTTCCACTGAGGCCCATGAGGAGACACCAGTTCCTTAAAGCCCCGGCCTTTTGCTGCCTCCTCACCCTTGGTAGAGCCTGGGAGGTATCCTACCACTGACCCGCACTCGGCATCGCAAACCCTCACATCTCACTGCCCTCAGGAAGAGCCCTGAGACACCCGTGATGAAAGGACCCTATTCCTAGGGGATGGGGGTCAGGGCTTGGCTGTCCTGCTTGATAAAACACACCAAGCAAGGGCTTTCACAGCCACCGCCACCTTCATTTTTCTACCTGTAGCCAGTGCTTCTGAGCTCTCCTTCACCCGCCCACAGGGACGGTCACCTCGTCTGCTCATCCCCTCCACGGTCTCTCCAGTGGTGGTCCTCAATGGGGCTCGCAAACACCCTCAGAAACTTGGAGGTTTGCTGCTGACTTTTGGGTTTCCGCAGCCTTGTTCCATCTTCTGTCCAGGGCTGCAGTTCGGGAACTCGGCACCAGAGGGCTCATTAACATGCAAAACTCCCTCACGAGCCACCTCTCTCTGCATCATTTTCCTTAAGTCCCCAATTCTTACGTGGTTCATCAGAGAGATTTCAGGAGTGTAGTCAAAGCAAAAAGGTTTCTCTAATAAGTAACAGTAGGAAAGGATTTCTTCTTTTTCCACTTTTCCTTATTTTTCTGCTTCCAGATTCAGTGATATCAGCAATCTGTGATTGATATTGATCCTGAGCATCTCCTAATTGAGTATGAACATAGAGGGAAGTCAAGACCCTTTACAGAGGCCACTCTATGGGCAAGTTTTGTCCTGTCCCCACACCCCACCATTTCTCTCATCAGCCACCTGGGATTTACAGCAGCCTTGTGTGGGGACAGAATTTTTAGGAGGGCCTCTTGCGATAGGACGAGGGGGAATGGTTTTAAACTAAAAGAGGGTAGATTTAGAGTGGATATATAAGAAATTTTTCATGACAAGGGTGATGAAACATGAGAACGGGTTGCCCAGAGAGGTGGTCGATGCCCCATCCTTGGAAACATTCAAGGTCAGGTTGGATGGGGCTCTGAGCAACCTGATGAAGTTCAAGATGTCCCTGCTCATTGCAAGGGGGGTTAAACTCGATGACCTTGAGAGGTCCTTCCAACCCAAACCATTCAACGATTCTATGAAATCAGAGCTTTCTCCACTCACATCCACAGCTGCATGTCTTAACCCCTTGGCACCCATTCCCACCTGCTTTTCTTGGAGAAGGAGCTGCACCCAGACACAGGAGGATGCTTCTTAATTGCCAGCAAGCAAACCCAAATGGCAATAGTTCAATAAAAAACAAAATACATGCCTCAGGTGTATATTAAGTCCATGTTACCTCCACTGAAGTCCACTTCCCACAGTGGATGACACAATACTGGGTCAAGCACAGATGCCAAGACCCACCCAGACACCTCCTTGCTGGGACTCTCTTTGTCCACATTCACTCTTTATACACAGAAAAAGACACACGCTGAAGCCGTGAACTCCCTCAATTCACAGAGGGAGGCAAAAGTGAATGAATTGCGCTCTTTTGGATAGCCAAAACTGCACTAAATCCCACCCAAAGGATTACAGGAGCATCTTCAAGTAGACTCTGCATCACCTAGACCCACTGTGGTGGGTTGACCCTGGCAGGTGCCCACCGAAGCCGCTCTATCACTCCACAACTCAGCTGGACAGGGGAGAGAAAACGTAACGAAAGGCTCGTGGGTCAAGATAAGGACAGGGAGAGATCACTCAGCTAATTACCATCACGGGCAAAATAGACTCGACTTGGGGAAATTTGATTTCTTACGAATCAAATCAGAACAGGATAATGAGAAATAAGAACAAATCCTGAATCACCTTCCCCCCACCCCTCCCTTCTTCCCGGGCACAGCTTCCCTCCCAAATTCTCTACCTGCCCCCCTACAGCAGCGCAGGGGGACGGGGAATGTGTGTTGGTGTCAGTTCATCACACGTTGTCTCTGCTGCTCCTTCCTCCTCAGGGGCAGGACTTCTCACACTCTTCCGTGGGGTCCCTCCCACGGGAGACAGTTCTCCATGAACTTCTCTGTCATGGTTTCAGCTGGAATAGAGTTAATTGTCTTCCTAGTAGCTGGTACAGTGCTATGGTTTTGAGCTAGGTGGGAGAAGAATGTTGATAACACTGATGTTTTCAGTTGTTGCTAAGTAATGTTTAGTCTAAAGTCAAGGATTTTTTAGCTTCTGATGCCCAGCCAGCGAGAAGGCTGGAGGGGCACAAGAAGTTGGCACAGGACACAGCCAGGGCAGCTGATCCAAAGTGGCCAATGGGGTATTCCATACCAGGTGACATCATGTCTAGTATAGAAACTGGGGGAGTGCGGCTGGGGGGAATCGCCACTCGGGGACTAACTGGGAGTCGATCAGCAGGTGGTGAGCAATTGCATTGTGCATCATTTGGATATTCCAATCCTTTTATTATTACTGTTGTCATTTTATTAGTGTTATGATTATTAGTTCCTTCTTTTCTGTTCTATTAAACCATTCTTATCTTATCTCAACCTACCAGTTTTACTTCTTTTCCCGATTTTCTCCCCCATCCCACTGGGTGGTGGGGAAAGGGAGTGAGCAGCTGCGTAGTGCTTAGTTGCTGGCTGGGGTTAAACCGTGACAGTAGGATATTAAAGGGAAAAAACACCTGTAGGGGTGTGCATAGATACACACACACTTATAATATATACATCTGTCTGTGCATGTGCAGATATATACACACAACCCTACAGACAATTTTTTAACTAATACCCTACCACCTTTTAATGAAAAAAACTGAAGTACAGAAACAACTCTTACTAACAAGAAACATCTACAACACCATTCATTTCTATTGATCATTTTCCTCTATTTTTACAAAAAAAAGAAGTCCTCTGTCAGTTAATATTGCAAACCTGAAGACACCAAGGGAGCTGCCCCTGTGGTAGCAGCTGCTAGAGACACACTGGTAACGCTCAGGCCAAGGCTGTTTGCAGTGCTCATGCTGCTTGCCATGCTGACAACCAAAGAGGTGGTGCAGGGGGCTGAGGTCGAAGCAGCCAAAAAGGTTCTTGAGGGCTAGAGCAAAGTTGTGTTCTCAGCGCTGCTGTGCTAGAAAGGAGACTAAAAGAATGAGGATCACAGAGCAAATAAACCACAGTGGAAGATGCTGGGGGAAAGAAAAAAAACCCAAACCAACAAATGTTTACTAGTGCCCCTCGAAGAAGAATGGAAAAATAAAATTAAATATATAGCTGAATGGAACCACAGAATAAATTATATTTAGCATGGCAATTACAGTTTCTCCCAGACTATATGTATCATTATGAACAACCTATATTTGTGTGGTCAACAACCCGGCCTCATAAACATCCCTGTAATTAATTTGAAAGAACAAAAACCAGGGGTAAATAAATGCAGTGTTATTTTTGCTTCCTTTAACAGAGTGTTTGGCTCCTTAGCTATATACAGACAGTTGACTCCCCACACCTGATGAAGCAGGAATCTCCAGCTAGGGATGAAGACACTGGCTGTCTTCCAACCCAGAGCTTTCTAATGCAGTGTGCACAGCAGTGTTTTATGAACAGAAGTTTGGGATCTTCATAAATTCCTGTTCGGGCTCAGTAAGACGGAGAGGAGCCAGAATTCTCTGTGGCTCCCTTTACAAGAGGGTCTCTATCTTTGCTCACAATATGCTCACGCAGCAGAGACTGATCAACAGCTTTATTCCAGAAATCGAGAAAGATTCGCACTCCTAAAGCTGGAGAGAAGGGGTATGACAACTTCCCTCAACTGAGTGTTTTGTCCACTTTTAGTTGAGGGGTTTTAAGCAACTCATTAAGCAATAGCTCATTCTTAGGCCCTGGAAGCACGCTCATTGTGCTTGTTCAGTGCATTGAACAAGCTTTGATTACAAGAATACGTTTATTAAATTTGGGGACATGCAATAATACATTCATAGCAACACAGTAGAGTTAAGAGTCAAAAACCCAATCTCACAGCTTTCTTACAGGCAAAGCTTCCACTTGGTTTGGGTTTTTTTGGTTTTGTTTTTTGTTTTGGTCAATTATAAATGTATTCAAAAAAACCTACACTGGGTTGCTTTACAGACTGTTATCCTACATAGCAGAAAAGGTACAGTCGTGGTAAAGACCTGCAAAAACACTCAAAATGAGTGGGGAAAATTAACCTATGCTATACCATCTAGACCAAACCAGAAGTGAATGTAATGACCCCTTACAAGTCTTGCCAGAAATACTTAAGACTTCTGCTTTCATATATACTATCCAGAAGCAGGACCAACTTTCAGTTTCCTGACAGTCTAATGCCTGCCTCATTTGGGAGAGCAGAAAATATGTAACTTAAACCAGCTGTTACTTCTTTAGCTTGGTAATCAGAAATCGCTGTTGCATTGCTCACAATGACAGGTTTACGCCCTTCTGCTCAAGTAGTAGCAAAGGCTGTACATAATAAGATGTAAATTCAATATCAAAGAAGTAAGAGAGAAAAGACAGCCCAACAAAAATCGCAACGAAGACACCAAAGCAGTGCTGAAGGCAGACAGCCAAGCACTGCTACGTCAAGCGATTCACAAAACCTCAACTTTTCTTCTTTGTGTGCATGCACTTGGCTACAGCGTTGATGATAACATTCTCTTCTGCCAAGTGAGCGCACAGGAAAAATGGAGCAGAACTAAAACTGCAGGGACAAAATAAATTACAGCATTTTCTAGCTTTAGTTAATGCTGTAGCAAGCAGGTACGATGTTTTATTTTTGTCATATTACCCTCAACGCACTTGGTTGGTTATGGCTAGTCAACAAGTCCTATTTTAAGGCCACATGTTCAGTCACTCCAAGTTTGCCAGAAACTTTTCTTTGGTGTAAGATTACATATAGCGGGCTGCCAGCTGATTCTTCAGGAAAAACAGAACAGAAATGACTCAGTCCTTGCTAAGTATGATCATGAGGAACACAGGCTGCTTTAATTAGATTCAAAGAATTTTTAAAACTTTTATTTAGAAAGTCTTAACTTCTCCACATTTCAGAAACAGGGACGTTAAATTTAGCACAGAGGCTATGCTGGTGGCACTCTTGGACTTTCTGCTCTTCCTTTGGAAACACGCACGTACCTGGGCATGTGTGGAACCTTGGAAAAGGGTGAACTTACACATGCTTGCCAGACTTGCTTAGTAGCCAAATTTTTCAGCTTTCTCTCCATTGCACGTACTGCAGAGAGTGAGCTGGATGGTCCCCGCAGCAGGCGGCTGATTGCCAGGCTGCAACACACTAAAACCAAAACAGGGTAGGTTAGCTCTCCTCTGGTTTCAGGATTCCTGGCATTTTCACTCCACCAGCACAGAATAAAGTACCACCCGGTTCAAATGCAGAGGAAGCAAAGACGGATTGCGGTGAGAAAGGAAGACAAACAAGAGTCTGAGGTCAGCCGAAACGAGGAGAGATGAGGTGTGAGTAAGAAACAAGGTTGGGTGAAGAGAGCAGGTGATTCAGACAGGGTCTTCCCAGCAAAGAGGAACTGCCCAGGGACGAGCAGTCCCAGTCTGATTTTCTTGATTTCGAGCCCTTTCCCGAAGGTCAGGCAGCCGAGAGCTCAACAGGCTGCATCTTCTGCCACAAGGTAAGCATCAGCCCCCAGGCTACCGCTTTGCCAAGAGCCCCCCAGAAACTACACAAGGTCCAGCAGCCTGGAGCCCCGAGCCCTCGGGCCACGCTCGGAGCTGGGCACCCCAGGGGTAGATGGTGGCTGAAGAAACCCTCAGGCACAGGGAAGGGGAGGGAGTCCATGCTGACCAGCATGCTAGGAGGCAGCAGGCAGTGCTCAACAGCCCACCCCTCGCCTCCTTCTCGGAAAACACCCCACTGGACTCTGCTTAGTCCAACCTGGCCCCGCAGGACTCGAGCAAAGGCAGAGCAACAGCAGAGCTGGCCAGGAAGCAGGGGGCTGCGGCTGGTCCCCCCAATCCCTCTATTACTTGCTCTCTCTAGTTTCTACAGGGACATCCATTGCAACAGCAGAAGCGGAGGCGACTTCACATGAACCACTTCTTTGCTTAGACCTAACAAGTCAAACCACAGGAGACGCTAATTCCTGCAATGGAACATCTTGCTCAAAGTTACTAGCCATACACAATTTCAGTGCAGAGCTGCTCCTCTTTAAGGAGATTGATCATGCATCCCTCACCCCCTCCAGCCGGACCTCCAAGCCACACACCCAGCAACCAGCTAAGAAAGCAGACAGAAAACAGCAAAGTTTGCAGGACGTCTGGTATCAAGGAGCCTCCCTCACCTTCAAGTCCAAGATATTTTCTGGCTCTGGTCATCTCGTGTTCAGCATGATCACAATTAAATACATTCAGTATTGGGTTTAGGGTCTTAGGGGGATGTATTGTGGTAGAAGCAAGAGAAAACAATGTGTTTGTTACTGGGTTTTGGTTTAGTTTAGGCATTTACTTACTTGGGGTTTGGGGATAACCGTGAGCATCTTGCAAAGCTAGCACGATTGCTTTACTTTTCAGTAAAAATACAAATGAGAAAGAAGGCCACGCACAGCTTTTCTCTCCTTCAGGTATTCCAGAAAGAACTTGCCCTACCACCAGCTCCATCTGGCAAATGAATAAAAATCTCTGTCCCCAGATGATCAGTGATAAGACACTATGCCAGGAAGTGATGTGATGATGCAATTGGTAACAGCTAAGAAGTGCTTCTTCTAGCACTGACTCTTGGTGACCTACGCTGGACCACATTCAGACAGGACTGCTAGAGTCAACAGCAGCTGCAAAGTTAGAACCGCAGACGTTTCCCAGAGCATATAAAAGCCTGCCGGAAGGATTCACCCAAAAGGACAGGAGCCACGCTTGGCAATATTGTCTCTAGCTTGGGTTGTTTCCTTCTGTGTATTGTAGGGAGAGGAGTCTATGCATGAGGAACTTGCCTTTCAATCACTTTGACAGAAGACTTGCTCCATAAACAAAGGAAAACATTTCAGTTGAATTGGTGCAGTCTGAACTTTATTTAAAACAGCGGTAATCTAATCTGCATAGTCCTGGGGCAGCATCCAACCTCTGCAATAGCCAGGGAAACTCCAGAACAGCAACATCACTCTGCACTGGGCCAAGCGTTGAGTCAGGGTAGATTAAAATAAAGCGTGTCATCTGACCTATGCTGGATCAAGTCCAGCAAACTAGTAACCTGACTTCTTCCTAAACTTCTTCTTAACACCCTAAGAGTGAGGGGGGAAAAAAAACAACAACAAAAAAAAGCACAATTAGAAGATAATTCTGCAAAGCAAGAGTTAAAAAAAAAAATCCATGTAAAGGCATATACTTTGATATCAATTAGCTAGGTTAGTTTGAGACCAGTTGCAGAAATGCATGTGCTGACTAGAGGTTAAGGGCACAACAACCTTCAAGAGTCTTGGAATATTCAAGTGGAAGAATTTTTTTAAAAGCACGGTAATATTACAGGCTTGTAGACCATTACAAAGCACTTTTCATAGTTGCTTTGCTGTTTATCTTATCACCTACTTCAGCTTTAATTCCTTCAAATTCATGATGGAGTTTTATTTACACAAGTGCTGAAGTTGTATACCTACTGTAACTAGTACACACACTTGACAGTATTGAAAGACCATGGTTTTAACACAAGTCACAAAACCAAGGTAACCATTTTATAAACTCAAGGGGTAGCTCTGCTAAAAGCCACTTAAGTAACATGGGTTCTCTTTCTTAACTTTAACCTGTGAGTAAACCTAAGCCTTGCACTCTTAAGTTTGGGGGTTTTTTCGAGGGGAGAAGGAGGAATAAGACCTCTCAAACCCACTAAGGCACATTTTCTAAGAGACGAATTGCACTTGAAGCAAGCTGGAAACCAGAGGTAATAAGGAAAAAAGGTAAGATTATTGATATGGTCAGGCCTTCTCCACAAGTCTGGAATACTAGCGGTAGGGGGAATGCTGGAGAATGAAGTCCGTGCAAGATAGCTACATGCCCCTTCGGTCTTGTCACTAGGGTTTGAGGTGGATGCTTAAGATGATCAGAGCTCAGAATTGTGGTTTAAGCCAAGCAACTAATTTTAAAAGAAGTCGGGGGTATCTGTTGTCCGCCCAGCAAACTGGGACTTCAGCTGTCAACGCAGTTTGCAAGCTGCACTATTCAGAGGGTGTTAATTCAAAACCTGGAAATACCAGAAGCAGGAAAGCAGCGTTCCTAGTCTTCTCAAATTTACTCTACCATGACATCATCATTTTGTAGAACATATTTTTTGTGGCACTGCCCCCATCGCCCCCCCCCCCCCCCCAACCTTACATTTGGTTTAGTTGTTTGGGGTTTTTAAGCACATCCCACGTGCGTTTTAAAAAAAAAAAAAAAAAAAAAGAGACTGAAGATTTTAAATTTCTCTTTGGAAGACAGTATTTTACAGTCCATACAAAAATACTCTGGAAAAACATACAACTTCATTTACAAAAACACCAAGTTATAAAGAAATTACAATAGATAGCACAACATTTGTTTCATAGGATCAGAATTTCTCCCCACCCCTCAAAAAACCCTCATGCACTTAACCGGGTAAGAAGTGTTACCAGTTTACAGAACCAGACCTTCTGACTACTATGAGTTTTCATGTAACCACGTAGAACAGCTTTCAGGGTTTATCTGAAAACACTCTCTGCATGCCAATTCCTTTCAAGACTCTACCTTGCAGGTGGGTAGCAGTGTCACAACAGCCTTGGCTATTGCAATGTTTAAGTACATCTTCGGCTGTGTGTTCTGAGTTTAGCTTTCCTACCCAGCGACAACAAAAAAACCCTCAAGTCTCATGCTGGAGCAGTCTCAAGACAAAAATCAGATACAACGGCATGGGGCACGTCTATCATCTCCATACCTTGGTAGCATCCTCTCCTGCATTTTCTTCAATACTTAAATTATTTATGGGCCTCCATGGGAGCCAATACTTGTGTAGTGCGTGGCCGTGTTAGGCAGGGGACAGCTGCTAGCTGAGGAAGCTGAGCACCATTGTGATAGATGCACAGGAGTGTATGTGCCAAACGGGAAAACAGTTTAAGAGAAGAACAATATATGCACATGCACCAGGAAGCCACAAATGAATACAAGCACGTTCATACACACTTGAAACCACAACGTGGTTGCAGTAACTACTTAACCTGTTTACATACATTCTGAATCCAAGTCACAAGGCAGCTTGGGTTTTGTGGCCTTTTCCAAAGCTGTTTCAGCTAGTGACAGTCAAGACTTTTAAAAAGACTAATAGGGATAACTCTTACAAGAATATATTTGGGAAATGAAGACTGAAAAAGGTTAAACTTAAAAGCATATTTTTGTTTACATCAATAAACGCGTAGAGTATTGATGTGAGGTAGTCTAGGCACTAGAAGAGTCCATTCAGCTTTTCAGTCAGACCACTGAGTAAAACCCCTTCCTAATTACATTGTCTGTAGATCTGCTGCTGACATCTTCTGGATTGCCACCACCTTTGAATGCTGAATCCTGGCCAGTTAACTAGAAGAACAGAATACACAGACTCAAAATAATTGCTATTCTAAAGTTACCTTCATATTTGAGTACAGCTTCCAGTCAACACATTAGATGTATTAGTGGCCATTCTTAAAACAACATTTAGACAAGACTACCCTTACCACACAGGAATCTCAAGCCTCGCAAAAAGTCGTACTACCCAAACCTTGAAATCTGTACCTGAAGTATTCCATAGTAGGTAACACTTCTGCAAGCTGATTCTTTACAAGTGTCAAAATTGAGTTTTTTCTAGTTGTTCTTTGCCTCTGCCTCAAATCAGAGGTCAAGCCACACAAACAGCTCTTTAAGGAGAGTTATGTATAGCAAGAAAACAAATCAAGCATTAATCGAAAGCTTCCACAAAAACAAGATTTTACAAGCAACTCCACACGGTCATTTCAGCAGTGGACAACCTGTTGAGTAGGCTGCTGATTTCTAAAGCAGCAAAACTATCAAGAGGCATTCAAAAATCATCTGCCAGAACAAGATTAGCTCATACTTCCACATCTATAAGATTCATATCCTCTTCCTTTTGAGATTTGGGTGTTTTTCTGAATTAAGAACTGCTTCCAGTTCATTGAGCAATCGGTCAGTGCAGTAATATACAAGTACAGTAGTATTTAGAGAGCCTGCCACCAGACCAGAAACAGTCACTAGTGCCAGATCTTGGGAAAAAAAAACCACAATCGTTTCATAGCTGTACAGTATGTTCAAGACAATTTCTCACACCTACATCCTAGTAAAACTAGCATTATGCTTAAATTTAGATTCCTGAATCCATTGGGGATGTATATATGCATTTCTTCTCAGTTATGTCATTCACTGTACATCAAGAATTAATTCTACTTCAGACCCTCCCTGGCCTAGCCCCCCTTCATTACCTTTTCTCCGTCTGCTAGAGTTTTGGGGCGTTCTTCTGATGTAGGTGAATGCAGTCCTTCAGTGGTCAGTGAATAAGGTCGTTTAGGTGCAGCGTTCTTAGGATCTGTAATTTGAGTCCCACTTAATTCATGCTGTCCTTGGACAAAACGTGCTCCTGGTTGAGAAACTGTGTTACGTCCTGGAATGGTGCTGCCAACTGGAGGTCCCAATGTTCTTATTGCAACTGTAGCCTCCGTTTCTGTAAGAGACACCGCGCTTCTAGAGTTCAGCCATGAAATTAAAGACTGCATTCCACCCGCTACTTCAATACATACTTGAATCAGTAACAGGAATGGAGAGTCCCTTAGACACTGATGGCACAGCTACACGAGGTAGCTTCTCGCTCTTGTTAGCACCGTTAGATTTCTGGTACACAGCATTTCTGTAAGACTCAGACGCTAGAGTTATAAAATGCTAGTTTGTAAAATACTATACATTTCCTTTCCAGAAAGCCCACGCAAGACAAATGTCTGTCTTCTTAGCTCATTGTCACAGCTCTACCAAACAACAAACTTATGGGCAATCTAGCAGGAGATCTTCATTTTGCTGAACTTCAGACCGCAAATTTAAAACTTAAGCCTTTTCTTTAGTCGGTCTCTATGTACTTGTACTGTCTTCCAGCTTAGTATATCCAGCACTCTGTACATTCATGAAAAGCAGTATCTGCTCGACCCATACAGGCATCCCATTTTATTTTATTTTTAATGCTACTCCTACAGTACCAAATGGTCTGATCACAGCAGGCATTACACATTTGGTACTCCTGGGCTATTACTCTCAAGATTACATATTCCTCCTGGGCTGAAGTAGCTTATGAACAAGCAGACCTCCCAGGAAGTGACACACACTTTTACTGCCCGAGTTCTCATACTGCTGCACCAAGGCACCAGCAGCTCTAGTGTTGCTGTGATCAAGATCAGCACTTCATTAGCACATAACACTGCTTGGCATTAACCATACTTTTTGTTAGAAAGAACAAAATGACCTACATAGAAAACCCTCCGGCTTCAAGTTACACACTAACCCAAGGGGATCTACATTCAAGACCAAATAATTCCTCCGGTATCAACTTCTCCTTTCTTCCTACATGTCTTCATGTACATTAGATTCATTTTTTCAAGGATTTCTTTAACCTGCCTCCCCCCACGAGCCCAAAGGAGATGACAGCTTTGTTCCTGAAGCCATTAGAGCCCTCCACATTGTTGAAAATATTTTGATAAAGAAATTAAAATCCAATTATATAAGAGTTTGGTTTGATTAAGAAGTAGAAAATTGTGAAGCATAATGTATAGCAGTTTTAAGTTTGAAATGTAGTCATAGAAACTTTAGGAACTGTGTTATGTGTGACTATAGGAACCTTAGTATTGTTAAGTTTGAAATAAGCAAACCATAGAAACCTCACCAGGAAGATACTGGTCTTTCTATGTTTTGTTTCAAAAACTAAGGAAACCGTCATGTACACTAGTTTGCTGCTTGGAAACCCCCTTACCCTTCCCATCTCGTAGAGTTAAGTGAAATTGACCAATGATTGTTTTAACATAGGAATATTAATAAGGTGGTATGATTAAAAGACCAATCATTGAAAAGGAATTAACATTTTGCTTGGAAATCTAGTGAATATGTATAACAGGTGTGTATTTAACTGTATTGTTAGACAAGACAGGTGCACACGATAGGTGGAGCGATCCCCGATGTGCCCAGCGCTGCAATAAAGGAGTGCCTGCTTCTTAACTTCTCATTGCTGTTAAGGAGTTTTATTCCGGATTTCGGCAACAACATGCTTATGAACAACACAGATTCAAACAAGAAATCCCAGACCTCATTCACATTGCGAGTCAGTTAAAAAGCAGCTTCTTCACAGCTTTAAGGTTATGGTGCTAACCTTTCTCTCTCGGCTGTAGAGGTGTCCACTTTAGAAATCTTATGTAACGAAGAGGAATTATCTGGTGTTCTGGACTCCGTGTCTCTGGAACTGTCCAAACAGCTTCCATCTGAAGAAGTCCTTTTGCGCTGAAGCCCACTAGCATTTTGACTAGTACCTGGCATGCTTTGCTGAAACAACAACAACAAAATAATGAAGTCTTCAAGTAATTATTAAAGCAAAAAAAAAAAAACATTGCCAGAGAGCCCAATTTTTATTATACCTTCTTTCTTTTCTGTAAGGTTTCCGCAGGCAAAAAATAGTGGAGGTGCTTTCTCTTCACATGAGCTGCCTCAATCTTCATACCTTCCTTTAGCACATTGAGGTTGTTAGCCTGGCTGTAAACTAACAGGAAATTTAGTGTTGTAGCTTAGTGGGAATGTTTGCATTGGGTATTTGTCAAAGTTACATATGGTTTCTTTAGAAACAGCAAGCCTTGAAGTCTGCCCAGCCCAAACAAAGAACAAGAAGTGGTCTCAAGATGAATGTGACCCAAGACGCCCATTTCACATCCAGTACAGACCAGATACGTAACAGCTACTTTAAGTTCAAACATGCATTTATGTGCTCAGTTACAGCTGTGGTTTGCTAGTCATGCACCTCACCTCTGAGCTGATTTTAACCTGAAAGAGATCATACTCCTTAACCCTTAGTTTGCTGGTTGAAGATAGATCTAGATGACTTTCTCAATCAACCCAATTGTGCTCAGCTGATGAGAGAACAGACACCTCACTCAAGATTCAGACTCATTTTTTTTATTTGATATTTACAGTGGCGATTGTGGGGTTTTGCCTAACAGTTCTGTAACATCATACAACTTTTCAGTAATTTAGGTGTTAAAACCCTACCTGTCCAAGACAGACTGGATTTGAGGGACATCTGACTTATCAGAACCACTACAATTTAAACCAGTTCTTCTTAACTGCCTGCAAACAGCCTTTCCTGCAACTAAAAACCCCTACAGTAGCACAGCAGTTATTACAGAATTAAGTCACATTTAGACAAGTTTACACAAGCCTGTCGTGAGCATAGCTGGAAAGTCAGCTTACTAACATACAGAGTGGGAATCAAAGTAAGGACATGCAACCAAAACAAAAAGGCTTACAACAAGTCTTTCTGCAGGAGACCTAGAAGTGAAATAAAAGCACAAATATGAACATTCACACCAGTAGGAACAGTTGCTTCAAAGTAAATTCAGTAATGTTTTTATGCAAAAGTGAGATAAAGTTCATTTATCAAAAGCCTTCCAAACTGTGAGCCTCACACTCTTGAGCCCATCAACTTTGCCCTCTAAAAACATTCTCTCAAAGTCAAGGCACATGATAAAAGCTTTCTTGCACATAACTACTGCTCACTCCCACATTTGCCAAAGGATACCACACCTCTCAAGAAATACCTTTTCTGGTCAAGCTCTCTGGGTTCAAACCCTATATCTGAAACATACTATAGGCTGTGCTTCACTAAACTGAGAGCACACAGCTATGCTAATCAAGTTTGTGCACAGAAATACAGGATTTAACATCAGTTCTAGCCTCTCAGCAGTACACAAACCTTGTTGACATGATTTACATTTGCCACAACATTCAAACACAGTGCTACTGGATCTAACGTACAAGACAAGCGTCAGTTCAGGTCACAGTGCAAGTCTGAGGAAGTCACCCCACCTGGCTTGAAACTCAGACAAGAGTTTTGATGCCTTTTTTCTGTGCTTTTCTCATATCCCAAAGCATGAGCTAAAAAGAAGGTCCGCTTTCACTGCATTTACTCATGTTGTCCGAGCAACACAACACACAGCTCACGCTGGTACTATGGAGAAATGTTTGTTTGCACTGAGGAAGAGTTTAAAGGAGCCCACTGTTTAGAACTTTTTGGCCAAACACACTTGTCACTTCAGAAGAGTAACCTGATTTCCTTAGTTTGTCATTATGATAGCAAGGCATGAGCCTCTCAGCACACATGCACTTCTGAAAGGCACAAGAGCAGTCAGCTTGGGAAGAAGTAAACAGACTGTGGAAACGACCTCTACTTTCAAATGACTGCTCACCCCCAAACCCCTTTATTCTAGCATTATCTAACAACGCTTGCGACATTACTTTATTTCTGCATCTATCAAAAGGAATAAAGTAAGATGAACATGAACATGGAGCTTGACGTGCAAGACTGCATGTCACTACAATGTGACCACTCACTGCCTTTCAAAGTTCTGGGATGGTATCATACACAAACTCTTATTTTGGAAACAATACTGTCAACAGGCATTCACAACTTATTTTAGAGCCTGATACAGTTCATTCCCACTTTCAAAGTTCGGCAACTGACAACTGCTTTTGACAAGTGTAGCTACACCCAGTAAATGGACATCTCTCTCCTGGCTTCACATCTGGCTGTCCACTTCAGGAATCGCAGTTCCTTTGTGACTGCTTACTATGATCTGCAGAACTGTTATTTCACATATGCGATACGGTATATAGGACTGTAGTACACACTTTTGTTTCAAGGTGGACTTACATTGCCCAAGTGTCAAAATAGTATGTTTTTAAGGCTAATCTTCTACGTGTCACGCTCTACAGAAATAGCTAATAGCCAATACCAGAAGGAAGCACAATTCACTTTGCAAAGCAGCTTGCGCTAGAATAAAGAAAATGAAACCCTACGAGACTAGAGCAAAATAGAGGCTTACCTGTATCGTTGAATGACTGTATAATGTACGTTAAATCAACGTTAACACTTCCTGCATTTTCCACTTTCCTAAACGCGATTCCAAGAAACCACATTGACACATAGCCACTCCTAAAAAGACAGATTCACAAATCTATCATTTATGCACAGATGCCAGTTATTTGGATGCTAGTATCTACTCTCAAGAAAGGGATTAAGCAAAACAGTTTAGTTGTACGCAGCAGCTAAAGATTGGAGTCAGCCCATACTCAAGTTCTCCGAGAACCCCTCCCTCAAGTTCTCCCTTCTTTAAAAAGATCCTACATGCTCAGAACCTTGCCCGTCAGACCTCGTACCTACAAAACAGTAGGTACGTAACTGAACATCTCTCACGGGTAAGCTGAGGTGAAGGAATATAAACAAGGTACAATACATCGGCCAAACTCGACTTCAGAAAAGTAATGAAACTCACTGTTTACAAAGGTCTCGGCTGCCAGGGAAAGACTGTGGCATTACATGTGCAATAGATATAAATTCATTCCTCTCCAAGTTGCCAACCAGCACACGAATTTTAGATTCCACAAGGCCAATCCTGATAAGAACAAGAGACATTTACTCATTTTTGACTGGATCCAGCACAGTAGTTATATGCCCTTTTATAATACAATGCTAACACAAAAATGCTAACCAGTCAGTAAGTAGTAAGATTCATTCGGCTGAGCAGATACTAGATAGTTATATCACACACACTGGAGTTGGAGATGTTTCCAGTAACACTGGAGCTTTAAAGGTTCCAAAGACAGAGGCAGTAAGATTAACTTGTAGTCTTAACAGGTCAGACACAACACTTCAACATATAAACTATGATGAAAATATCAACAAGCAGCAGATTCCCAGCACCTCTGGCTGCATTTTGAAGTGCACCAAAACTCCTTTTTACCCCAAAGGTCAAGGAGAACAACAGTTTAGAAAAGGCTCAAGCACAACTCTTCCATTACACCTGAGTAAAGATGCTAGTCTTCCTGCAGATTGATCTGTGAAAAGAGTTTACCCTTTTCCAGCCAAACTGAAAAATATAGTTCCTTTAATAAACAAATGATTTAGTCAACAGTCTCATCAGAAACTTACCCAAGAAATCTATCATGACCACAAAGGCTCTTCTTTTAAATGAAGTACTGGCATTTTACCCTTCTACCTAAAACACTGCTAGCTTTGAAGGCAGTCAGAACTCTGTACGTTCTTCACAAGTATCTTGTGTTGATGAACAACAGAGATGTGCAATCTATTCCCAAATCCATTCAAGAGTTGGTGAACTAAACTTGTTCTTATAGCAACAAGAGATGATCATTTCCAGCACTAAACACAAGATGCCTGAGCACACTACTAGATTAAAACTTAGTAAACACTATTTATCAGCATTCAGGTGCTCTGTGCAGATGGTCAGGTTTCACCCCAATTAAACAGCCTTGTTTCACTTCACTGGAGAACAGTAGGCTCTGGAACAGCCTGACTACATAACCAGAGCAACTTAGCATTGAGTGCAATCTAGTCCTAAATTAAATATTACATCCAGTAAAAAAGCTATGAAACCAAGTCTTCTAAGGCTCTACAGCAGTCGTCTTCAAAGTGTCGGCGGGGATGTACCCCAGGGGGTGCACAAGACAATCCACTGGGTCCGGGAAGAAAAGACTAGAACTTCAGTAATGTGTACGTAACTTGTAAAGAAGTAGATATAGACTGCAACTATGTGTTCAAAAATTATTTTTTTTTTTTTTGCTCACAGGAGTGCACAAAAGTTTGGAGACCACTGCTCTATAAGTCACTAAAAGATCAAGCTCTCCAGTGTCCACTACACATCTGATGACATCAAGTAATCCCTACTTACTTCAGTCTCTGCAACAAGGAACATCTTCCTAACTGAAGTAGCCTTGGCTAAGTAGTCTCCTTAGACTCCTGGCATCTGCTTCTCCACATGACACAGAGCATACGCACACTAACCCTCGTCGTTCCTTCTCATCATGACTTGGGTCTTTAGGTTAACTTCTTAAACAGCAAGATGACTTATGTTAACTTCCCTTCACAAGAAAGCTTTTAGTTTTGCTGAGGAACTGTCTACTTAACTCCGTACTGTATTCCATGCCTAGTTGCACAGTTGAATACTTTGCTTTTGTGAACTGTATTAACCAAATGAAGCGCAACACTGAATTGAGCGTCAGTGATGTATTGAACCCACACTCAAAGCAAGACTTACCACTCTAAGTGATGCTCTTCAGTAGAGGCACTAGCAGTCAGCACAATATAATGTCTAGAAGAAAAGAAAAATTAATATCCTAGCTCAGGACTTGATATTCCTTCAAATGAAACCAAAACTGCCTTAAACCTATAGAAAATTACTTCCAGACAAGACACATTATATCCTGCAGGCAGCACAGCATTAACTGAAGAAAAACTGATTACATCCTTCAGAATTGCGTTCTGCTGCATTCTAAGTATCAGAGCTGATTTTTTTTAATAAAAACAGTGTCAGTGGCAAAACACAAACAGTTTTTCCATCTTCCCTATGCTTATCCTTACCAAAATTCCTATGACTACCTCCAGCTTCTAAAAAACAAACATATCAATGCCATCTTGCATTTAGACTGCAAGGTAAAACTCACTATGCTAACCAGTACGGAAATCATTTCAAGTTCAGGTAACAGATTTCATACATACTTGTATTTCTGGAAGAAGTTCAGTGGTTCAAAGAGCTTTGACCAGTCTGATTTTCCTTGGAGAATCTCATTTGTAACTGCAAGACCTACAATTAAGGTTGAAAACCTTACTACCATTTTGTTTTTAAGACTAGCAGAGCGTGAGAGAAACTTTACAAGATAAAGGTTTTGAACAGTAATTGACAGATCAAAAAGCAGGAATTCCCTTGACACAATACACGTCTACTACAACAGTTCATTGTAAAACTGGTCCCTTGTTGCCTGCAACAGGTATACTTCTCAGAGAACTCTTCTGCCTAAAAGGGCACAACACCGCACGGAATATAACCAAGTCACGTCATGTGGTTTCATATTGCAAGAATTATACCTTTTAAGCAGTTAATAAGCATGGAGAGAACTTTACCGTGTTTCAACTCCTCTACCATTACCGCTCGCGTTGATGTAGATACGTTGTATGTAGAGTTCTGCTGCGGATAGGCTGGGGTGATGATAGGCATGACGTGGGATCGGTCTGATGGGTTCACCTATGACGTTAAAACAATTGTGCTCAGCACCAGCAGCTTAGCTTAGAAGAAAGTTTAAAGGCTTCCAAATTCCATGTCTACATACCCTAGGGTCCCATACTGGTAAGTTGAGATTGCTCTCTTCCTGTTGTTTCAGCAATACAGGTTTTGGCCACTCCCTATACAAGAAAAGCCAGGAACTGACTGCCCATTTAAAACTCTGCCATGTAATTCAGGGTAGGACTGAATGCTGTTGGTCTAAATCTTATATAAAGAACCACCTCAGAAACTGTTACTGCTTTACGCAAATCAAGAGTCATAAATAGCTCTTACCATCCTGAAAAAACCAAGAAGAACTTGTTCACCAGAGTAGAAGCCAAAGCGTTTGGATAGAGTTGACACGTTCTCGCTACTAGCACAGCGCAGGAAACCCCACCAAGAAATCCCAGCACGCTGGAGTAAATGCCACGTCCTACAATGCATACATTGTCGTTAGCCTGTAGTCTTTCCATACCCAAGTATAGTCCTTCTAATTTACAGCACCACCTTCACATTCTATAGAATACCTAGCACACTTCAGCCTCCAAGTCAGTTATTTCTGCAGTGCAACGAGGCCAAAACTGTCGGTCCTTACAGCGATGAGAAAAAGAATCGTTACCACACCACTTCCCAAAATACTGCTACTCTGAAATTTGCCTGCACTGCTACAGCTACTGCTTCGCTCCAACTTCCCTTAAGAAGAAGGTTCTGCCATTCTTCTAGCACTTGCTCTAGTCACATGCGCAAACAGTATTTTCTTATTCCTTACCTATCAAGTTTTTCTACTTCACTGGGCATTTTTATCCTTTCTAGTCAGGTTCCTGGTAAGCAATGTAGCACCTTGTCTTGTAGGCACTCCCCTCATCTCCCCACTCTATCCCCATTAAAAAAAACACAGAATCTCTACCCCACGGACAGTCCTTGAATCTAAACTAAAAAACAGGTCTTGAACTAAAACCTGTTATTTAAACAGCCATCCAAAGATGAAGGACTTCTAATGCTATTGTTTTTTCAGCATGAGGTGCCTCTGAAAAGTTTAAAGATCACAAACAATCACATTACTCACGCTTTGCCCACAGTTTAATTGCACGGAGCGTGAGCCGGAAGTTCTCTTTATTTGGCACTAGGTGCAGTATTTCATCAGTAACTCTGCAGCCTGTAAGAAAAAACAGCTGAAGTACAGAACTTCCTAGTAACAGGTACAAGTCAGTTCTGTGCTATACTGGATCAACAGCTTACAGTTTCTCCTGCAAGTCTATGGAAACAAGTTTGCATTACTTGCTTTGTATTACCTTAAAAATTACAGGTTACACATAACATTCAGCATCACCTCAGGTAACTGGTGCCCTCAACAGCTTTTTCATACTTTAGACTCCAGCCAACAATTTTCAATAAGGCCCTTCTACAGGATTCCGAAAGCTAAGTTTCTTTTGACAGCCAGGAACAGTTAAACCAGTCAGTGTTAAACAGTGAGCAACTTTGGCTTCAGGTATTTTAAATAGCCTTTTTTGTGGTTTTTGTTTTTTTTTTTTTAAATGCACTACCACACATTCTTCTCTATCAAGTGCTCTACCTATTCAGCTGAAGCAGTTTCTGTGGCAAACTGGAACAACACCCCCCCCCCCCAATCAAAGAAACATGAAACCCAGGTCTATCTAAACACACAACTTGAAACAGCTAAATTTAAGCCCACTCGCCACCTCCTCAGATCTCAAGGATACAGGGGATCAGTTTCTGCATCCTGTACAGAAACTTGGGGTGTGTAACCTGCATTCCATACCAATTTTAGTAACATTTTCTTGTTAAAGATGTGCAAATATGCTTACCATTTAAGCTCCGTATACATCTTATATCCAGGCTTCTGAGACACGAGTTGTCTCTGAGATCAAGATCATCAGCAACAGTTGGCACAGACAGTCTTGCAAACACGAGATCAATCTCAAGAGGAAAAAAGTGCCAACCGTTAGAATGCCGCGCAGTTTGCAAACAGCACACTGGTGGGGGACAGTTAGTCAAGTCTAAAAAGAGTGGTTAACATTTGTATTTAGAATTAGGTGACTATAGATACATCTCCCAAGACATTTATTTGCCAGAAGACTCAATGCAATTTCTCGAAGTTCTGAATTTTATTTACAAAACCTTCACTGCATCACCCCTTTCTTTTTAAGCTAGGGAAAGGAAGAGGGCATTTTAAGTTGAAAAAGATTACTCTAGACTTAGAATTTCAATGAAAAGGGAACTTAAAATTATTCACAGAATTAAGACTTAAGTTCAGTCACCTCAACTATACTTCAGCAAAGGAGAGAGCATTTTCTTTATGCAGGAAGCCCTTTTGACCCTGAAGTATCTGCTTTTTAGTACAGTCTGAGGCAAGAAGATTATCCTGTGAAAGTCTGCACCAGATAAAGGCCACAAAAAGGTCACTGAATAAATCTCTTTGTGATAGTGATACCAAGCAGTAACTTCCTTAGGGACTACAGCATGCAGGTCTTGATTCATTGTATAAGATGTATTCAAGATAGCAGGATTCCTGCAGCTGACAAACCTAGGCAGGAATCAAATGAGTACTTTTACTTTCCATTTTCCAGATTGTTTGTCCCATGACCACTTCATTTTGGATTTGCAGCAAAACATTTAGTCTGCTCACATGATTCGTGCAGTGAACTACACTGTACACATCCCTCTGTAGATACCTAGCTTGGCAGAGCTAAGAAGACTTAGCAAGGACACCGCCTCTGCTCCCACTCTGCACGATCCTAGGGATAAATGCTATTCAAGCAGGCTACCCTGGTCTACAGCACAGGTCTAGAAAAAGATGTCCCTGATGCTCCCATGCCTGCTAGGCTCCCTAGGGCCTTATTTTCCTATAAGCTCCCGTTCTACTGCAATATCTTCTCCTGGGATAGGTTGTGGTCCAAAATAGCACAGTCATAGCTCCCTGGAAAAGTTATCCTATTCCAAAGCAAGAAAAAAAAGAAATGCTTACCTTGATGCCATCAAACTCAAACTTGACAACTGGTACATATGCATCTTCAACTGCCTGGAAAGGAGAGGATAACTGTGTAAGAAAACATGGTTTGCTACTTTAATGTTTCTCCTAAACTACGATCAAATGCAGAAGTTACACTGCTAACTACTCAGTATAAAGACTTGAGTTGCTTCCAAACCAAAGGAATTCTTCATAAGCTGCACGCACTATAGCACTAAGACGGTAAAATACTAGCTTTAACAAGTTATTTAGCCAAGAGATTCAGAGGCTGATCACGGACTGTAATGAACAAACAGTGCACAATGAGCCATCAGTATCAGAGGTTGTAAGGTACTTACCTTGGTGGTGAGGAAGAAAAGCAAGAGATTTCTGTCGCTATCTTACTACTGGTTAACATCCAGAGAAATCGAGAAAATTCTGTCCGCCTTTGACAGCGTGCACTAGCCTCCTGTATTTTTATCTTCTACCATGCCTGAGATGCTATCAGCTACCTTATGCGACAGTTTTCAATTTTGTAGACCACTCGTTAGAACTGTGCCACAGCCCACTGAGTCTGTCTTCGGTCATCTAAACAAAGCCTCATTAGCTATGCAGATGAAGTCTTTCAAAATGTCTGCACAAGGAAGACCAGGCTGAGAGAAACACTTCTCAGGAGTTTGGTTCTATACACAAGGTACACAACATATGCACCGCAGGGTCATTTTACAAGGCAGTTTTGTATGTTCACAGCACAGCTCCTATTGACTTCATGTAAAGCTGACTCTGCATCTCTTCTACAAAGTCTCAGGCTGAGTAGCCACAGAAGAACAGGACCAGAGAAGAAGGAATTAGAGGTCCTAAAGTACACCCAGAGGAACACCACGGCAAAGGTACTGACAGAAGCCTTTCCACATCACATTCAACTTCCTTAGCTCTCAGGCTGCCCCTTCCTCTACCTGCATGCAGTTACCTTCTTGCCAAGCCCCTTACTACAGCTCAGATGAAAGCAAGGCTCCTCGGGACAACCTTGCTTTTTGATACTATAGCCCACTCATTCCCAAACCATGGGTAGGGGAGAAGTGGACCACAGAGATTCTTACGGGGTGTACAGTCATTGGGGAAGGGAACCAAAAGCTTCACTTCAACACTTTCATGCTGCGTAGACAGTATTTTACAAGGAGCTCAGAAACAAGTCCCTTTTTAAGTTTGGTTTGTAAGACAATCACTACCAACAGGAGTCTTTAACATGACTATTCTTATTGGAGGAGTTGCACAATCTATCAAGGAGAGAGCTTGCTTACTCTTAGCTTTTTTATTTCCTCCTGACGTTTTAGTTTTTCAAAGAACGACTGAAAGAAATCCGATCTTTCGACGTGTCTAGGAGCAACACAAGCCACATCTATGTCAGCACCTGCAAAGAGATGCCATTTCTTCTGTTACTGTTGGAAGACACTTTCAAACATTACAACTATGACCACACAACAAAAGTTTACCTTTAGTGTGTACTCCAAGCCTGTAAGAACCAAACGTAAATATTTTGCCACCAACATTTGCTACTGCTGAAGGGGGAAAATTCTGCGGGTAGACGACAAAGAGTTTTCTGGACAATAGAACATACACGTTGACCTACGTGCAAGTTTAACTAGCATATAAGTTATTTAGAAAGACTACAACAGCCTCCATAAACAATGTCTTCTCCCTCCCATACTGAGTTCTTAGTCTAATAGACTGATACTGTTTTTCTGAAGGGAGGGCTTGCAACTCACAAACAACGACAACAAAGATGAGTAATGGAGCAGTCGTTTCATCAATTTAAACAAATTAAGACCTTTTATCAGTCTTCCCTGCAGCAGACCCACACAAATTAACACCATCTAAGAGCCATACCAAAGGCAACTCTAGAGTAATAACTTCAAACTAGATTGAGGGCTGCAGGCTGTCTGGGGCAAGTTTACTGCCCAGTTACCATCTATCTCCCCCCCACAATATGTTGTTTCAGCTTTGTTAACTGCTACAAGTCAACTGATAGAGCCACTTCACAAATTTATTCAGTGCCCCAAGGGCTTGAAGGTCTTCATCTGAAGTATCTTTTATACATTATTTCAATGGCACTTACTACAGAACTCCTTGATACTTAAGAAGGAAGTGAAATGTTGAACTTTAGCGTAAATCCTAGCAGTAAAGCCTTTAGAAGAAACAAAAAGGCTTCAGCTGTTTTGATAAGAACCTATCAAAAAACCTTACCTTGCTCTCACCAAGTTCTGAAATCCATTCTTTGACCAAGTTATTCAGTCTACCAAGAACGACCAGCCTGTAAAGAAAACTCACGTTAAGTTTGCCCTAAAAAAACCCCAGGACATTAACAAGTTTTACAGTCTTGTTATACCTGTGATTCAGTTCTTCCTCGTCTTCAAATACCCCACATGCTTTCATCGCTTCAAGCAGCTTCTGAGTATGAACGGAATCTATATCCTTAGGAGGAGCCAAGCTAATTGCAGAAGTAATTCCATAGTGCCTTGGAGGCTGGTTCTGCAGCCTAGGAGTACTGGGGGAGAAAATAAAATACTGAAGACTCCACAAAAGAAAAAAACAAAAAACAACAAAACAACCACCACCACCTTACTGCAAAACACCTTTCCACTTACAGGTTTCCAAATCAGCTTCTGCTCTTTTGCCCAGCATTAGCATAAATGAGGGAAAACAGACCCTGCTTATGGTTTTGAGATAACTTGACCTAACTTAGAAGCCACAACTACTTTTTTAAAAAAAACTTGTGGATATAAGAAAAGATCCAAGTTGCTACCATCTTAAGACGGCTTCTTTGCATTGCGCTAGACAGTTAGAACTGATCGCCAGGAAATGAAAAGCTTTGAAATCCACTAAGGGTGACACTACATACAGCACAAGTTTTGGACACATTTCAGTTTCACAGCACTTTTGATTTAAGGTTATTCCCATCAGCTTCCTAATCCCATTAAACAAGACAATTGAACACGGGCTTCTTTTAGTTCAATGTAGTTGCTGTGCTTCTACTGATTCTAAAAGGACATTATACTTGACTGCAGAGGAAGGACAAAGCGGACTGTTAAACAGAGTTGTTGCAGTAAATTCAGCATTACCTTGGTTTTGCCTATGGAAGAGGATGAATGAAAACATCAACACATCTGCAGCTACTGCTGCTAGCAGAGCCTTGTGCTCTTAACACAGTGGTCCATTTTTATAGCGCAGAGGCTTAGCTCTACATACATCTGTTTTAATCTAAATCCAAGAGATGTACGTCAGCACGCAGAGCAGCACAAGTTAAGCTCTGTTTGTACAAGGTGCTCAAATCTGCTTTAGCTAGCTCACTGCCCAGTTAGGCTGAGCAGGACACCAGGCACCTGGGTTTGGAAGCCCACAAGCTTACTGCCCCTGGAACTCCAAGCACAGCAAGGCACCATTTTCACCCCCAACCCTCCGCTTGCCCTGCCTCTTTAGACTTCCTTGCAATCAGAAGCAGCACAGGACTGACTGACATGGCAGGACAACATTAAATTTAAAGCAGCATGAGCATTTTTATTTTTGACACCATAGGACCCTTGCTTTAGAAAGGGAAAAATGGAGAAAAACCACCCTACTTTGCATTACCAGCTGAAACCAGGAGAGAGAAAGGAGGTAAGAACTGTACTTAATGGATCAAGGGTCTCTACAGAAACACTAGTAGCAAAAGGGGGAGACACAGTGAAAAGGTCTCTACAACTCATCATGCTTGTCAAAGAGTCCATATCCAGACCCTAAGGCTACAGGGATTAATGATGGCATTATTCAAAGCGGACATTTTCCTACTTCACAAATGGACAACTTCAAATATTAGCTGGGTTAGTCAAGAGACGCTTAGAACTATTTAAGGTATCTGACCCACTTTGGCTGGAATGGGATGAGGAAATGCTCAAAGGACAGCTTCAACACTTGATTTTAAAAAGATAGCTTATTACAACTCCTCATTTCTAATTGTTGCCTTTACTCTGCCACTGAGGGAAGATGGATTTCTCTCGCGCAGAGTAGATTTGTCCAACTACAGACATGGCTTTTAGTCACCTGGTGGGCTCCCCCACCCCCTTCTCTATGAGCTCATTTTTCAAACTTTTTTCTATGCGTTTTCCAAAAAGCTGGAGGGGGCAGGGGGTGGTATTAGGATGGTAGTCCTATTAACTAATCTCCTCAGTCAGAACGGCTGTTGACTTACAAGTGTAACGAGGCCTTGACCTAATTTCCCTTGCCTTGTTTATAGGCATTGCCTACTTCCACTTCATAAGTAAAAACGTTCCTAATGAGTATCTTCCTTCTTACGATACCATTTTCATAACACATACAGAAGGAAAGCCTATGTTTAATTGCTGTGCATTACATCTAAATTAAAACACCTACAGCAGCAACTTCCTACATGCTTTACGTATTACTTGCAGTGTACAACTTGCACGTCAGAAAGTTTGCACAACACAAGAATGGGTTTTAGACTTTGCTAGCATCCAAGATCTTTCCATGTACAGAAGGCCACCATCTAGCTGCCTTTCATTGCTCCATTCCTCCTACAGAGGCTATAATTAGAGACTGACATAAAGGACAATATCAATAAGATATATCCGATATTATGAAGAGCAAATTCTTTTAGTCAGTAGGAGATATTTTTCAGTTGCTTGCATGTATTACTGAAAATTTGATCTCACACCTTAAAAGTTGAGGAAAATGGCACTTGGAAAGTTTTACTGAGAGAGTGACTTATGCCCAATAGCATTCGTTCCCCTTTTGGAATTCAAAAAAAAAAAAAAACAACAAACTTCCTTCTCTCTCTCTCAACTGTACCAGACTGCCAGGCATATACAAAGAAGAGATCTTATGAGACAAAGGAGCATACGTGGCATACTACCTATTCATCCACCAGCCTTCTCTTTAAATGAGAAGTCTGTGGCAGTTTAATATTTTGCCAACTCTTGCTAGGATTTGTCCACCATAGGGAACATCTCCAACATACTTCTCTTGCGAGAGATCCCAATTTTATACAAGAAGTTCAACTGATTTGTTCCAAGTTTTGTCACTCCTTTATAGCTTCACAAAGCTGCAAGACATTTCTCCTGCATCCTCCGGAAGACAACGGATAAGTTTACACTATTACAGTTCAGGGAGTTGCCTTCAGCCATCAGGGCGCTGTATGAGCCTTCACTGTGAATGCGTCTCTCCCACTCATGAGGTCGGCTTGCCTCCAGCCGGGTAGAAATGTATCACTCCAGCCTTTTCCACCCTCACCACTTGGGAGGAGGAATGACTGGAAATCAGCTCCTGAACCCCCAAAATTGATAGCACAAACCAAACCAAAACAAAAAAAAACAAAGAACAAACCAACCAAATCCAACCAAGAAAACCCCCAAGCCCCATGACCTTCACGGAAGTAAAACCACCTACACCTTCCATTCCTACCACACAAACTCATGCGGAAAAAAGCCTGCAGACACCTGCTGGCAAGCTAAAGCACCTTGTTCCTGACGACAGCATTCAGAGAAAGCCACTTTTTTTTCTGCCTTGAAGCTGGGTCAGTAGCCCCAGAGCAGCACCCAGCCGCAGCCCGTTACAAGCTTACGGTGACAACACAATGCCGAGACAGGCACAGAGAACCTTATGCACAACTACGTTAAAACCAGGGGCTCTGACAAATTTTTCCAACCGAAATGATTCTATGACTCTATAAAGGAGGTGCTTGTCTCGTTGGGTTGGTATTTGAATGAGCCGTTGGTACTGCTGTTGGTACCCAAGCTGATGACAGGTTTGCAGGAGATGGGGGATATCCTGGAGGGGGGACAGTGTACCCAGCAGACGGAGGCTGACCAGGTGGAAACTGAGGAGGAAACGGTCTTGGTGGTCCCCCCGGTGGAAGAGGAAGCGCATGGGGTGCTGGAGGATACACGGAAGGTGGAGGCACAGGCACAAAGACTGGTGTTGATGCTGGTAGTGTTGGGGCCCGAGTCCTTTGGGTACGTTCACTGTTCGGGCGGCCTCGATTTGAGCTTCAAAGGAAAACCCCCCCACATGCGTCACTCTGTTACTCTCTCTCCCCTCATTTTAAAGAGGAAAGCTAATGAAGCGGGAGCATGGTGGCAAGCACTTCTTGTTCTCAACCGAAGCCTTTTTCTCCCTGCTCTCTGTTCATTGGAGACTACACTCATTTCTTGACCCTCCTACCTGCCTTCCACATCCTCACCCCCAACACTTCCCTCAGTCTGCTCTCCTCGTACTCAGCTTTGCGACTGTGGATGGAGGCTGCCCAGGCTTAAAAGAGACTCCCATCTCGCACGTGCCAACACTTCACACTTCTGATCTGCAAAGTACTGCACAGATAGTAACTCATCTTCTCCCAGACTTCTATCATCTTCTTCCACGTACACTTCCTGCGTTGTTGCCTCACCATGATGTCTTTGGCCTGCTCTTGTCCCCAAATTGTTATTCTCCTGCTTACTCAATTGCAGATTTCAGACAATCTGTGGGATGGATCCTGGGGTTTGTTTTGATTTATCTTTAAGATTTTATAAACACAGGGCACCCTTACAACCTATCTATAACACATACATACCAAAAGGAAGGACTGACCTGACCCTGCAATCATAGATAAAACAGACTCCTCTCTCACCAACTGAGAGAAAGCAGCTTGGCTATTTGGGCTGACTAAATTGAAGACATTCAAAATGGTCATAACACAACAGTGTTGACTTTTCCAAGAATTTGCTCCATCGGCATCAACTAAGTTGTTAGAAAAAAAAGAATGTTGGAGGCTGACTCCTATTGGGAAATCAATTTCTACAGCCCTGTGCAGCCAGTAACCAAAAGGGTGGCTTTCCACCTGATCCTTTAATTGTATTGAATTTTGATAGGTAATTCTGGTTTCCTCAAAAAGAGTTCCTTTGTCAGAGTCCTCTTCTCAATCAGGTACTGGAGGTTTATTTTAAATAATTTCACTGCAAGCACAGATCCCCTTTGTTAAAGCCAATTCAAATCAGGCCATTGAAAAATTAACGACCACTTGTATCCTCCACAACTATCTGTGCATACTCACTTCATTATGAATCAGCCGTTGCAGAAGTTAAGTGCTACGGCCTCGTTTAACATTGAATACATTGAATTTCTGCAGAATACTTACAGTTCCCAGCCTGGTCTGCCACCTGCTGAGCCAACTGTACTGCCTCTCCCTGGATGACCTTTTGGAGTGGAGAGAGGAAAAAGCAAAAAATCCCATTCAGTTTATCTGAAGATAATATTTTGAAAGGAATTCTAAAGTTACACTTCCTTACCAGTGGTGCGTATTGATTGTCCTTGGCGGCCCAGACGACTTGCTAATGCTGCTTGTCTTCGCACAGGAACCCGACAGCCCTTGTGAATAAACACAGACAGTTGGAAAAGAAGCTCTACTACAATATAAGAATCACTGCATATGTTGAAAAAAAGCTTACCTTCTCTTGCAACAAACTGCTGATTGACAGAGAGGAAGATGTACATGGTTCAGAGGCACTCACCAGAGCAGCGGCAGGTGTAACAGTCATGAGTGGTGGCGGAGGCGGTGGCGGCTGCTGCTGTTGCTGCTGCCAAATCTGCTGATGGAGCCTTTTTGTGTAGCCAGTTCCATTTTTGAAGTTGTTCACAGCCTACAGGCAGAAAAGCATTTACAAGAAAGTGTGATAAAACTTCAGCAGATATACAAACAAAAGCCTTCACAGAGGAAAATTACTCGTGTATTCCTCTAAATGTCATCAATCCTAAAAGAAACCAACATCCAGATGTATGAACACGTCACATTCAACACTGATACTAATGACTGGTAGCTCAGAGGACCTGTATTTCAAGTCCTTCAGCGTTAACGCCAAATGTGAAAGCGAGGCAATCGTGTTAAGTAAGAGCGGGACCTGAATTTGCCAGATTGTCTCTAAAGAGTCGTAAGCTTCTGAGACAGCAACAAATAGTGTATTGGAAAAGTCAATTTAGCCTTATTCAATTACGCCTTGCTTAAGGAGATGTAAATTAATATTTTCTTCCCTTTCCGCTTTTTACAAATAGCCTTTTCTTACAAGCACTTTATGTAAAAGTCGTCATGTTACCTGGCGTAGGCACTCGTTGGGAATTAAAGCATCAGGCGAAATATCTGTCTCCTGACACGTTGGGCATATATGTTCCTCAGATTCCACTAATGCTGTTCTAATACCTGTGTAGAATTAGAATAAGCAAAAGAGTATTTAGCCAAACTAAGGAAGTTTTGGGGGTTCTCACCAATCATAAACACATGTATATGATTAATGGCTGAATATGGTCTTGAACTAAGAGCATGAAGCTATAAATGTTCAATAGTGTAAAAAATTCCTAGTATGCAGCAAATAACCATACCGTTTTGTATTTCACCATTGGAACATCTGAAGATGGAGCCTAGGCTGTGTCTTGATGTTGCAACTAGTCTTTTCCCCACTATCTAGTACAGCGAGAAGTCCCCAACCTCAAGGTTAATGAACAAAACATGTTTCAAAAAAAACATTAAGAGGTTCAAAAAACCATTAGGAGGTTTGAGTTCTGAAGGTTTTAACCAACTCTCCCGTGGAGAAGAATGGGGATTAAATGCCTAACTATCCATTTGTTGCAGACCACTGTAAGTTCACCAGAGTTGGCTATATAATTTTGTATGAGACAAAGGGCTGTGGACAAACTAAACGCATTCAGTATCTAATACTGTAATCACCTGCACAATTAGCCACTCTCCTCATACTCGTCCTTCTGCTTGTGAAGAAGACTTAACTAGGTACATAAAAAGGGGAAAAAGCTTCCTGGCTTTTTTCTCCCTTCACACCAGAAGAGCCCTTTTCTGTTCAGGGTATACTTAAGTGTAAAATAGAACTGGTAACAAAGCAATTTCGTTCTCTCCTCTTTCTGCTTTCAGAAAATCAGATGGGAGGTTTAGAATTAACAAACATGGGAGTAACACTTACATTTCTCACAATAACTGTTGCCACAGCAGGGAATAACAGCTGCATCAGTCATTATATTCTTACAGATGAGACACGAGAACTCGTCTGGAACAGGACCATCTGAGGTGGAGGAAGAGGAGGAGGAGGAAGAGGACGGCTCCTCTGGTAAAAAGGGAGGCTTCTCCATCCTTCCTCTAGCATAAGCTTCCCTGGAGGAGGGGTGGGGAAGGAAAAAGAAACGAGTTAAAGATGGGTAGAGGAAAACTTTTCCAAGCTTTGGATTTTATCAAAGCAAGAGAAGAGATGGAATTCTTCTCACTCCACATTAGCCTCCTAAAGCATAGGCGCTTACTTTAAACTACTTTTCGATAGCCACAACACTAGAAGAGGGAGGGAGGAACAACCTTCCTTCTGCAGAACTCTCCCATTCATTGCATCAACTAAGAAATAAGCTCAGACTAGAAAAAGAATCTTTTCACAGCTAGAAAGCAGGTGAAATGAATCCCACCTCTCCTTTGCCAGAGGATAAAAGTAAATTGCAGGCTCAGGATAACGTTAGTCTCCGAGCAATTACATTTTATAAAAGCAAGAAGTCTATGTTACAGCTTCTGCAGAAGGACATCCATGATGGAAAACCAGAACTGCTACCAAGGGCATTTTAAAACAGCCACTCCTGTCAGCACACGGCAGTATTTTCTTAGTGTACAGCAACAGGAAAACTTCAGTCTGTTTCACACATGGGGTTTCCTCAAAGTCAGAGGGGGAGGAAATCTCAGTCCAACAGCCATCTGTTAAACTTGGCAAGAAGCTTTTGAAACATAAAACAGAAGCAAAATGAGCTTGCAAAGAGAACAAATCCACTGTAAATGCTACTGAAATGTTTTGCAGAAACACAGATTCTTGGCATACCACAACCTGAACCAAATTCCAGGGACACAAACAGTAGGACCACCCTCTTTTAATATTACAAAGTATCACAGATTTTAAGGTTAAGATACAATGACAGTGCTTCCTCCCCTGTAGTGACACATGCTGGCCAACTCAGTTGCATTGCCACTCAGATATTTAGGCGTGGTTTCTCTCCTTCGCTTTTTGGTCAGTCCACTTAATTCCATACTTATGCTTTCATAGTTGGTGTTGCAGAGTTTCCAGTGTTTGTCAGCATAGCACCCTTTGTATCGGGTACCTCTAGCACGAAACTCCTTGGAATTCCTGTGCTCTTTCATTCTGGCAACAGACTCAGAATTTTTGTCCTCTTCAGAAAAGAAAAGCAGACGTACCTCAAGACCCACACTTAAAAAGACTTTCCAGTGATTATTTTAAGCAGCAAAAGCCTTTAACCCTCTCCTTTTACCTAGCGTAAGGGATGCTCAACTGAAATACTTCTTTTCCTAAACAAATAGAGCCAGGATGTTCCAAAGGCTTGAGCAGGATTTTTCAACTCAAGCGACATCCTTTGGCTTAACTTCAGGTTCCTTAAGGGTGACATATCCCTTAGCTCACCATCCACTCAGAGAAGAGACACAAACCCGCTGCTCCTCCTCCACAGCGCAGTTCAGAGACACTAATTCGGTGCTCTGAATCACTCACTGCAGATACCTGCATTCACTGCCTATACACGTGAAGGTTGAACTCGGACCTCACGCATATACCTTCAGTGACTAAGGTTAAATGGCATCAATCCTCAACCAGGGACTTAGTGTAATTAAAACACGCAAATATTCAAGAGATGGGGCAAAGAGAAATGTCTTGCTTTTGTACAAAACCATAAAAACTGTGAACTGTCATTAAAAAGAGTGCAAAACAGAAACATTTCCACTAATACTGAAAGATATAAAAACATGCATGAAAGTTCACCGAGAAACACCTATGGATATATTGAATGTCTACGACCTAGAAAAAAGAAAATTGCACATTTGTAATTCCAGCTTCCCCTGGAATTTTGAAGGGCTTTGCAACAGTGCCATATAACCTCTGCATTTCACCCCAACAGAAACAAGTCTTAATATGAGTATTCATGTATTTGTTACGTAACTGCCAAGGTAAAACAGTTAAAAACTAAGTAACATCACAAGTCCCCCACAATCGTACCCCATTTGTCGGGCGGTTCTTTATGTAGTGGCCACGTTTTCCACAACGAAAGCAAGTAGATGATGGTGGAGGTGGACCCAAGGGTTTCTTCAGGTAACTAAAAGGTTTGGGGGAAAAAACCAAAAAGGTAGGCATGTGTCTCTCTTGTTAAAACAAACATCTCTGCAATTTTTCCACAATCTGCAAAGATCAGACTGGACATAATCAACACTTACTTGACTGGATCCTATTCACAGCAGGACCCTATCTTCAAAGCTCTTATTTCACCTTCTTCGGAAGCACTGGCTTCAGCCACACTGGCAGTCTGTTTAACAGGCAATTATTTGACACGCGCGTTAGAAACACATTTAAGCCCACACAGCCAAAGACAACACCGCTCACCCGATCCTGCAAAGAGCAGCACAACGCTAGCTGAGGTTGCATGAAAACAGTGGCTTACATAAAATATAGCTGCCCTGAAGATGTCCTGGGGAGTCCTGACGCCATTACAGGGTGTCTATGTGCCTGTTAACCTACTTGAAAAGAGCATTCTAGGGCACTCAAAACCTTAGGCTCTCTTTGGGCCTTACATAAAGACTTGTGTAACCAGACCAATTGCCTTCCAAGCAGGCTCAGGCCATGTCCACCAAAAATTACCCTGTCCAGTATTTTTAAGCTAGGTTTTAAGCTCCAGGCTAGCTGAAGGAGAAGACATCCACTGTACGTTTAATTGAGAAAGATGTATGCAAGGATCATTATTTACATTTTGCAGCATTAAAAGGACACACAACTTCAAGAGTCGGGGAAGTTGCTTTTGCTTGCTGAAATTCAGCTTCTGACACAGAAGCATCGTTCAACCTTCAGGCCCACAATCTCTCTTAAATCCTTCACAGAGCTGATGGGGATAGGCACAGCTTGCATCCCTGAATACCTGGGACTGGGAAAAGGCCTTGTCAGAGCATGTCTTCACAGCCTTAAAAAGGATGAGACATCCAGCAACCATCCTTACCATGTGTGTTCTAAGCTAACAAGAAATACTTGGCAACACGCTTTATCATGGGGAGGAGGAATACAGCTGGAAAACTACTGTAAAGAAAACCATGCAACAGCAACACAGGATGCTGGCTGCAATGTGTGTTACTTCATGAAAAACGACATGAAATAAAAACTGATGGCTGGTGGGAGTTGTGCATTGTAACATGTAGCTGGGGTAGGTGCAGAATACTTTAACCAGGGAATCCAAAAGCTATTGGAAACGTTGGCATAAATAATTCAGATCGTAATTCAAGAGCAGAGCACAAAAGAACATCTCCTAAGGGAAGACGCATAACGGCCTCTTGCATACGCACGGTATCTCTTTCTGCGGAGGTGAAGCAGGCTGAAAACCACGGAAGACAGCCAGGAAGAGCAGAAAATTTGCTGCAGTAAATACACAAATTGCAAAGCATGTGCTAGCTTGACCTCACACATATTTTAAAACAAATACTTAAGTGTGTCCAGCGTGTACAGCGTCGGTTTCTCTTTATTGGCTCATACTCCACACTGGATTAGCACAGGAGAGAAAAAAACCTGCTTGAATATACAAGAATAAATTTTTCACACTGAAGATCACAGCTGTTGCCATCTTCCATACCTGCCTCAACTCTGACCTCTAAACCCCAGTGCCCTTCTTATGCCAGGAACTCAGCCATCTTTCCCACATGCAGGAGCACATCCCCACAATCCCCAGGAGACCTGCATCTCTATCAAAAGGCATTTGGAGCTAAAAGATGAATTGGCTGGCACAGGTCTCACCCTGTCCAGCAGCCCAGCAACTTGGAGATTTGGGTTCACAAATACAAAACACTTTAAAGCCAAAACACTCTCTCTAGCTGCTACTTTGCTTAGTCTTGTTTGAAAGAAATACTTGGCAATTTGAACATCTTCTCCACATCAATTCAACCAGATTTGTTTACATTCAAACTTTAAATCGAAAATATGTAAAAATCCAAACTAAAAAAATTGCACCGTGCTCATAATTTTTACCTAACTTTTTAAGCATCTTTTGCTCAAAATACTTATATTTTGATTACAATCCAGTATTATTTCTCGGGAGTTATAGAGCACTTTTTTCACTTGAGTGCAATGTAGTTAGCTTATCTCCTAAAAATACTTCATTCCTGATGACTAACAAAACTCACAGTGCAAAATGAGACGCAGCATCTCCCTGTGCAATGCTAGGCGCCTTGGGCAGTGGTCCTCAGAAACAGGACAAACAGAGAGTGCCTAACCTTATCAGGGATGAAGCAAAGAGGAAAAGGCATCTAATTAGACCTACTCGAAGATCCAAGCACGATCTTCAAACACAAACTTTCTTCCGCAACCAAATGTCTAAGACTGACTTTCCTTTCTGTTAAAATCAATCAATCCATCAATGAGAGACTGGACTTGGCTTCAATAAGGGCTAACAGCAGAGTTGCCAGAGACCTGATGAGGAACACAGGAGACTGGGGTGTGATTCATCTGACTAAATGTGGATGTCTCTAAGGTAGACGCCCATGGCCGAGCCAAACTTGGTCCCGTTTTTAGGCAACACAGAGTTAAGTCAGTATAACCAGTGAGTTCAAGGGACTGTTCATTTTATCCGAAATAAATACTTATATATTTGGTCAGAAAGACCCCCCATTAGATTCACTGATTTTATTCACTATATCTCCTTTAAAATAAAACAGGACCTCACGCCAGTTGTGCAGGCAGAGACGATTACAACTGCATTACGGATACACAGATGAGGTCAGACAAATCACAGTCCACCTCTGCTCCATCCAGGTTGGCTCAACACCGGGAATTTACATCTCCCTCACCTCCAAAACAGCTCCCGTAACCCCCAGAAGAAGGGAAATGGCAGATTCGCCTGTGAAAGCTCTTCCTATGAGCAATGACACCAGTCACTGGACCAGAGACAGAGAGCCAGTCCCCACCCACAGCCCACAGCTCCTGAACGTCATCTAAGGAGAGCTGCAGATTCCAACTTTACCTCTTCTCAAGCCCAAATGCCGAGGGATTTACGCCAGAGAGAGGAGCTCCGACGGGATCTACTGGCTGCGCTGGGTCCGTTGACCCAACTGGGAGGGACCATTCAAAAACTGCCACAGGGACCCCAACATTCCGAAGCATGCGGGGGGGGCTGGGCTATGCAAATGACGGAGCCCCCAACAGCTGCTTCCACCCACTGCCACCCACCAGACCTCACAGCACCGACTGCTACAACGCACCAAACCTTCGCGGGGTGATGCCCCTCCACGCTCAACTCGAGGACGCAAGCTTTGAGGGTGGCATGGGCTCGAACCCGGACATGGCATCCTCGCTGCTGGAGGGCGAGACGGGCATGTTCACCTCCCTCTGAAAGAGGGAAAAATAACATCAGAAACTCTCAACCGGACACAACAAGAGCTTGAACTCATTGAAACCAGACACAGAACATGTCTCTATGAACTTCTCATCCTACTTTTTAACAACCAAAACGCTTTAGTAGTATGCTTAAGTAGTACGCTTTAGACAACCATGATTAATTGCAAGAATTCACACGAGATCATCTGAATGCCACTGTGAAGGCTGTTTAATGTTTAAGCAAGCTGGGAAGAGATTTTGTCAGCCAGGACTCCATCAGCACCAATTTTTGTAACACAAAACGGCTATTTTTAATCCTAAAACCATTTACTCTCAGCAGGGAAGGTAATTCACCGTATACTGGCACTCAGCTGTTCACACACACCTCCCCCCGTTTTCTTTAAAAAACCCCAACAAGTTGCACTAAGCAGGATTTCAGATGGAAGGCAAATGTAGGTAATCCTTCCAGAAATAGAGGCAGCTCAAAGCAATTGTCCTCCTGTCCCACAGGGAGCATCCCAAGAGAAGACTGAGCTCCCCAACAGGTCTTGCATGACTGCAATCCCTCCCCAGCAAGCCCAAAGAGAAATATGATGCTCTTGAAAAATCCCAGCCCTCAACACTTGAATGGTTTCAGAGCAAAAATCTGGACGGGAACAGGAGCCCCATTTGAGGCTCAGCAAAGCACAGCCTGGGAAAACCAAAGCCAGCAGATGAACTCGGAGCTTTTACAGAAGGCCTCTGCACAGCAGAAGCATCCTCACTTCCAACACCCTGGATTTTTCCCCTCCATCTCCAGCACTGCCTCCCGTCTCCCCGTGCTCTCCTCTCGCCCAGGCACCTTTCCCACCCATTCCATGTCTTCCCAATGCCTCTGTCTTTCTCTGTGTTTGTGGGCAGGTGTTACCTCGGAAACATGGTCCCAGATGGGTCACCTGCATCTCCTTCTCTTCTTCCTCTGCTGTCACGTGACTGCTCCAGCTGCCTGAGGCACTTTTGGACCTCCAAAGCCCTTCCAGCCTGCCTCCCTTCTGCTGTTAAATCCTGTTCCTGCAAGAGAAGGGACAACCACTTGCTCTCCCCTCTGTGGCATCTTACCTGCATCTTCCTGAGCTGGTGGGACAGCTGGTGGCAACTGTCGCCATCAGCCCCGGCTGCACTGCAAGTCTTCTCCTGGCACGGGCGCAGCTCTGGGTGTGCTTGGTGCGTACCGTGCTTCCTGAAGGAGAACAGCAACAACCAAAGTGACTCCTGGGCACTGTCCTGCTGGAAGAGCCGATTTGAAGGCAAGTTTGCTGCAGGTCCTGAGGCCGGCTGGTCCAGGGCTGCTCCCTGTCCGCGGCCACAGGTCCCACGTCTGGCTCCTTCCAACAGGATTTTGGAAAGCCCGTTCCCAGCTGTGAGCGCCAGCCCAAGGGCACAGGGCACAAACAGCCCCCTCCCCCGAGGTCCCCAGCCCCCAGCTGGCCTCTGTCCCCAAACTACTAAAACTTCCAAACAGGCTCTCCCTGCAACTACCTGCCCTTTTAAGAAAACAAACTGTATGCTCCCAGAGTCAGTAGCCTGACTAAGACTCTCAGAGGGTGATTTGGGATTCAATTCCAGAACAAAACAATATCCATTACAGAATCTCAGCCACCACCTCCAGCATCATCATCATCACCACTGACCCACAAAAGCTGCCTTGTAAAAAATCTCACAGCTGATTAAAATTACCCTCTCCTCCCCAAATCTTTGTCCCTCTCATACCCTCAGACTACTGCAGTAATAATCACATCATGATTCTGTAATTACCACCAATCTGAATCCCCTCCAACACATTATTCCCTGAAGTGACTGACAGTACTGTTCAAAAGGGAGAACCATCACTAACCACGCACCCACCTGTTAGTCCTTCTGCCTCTGTGACTGAGCACATCTTCATGGCTATCTCTGCCTGACAGGAGATGACTGGCCTGAAAAAAAGAAAAAAAAAAAAACCTTACATTTTCTTGGCTCTAGAGTAAGCAAGGAATTTATGATAGTGATACAAACAAGTTTAAGAGAAAGCAGGATAGCGGAAGAAGCAGAAAATATGATATGTCTCACCCACCTCTAATTTCAGAGGAAGTTCCAGGGGTGGGTTTTTGTCTTTGTCTGTGGGGTTTTCTCACCACTGCACAGCCCAAGTGAAAAAACACACACCTGTGTTTTATGTAGAACTGTAAACTACAAGAGTAACACTAGCCAGTCTATGTAATTGCACTTCTTTCCAGGACACATCGGTCACTCTTTTTACATTTCAGTGGAGAGCTTTGCGTTAAAAGTCCCTAAATTCTCATACGAAAATAGCAAAACATCACCTGTAAATCTTTGAAAGGAACAATACATTGAAGGAAAACTGTTCATATAAACTATAAATGACACTTTTTTTCCCTAGCTGACCAGGCCCGTCAACTTTTGGCAGGAACACGAGCACCCACACCCATCCGTAATCCAAAGATCTCCCTGAAAGGAGACCGAAACTGCTTCTGCAACATTTACACTGATGAAAGTTATACCTTACGGTCGAGGCCGAGAACATAACTTACAGTACAGCACGGAACCAACAGAATGAACATTGAACAAAGGCAAACAAAACAAAGCCGTAAGAAATGGGGATGCTTTGGTGCTCAAAAAGCCCCTCCTTGTGCAAAATTAGAAGCAAGAGAGAGCCTAACCCTAACAAGTATTTTACTATTCTCTATAGAAATAGCCACAAGAAAATACAGCAGTTTTCATAACAAAGCTGCCAGCTAAATTAGATGCCCTCATTTAAGGGCAACCACTTCTGGCAGCTCTTGGAGGGGTGGGACCAGAATAAATCCGGGCACTTTCATAGATTAATTTTACTTCTCCATTCTTCAAAACTGTTCCCCATCTGCAGGAATGACCATGACACCACTTCAGGCAGCAAGGCAAGAAATACTTCAGTCCAACACACAGTTTTAAACCACTCCCTCGCCCACTCTCCCCAGCTCTTCTAAGCAGCCCAAATTCACCATCTGACCTAGAGCAGAGACACACACAAGAGCCACCAGCACAACCAAGTCAGACGCGCTTGGAATTCAGGCATCCTCTTTTCATGGCACTTGCTATCCGCCCAACAGCAGCAACCCTCCAACCAAAACTTCTAACCATGTACACAGCTTTTCAACAAACAAATGTGGCGAGAGGATGTTTCTAACGTGAATGGAGGAACTCCTGTTATTTGACATAGTCACCTTTTTATTCAACAGAAAACACTAGGGTATTAAAGGAGAATCAACCATGTCCTAGCTGTGAAACAGGAAAAAAACCCCAAACACCTGATATCCCATCCAATTAGTTTCTTACTTCAACAAATACAGTACAAAGGAGAGTATGAAAATAGAACTCAACCCGTACAGCCTCAGGACGTTGCTCAACTAACAGGCACTGAGACAATCAGACACATAGTGCAAATGAGTTAAGCTGTGCTGAGTGCACTTCCAGGAACACCAATCTGATATTTCAAAGCATCTTAAGGAGAAGACGCTGAGAATTCCGTCCCTTAGAAAAAGAAAAAACACACACTTGCCCTGTGCAGTTACTTCTCCTTTTTAACTTTAGCAAATACATGTATAAAGGAAACTACAGTATTTCAAAATTAGCCAGGAAGTAAACTGTTAGGGAATGGCACTAAACAAACAGCAGGCACTGTGGACAAAGCAGGAAAATCAAACGGGGGGAATCAATTGGGCTAATTTAGCTGGCATGATTGAAGCAAGAGCCCCCTGACACACAAAGGTCTTTATATACCACAAAAACTTGAGGGCAGCAGCTGCTCTATCATGAAGAGGCAGCCCAGAGCTCATCCTATGCAACCAGAAACATCCTGTTCTCTTCTGAATCTCTCTCCTCATTCTAGGTCGGGTCAGAAAAGGGGACCCTGAGGTCTGACAGCCCCCAGATGCAATCACCCTCACGTCTGCCCTTTCCCCAAAATGGAACCCCTTTCAGTTTATCACAACTCCTACCGTACCTGCTTCACTGGCAAAGGCACCTGCTGGCCAAATCACTGGACTGAGGCAAGCTGGGCAACGTTGCCGCGTGCCGCGATGGCTGAAGGCAGAAGCGAAGCCGTGGTGGATACCACGCTAGGCAGAGAGCCAGCGGAAGGCAGTGAGCAAAAAGGCTCTGCCTTCGGTGCTGGAACTGAGGAAGTAGCTGCAGCAAGTTAAAAAGTGGCATTCAAAGACAAATCCCAGCACTCCAGCCTGCATTCAGGAACACAGTAGCATTCTCCCCTTGGTTTACAAGAACCACACCGTTAAGGACCAGTAGCATAGGTTCTTCAGCATTTGGAACAAGAACTCCACATGCAACATGTGCCAACAGAAATGCCTTGGCATAGACAGCAGCAGCTCCCGAGGGCCCATTTGCACCAAGGGTTAAGCAACCCAGGACAGCAACAATTAAATTACTTACTGGGTAGGCAGGCAGAAGTCCTCCAGCTCCCACCAGATACTGGTTAGACAACAAGGGCGGTACACCTCGGGGCATGTTTGGAGGAGCTTGGCCTGGACAATCAAAACACAGACACATTAACAAGCCATTAGAAAAGAAAAGCCTTCAGCATCCACACAAGATAGCTCACACCACTTCAAACTGCCTCCTAAGGGGCTGAAGTACCTCAGATTAAGAGTCTGGGAAGAAGTTTAGGGGACCAGGCACCCTGCAAGCCCTCACACTTGGCCCTGCTGTAAACTTCCATTACACATACTGCATCCACACCAGAAAAGGAAAACAGCACACAAATCTGCAAACTGGGGGGGGTGGGGGTGGTGGTTTTTTTGTTTTGTTTTGTTTTTATGATAAGAGTGAGCTTTTATACGTTTGAAGCAAATAAATACACACTGAAAATTAAGAGTCTCACTCATGGCTTTAAAATTACAACGCAACCATTCGCTCACAGCACAGACTCCCAGCATGATACCACAGAGCAGACAACATGCTTTCTTCCATTCCCAGAGGAAAATGCAAGAACAGACTATATTAACAGTGGTACGAAGACTGGATTTGCTTTGAGATGAAGCCAAACAGAGTAAGACGCGGTACAAAAAAGAAGTAGAAGCAAAATGCACACTTTTCAAAGTTCAGTAATAGTTGGATAATGTACAATTTAGTTGATCATAAAAGCACTCATGTTGGCTACCATTACATTTCACACTTGCTTTCGCGTTCGGTTTCTTGGTTGCTCAAGGAACACTGTCATAGAACACTTCTGTAAGCTAAGGTCAAGGAAGCTGCAGTGAAAAAAACAAGAACTCAGCTAAAAAGTAACTTCACCACAAAAACAGACCTTTAAGAGAAAAGCAACAACCTGACCCAGAGAAAAAAAACTGAAGGAGATGGGATGCCTTAGCTGAACCAAGCTGAGATGAGAAAGGCTGAAGCCAAGTATCACGCAAAGAACAATGCACACTGTGGTCAATTGTTTTACATCTTTCTAAGCTGCTGGTACTTCTTCAGCAGCTGTACACAGACAGCAGCTCTCACCTATAAAAGCTTACCTCGTACACTAGCACAGATACGTCTGGGTTTGATCTGCAATTACACTTAAGGAAGGACAACTTCCTTTATGGATTCTGCTCATCAAGTAGCCCTCCTTCTCTATGCAACGGTTCACCTCAGCTAACCCAGAACTGGCAGAAAGTTCAGAGCACTTCCCACCCTCCAAAATGAGGGGAGTGGGGAGTTCCCTCAAGTTCTACCTTTTAGCACATTTCATCTGACACAAAAGCTTTTAAGGGTTTTACAAACACTGCTGCTCTTTCTTCAAGCCTTTGAAGGAGATGAAGAAGAGTGAACAGCCTTAACTGCTAGGCAATCTTTGAAATATAACGCCTACAAACAGAAAAGCACCTTTGATGCTTTTCTGCATCAAGCAGCAGCTTCTGCACCTTCTGCAGAAGCAGGTGCTCTGCTTTCCAAAGGTGAAAATACCCATCTAGGGACACAGCTCACAGCTCCTATTAAATAAAAGAGTAAGGGACTTAGTTCCTATAGTAGAGGTGTCCTTACAAACTCACACTCTCTACCAGGCAGGCTGCATACTCTGCATTGAACTTATCCATAATCCTCTACGAGCTTATCAAGATCAATTTTCATTTTATACTGACCTTGAGAGAACGCAATACAGCACAAAGGTGCCAGCTACTCAAAGAACTAATCTAAGAGTAAATAACCAAAAATAACTTTCACAAGGATCAACTTTTACATTAAATTCAAAATCAAATTCCGGGATTAGCTTTTTGGGTTTTCAAAAAACAAAACCAAAAAATCTTACTGAACTAACAATTCAGATAGTCGATTTTTACATGAGACTGTTACCATTCTCTGTCACCTGCACTCTGACACCTCCTTGTACAGAATACTACACCCTGTCAGCACAGAAAGACAGTCAACTACTAAATGAATGCAACACCATATTAGTACTGCTGCCTTTATCTAAGTAAGGAATACTTTAGAAAGTTACACTGATTATCCAACTAGTTACTAAAAAGTCAATAACTCACCTGTTCTATTACAGCCTTCTGCATAAACTGCCATCGTATATTGGCAGATACATATACACACACTCACATTTACATACACCCACAACCGTACTGATAGCTTGACAAAACAAACTGAGCTTTCATTAATTAGTCTTGCAACAGGATTTCAGGAAACCAATATTGCTCGGCTGTATTCCAAAGTTATTCACTGATAACCAACACCCCTCTTGAAATTAGTCTTCTTGGGTGGAATCCTGCCCTGTAACTCTTTGTGTTTGGAGAGCCTCTCGTGGCAACACCTACTGGAAAGACAGTAATATTCTGTCTCACACTAGAAAAATCAAACCTAGACCAGGGCCCGACAAACAAAACAAAGGGAAGCACCGCACTAAGACCAAGAAGGGTTTCAATAGCCAAGGGAGTTCCACGTGCTTTCAAAACAACCCCTATTTTAAACATATATACATATACGTATGTATAGATACACATATACGCACACAAGCACAGACTAGGTAGTAGGATATTTTTTAAAGAACAGAAATTGTAGGGTTGTGTATACACATACACACACATATGGACAGGAAAGGAAAACATGCTTGTAGGGGTGTGTGTATTCACACCCACGTCTATGTGTGGGTGTATGTGTATGTATATACACACTCCCCTACAGACAATTTTTTCTTTAACTAGTATCCCACTACCTTTTCATGAAAAAACCTGAAGTACAGAGACAGCTCTTACCAACAAGAAACACCTCCAACACCGCTCATTTGTATCTATCCATGTACTCTAGTCTTAGAAAAACAACAGCTGCTTCAAGAATTCCGTACCAATGACTCCCAGACACACGAAGTCCAAAACCAGAAGGCGGCTCACCCCACACACGCTTCGTTTCTCAGTCTCTCCCTCAGCAACTGCTGCCTCTTGCCCCCGTCTCCTCTGTCCACACGCCCCAGGATGGGAAGCCGCAAGTGCTCTTCAGGTACCCAAGCCTAAAGAGGTTTAGGATCTCTACTGCATTTGGGGAAACACAAGCCTGAGAAAGATTTGCTCCGTACCTAACCACCACTGAAACACTGAATCAAAAGGAAGACACACCAGCTCTGCCAAGCAAAGAAACTGAGGAAGTTTCTCTGCGCACAGAAGCACAGCTGGAGACACAACTCCTGCGGGCACGCGGTCAGGAGGATTGAACCTCATCCATTTGGGACCCTTTGAGAATACCAAGCACCCAGACTCTTCTGGAGGATGCAGCATTTTACAGAGGGGACCCTCGGAAAGAATCGCAGAGGGGCACACTTATTCCCTGGGAAAGCGCTCTGACACTTACCTGCTTCCCAGATAGCGTAGGACAATTAAAATACAGCAACTCGTTAGTAAGCAGGGGCTAATTTCTGGCCCATCATGATTCTAACAACAGCCAACAAATCCCTCCACTAGTTTTGTTCAGACTGTATTTATGGCAGTTCTTTGCTCTACATTTTGGGGGAAAGCAGATCACACAGCTTGCATCTTCGATGTGGAGGGCCAGCTTTCAAAAGAATACTACAAGACCAAAAGAGCACAGCATAGTACAGCTTATATGTAAAGTAAATATTACATCACAAGCCACATTGCACGCTTCTGTCAGAGAAAATGGGCTTTATGTAGGTGCATGGGAAGTGGGCCTTTTGCTCAAAAAAAAAAAAAAAGAATCCTGATTTAAAAAGTTCATATACTAAAACAGTCACACGACGTCCTTTTTGATTCGTCTCTAAATCCACATGTAGATTTTATTCCTCCGCTGCCATCTGAAATCATACTGCTTGAGGCACTCTTCATGGAAAACCAAGAAAGCTCAACTCAGAAGGCAAAGACCCTTCTTAATGGAACTGAGCATCTGTGACTGACGCGCGGAACAAACTTTACAACTCGGAGAGTGAGTTATAAAGCAGGCATGTTTATTTCAGTGCTGGGTACACGGGGGATCGCTCCACCTATCGTGCACACTGTAAAGCTCGTTAGTGAAGTTTAAATACATGTGTGATATAAATATTCATCATATTTCCCAGAAACCTTATACATATTCATTACATTTCCAGGAAATAATTAACATATGCAAATGCCCTTCGCACAGTCGCAGTTGTTGCCTTGGGTGGTCGTCGGGTGTTCTTCGGGGGTCTTATCATCCTCTTCCTCACTTAACCGTTCTTTACCTTTTTCAATATCTTGATATTGAACTTCTGTTTTTCCTTTGTTCTTCTTGGATCTTTCATGCCAAATAATCTTTGACCTCCAAAAGTGCTGGTCTCATGCCAACAAACCACCCCTTATCTTCTTACTTGCATTCTTAGTTTCTCTCGTCCTTGAGTCCATATCTCTGTTCTCCTGTGTTCTCACAAATCTATCTACACAGCCTTTAATTACTTCGAGTTGCAGGATGTCTTATCTCGTTAAAGAAAACCATATATTCTGCTTATACCTACTTATTGCTTACGAACTACAAAATATAATTGACATCTGGAATATGTATCAACTACCATATATCATGACTACAATACACCTTCTCCCTCTTTTAAACATCACAGCATAGTAAACACAGTTTTTAAATTCCAAGCAGAGAGATTCCAACTTTGAAGGCTACAACACGTTCTCCTTTTAGCACAAAATAACCCATTTCTTTCACTTACCCTCCTGTTTCTTCTTTTTCGTGCTGCAGCACAGACAGCCAGTACCCACAGCTGCACAAAGACTCCCACCGCTCACACCAGTGTGCAAAGCACTGAGGAGCCTTGGCTCACTCTTGGCAGTACAGGAGCAATCCATCTCAAGTGCGCTACACATTTGGCATTGCGGGGTATCACAGAGCGAGACTTAGTTATTACTTTTCCTCCTAATAACAACAACAAAAGAAAAAAGAAACCCTCCTCGCTTCCACAGCTCTTCTTTCCAGGCTAGAGAATTACGGCAGCAACTACCGAGTCTAGCAGTTTACTCACGTGCTTAGAGTCTGACCGCCAACACAATCTAACAAGAAGAACTATTAAGACAAGCAGAGCTGTATTTAAAAAAAGTGGGGTTTCTCTTTCCTCTCCTGCGGGTGTATGGCCCAGAGCAGGCTCAACTTCTGATCCTGAAAACTGCTCCTCAGTGCTTGTATGCTCACTCTGGGAAACAAAGACAGCTATTCCAATTCTTTTGCAGGTACAATCTTTGTTTACTTTCTACTTTGAATGAAAAGGAAACAGACACTTAGCATTAAATGCAGCATGATGCTCCTTACCTTGCACTCCTCTTTCTCTAATAGATCTGTATCTTAGAACATTCTGAGTGTATTCTTTCCCAAACCAGGCACTGAACATGAACCCCTACCAGTATCCCCTCACTTTCAGTAACTTTGCATACATCATCCCAGTGGTCCTCCCAAAATGTACCAGGCTGCATGGCTGCATAAAATGAACCGGCACCATTTAAAACCGTCTTTGGCCTGGAGCACACGGCACACATCTCGGTTGTTTGCTGTATTCTTGCTATGAGGCAGCAAAATTAACAAAGCCAGGCTACACAGAGGGGGGTAGTGGGAAAAGGTCTGGATCCAGCATTTGGGGGGAAGGGGGAAGGATGGGAACCTATTTGATTCTCAAAATGCAACAGCGATGTTTTCCAAATACCTTGCTGACCAGACCAAAACGAGATTGTTGAACATTAACAGCAATAAAAAGAGCACATTTCAGCATTTTAAATGTGTTGCTGTGCAAGGTGGAGAATGGACAGATCAGAGGAACATGCCACACCTTCCAGCTGCAGATGGTTGCCTAACAACTGACAGGGGAGCACGGCACTGGCTGCTGTGGGAGTCCTTGCATCGGCAAGGACACAGGCCTGATCCTAACCAGGAGACTACTGTATTTTGAGGAGTCAGTGGTCCATAGAACAGTTAACGGGAGAAGGCACGGGCCTGGCGCTGTGCAATGCTGCAAATAGAGCTTGGTCTTCAAGCCTGTGTTGTGCCGCATATACCCCTTGTTCACAGGATCACCTCAGCCAGCTCATCGTAACAAAGGAGCCTGCAGACAGCTCCTGCTACTGGCAATTACATGTCTTTGTCTCTATCACAAAGTGAAGCAAGAGGTTCTCAAGTGAACATCCTTTTCTTTGACAGCAGAAATGATGAATGGTATTATTTTGCTCTCAGAAAATCCTGGGAGAGCTCAAAAGATCAAGTTGTCTGTGGAACCTCTCCACAGGAGGGAACTGCACCACGTGCCGTGCCCTGCTCCAAGGTCCCTCTGACCACACCACTTGCGGTTCCCAGCATCTGAAGGACATAAGATTATCTAAACCATCCTCTTCTTCCTTCGGGTGTTAGCTTCAATAAATGGAATTCTAATCAACACGTTACGCAGTCCGAGGACCTTTCTTGCAGGGATCACAAAGAAAACTACGTCCAGTGCACCACAGTTTCAAACCCCAAAGAAGGGTTCCCAGTGTACTGTTTAGGGCTTAGAGTTTATTAGCTAAGGATTTAGACCTTTCCATTTAACAGGAAGTCATCAAGCCTCAGCCCCAAAGTGCTAAACTGTAAACCTTGGAACCCAAATGGTCACTGGGGATTTGAAGTTTATGGATGAGGTTAGATTTGAAATCCCAGGCCCGGATCAGTAAATGAGGAAACTGCAAACCCTGACTGGGAAATAACGAGCCCCACAAAATCAAGTAATAAACCATACCTCCTGACTGGAGAAACCCTCAAGAACAAACTCCAAACTATAAACTGTAACTGAAAAATCCTGAACCTTCAGTTTGCAACACAGCTGAAAGCACACTGAGTAGAATCCATCTATGGATCCACAGCTATATCACTAACACACTACTGAGGCACGGTCAACACCCACCGCAAGGTCCTGCGCTCCCTTTCCCACCAGATCTGTCTGCATTCCTCATCCTTAACTGCACACGGGTCTTATTCTCACCCTGAGCCCACCCTGGGGCCTACCCAGTGCTCCGCTCCCTGACCTTGACCCACCTCCAGCACACACCCCTGCATACATCTTGGTGGTCCGATTTTGGCCAGCGCTCGAGCTTACCGACTTCCTGGCACCCTCTCTCCCTCAAAGTCATTCATCCCTACGCTGGTCCCCTGCCCTGCTAAGCAAGGTCTGACTTTTTGCTTCTGCTCAGAAGAAACGACTGACCAGTGCTACGTGGCCAACTCATCTGTGAGGAACACACACATGCAAGGCACATCCCAAGACACCCTGCTGTACAAAAAGGACTGCTGAAATGTTGCACCTCACTAAGAGCCTCACTGAAACTTTTCTAATGCGACAATGGTTTTATAGAGATACTATGCATAACACCTTCAACAAAAGGTTTACTGCCTCACCTTTCTCTCCACTCCTATAGCAGCATTAGGGGGCTCAGTAGAGGTTATTTTTGTACACACACTGGAAGTTGCTCCTGGCCCTCACTGTCCCTTTGCAGCCTACTCACAGGCTCAGCAGCACTGGGGATCGGCGCTTGCTTGGTGAACTGAACATCTCGTTATTCTCATTCTCTGCACAGCCTATTTCCAAAATTGGAAACATCCAGCTAGTTCTCCCACAAGGAAGGTTCCAGACAAGAGAAGGCAAGAGGGGCTTAGGAGGAAGACGTACCACAAGACAAAGGTCACCTTTGTCTCGGCAGGAGGAGGAGGCAACACGAGGACACAGCAGGACACAGGAGGTAAAGCAGGAGGAGGCAAAAGGAGGTAGCAGGAAAAGGAGGAGGAGGAGGCAACAAGAGGCAACAGAAAGCGAAAAAGGAGGAGACCACAGGATGCCACATGAGGTAACAGGAGGCAGGCGGAGGACGAGGCAATAGACCGCCACAGGAGAAGGAAAAAAAGGAGGCAAGAGCAGGACGTAGCAGGACACACGAGACAAAAGAAGGAGGATGCAACGGAAGGCAAGAAAAAGAGAGAAAGGAGGAGACAATAGGATGCAACAGGTGGCAACACTAACAAAGAGAGAAGTAGGCAACAAGATGCTCTAGGTGGCAACAGGAGAAGGAGGGGGCAACAGGAAGCAACAGCGGGAGGAGAAATAGCGGAGGCAAGAGGAGGACACAGCAGCACGCAGGAGGTAAAGGAGGAGGAGGAGGCAACAAGAATCAACAGGAGAAGGAGGAGGAGGCAACAGGATGCCACAGGAAGCAACAGGAGGCAATAGGAGTAAGAAAAAGATGAGGCACCAGGGAACATGGGAGGACACCAGAGGTAAACTAGGAGGAGGCAACAGTATGCCATAAGATGCATGCAGAGGAAGCAGGATAAAACAGGTAATGGAGGAGGACGAGGAGGATGTAGGAATCGGTGGAGGCAACAGGAGAAATAGGAAGCAACGTGATGAGGGAGGAGGCCAAAAGGAGGCAAAAGGAAAAGGTGTCTTTGTCCTTCCCGGGCCTCCTCTTGCCTTTCCTTGCCTCCTCCTCCACTTGCTTCAGGCTTCTGCTCTTGCCTCCTGCTGCCTCCTCTTTCCTCCTCCTTCTCCTCTTCCTCCTCCTTCAGCCTCCTTTTGCCTCATGTCCTGGTTTCAGCCCAGCCGGGAGCAAAGCACCACGCAGCCGCGCACTCACTCCTCCCTCCCCGTGGCCACGCTGGGATGAGGAGAAAATACAAAGAAAGGCTCGTGGGTCGAGACAAGGACTTATGCCCACTTATGGTCACGGGCAAAAGACAGGCTCAACTTGGGGAAGAAACAAGATCAATTTGCTTTACTACCGATCCAATCGAAACAAGGCTAAGGACAAGCAAAACCACCCCTCAGAACACCTTCCCCCCAGCCCCCCCTCCTTCCCGCCTCAACTCCACTCCCGGCTCTCTCGACCTCCTCCCCCCGGCGGCGCAGGGCAACAGGCGAGGGGGGTTGGGGTCAGCTCACCACACCTTGTCTCTGCCGCTCCGTCCTCCTCGGGGGGGGAGGACTCCTCACTCGTCCCCTGCTCCACCGTGGGGTCCCTCCCACGGGAGACAGTCCTTCACCAACTGCTCCCGCGGGAGTCCTTTCTGCGGGCTGCAGTTCCTCACGAACTTCCCTGGCGCGGGGCCTTTCCGCGGGCCGCTCTTCAGTCACACACTGCTCCAGCGCGGGCTTTCCCCCGGAGTCACGGCCATTTGGGGGGGCCTCCGCTCCCCCGCTCACCTCCATGGGCTGCAGGGGGACAGCCTGCCGCCTCACCACCTCCTCAGGCGCCCCTCCTCCCCCTCCTCCTTCTTCTTCTTCCTCACCCACCTCGGTATCTGCAGAGCTCTTCCTCGCCCATTCCCATCCCCCTCCTCACTGCAGCTTCCCCGCCTTCAGCATGTTCTGCCAGAGGCGCTACCGCCGCCGCTGATTGGCTCGGCCTTCGAAGGGGCGGGTCCAACTTGGAGCCCGGCAACCTTCGAGCAGCTTCTCTCAGGAGCCACCCCTGCGGCCCGAGAAAAACCGCCCCACACAAACCCGGCACAATTACCCGTAGGCTTTTTTTAGGGCCCGCAGTTTCACCTGGGGGGTTTAAGCCCTCAGTTTTAGGGCAGAAAGCCTCTTCTCTGTAGGGCCCAAAGCCTCGTTTTCCCTTCCCAAAGTCTCAGTTTGGGCTTCCAAAGCCTCATTTGGATGGTGCACAGGCTCCGTTGCAGTTGGCAGTGTCTCCTTTTTGGAGCCCAAAGCCACCTTGTCAAGCTCCAAAGCCTCATTTTTAGGATCCGGCCAGTTGCTCTGAGGGTCCACGCTGCATCCTGAGTTTGCAAACCCTCATTTTCATGCTCCAAACCCCTCTTTCAGGACCCAAAGCCTCATTTTTTAGCATCCAAAACTGTGATTCTAGGGTTGAAAGCCTCCTTTTGGGGGTCCAAACCCTTGCTTTTTGGGCCCGGGGACTCATTTTGAGGGTTTTAATCGCTCTTTTAGGGTAACATGCCTCACTTTTAGGTTTCAAACCTTCATTTTTAGGACCGAAAGCCACTTTTTAGAGTCCACAGCTTCGTTTATAGGGCCCAAGTACACATTTTTCTGTCCCGAAGCCTCGTTTTGACTGTCCAAAGACTCCTTTTAGCGTCCCAACCCTTATTTTTGTGAACAAATCCTCATTTTGATGGTCCAAAGCTTTATTTATAAACTCCAGAGCCTCATTTCAGGGTCCACAACCTTGTTTCTAAACTCAAATTTTGAGGCTCCGAACCTCATTTTTAGGGCCCAATGCCTCATGTTCAGGGTCCAAAGAATCATTTCCACAATCCAGCCCTTCATTTTTAGGGTCCTGAAGCCTCATTGCAAGGGCCCAAATACCCATTTTTAAGGTCCAAACCTTCCTTTTACAGCACAAACCCCACTGTTAGAGCCCCAAGCCTCATTCTTTCCCTTCCAAAGCCTCCTTTTCAGGGAACAAAGCCTCCTTTTCAGGGACCATAGGCTCATTTTTAGGATTCAGTCTGCAACTAGGAGAGCCCAAGGCCTCATTTTGAGGGTCCAAATTCTCAGTTGGAGGGCCCAAAGCCTCATTTGAGAGGCCAAGCTCCTCATTTAGGGTATAAAGCGTCACTTGTTTAATGTACAGCCCCTCATTTGGAGCCTCCAAAGACCCATTTCTAGGGTGCAAAGCCTTCGTTTTTGGTACTGAAGCATCCCTTGAGGGCACAAAACCTCATTGCAGGGTTCAAAGCCTCAGTGTCATTTCCAAAGCCCCATTTTTAGGACCCAAACCCTCCATTGGAGGGTCCAAAGTCTCCTTCTCAGGGTCCAAAGGCCTCTTTTACAGCTGAGGGCCTCCCCTGGAGTGACCCAAGCCCTCTCTTTGGGACCAGAGCCTCGTTTCTTGGGGCCCTATCGAGACCAACAGGGTCCCCTCCTTTGCAGAGCCCAAAGGGGCACGTGTAGCATCTCCCCCATCATTTTTAGTGCCCAAAGCCTCATTTGGAGGGCCAAAGTCCTCATTGTTCTGGTCCAAACCTTTTGGCCTTTTATGACCCATAGCCTTTTTTGAGGGCCCACAGTTTCATTTGGAGGGTTTAACCCTCAGCTTTAAGGCAGAAAGCCACTCTTTTAGGGTCCAAAGTTACATTTATAGGGCAGAAAGCCTCGCTTTCCCTTCCCAAAGTCTTAGTTTGGGCTTCCAGAGCCCCATTGGAGGCTCCAAACCCTCATTCTGAGGGTCCACAGGCTCCGTTGCAGTTGGCAAAGTCTCCTTTTTAGAGCCCAAAGCCACTTTTTTAGTTGCTGAACTCGCATTTTCAATCTCCAAAGCCTCATTTTTAGGATCCGGCCAGTCATTTTGAGGGCCCGAGCCGCATCCTCAGTTTCCAAACCCTCATTTTTATGCTCCGAACCCCTCTTTTAGGGCCCAAAGCCTCATTTTTAGAGTCCAGAGCTTTGATTCTAGCATTGAAAGCCTCCTTTTTATGGTCCAAAGCCTCATTTTGAAGGCCACTCCCTTGTTGGGACACAGAAAGGACCACCAACGGCCCTGGGTGGGAACTGCCGCACTTTCTCCGCTGCGACAATCTAGGGAAAACGACGCATCGCCAGGGACTCGCCCTGGGGAGAAAACGGACCAACACAGATACTGTGGATCAAACGGTTTCTCCGTTTATTAACTGCGCAACACTCGGTTATATATGTTTCTAATATCTACTCACACATAAGCCATTTGTTGATTGGTTAACATGTGCCGTTCACGCGCTTAAACAGTAGTCTAATTGGATAAAGTCTTCTGATCACGCGAATAGTTCCTCCACCTGCATGCTGTCTTGCACCCTGTCTTCGGTCACGTTGCCCTCCTGTTATCAGTCATGTACGCCCGACCTTGTTCTACTTTTTGTGCTTACTTCAACAAACTTATAACAAAGAACAGTAGTGTCTTGTTCTAGCAAACAGAGAATAACAGTTGTGCCTTACGCAGTTTCCCTCGTTCTCCCACAAGTTCTCCCACAATTTCTCCCACAGGAACGCAAAGGCCCATCAGGAGGTCGTGAGGGGACGAGAGAATAAACACACAGAACAAGGCGCAGCCTTCAACAGCGCCCACCTATGGGACTCACGTAAGGCATGAGTACAGCTTTACAGAGCTGGACCAGCCCCTCCAATAGCCCAGCCACAAAGCTTTCTAAACAAGGCAAAAACGTTGACTACTTTTCTCGTCCCTACTTAAGATTCCCTGTAGAACTGGGTCTTGGCCTGACCGAGGCTGCAGGAGGGAGGAAGACAAGGGAAAACTTTGCAGGGAAAACGCCCAGACACAGTATGGCCTGGCGTCAATAAATGTAGGCACAAGCAAGCCCTCAGGAGCAAACTCTTTATTGTCTGCCTGGGGGAGCTGCCCGGGGGCTCTGTGGCCCTGGAGCCGCACACCTCCTCAGGACACCCTCCACGAGGCTCCCAGCTACCGCCCTCTTTAATGACTCGGGCTGCACGGGCTCCTCCAGGACAAGCTTTAAACGCACTGGTCTGCGCCGTGCTCCTGCCTGGGTAGGGGGCTTGGAACCCGCTGGAGGCATGGGCTCTCTTGGAAACTGGGGGCCCGTGGAGGGAAGGGTGTCTGCGGTGCTCCCTGGCCGGAGTATACACAGAGTTTCCCATGCAGGCACCGAAGACCTTGCTGTGGCTCCGGAGGTGGAATCCCTGGACTCCTGAAGGCCTTCTGTTGGCCGGCGAGCACCTTGCTCAGCGCCTCGGCGGAGAGATGGGAGGAGAGTACGTGAGCTCTCCTCTTTGAGTTGTCCCGCTTCCTCTGAAGGCCTGACTATTGCAGGGAGGCTGAGAGGTGGCAAGACTTCCCTTGGTTGAAGCTTCTCTGATTTTTGCTTGGGCTTCCTTTCTTCCTCTAACTTCTTCCTCACCGTTTCCAGAATTTCAAGGACAATGGTTTTGGCATACCCGATCAATTCAGCATGCAGCTGCTGAACTCTGGAGATGGCCTTTTGGATGCTCTCCTTGGCAAGCTCACGACTCACTCGTGAGACAGCAGCAGCGTTTTGCAGCGGTTGCAACACGGGCACCTTTGCTCTCTTGCCTGCTTCTGGGATCTGCCGTTCCGATGCTCTGGCTGGTCCTTGTCCTTCTGTCACGCCTTGAATCTTCAGGATCTCAGAAAACTGACAGCGAAGTCCTGTTCAAACTGAGAAGCTACAAAGGATGACAAGGTGGAGCTAACACTTTCAACAGCCTCTTTGGTCCTTTTGTCAATAGAAGACTGTGAAGATGCTCCGTCGGAAGCTTCTAGTTCCGCCTCCCTCCATCTCTCTTCTCCGGATTTGCCTGCTCGGCTGGTTCTTCCCGCAACAAGCTCTGACACCTTCTCCCTGCCTGCTGGCCCAGGCTCGGCTGCATCAGACGTGCTGGGTACCAAGTGCTCCCCAAAGCTCTCCAACACGCACGCCACAATCTCTTGAGCCACCAGTCTGATCTTTTCCTGGCGATCCGCAGAAGTGTCCAAAGGCTCTGGCCTTCTGGCACTGGCAAACAACCTTCCGCTGACCTCATGGGGAGCCCTCCTTAAGACGCGGACGGACTGATCCAGCGCCTTCACACGCTCCAGCACCTCCTGGACCACGGTCTCAGCCACCTCTTTAAGCTCCTGGTCTTCTGCCAGCGTAGGCCGCAGCTGTTAGGCGCTTCTTCTCCGGCACACGTTGGAGGCTAAAGGGAGGAGCAGTTAATGAGTGAATGGGTTCCTTCACCTCCCTTTGCTTTCCTCTTCCTCCTCACAGGACCCCTGCCCAGACGAGTCCCTAGCAGTCAGGCTTGAAAAACTCTGGTTTCTCTGTAGGCCACCTGGCACACAGAGGTTTCTGGTCTCCTGCGGCCAGGAGCCAAGTGTTATGGGCACCTCTCAGAATCAAGCAGGTGCCATTTTGCTTAGAGCAAAGGGCACTGTAGCCCCCCCGGACCTCAGCACGGTGAACCAATAGCGGAGGGAAAGCTGTCAAAGGTACTGGACCAGGCTCTTCTGCCACGGGTCCCAGCTGCTCTTGGGGCACTGCTGCCCTCTATCAGGGTGCCCTGTTTGCCCCTTTTCAGGGCCAAATGCCAGGAACGGCTGTTCTGAGAGCAGAAAAGAAAACGATCCTTCTTCTTGAGGCACCTGGCTGTTGTCTGCCAGCCCAAGGAAATGTCCTTGGGACAGGAGGCAGCCTGAAGGTCCACCGCGGGCTGCCGGCCTCGTGCAAAGTGGGGAAGAAATTGCGAGTCAAGCACAGAGCCAGGCAGTAGCCGGAAATTGTCATTTGCTCTTTTGCAGCTTGACAGCCTGACTACCACGGCAGAAGGAGCTTAACCCTTCACCCCGGCATAGATACCACCCCACACTATCCAGAAATGCTTCCCAAGAGGCTGTTGCAAGGGATGGAGCCGGGCAACGTTTAACGGGACCCCTACTAACGAGAACTGGGCAACAGCAGGCTCTCTGCTAAGCTAATCTCTTCTGTCAGGTAGCTGGAGATAGCATGAGAGGAAATGGCGTCAAGTAGGGGGAAGGGAGATTTAGGTTGGATATTAGGAAAACTTTCTTTACTGAGAGGGTTGTCAGCCATTGGAATAGGCTGCCCAGGGAAGTGGTTGAGTCACCATCCCTGGAGGTATTCAAAAAGCACAGAGACAAGGTAGTCCAGAACATGGTTTAGTGGGCATGGATGATGGTTGGACTCGATGATCTTGAAGGTCTTTTCCAACCTAAATGATTCTATGATTCTAAGAGCTGCCCTGAGCAGCAGTGGTTGGCCGTGTGTAGGGTTGGGAGAGAGTGTCAAGGGATTTCAGTGGGAAACAGAGGGAAGGTGGATGGCTTTAGCAAATCCTTAAACCATACCTGAGCCCAGAAATGGAAAGGAGTGGTTGTCTATGGGTTGAGGAGGAGGAGGAGGTTTGTCCTGGGAAGATGGCAGGAAGGAAGACCCTTCTTGTGCAAATCAGGGACGAAAGAGACATTTCCATGTTGTGTGCACGCCTCAGTAGGTGGTGAATGCCCGCTGCTGAGCGTGGCTGTGCTCAGTCATGCCCCATGAGCTGATCTTGCTCTCTTTTCCTCCTTCTGTGAGCACAGAGAGTCATCGGTAAAGCCTGGGACATCATGGGGTCAGAGTGTGGTCGGAAGGAGGGGTGGTGGTTAAAATCTTCAGGGAAAACAGGCACAGGCATAGGACAGTGTAGGGCAGCCTGTGGTCGGGATGGCCAAGGGCTTTGGTGGGGCTGGGACCCCCAGCAGAACTGAGGTCCATGTCCTCTGAGCAACGGCAGCTGTCTCTTCCACTGAGGCCCATGAGGAGACACCAGTTCCTTAAAGCCCCGGCCTTTTGCTGCCTCCTCACCCTTGGTAGAGCCTGGGAGGTGTCCTACCACTGACCCGCACTCGGCATCGCAAACCCTCACATCTCACTGCCCTCAGGAAGAGCCCTGAGACACCCGTGATGAAAGGACCCTATTCCTAGGGGATGGGGGTCAGGGCTTGGCTGTCCTGCTTGATAAAACACACCAAGCAAGGGCTTTCACAGCCACCGCCACCTTCATTTTTCTACCTGTAGCCAGTGCTTCTGAGCTCTCCTTCACCCGCCCACAGGGACGGTCACCTCGTCTGCTCATCCCCTCCACGGTCTCTCCAGTGGTGGTCCTCAATGGGGCTCGCAAACACCCTCAGAAACTTGGAGGTTTGCTGCTGACTTTTGGGTTTCCGCAGCCTTGTTCCATCTTCTGTCCAGGGCTGCAGTTCGGGAACTCGGCACCAGAGGGCTCATTAACATGCAAAACTCCCTCACGAGCCACCTCTCTCTGCATCATTTTCCTTAAGTCCCCAATTCTTACGTGGTTCATCAGAGAGATTTCAGGAGTGTAGTCAAAGCAAAAAGGTTTCTCTAATAAGTAACAGTAGGAAAGGATTTCTTCTTTTTCCACTTTTCCTTATTTTTCTGCTTCCAGATTCAGTGATATCAGCAATCTGTGAGTGATATTGATCCTGAGCATCTCCTAATTGAGTAGGAACATAGAGGGAAGTCAAGACCCTTTACAGAGGCCACTCTATGGGCAAGTTTTGTCCTGTCCCCACACCCCACCATTTACAGCAGCCTTGTGTGGGGACAGAATTTTTAGGAGGGCCTCTTGCGATAGGACGAGGGGGAATGGTTTTAAACTAAAAGAGGGTAGATTTAGAGTGGATATATAAGAAATTTTTCATGATGAGGGTGATGAAACACCAGAACGGGTTGCCCAGAGAGGTGGTCGATGCCCCATCCTTGGAAACATTCAAGGTCAGGTTGGATGGGGCTCTGAGCAACCTGATGAAGTTCAAGATGTCCCTGCTCATTGCAAGGGGGGTTAAACTCGATGACCTTGAGAGGTCCTTCCAACCCAAACCATTCAACGATTCTATGAAATCAGAGCTTTCTCCACTCACATCCACAGCTGCATGTCTTAACCCCTTGGCACCCATTCCCACCTGCTTTTCTTGGAGAAGGAGCTGCACCCAGACACAGGAGGATGCTTCTTAATTGCCAGCAAGCAAACCCAAATGGCAATAGTTCAATAAAAAACAAAATACATGCCTCAGGTGTATATTAAGTCCATGTTACCTCCACTGAAGTCCACTTCCCACAGTGGATGACACAATACTGGGTCAAGCACAGATGCCAAGACCCACCCAGACACCTCCTTGCTGGGACTCTCTTTGTCCACATTCACTCTTTATACACAGAAAAAGACACACGCTGAAGCCGTGAACTCCCTCAATTCACAGAGGGAGGCAAAAGTGAATGAATTGCGCTCTTTTGGATAGCCAAAACTGCACTAAATCCCACCCAAAGGATTACAGGAGCATCTTCAAGTAGACTCTGCATCACCTAGACCCACTGTGGTGGGTTGACCCTGGCAGGTGCCCACCGAAGCCGCTCTATCACTCCACAACTCAGCTGGACAGGGGAGAGAAAACGTAACGAAAGGCTCGTGGGTCAAGATAAGGACAGGGAGAGATCACTCAGCTAATTACCATCACGGGCAAAATAGACTCGACTTGGGGAAATTTGATTTCTTACGAATCAAATCAGAACAGGATAATGAGAAATAAGAACAAATCCTGAATCACCTTCCCCCCACCCCTCCCTTCTTCCCGGGCACAGCTTCCCTCCCAAATTCTCTACCTGCCCCCCTACAGCAGCGCAGGGGGACGGGGAATGTGTGTTGGTGTCAGTTCATCACACGTTGTCTCTGCTGCTCCTTCCTCCTCAGGGGCAGGACTTCTCACACTCTTCCGTGGGGTCCCTCCCACGGGAGACAGTTCTCCATGAACTTCTCTGTCATGGTTTCAGCTGGAATAGAGTTAATTGTCTTCCTAGTAGCTGGTACAGTGCTATGGTTTTGAGCTAGGTGGGAGAAGAATGTTGATAACACTGATGTTTTCAGTTGTTGCTAAGTAATGTTTAGTCTAAAGTCAAGGATTTTTTAGCTTCTGATGCCCAGCCAGCGAGAAGGCTGGAGGGGCACAAGAAGTTGGCACAGGACACAGCCAGGGCAGCTGATCCAAAGTGGCCAACGGGGTATTCCATACCAGGTGACATCATGTCTAGTATAGAAACTGGGGGAGTGCGGCTGGGGGGAATCGCCACTCGGGGACTAACTGGGAGTCGATCAGCAGGTGGTGAGCAATTGCATTGTGCATCATTTGGATATTCCAATCCTTTTATTATTACTGTTGTCATTTTATTAGTGTTATGATTATTAGTTCCTTCTTTTCTGTTCTATTAAACCATTCTTATCTTATCTCAACCTACCAGTTTTACTTCTTTTCCCGATTTTCTCCCCCATCCCACTGGGTGGTGGGGAAAGGGAGTGAGCAGCTGCGTAGTGCTTAGTTGCTGGCTGGGGTTAAACCGTGACAGTAGGATATTAAAGGGAAAAAACACCTGTAGGGGTGTGCATAGATACACACACACTTATAATATATACATCTGTCTGTGCATGTGCAGATATATACACACAACCCTACAGACAATTTTTTAACTAATACCCTACCACCTTTTAATGAAAAAAACTGAAGTACAGAAACAACTCTTACTAACAAGAAACATCTACAACACCATTCATTTCTATTGATCATTTTCCTCTATTTTTACAAAAAAAAGAAGTCCTCTGTCAGTTAATATTGCAAACCTGAAGACACCAAGGGAGCTGCCCCTGTGGTAGCAGCTGCTAGAGACACACTGGTAACGCTCAGGCCAAGGCTGTTTGCAGTGCTCATGCTGCTTGCCATGCTGACAACCAAAGAGGTGGTGCAGGGGGCTGAGGTCGAAGCAGCCAAAAAGGTTCTTGAGGGCTGGAGCAAAGTTGTGTTCTCAGCGCTGCTGTGCTAGAAAGGAGACTAAAAGAATGAGGATCACAGAGCAAATAAACCACAGTGGAAGATGCTGGGGGAAAGAAAAAAAACCCAAACCAACAAATGTTTACTAGTGCCCCTCGAAGAAGAATGGAAAAATAAAATTAAATATATAGCTGAATGGAACCACAGAATAAATTATATTTAGCATGGCAATTACAGTTTCTCCCAGACTATATGTATCATTATGAACAACCTATATTTGTGTGGTCAACAACCCGGCCTCATAAACATCCCTGTAATTAATTTGAAAGAACAAAAACCAGGGGTAAATAAATGCAGTGTTATTTTTGCTTCCTTTAACAGAGTGTTTGGCTCCTTAGCTATATACAGACAGTTGACTCCCCACACCTGATGAAGCAGGAATCTCCAGCTAGGGATGAAGACACTGGCTGTCTTCCAACCCAGAGCTTTCTAATGCAGTGTGCACAGCAGTGTTTTATGAACAGAAGTTTGGGATCTTCATAAATTCCTGTTCGGGCTCAGTAAGACGGAGAGGAGCCAGAATTCTCTGTGGCTCCCTTTACAAGAGGGTCTCTATCTTTGCTCACAATATGCTCACGCAGCAGAGACTGATCAACAGCTTTATTCCAGAAATCGAGAAAGATTCGCACTCCTAAAGCTGGAGAGAAGGGGTATGACAACTTCCCTCAACTGAGTGTTTTGTCCACTTTTAGTTGAGGGGTTTTAAGCAACTCATTAAGCAATAGCTCATTCTTAGGCCCTGGAAGCACGCTCATTGTGCTTGTTCAGTGCATTGAACAAGCTTTGATTACAAGAATACGTTTATTAAATTTGGGGACATGCAATAATACATTCATAGCAACACAGTAGAGTTAAGAGTCAAAAACCCAATCTCACAGCTTTCTTACAGGCAAAGCTTCCACTTGGTTTGGGTTTTTTTGGTTTTGTTTTTTGTTTTGGTCAATTATAAATGTATTCAAAAAAACCTACACTGGGTTGCTTTACAGACTGTTATCCTACATAGCAGAAAAGGTACAGTCGTGGTAAAGACCTGCAAAAACACTCAAAATGAGTGGGGAAAATTAACCTATGCTATACCATCTAGACCAAACCAGAAGTGAATGTAATGACCCCTTACAAGTCTTGCCAGAAATACTTAAGACTTCTGCTTTCATATATACTATCCAGAAGCAGGACCAACTTTCAGTTTCCTGACAGTCTAATGCCTGCCTCATTTGGGAGAGCAGAAAATATGTAACTTAAACCAGCTGTTACTTCTTTAGCTTGGTAATCAGAAATCGCTGTTGCATTGCTCACAATGACAGGTTTACGCCCTTCTGCTCAAGTAGTAGCAAAGGCTGTACATAATAAGATGTAAATTCAATATCAAAGAAGAGAGAAAAGACAGCCCAACAAAAATCGCAACGAAGACACCAAAGCAGTGCTGAAGGCAGACAGCCAAGCACTGCTACGTCAAGCGATTCACAAAACCTCACCTTTTCTTCTTTGTGTGCATGCACTTGGCTACAGCGTTGATGATAACATTCTCTTCTGCCAAGTGAGCGCACAGGAAAAATGGAGCAGAACTAAAACTGCAGGGACAAAATAAATTACAGCATTTTCTAGCTTTAGTTAATGCTGTAGCAAGCAGGTACGATGTTTTATTTTTGTCATATTACCCTCAACGCACTTGGTTGGTTATGGCTAGTCAACAAGTCCTATTTTAAGGCCACATGTTCAGTCACTCCAAGTTTGCCAGAAACTTTTCTTTGGTGTAAGATTACATATAGCGGGCTGCCAGCTGATTCTTCAGGAAAAACAGAACAGAAATGACTCAGTCCTTGCTAAGTATGATCATGAGGAACACAGGCTGCTTTAATTAGATTCAAAGAATTTTTAAAACTTTTATTTAGAAAGTCTTAACTTCTCCACATTTCAGAAACAGGGACGTTAAATTTAGCACAGAGGCTATGCTGGTGGCACTCTTGGACTTTCTGCTCTTCCTTTGGAAACACGCACGTACCTGGGCATGTGTGGAACCTTGGAAAAGGGTGAACTTACACATGCTTGCCAGACTTGCTTAGTAGCCAAATTTTTCAGCTTTCTCTCCATTGCACGTACTGCAGAGAGTGAGCTGGATGGTCCCCGCAGCAGGCGGCTGATTGCCAGGCTGCAACACACTAAAACCAAAACAGGGTAGGTTAGCTCTCCTCTGGTTTCAGGATTCCTGGCATTTTCACTCCACCAGCACAGAATAAAGTACCACCCGGTTCAAATGCAGAGGAAGCAAAGACGGATTGCGGTGAGAAAGGAAGACAAACAAGAGTCTGAGGTCAGCCGAAACGAGGAGAGATGAGGTGTGAGTAAGAAACAAGGTTGGGTGAAGAGAGCAGGTGATTCAGACAGGGTCTTCCCAGCAAAGAGGAACTGCCCAGGGACGAGCAGTCCCAGTCTGATTTTCTTGATTTCGAGCCCTTTCCCGAAGGTCAGGCAGCCGAGAGCTCAACAGGCTGCATCTTCTGCCACAAGGTAAGCATCAGCCCCCAGGCTACCGCTTTGCCAAGAGCCCCCCAGAAACTACACAAGGTCCAGCAGCCTGGAGCCCCGAGCCCTCGGGCCACGCTCGGAGCTGGGCACCCCAGGGGTAGATGGTGGCTGAAGAAACCCTCAGGCACAGGGAAGGGGAGGGAGTCCATGCTGACCAGCATGCTAGGAGGCAGCAGGCAGTGCTCAACAGCCCACCCCTCGCCTCCTTCTCGGAAAACACCCCACTGGACTCTGCTTAGTCCAACCTGGCCCCGCAGGACTCGAGCAAAGGCAGAGCAACAGCAGAGCTGGCCAGGAAGCAGGGGGCTGCGGCTGGTCCCCCCAATCCCTCTATTACTTGCTCTCTCTAGTTTCTACAGGGACATCCATTGCAACAGCAGAAGCGGAGGCGACTTCACATGAACCACTTCTTTGCTTAGACCTAACAAGTCAAACCACAGGAGACGCTAATTCCTGCAATGGAACATCTTGCTCAAAGTTACTAGCCATACACAATTTCAGTGCAGAGCTGCTCCTCTTTAAGGAGATTGATCACGCATCCCTCACCCCCTCCAGCCGGACCTCCAAGCCACACACCCAGCAACCAGCTAAGAAAGCAGACAGAAAACAGCAAAGTTTGCAGGAAGTCTGGTATCAAGGAGCCTCCCTCACCTTCAAGTCCAAGATATTTTCTGGCTCTGGTCATCTCGTGTTCAGCATGATCACAATTAAATACATTCAGTATTGGGTTTAGGGTCTTAGGGGGATGTATTGTGGTAGAAGCAAGAGAAAACAATGTGTTTGTTACTGGGTTTTGGTTTAGTTTAGGCATTTACTTACTTGGGGTTTGGGGATAACCGTGAGCATCTTGCAAAGCTAGCACGATTGCTTTACTTTTCAGTAAAAATACAAATGAGAAAGAAGGCCACGCACAGCTTTTCTCTCCTTCAGGTATTCCAGAAAGAACTTGCCCTACCACCAGCTCCATCTGGCAAATGAATAAAAATCTCTGTCCCCAGATGATCAGTGATAAGACACTATGCCAGGAAGTGATGTGATGATGCAATTGGTAACAGCTAAGAAGTGCTTCTTCTAGCACTGACTCTTGGTGACCTACGCTGGACCACATTCAGACAGGACTGCTAGAGTCAACAGCAGCTGCAAAGTTAGAACCGCAGACGTTTCCCAGAGCATATAAAAGCCTGCCGGAAGGATTCACCCAAAAGGACAGGAGCCACGCTTGGCAATATTGTCTCTAGCTTGGGTTGTTTCCTTCTGTGTATTGTAGGGAGAGGAGTCTATGCATGAGGAACTTGCCTTTCAATCACTTTGACAGAAGACTTGCTCCATAAACAAAGGAAAACATTTCAGTTGAATTGGTGCAGTCTGAACTTTATTTAAAACAGCGGTAATCTAATCTGCATAGTCCTGGGGCAGCATCCAACCTCTGCAATAGCCAGGGAAACTCCAGAACAGCAACATCACTCTGCACTGGGCCAAGCGTTGAGTCAGGGTAGATTAAAATAAAGCGTGTCATCTGACCTATGCTGGATCAAGTCCAGCAAACTAGTAACCTGACTTCTTCCTAAACTTCTTCTTAACACCCTAAGAGTGAGGGGGGAAAAAAAACAACAACAAAAAAAAGCACAATTAGAAGATAATTCTGCAAAGCAAGAGTTAAAAAAAAAAATCCATGTAAAGGCATATACTTTGATATCAATTAGCTAGGTTAGTTTGAGACCAGTTGCAGAAATGCATGTGCTGACTAGAGGTTAAGGGCACAACAACCTTCAAGAGTCTTGGAATATTCAAGTGGAAGAATTTTTTTAAAAGCACGGTAATATTACAGGCTTGTAGACCATTACAAAGCACTTTTCATAGTTGCTTTGCTGTTTATCTTATCACCTACTTCAGCTTTAATTCCTTCAAATTCATGATGGAGTTTTATTTACACAAGTGCTGAAGTTGTATACCTACTGTAACTAGTACACACACTTGACAGTATTGAAAGACCATGGTTTTAACACAAGTCACAAAACCAAGGTAACCATTTTATAAACTCAAGGGGTAGCTCTGCTAAAAGCCACTTAAGTAACATGGGTTCTCTTTCTTAACTTTAACCTGTGAGTAAACCTAAGCCTTGCACTCTTAAGTTTGGGGGTTTTTTCGAGGGGAGAAGGAGGAATAAGACCTCTCAAACCCACTAAGGCACATTTTCTAAGAGACGAATTGCACTTGAAGCAAGCTGGAAACCAGAGGTAATAAGGAAAAAAGGTAAGATTATTGATATGGTCAGGCCTTCTCCACAAGTCTGGAATACTAGCGGTAGGGGGAATGCTGGAGAATGAAGTCCGTGCAAGATAGCTACATGCCCCTTCGGTCTTGTCACTAGGGTTTGAGGTGGATGCTTAAGATGATCAGAGCTCAGAATTGTGGTTTAAGCCAAGCAACTAATTTTAAAAGAAGTCGGGGGTATCTGTTGTCCGCCCAGCAAACTGGGACTTCAGCTGTCAACGCAGTTTGCAAGCTGCACTATTCAGAGGGTGTTAATTCAAAACCTGGAAATACCAGAAGCAGGAAAGCAGCGTTCCTAGTCTTCTCAAATTTACTCTACCATGACATCATCATTTTGTAGAACATATTTTTTGTGGCACTGCCCCCATCGCCCCCCCCCCCCCCCCCCCAACCTTACATTTGGTTTAGTTGTTTGGGGTTTTTAAGCACATCCCACGTGCGTTTTAAAAAAAAAAAAAAAAAAAAAGAGACTGAAGATTTTAAATTTCTCTTTGGAAGACAGTATTTTACAGTCCATACAAAAATACTCTGGAAAAACATACAACTTCATTTACAAAAACACCAAGTTATAAAGAAATTACAATAGATAGCACAACATTTGTTTCATAGGATCAGAATTTCTCCCCACCCCTCAAAAAACCCTCATGCACTTAACCGGGTAAGAAGTGTTACCAGTTTACAGAACCAGACCTTCTGACTACTATGAGTTTTCATGTAACCACGTAGAACAGCTTTCAGGGTTTATCTGAAAACACTCTCTGCATGCCAATTCCTTTCAAGACTCTACCTTGCAGGTGGGTAGCAGTGTCACAACAGCCTTGGCTATTGCAACGTTTAAGTACATCTTCTGCTGTGTGTTCTGAGTTTAGCTTTCCTACCCAGCGACAACAAAAAAACCCTCAAGTCTCATGCTGGAGCAGTCTCAAGACAAAAATCAGATACAACGGCATGGGGCACGTCTATCATCTCCATACCTTGGTAGCATCCTCTCCTGCATTTTCTTCAATACTTAAATTATTTATGGGCCTCCATGGGAGCCAATACTTGTGTAGTGCGTGGCCGTGTTAGGCAGGGGACAGCTGCTAGCTGAGGAAGCTGAGCACCATTGTGATAGATGCACAGGAGTGTATGTGCCAAACGGGAAAACAGTTTAAGAGAAGAACAATATATGCACATGCACCAGGAAGCCACAAATGAATACAAGCACGTTCATACACACTTGAAACCACAACGTGGTTGCAGTAACTACTTAACCTGTTTACATACATTCTGAATCCAAGTCACAGGGCAGCTTGGGTTTTGTGGCCTTTTCCAAAGCTGTTTCAGCTAGTGACAGTCAAGACTTTTAAAAAGACTAATAGGGATAACTCTTACAAGAATATATTTGGGAAATGAAGACTGAAAAAGGTTAAACTTAAAAGCATATTTTTGTTTACATCAATAAACGCGTAGAGTATTGATGTGAGGTAGTCTAGGCACTAGAAGAGTCCATTCAGCTTTTCAGTCAGACCACTGAGTAAAACCCCTTCCTAATTACATTGTCTGTAGATCTGCTGCTGACATCTTCTGGATTGCCACCGCCTTTGAATGCTGAATCCTGGCCAGTTAACTAGAAGAACAGAATACACAGACTCAAAATAATTGCTATTCTAAAGTTACCTTCATATTTGAGTACAGCTTCCAGTCAACACATTAGATGTATTAGTGGCCATTCTTAAAACAACATTTAGACAAGACTACCCTTACCACACAGGAATCTCAAGCCTCGCAAAAAGTCGTACTACCCAAACCTTGAAATCTGTACCTGAAGTATTCCATAGTAGGTAACACTTCTGCAAGCTGATTCTTTACAAGTGTCAAAATTGAGTTTTTTCTAGTTGTTCTTTGCCTCTGCCTCAAATCAGAGGTCAAGCCACACAAACAGCTCTTTAAGGAGAGTTATGTATAGCAAGAAAACAAATCAAGCATTAATCGAAAGCTTCCACAAAAACAAGATTTTACAAGCAACTCCACACGGTCATTTCAGCAGTGGACAACCTGTTGAGTAGGCTGCTGATTTCTAAAGCAGCAAAACTATCAAGAGGCATTCAAAAATCATCTGCCAGAACAAGATTAGCTCATACTTCCACATCTATAAGATTCATATCCTCTTCCTTTTGAGATTTGGGTGTTTTTCTGAATTAAGAACTGCTTCCAGTTCATTGAGCAATCGGTCAGTGCAGTAATATACAAGTACAGTAGTATTTAGAGAGCCTGCCACCAGACCAGAAACAGTCACTAGTGCCAGATCTTGGGAAAAAAAACCACAATCGTTTCATAGCTGTACAGTATGTTCAAGACAATTTCTCACACCTACATCCTAGTAAAACTAGCATTATGCTTAAATTTAGATTCCTGAATCCATTGGGGATGTATATATGCATTTCTTCTCAGTTATGTCATTCACTGTACATCAAGAATTAATTCTACTTCAGACCCTCCCTGGCCTAGCCCCCCTTCCTTACCTTTTCTCCGTCTGCTAGTGTTTTGGGGCGTTCTTCTGATGTAGGTGAATGCAGTCCTTCAGTGGTCAGTGAATAAGGTCGTTTAGGTGCAGCGTTCTTAGGATCTGTAATTTGAGTCCCACTTAATTCATGCTGTCCTTGGACAAAACGTGCTCCTGGTTGAGAAACTGTGTTACGTCCTGGAATGGTGCTGCCAACTGGAGGTCCCAATGTTCTTATTGCAACTGTAGCCTCCGTTTCTGTAAGAGACACCGCGCTTCTAGAGTTCAGCCATGAAATTAAAGACTGCATTCCACCCGCTACTTCAATACATACTTGAATCAGTAACAGGAATGGAGAGTCCCTTAGACACTGATGGCACAGCTACACGAGGTAGCTTCTCGCTCTTGTTAGCACTGTTAGATTTCTGGTACACAGCATTTCTGTAAGACTCAGACGCTAGAGTTATAAAATGCTAGTTTGTAAAATACTATACATTTCCTTTCCAGAAAGCCCACGCAAGACAAATGTCTGTCTTCTTAGCTCATTGTCACAGCTCTACCAAACAACAAACTCACAGGCAATCTAGCGGAGATCTTCATTTTGCTGAACTTCAGACCGCAAATTTAAAACTTAAGCCTTTTCTTTAGTCGGTCTCTATGTACTTGTACTGTCTTCCAGCTTAGTATATCCAGCACTCTGTACATTCATGAAAAGCAGTATCTGCTCGACCCATACAGGCATCCCATTTTATTTTATTTTTAATGCTACTCCTACAGTACCAAATGGTCTGATCACAGCAGGCATTACACATTTGGTACTCCTGGGCTATTACTCTCAAGATTACATATTCCTCCTGGGCTGAAGTAGCTTATGAACAAGCAGACCTCCCAGGAAGTGACACACACTTTTACTGCCCGAGTTCTCATACTGCTGCACCAAGGCACCAGCAGCTCTAGTGTTGCTGTGATCAAGATCAGCACTTCATTAGCACATAACACTGCTTGGCATTAACCATACTTTTTGTTAGAAAGAACAAAATGACCTACATAGAAAACCCTCCGGCTTCAAGTTACACACTAACCCAAGGGGATCTACATTCAAGACCAAATAATTCCTCCGGTATCAACTTCTCCTTTCTTCCTACATGTCTTCATGTACATTAGATTCATTTTTTCAAGGATTTCTTTAACCTGCCTCCCCCCATGTGCCCAAAGGAGATGACAGCTTTGTTCCTGAAGCCATTAGAGCCCTCCACATTGTTGAAAATATTTTGATAAAGAAATTAAAATCCAATTATATAAGAGTTTGGTTTGATTAAGAAGTAGAAAATTGTGAAGCATAATGTATAGCAGTTTTAAGTTTGAAATGTAGTCATAGAAACTTTAGGAACTGTGTTATGTGTGACTATAGGAACCTTAGTATTGTTAAGTTTGAAATAAGCAAACCATAGAAACCTCACCAGGAAGATACTGGTCTTTCTATGTTTTGTTTCAAAAACTAAGGAAACCGTCATGTACACTAGTTTGCTGCTTGGAAACCCCCTTACCCTTCCCATCTCGTAGAGTTAAGTGAAATTGACCAATGATTGTTTTAACATAGGAATATTAATAAGGTGGTATGATTAAAAGACCAATCATTGAAAAGGAATTAACATTTTGCTTGGAAATCTAGTGAATATGTATAACAGGTGTGTATTTAACTGTATTGTTAGACAAGACAGGTGCACACGATAGGTGGAGCGATCCCCGATGTGCCCAGCGCTGCAATAAAGGAGTGCCTGCTTCTTAACTTCTCATTGCTGTTAAGGAGTTTTATTCCGGATTTCGGCAACAACATGCTTATGAACAACACAGATTCAAACAAGAAATCCCACACCTCATTCACATTGCGAGTCAGTTAAAAAGCAGCTTCTTCACAGCTTTAAGGTTATGGTGCTAACCTTTCTCTCTCGGCTGTAGAGGTGTCCACTTTAGAAATCTTATGTAACGAAGAGGAATTATCTGGTGTTCTGGACTCCGTGTCTCTGGAACTGTCCAAACAGCTTCCATCTGAAGAAGTCCTTTTGCGCTGAAGCCCACTAGCATTTTGACTAGTACCTGGCATGCTTTGCTGAAACAACAACAACAAAATAATGAAGTCTTCCAGTAATTATTAAAGCAAAAAAAAAAAAACATTGCCAGAGAGCCCAATTTTTATTATACCTTCTTTCTTTTCTGTAAGGTTTCCGCAGGCAAAAAATAGTGGAGGTGCTTTCTCTTCACATGAGCTGCCTCAATCTTCATACCTTCCTTTAGCACATTGAGGTTGTTAGCCTGGCTGTAAACTAACAGGAAATTTAGTGTTGTAGCTTAGTGGGAATGTTTGCATTGGGTATTTGTCAAAGTTACATATGGTTTCTTTAGAAACAGCAAGCCTTGAAGTCTGCCCAGCCCAAACAAAGAACAAGAAGTGGTCTCAAGATGAATGTGACCCAAGACGCCCATTTCACATCCAGTACAGACCAGATACGTAACAGCTACTTTAAGTTCAAACATGCATTTATGTGCTCAGTTACAGCTGTGGTTTGCTAGTCATGCACCTCACCTCTGAGCTGATTTTAACCTGAAAGAGATCATACTCCTTAACCCTTAGTTTGCTGGTTGAAGATAGATCTAGATGACTTTCTCAATCAACCCAATTGTGCTCAGCTGATGAGAGAACAGACACCTCACTCAAGATTCAGACTCATTTTTTTTATTTGATATTTACAGTGGCGATTGTGGGGTTTTGCCTAACAGTTCTGTAACATCATACAACTTTTCAGTAATTTAGGTGTTAAAACCCTACCTGTCCAAGACAGACTGGATTTGAGGGACATCTGACTTATCAGAACCACTACAATTTAAACCAGTTCTTCTTAACTGCCTGCAAACAGCCTTTCCTGCAACTAAAAACCCCTACAGTAGCACAGCAGTTTTTACAGAATTAAGTCACATTTAGACAAGTTTACACAAGCCTGTCGTGAGCATAGCTGGAAAGTCAGCTTACTAACATACAGAGTGGGAATCAAAGTAAGGACATGCAACCAAAACAAAAAGGCTTACAACAAGTCTTTCTGCAGGAGACCTAGAAGTGAAATAAAAGCACAAATATGAACATTCACACCAGTAGGAACAGTTGCTTCAAAGTAAATTCAGTAATGTTTTTATGCAAAAGTGAGATAAAGTTCATTTATCAAAAGCCTTCCAAACTGTGAGCCTCACACTCTTGAGCCCATCAACTTTGCCCTCTAAAAACATTCTCTCAAAGTCAAGGCACATGATAAAAGCTTTCTTGCACATAACTACTGCTCACTCCCACATTTGCCAAAGGATACCACACCTCTCAAGAAATACCTTTTCTGGTCAAGCTCTCTGGGTTCAAACCCTATATCTGAAACATACTATAGGCTGTGCTTCACTAAACTGAGAGCACACAGCTATGCTAATCAAGTTTGTGCACAGAAATACAGGATTTAACATCAGTTCTAGCCTCTCAGCAGTACACAAACCTTGTTGACATGATTTACATTTGCCACAACATTCAAACACAGTGCTACTGGATCTAACGTACAAGACAAGCGTCAGTTCAGGTCACAGTGCAAGTCTGAGGAAGTCACCCCACCTGGCTTGAAACTCAGACAAGAGTTTTGATGCCTTTTTTCTGTGCTTTTCTCATATCCCAAAGCATGAGCTAAAAAGAAGGTCCGCTTTCACTGCATTTACTCATGTTGTCCGAGCAACACAACACACAGCTCACGCTGGTACTATGGAGAAATGTTTGTTTGCACTGAGGAAGAGTTTAAAGGAGCCCACTGTTTAGAACTTTTTGGCCAAACACACTTGTCACTTCAGAAGAGTAACCTGATTTCCTTAGTTTGTCATTATGATAGCAAGGCACGAGCCTCTCAGCACACATGCACTTCTGAAAGGCACAAGAGCAGTCAGCTTGGGAAGAAGTAAACAGACTGTGGAAACGACCTCTACTTTCAAATGACTGCTCACCCCCAAACCCCTTTATTCTAGCATTATCTAACAACGCTTGCGACATTACTTTATTTCTGCATCTATCAAAAGGAATAAAGTAAGATGAACATGAACATGGAGCTTGACGTGCAAGACTGCATGTCACTACAATGTGACCACTCACTGCCTTTCAAAGTTCTGGGATGGTATCATACACAAACTCTTATTTTGGAAACAATACTGTCAACAGGCATTCACAACTTATTTTAGAGCCTGATACAGTTCATTCCCACTTTCAAAGTTCGGCAACTGACAACTGCTTTTGACAAGTGTAGCTACACCCAGTAAATGGACATCTCTCTCCTGGCTTCACATCTGGCTGTCCACTTCAGGAATCGCAGTTCCTTTGTGACTGCTTACTATGATCTGCAGAACTGTTATTTCACATATGCGATACGGTATATAGGACTGTAGTACACACTTTTGTTTCAAGGTGGACTTACATTGCCCAAGTGTCAAAATAGTATGTTTTTAAGGCTAATCTTCTACGTGTCACGCTCTACAGAAATAGCTAATAGCCAATACCAGAAGGAAGCACAATTCACTTTGCAAAGCAGCTTGCGCTAGAATAAAGAAAATGAAACCCTACGAGACTAGAGCAAAATAGAGGCTTACCTGTATCGTTGAATGACTGTATAATGTACGTTAAATCAACGTTAACACTTCCTGCATTTTCCACTTTCCTAAACGCGATTCCAAGAAACCACATTGACACATAGCCACTCCTAAAAAGACAGATTCACAAATCTATCATTTATGCACAGATGCCAGTTATTTGGATGCTAGTATCTACTCTCAAGAAAGGGATTAAGCAAAACAGTTTAGTTGTACGCAGCAGCTAAAGATTGGAGTCAGCCCATACTCAAGTTCTCCGAGAACCCCTCCCTCAAGTTCTCCCTTCTTTAAAAAGATCCTACATGCTCAGAACCTTGCCCGTCAGACCTCGTACCTACAAAACAGTAGGTACGTAACTGAACATCTCTCACGGGTAAGCTGAGGTGAAGGAATATAAACAAGGTACAATACATCGGCCAAACTCGACTTCAGAAAAGTAATGAAACTCACTGTTTACAAAGGTCTCGGCTGCCAGGGAAAGACTGTGGCATTACATGTGCAATAGATATAAATTCATTCCTCTCCAAGTTGCCAACCAGCACACGAATTTTAGATTCCACAAGGCCAATCCTGATAAGAACAAGAGACATTTACTCATTTTTGACTGGATCCAGCACAGTAGTTATATGCCCTTTTATAATACAATGCTAACACAAAAATGCTAACCAGTCAGTAAGTAGTAAGATTCATTCGGCTGAGCAGATACTAGATAGTTATATCACACACACTGGAGTTGGAGATGTTTCCAGTAACACTGGAGCTTTAAAGGTTCCAAAGACAGAGGCAGTAAGATTAACTTGTAGTCTTAACAGGTCAGACACAACACTTCAACATATAAACTATGATGAAAATATCAACAAGCAGCAGATTCCCAGCACCTCTGGCTGCATTTTGAAGTGCACCAAAACTCCTTTTTACCCCAAAGGTCAAGGAGAACAACAGTTTAGAAAAGGCTCAAGCACAACTCTTCCATTACACCTGAGTAAAGATGCTAGTCTTCCTGCAGATTGATCTGTGAAAAGAGTTTACCCTTTTCCAGCCAAACTGAAAAATATAGTTCCTTTAATAAACAAATGATTTAGTCAACAGTCTCATCAGAAACTTACCCAAGAAATCTATCATGACCACAAAGGCTCTTCTTTTAAATGAAGTACTGGCATTTTACCCTTCTACCTAAAACACTGCTAGCTTTGAAGGCAGTCAGAACTCTGTACGTTCTTCACAAGTATCTTGTGTTGATGAACAACAGAGATGTGCAATCTATTCCCAAATCCATTCAAGAGTTGGTGAACTAAACTTGTTCTTATAGCAACAAGAGATGATCATTTCCAGCACTAAACACAAGATGCCTGAGCACACTACTAGATTAAAACTTAGTAAACACTATTTATCAGCATTCAGGTGCTCTGTGCAGATGGTCAGGTTTCACCCCGATTAAACAGCCTTGTTTCACTTCACTGGAGAACAGTAGGCTCTGGAACAGGCTGACTACATAACCAGAGCAACTTAGCACTGAGTGCAGTCTAGTCCTAAATTAAATATTACATCCAGTAAAAAAGCTATGAAACCAAGTCTTCTAAGGCTCTACAACAGTCGTCTTCAAAGTGTCGGCGGGGATGTACCCCAGGGGGTGCACAAGACAATCCACTGGGTCCGGGAAGAAAAGATTAGAACTTCAGTAATGTGTACGTAACTTGTAAAGAAGTAGATATAGACTGCAACTATGTGTTCAAAAATTATTTTTTTTTTTTGCTCACAGGAGTGCACAAAAGTTTGGAGACCACTGCTCTATAAGTCACTAAAAGATCAAGCTCTCCAGTGTCCACTACACATCTGATGACATCAAGTAATCCCCACTTACTTCAGTCTCTGCAACAAGGAACATCTTCCTAACGGAAGTAGCCTTGGCTAAGTAGTCTCCTTAGACTCCTGGCATCTGCTTCTCCACATGACACAGAGCATACGCACACTAACCCTCGTCGTTCCTTCTCATCATGACTTGGGTCTTTAGGTTAACTTCTTAAACAGCAAGATAACTTATGTTAACTTCCCTTCACAAGAAAGCTTTCAGTTTTGCTGAGGAACTGTCTACTTAACTCCGTACTGTATTCCATGCCTAGTTGCACAGTTGAATACTTTGCTTTTGTGAACTGTATTAACCAAATGAAGCGCAACACTGAATTGAGCGTCAATGATGTATTGAACCCACACTCAAAGCAAGACTTACCACTCTAAGTGATGCTCTTCAGTAGAGGCACTAGCAGTCAGCACAATATAATGTCTAGAAGAAAAGAAAAATTAATATCCTAGCTCAGGACTTGATATTCCTTCAAATGAAACCAAAACTGCCTTAAACGTATAGAAAATTACTTCCAGACAAGACACATTATATCCTGCAGGCAGCACAGCATTAACTGAAGAAAAACTGATTACATCCTTCAGAATTGCGTTCTGCTGCATTCTAAGTATCAGAGCTGATTTTTTTTAATAAAAACAGTGTCAGTGGCAAAACACAAACAGTTTTTCCATCTTCCCTATGCTTATCCTTACCAAAATTCCTATGACTACCTCCAGCTTCTGAAAAACAAACATATCAATGCCATCTTGCATTTAGACTGCAAGCTAAATCTCACTATGCTAACCAGTACGGAAATCATTTCAAGTTCAGGGAACAGATTTCATACATACTTGTATTTCTGGAAGAAGTTCAGTGGTTCAAAGAGCTTTGACCAGTCTGATTTTCCTTGGAGAATCTCATTTGTAACTGCAAGACCTACAATTAAGGTTGAAAACCTTACTACCATTTTGTTTTTAAGACTAGCAGAGCGTGAGAGAAACTTTACAAGATAAAGGTTTTGAACAGTAATTGACAGATCAAAAAGCAGGAATTCCCTTGACACAATACACGTCTACTACAACAGTTCATTGTAAAACTGGTCCCTTGTTGCCTGCAACAGGTATACTTCCCAGAGAACTCTTCTGCCTAAAAGGGCACAACACCGCACGGAATATAACCAAGTCACGTCATGTGGTTTCATATTGCAAGAATTATACCTTTTAAGCAGTTAATAAGCATGGAAAGAACTTTACCGTGTTTCAACTCCTCTACCATTACCGCTCGCGTTGATGTAGATACGTTGTATGTAGAGTTCTGCTGCGGATAGGCTGGGGTGATGATAGGCATTACGTGGGATCGGTCTGATGGGTTCACCTATGATGTTCAAACAATTGTGCTCAGCACTAGCAGCTTAGCTTAGAAGAAAGTTTAAAGGCTTCCAAATTCCATGTCTACATACCCTAGGGTCCCATACTGGTAAGTTGAGATTGCTCTCTTCCTGTTGTTTCAGCAATACAGGTTTTGGCCACTCCCTATACAAGAAAAGCCAGGAACTGACTGCCCATTTAAAACTCTGCCATGTAATTCAGGGTAGGACTGAATGCTGTTGGTCTAAATCTTATATAAAGAACCACCTCAGAAAGTGTTACTGCTTTACGCAAATCAAGAGAGTCATAAATAGCTCTTACCATCCTGAAAAAACCAAGAAGAACTTGTTCACCAGAGTAGAAGCCAAAGCGTTTGGATAGAGTTGACACGTTCTCGCTACTAGCACAGCGCAGGAAACCCCACCAAGAAATCCCAGCACGCTGGAGTAAATGCCACGTCCTACAATGCATACATTGTCGTTAGCCTGTAGTCTTTCCATACCCAAGTATAGTCATTCTAATTTACAGCACCACCTTCACATTCTATAGAATACCTAGCACACTTCAGCCTCCAAGTCAGTTATTTCTGCAGTGCAACGAGGCCAAAACTGTCGGTCCTTACAGCGATGAGAAAAAGAATCGTTACCACACCACTTCCCAAAATACTGCTACTCTGAAATTTGCCTGCACTGCTACAGCTACTGCTTCGCTCCAACTTCCCTTAAGAAGAAGGTTCTGCCATTCTTCTAGCACTTGCTCTAGTCACATGCGCAAACAGTATTTTCTTATTCCTTACCTATCAAGTTTTTCTACTTCACTGGGCATTTTTATCCTTTCTAGTCAGGTTCCTGGTAAGCAATGTAGCACCTTGTCTTGTAGGCACTCCCCTCATCTCCCCACTCTATCCCCATTAAAAAAAACACAGAATCTCTACCCCACGGACAGTCCTTGAATCTAAACTAAAAAACAGGTCTTGAACTAAAACCTGTTATTTAAACAGCCATCCAAAGATGAAGGACTTCTAATGCTATTGTTTTTTCAGCATGAGGTGCCTCTGAAAAGTTTAAAGATCACAAACAATCACATTACTCACGCTTTGCCCACAGTTTAATTGCACGGAGCGTGAGCCGGAAGTTCTCTTTATTTGGCACTAGGTGCAGTATTTCATCAGTAACTCTGCAGCCTGTAAGAAAAAACAGCTGAAGTACAGAACTTCCTAGTAACAGGTACAAGTCAGTTCTGTGCTATACTGGATCAACAGCTTACAGTTTCTCCTGCAAGTCTATGGAAACAAGTTTGCATTACTTGCTTTGTATTACCTTAAAAATTACAGGTTACACATAACATTCAGCATCACCTCAGGTAACTGGTGCCCTCAACAGCTTTTTCATACTTTAGACTCCAGCCAACAATTTTCAATAAGGCCCTTCTACAGGATTCCGAAAGCTAAGTTTCTTTTGACAGCCAGGAACAGTTAAACCAGTCAGTGTTAAACAGTGAGCAACTTTGGCTTCAGGTATTTTAAATAGCCTTTTTTGTGGTTTTTGTTTTTTTTTTTTTAAATGCACTACCACACATTCTTCTCTATCAAGTGCTCTACCTATTCAGCTGAAGCAGTTTCTGTGGCAAACTGGAACAACACCCCCCCCCCCAATCAAAGAAACATGAAACCCAGGTCTATCTAAACACACAACTTGAAACAGCTAAATTTAAGCCCACTCGCCACCTCCTCAGATCTCAAGGATACAGGGGATCAGTTTCTGCATCCTGTACAGAAACTTGGGGTGTGTAACCTGCATTCCATACCAATTTTAGTAACATTTTCTTGTTAAAGATGTGCAAATATGCTTACCATTTAAGCTCCGTATACATCTTATATCCAGGCTTCTGAGACACGAGTTGTCTCTGAGATCAAGATCATCAGCAACAGTTGGCACAGACAGTCTTGCAAACACGAGATCAATCTCAAGAGGAAAAAAGTGCCAACCGTTAGAATGCCGCGCAGTTTGCAAACAGCACACTGGTGGGGGACAGTTAGTCAAGTCTAAAAAGAGTGGTTAACATTTGTATTTAGAATTAGGTGACTATAGATACATCTCCCAAGACATTTATTTGCCAGAAGACTCAATGCAATTTCTCGAAGTTCTGAATTTTATTTACAAAACCTTCACTGCATCACCCCTTTCTTTTTAAGCTAGGGAAAGGAAGAGGGCATTTTAAGTTGAAAAAGATTACTCTAGACTTAGAATTTCAATGAAAAGGGAACTTAAAATTATTCACAGAATTAAGACTTAAGTTCAGTCACCTCAACTATACTTCAGCAAAGGAGAGAGCATTTTCTTTACGCAGGAAGCCCTTTTGACCCTGAAGTATCTGCTTTTTAGTACAGTCTGAGGCAAGAAGATTATCCTGTGAAAGTCTGTACCACATAAAGGCCACAAAAAGGTCACTGAATAAATCTCTTTGTGATAGTGATACCAAGCAGTAACTTCCTTAGGGACTACAGCATGCAGGTCTTGATTCATTGTATAAGATGTATTCAAGATAGCAGGATTCCTGCAGCTGACAAACCTAGGCAGGAATCAAATGAGTACTTTTACTTTCCATTTTCCAGATTGTTTGTCCCATGACCACTTCATTTTGGATTTGCAGCAAAACATTTAGTCTGCTCACATGATTCGTACAGTGAACTACACTGTACACATCCCTCTGTAGATACCTAGCTTGGCAGAGCTAAGAAGACTTAGCAAGGACACCGCCTCTGCTCCCACTCTGCACGATCCTAGGGATAAATGCTATTCAAGCAGGCTACCCTGGTCTACAGCACAGGTCTAGAAAAAGATGTCCCTGATGCTCCCATGCCTGCTAGGCTCCCTAGGGCCTTATTTTCCTATAAGCTCCCGTTCTACTGCAATATCTTCTCCTGGGATAGGTTGTAGTCCAAAATAGCACAGTCACAGCTCCCTGGAAAAGTTATCCTATTCCAAAGCAAGAAAAAAAAGAAATGCTTACCTTGATGCCATCAAACTCAAACTTGACAACTGGTACATATGCATCTTCAACTGCCTGGAAAGGAGAGGATAACTGTGTAAGAAAACATGGTTTGCTACTTTAATGTTTCTCCTAAACTACGATCAAATGCAGAAGTTACACTGCTAACTACTCAGTATAAAGACTTGAGTTGCTTCCAAACCAAAGGAATTCTTCATAAGCTGCACGCACTATAGCACTAAGACGGTAAAATACTAGCTTTAACAAGTTATTTAGCCAAGAGATTCAGAGGCTGATCACGGACTGTAATGAACAAACAGTGCACAATGAGCCATCAGTATCAGAGGTTGTAAGGTACTTACCTTGGTGGTGAGGAAGAAAAGCAAGAGATTTCTGTCGCTATCTTACTACTGGTTAACATCCAGAGAAATCGAGAAAATTCTGTCCGCCTTTGACAGCGTGCACTAGCCTCCTGTATTTTTATCTTCTACCATGCCTGAGATGCTATCAGCTACCTTATGCGACAGTTTTCAATTTTGTAGACCACTCGTTAGAACTGTGCCACAGCCCACTGAGTCTGTCTTCGGTCATCTAAACAAAGCCTCATTAGCTATGCATATGAAGTCTTTCAAAATGTCTGCACAAGGAAGACCAGGCTGAGAGAAACACTTCTCAGGAGTTTGGTTCTATACACAAGGTACACAACATATGCACCGCAGGGTCATTTTACAAGGCAGTTTTGTATGTTCACAGCACAGCTCCTATTGACTTCATGTAAAGCTGACTCTGCATCTCTTCTACAAAGTCTCAGGCTGAGTAGCCACAGAAGAACAGGACCAGAGAAGAAGGAATTAGAGGTCCTAAAGTACACCCAGAGGAACACCACGGCAAAGGTACTGACAGAAGCCTTTCCACATCACATTCAACTTCCTTAGCTCTCAGGCTGCCCCTTCCTCTACCTGCATACAGTTACCTTCTTGCCAAGCCCCTTACTACAGCTCAGGTGAAAGCAAGGCTCCTCGGGACAACCTTGCTTTTTGATACTATAGCCCACTCATTCCCAAACCATGGGTAGGGGAGAAGTGAACCACAGAGATTCTTATGGGGTGTACAGTCATTGGGGAAGGGAACCAAAAGCTTCACTTCAACACTTTCATGCTGCGTAGACAGGATTTTACAAGGGGCTCAGAAACAAGTCCCTTTTTAAGTTTGGTTTGTAAGACAATCACTACCAACAGGAGTCTTTAACATCAATATTCTTATTGGAGGAGTTGCACAATCTATCAAGGAGAGAGCTTGCTTACTCTTAGCTTTTTTATTTCCTCCTGACATTTTAGTTTTTCAAAGAACGACTGAAAGAAATCCGATCTTTCGACGTGTCTAGGAGCAACACAAGCCACATCTATGTCAGCACCTGCAAAGAGATGCCATTTCTTCTGTTACTGTTGGAAGACACTTTCAAACATTACAACTATGACCACACAACAAAAGTTTACCTTTAGTGTGTACTCCAAGCCTGTAAGAACCAAACGTAAATATTTTGCCACCAACATTTGCTACTGCTGAAGGGGGAAAATTCTGCGGGTAGAAGACAAAGAGTTTTCTGGACAATAGAACATACACGTTGACCTACGTGCAAGTTTAACTAGCATATAAGTTATTTAGAAAGACTACAACAGCCTCCATAAACAATGTCTTCTCCCTCCCATACTGAGTTCTTAGTCTAATAGACTGATACTGTTTTTCTGAAGGGAGGGCTTGCAACTCACAAACAACGACAACAAAGATGAGTAATGTAGCAGTTGTTTCATCAATTTAAACAAATTAAGACCTTCTACCAGTCTTCCCTGCAGCAGACCCACACAAATTAACACCATCTAAGAGCCATACCAAAGGCAACTCTAGAGTAATAACTTCAAACTAGATTGAGGGCTGCAGGCTGTCTGGGGCAAGTTTACTGCCCAGTTACCATCTATCTCCCCCCCACAATATGTTGTTTCAGCTTTGTTAACTGCTACAAGTCAACTGATAGAGCCACTTCACAAATTTATTCAGTGCCCCAAGGGCTTGAAGGTCTTCATCTGAAGTATCTTTTATACATTATTTCAATGGCACTTACTACAGAACTCCTTGATACTTAAGAAGGAAGTGAAATGTTGAACTTTAGCGTAAATCCTAGCAGTAAAGCCTTCAGAAGAAACAAAAAGGCTTCAGCTGTTTTGATAAGAACCTATCAAAAAACCTTACCTTGCTCTCACCAAGTTCTGAAATCCATTCTTTGACCAAGTTATTCAGTCTACCAAGAACCACCAGCCTGTAAAGAAAACTCACGTTAAGTTTGCCCTAAAAAAACCCCAGGACATTAACAAGTTTTACAGTCTTGTTATACCTGTGATTCAGTTCTTCCTCGTCTTCAAATACCCCACATGCTTTCATCGCTTCAAGCAGCTTCTGAGTATGAATGGAATCTATATCCTTAGGAGGAGCCAAGCTAATTGCAGAAGTAATTCCATAGTGCCTTGGAGGCTGGTTCTGCAGCCTAGGAGTACTGGGGGAGAAAATAAAATACTGAAGACTCCACAAAAGAAAAAAAACAAAAAACAACAAAACAACCACCACCACCTTACTGCAAAACACCTTTCCACTCACAGGTTTCCAAATCAGCTTCTGCTCTTTTGCCCAGCATTAGCATAAATGAGGGAAAACAGACCCTGCTTATGGTTTTGAGATAACTTGACCTAACTTAGAAGCCACAACTACTTTTTTAAAAAACACTTGTGGATATAAGAAAAGATCCAAGTTGCTACCATCTTAAGACAGCTTCTTTGCATTGCGCTAGACAGTTAGAACTGATCGCCAGGAAATGAAAAGCTTTGAAATCCACTAAGGGTGACACTACATACAGCACAAGTTTTGGACACATTTCAGTTTCACAGCACTTTTGATTTAAGGTTATTCCCATCAGCTTCCTAATCCCATTAAACAAGACAATTGAACACGGGCTTCTTTTAGTTCAATGTAGTTGCTGTGCTTCTACTGATTCTAAAAGGACATTATACTTGACTGCAGAGGAAGGACAAAGCGGACTGTTAAACAGAGTTGTTGCAGTAAATTCAGCATTACCTTGGTTTTGCCTATGGAAGAGGATGAATGAAAACATCAACACATCTGCAGCTACTGCTGCTAGCAGAGCCTTGTGCTCTTAACACAGTGGTCCATTTTTATAGCGCAGAGGCTTAGCTCTACATACATCTGTTTTAATCTAAATCCAAGAGATGTACGTCAGCACGCAGAGCAGCACAAGTTAAGCTCTGTTTGTAGAAGGTGCTCAAATCTGCTTTAGCTAGCTCACTGCCCAGTTAGGCTGAGCAGGACACCAGGCACCTGGGTTTGGAAGCCCACAAGCTTACTGCCCCTGGAACTCCAAGCACAGCAAGGCACCATTTTCACCCCCAACCCTCCGCTTGCCCTGCCTCTTTAGACTTCCTTGCAATCAGAAGCAGCACAGGACTGACTGACATGGCAGGACAACATTAAATTTAAAGCAGCATGAGCATTTTTATTTTTGACACCATAGGACCCTTGCTTTAGAAAGGGAAAAATGGAGAAAAACCACCCTACTTTGCATTACCAGCTGAAACCAGGAGAGAGAAAGGAGGTAAGAACTGTACTTAATGGATCAAGGGTCTCTACAGAAACACTAGTAGCAAAAGGGGGAGACACAGTGAAAAGGTCTCTACAACTCATCATGCTTGTCAAAGAGTCCATATCCAGACCCTAAGGCTACAGGGATTAATGATGGCATTATTCAAAGCGGACATTTTCCTACTTCACAAATGGACAACTTCAAATATTAGCTGGGTTAGTCAAGAGACGCTTAGAACTATTTAAGGTATCTGACCCACTTTGGCTGGAATGGGATGAGGAAATGCTCAAAGGACAGCTTCAACACTTGATTTTAAAAAGATAGCTTATTACAACTCCTCATTTCTAATTGTTGCCTTTACTCTGCCACTGAGGGAAGATGGATTTCTCTCGCGCAGAGTAGATTTGTCCAACTACAGACATGGCTTTTAGTCACCTAGTGGGCTCCCCCACCCCCTTCTCTATGAGCTCATTTTTCAAACTTTTTTCTATGCGTTTTCCAAAAAGCTGGAGGGGGCAGGGGGTGGTATTAGGATGGTAGTCCTATTAACTAATCTCCTCAGTCAGAACGGCTGTTGACTTACAAGTGTAACGAGGCCTTGACCTAATTTCCCTTGCCTTGTTTATAGGCATTGCCTGCTTCCACTTCATAAGTAAAAACGTTCCTAATGAGTATCTTCCTTCTTACGATACCATTTTCATAACACATACAGAAGGAAAGCCTATGTTTAATTGCTGTGCATTACATCTAAATTAAAACACCTACAGCAGCAACTTCCTACATGCTTTACGTATTACTTGCAGTGTACAACTTGCACGTCAGAAAGTTTGCACAACACAAGAATGGGTTTTAGACTTTGCTAGCATCCAAGATCTTTCCATGTACAGAAGGCCACCATCTAGCTGCCTTTCATTGCTCCATTCCTCCTACAGAGGCTATAATTAGAGACTGACATAAAGGACAATATCAATAAGATATATCCGATATTATGAAGAGCAAATTCTTTTAGTCAGTAGGAGATATTTTTCAGTTGCTTGCATGTATTACTGAAAATTTGATCTCACACCTTAAAAGTTGAGGAAAATGGCACTTGGAAAGTTTTACTGAGAGAGTGACTTATGCCCAATAGCATTCGTTCCCCTTTTGGAATTCAAAAAAAAAAAAAAACAACAAACTTCCTTCTCTCTCTCTCAACTGTACCAGACTGCCAGGCATATACAAAGAAGAGATCTTATGAGACAAAGGAGCATACGTGGCATACTACCTATTCATCCACCAGCCTTCTCTTTAAATGAGAAGTCTGTGGCAGTTTAATATTTTGCCAACTCTTGCTAGGATTTGTCCACCATAGGGAACATCTCCAACATACTTCTCTTGCGAGAGATCCCAATTTTATACAAGAAGTTCAACTGATTTGTTCCAAGTTTTGTCACTCCTTTATAGCTTCACAAAGCTGCAAGACATTTCTCCTGCATCCTCCGGAAGACAACGGATAAGTTTACACTATTACAGTTCAGGGAGTTGCCTTCAGCCATCAGGGCGCTGTATGAGCCTTCACTGTGAATGCGTCTCTCCCACTCATGAGGTCGGCTTGCCTCCAGCCGGGTAGAAATGTATCACTCCAGCCTTTTCCACCCTCACCACATGGGAGGAGGAATGACTGGAAATCAGCTCCTGAACCCCCAAAATTGATAGCACAAACCAAACCAAAACAAAAAAAAACAAAGAACAAACCAACCAAATCCAACCAACCAAGAAAACCCCCAAGCCCCATGACCTTCACGGAAGTAAAACCACCTACACCTTCCATTCCTACCACACAAACTCATGCGGAAAAAAGCCTGCAGACACCTGCTGGCAAGCTAAAGCACCTTGTTCCTGACGACAGCATTCAGAGAAAGCCACTTTTTTTTCTGCCTTGAAGCTGGGTCAGTAGCCCCAGAGCAGCACCCAGCCGCAGCCCGTTACAAGCTTACGGTGACAACACAATGCCGAGACAGGCACAGAGAACCTTATGCACAACTACGTTAAAACCAGGGGCTCTGACAAATTTTTCCAACCGAAATGATTCTATGACTCTATAAAGGAGGTGCTTGTCTCGTTGGGTTGGTATTTGAATGAGCCGTTGGTACTGCTGTTGGTACCCAAGCTGATGACAGGTTTGCAGGAGATGGGGGATATCCTGGAGGGGGGACAGTGTACCCAGCAGACGGAGGCTGACCAGGTGGAAACTGAGGAGGAAACGGTCTTGGTGGTCCCCCCGGTGGAAGAGGAAGCGCATGGGGTGCTGGAGGATACACGGAAGGTGGAGGCACAGGCACAAAGACTGGTGTTGATGCTGGTAGTGTTGGGGCCCGAGTCCTTTGGGTACGTTCACTGTTCGGGCGGCCTCGATTTGAGCTTCAAAGGAAAACCCCCCCACATGCGTCACTCTGTTACTCTCTCTCCCCTCATTTTAAAGAGGAAAGCTAATGAAGCGGGAGCATGGTGGCAAGCACTTCTTGTTCTCAACCGAAGCCTTTTTCTCCCTGCTCTCTGTTCATTGGAGACTACACTCATTTCTTGACCCTCCTACCTGCCTTCCACATCCTCACCCCCAACACTTCCCTCAGTCTGCTCTCCTCGTACTCAGCTTTGCGACTGTGGATGGAGGCTGCCCAGGCTTAAAAGAGACTCCCATCTCGCACGTGCCAACACTTCACACTTCTGATCTGCAAAGTACTGCACAGATAGTAACTCATCTTCTCCCAGACTTCTATCATCTTCTTCCACGTATGCTTCCTGCGTTGTTGCCTCACCATGATGTCTTTGGCCTGCTCTTGTCCCCAAATTGTTATTCTCCTGCTTACTCAATTGCAGATTTCAGACAATCTGTGGGATGGATCCTGGGGTTTGTTTTGATTTATCTTTAAGATTTTATAAACACAGGGCACCCTTACAACCTATCTATAACACATACATACCAAAAGGAAGGGCTGACCTGACCCTGCAATCATAGATAAAACAGACTCCTCTCTCACCAACTGAGAGAAAGCAGCTTGGCTATTTGGGCTGACTAAATTGAAGACATTCAAAATGGTCATAACACAACAGTGTTGACTTTTCCAAGAATTTGCTCAATCGGCATCAACTAAGTTGTTAGAAAAAAAAGAATGTTGGAGGCTGACTCCTATTGGGAAATCAATTTCTACAGCCCTGTGCAGCCAGTAACCAAAAGGGTGGCTTTCCACCTGATCCTTTAATTGTATTTAATTTTGATAGGTAATTCTGGTTTCCTCAAAAAGAGTTCCTTTGTCAGAGTCCTCTTCTCAATCAGGTACTGGAGGTTTATTTTAAATAATTTCACTGCAAGCACAGATCCCCTTTGTTAAAGCCAATTCAAATCAGGCCATTGAAAAATTAACGACCACTTGTATCCTCCACAACTATCTGTGCATACTCACTTCATTATGAATCAGCCGTTGCAGAAGTTAAGTGCTACGGCCTCCTTTAACAGCTTACAAGTAGTAATACATTGAATTTCTGCAGAATACTTACAGTTCCCAGCCTGGTCTGCCACCTGCTGAGCCAACTGTACTGCCTCTCCCTGGATGACCTTTTGGAGTGGAGAGAGGAAAAAGCAAAAAATCCCATTCAGTTTATCTGAAGATAATTTTTTGAAAGGAATTCTAAAGTTACACTTCCTTACCAGTGGTGCGTATTGATTGTCCTTGGCGGCCCAGACGACTTGCTAATGCTGCTTGTCTTCGCACAGGAACCCGACAGCCCTTGTGAATAAACACAGACAGTTGGAAAAGAAGCTCTACTACAATATAAGAATCACTGCATATGTTGAAAAAAAGCTTACCTTCTCTTGCAACAAATTGCTGATTGACAGAGAGGAAGATGTACATGGTTCAGAGGCACTCACCAGAGCAGCGGCAGGTGTAACAGTCATGAGTGGTGGCGGAGGCGGTGGCGGCTGCTGCTGTTGCTGCTGCCAAATCTGCTGATGGAGCCTTTTTGTGTAGCCAGTTCCATTTTTGAAGTTGTTCACAGCCTACAGGCAGAAAAGCATTTACAAGAAGGTAAGATGAAACTTCAGCAGATATACAAACAAAAGCCTTCACAGAGGAAAATTACTCGTGTATTCCTCTAAATGTCATCAATCCTAAAAGAAACCAACATCCAGATGTATGAACACGTCACATTCAACACTGATACTAATGACTGGTAGCTCAGAGGACCTGTATTTCAAGTCCTTCAGCGTTAACGCCAAATGTGAAAGCGAGGCAATCGTGTTAAGTAAGAGCGGGACCTGAATTTGCCAGATTGTCTCTAAAGAGTCGTAAGCTTCTGAGACAGCAACAAATAGTGTATTGGAAAAGTCAATTTAGCCTTATTCAATTACGCCTTGCTTAAGGAGATGTAAATTAATATTTTCTTCCCTTTCCCCTTTTTACAAATAGCCTTTTCTTACAAGCACTTTATGTAAAAGTCGTCATGTTACCTGGCGTAGGCACTCGTTGGGAATTAAAGCATCAGGCGAAATATCTGTCTCCTGACACGTTGGGCATATATGTTCCTCAGATTCCACTAATGCTGTTCTAATACCTGTGTAGAATTAGAATAAGCAAAAGAGTATTTAGCCAAACTAAGGAAGTTTTGGGGGTTCTCACCAATCATAAACACATGTATATGATTAATGGCTGAATATGGTCTTGAACTAAGAGCATGAAGCTATAAATGTTCAATAGTGTAAAAAATTCCTAGTATGCAGCAAATAACCATACCGTTTTGTATTTCACCATTGGAACATCTGAAGATGGAGCCTAGGCTGTGTCTTGATGTTGCAACTAGTCTTTTCCCCACTATCTAGTACAGCGAGAAGTCCCCAACCTCAAGGTTAATGAACAAAACATGTTTCAAAAAAAACATTAAGAGGTTCAAAAAACCATTAGGAGGTTTGAGTTCTGAAGGTTTTAACCAACTCTCCCGTGGAGAAGAATGGGGATTAAATGCCTAACTATCCATTTGTTGCAGACCACTGTAAGTTCACCAGAGTTGGCTATATAATTTTGTATGAGACAAAGGGCTGTGGACAAACTAAACGCATTCAGTATCTAATATTGTAATCACCTGCACAATTAGCCACTCTCCTCATACTCGTCCTTCTGCTTGTGAAGAAGACTTAACTAGGTACATAAAAAGGGGAAAAAGCTTCCTGGCTTTTTTCTCCCTTCACACCAGAAGAGCCCTTTTCTGTTCAGGGTATACTTAAGTGTAAAATAGAACTGGTAACAAAGCAATTTCGTTCTCTCCTCTTTCTGCTTTCAGAAAATCAGATGGGAGGTTTAGAATTAACAAACATGGGAGTAACACTTACATTTCTCACAATAACTGTTGCCACAGCAGGGAATAACAGCTGCATCAGTCATTATATTCTTACAGATGAGACACGAGAACTCGTCTGGAACAGGACCATCTGAGGTGGAGGAAGAGGAGGAGGAGGAAGAGGACGGCTCCTCTGGTAAAAAGGGAGGCTTCTCCATCCTTCCTCTAGCATAAGCTTCCCTGGAGGAGGGGTGGGGAAGGAAAAAGAAACGAGTTAAAGATGGGTAGAGGAAAACTTTTCCAAGCTTTGGATTTTATCAAAGCAAGAGAAGAGATGGAATTCTTCTCACTCCACATTAGCCTCCTAAAGCATAGGCGCTTAGTTGAAACTACTTTTCGATAGCCACAACACTAGAAGAGGGAGGGAGGAACAACCTTCCTTCTGCAGAACTCTCCCATTCATTGCATCAACTAAGAAATAAGCTCAGACTAGAAAAAGAATCTTTTCACAGCTAGAAAGCAGGTGAAATGAATCCCACCTCTCCTTTGCCAGAGGATAAATGTAAATTGCAGGCTCAGGATAACGTTAGTCTCCGAGCAATTACATTTTATAAAAGCAAGAAGTCTATGTTACAGCTTCTGCAGAAGGACATCCATGATGGAAAACCAGAACTGCTACCAAGGGCATTTTAAAACAGCCACTCCTGTCAGCACACGGCAGTATTTTCTTAGTGTATAGCAACAGGAAAACTTCAGTCTGTTTCACACATGGGGTTTCCTCAAAGTCAGAGGGGGAGGAAATCTCAGTCCAACAGCCATCTGTTAAACTTGGCAAGAAGCTTTTGAAACATAAAACAGAAGCAAAATGAGCTTGCAAAGAGAACAAATCCACTGTAAATGCTACTGAAATGTTTTGCAGAAACACAGATTCTTGGCATACCACAACCTGAACCAAATTCCAGGGACACAAACAGTAGGACCACCCTCTTTAATATTACAAAGTATCACAGATTTTAAGGTTAAGATACAATGACAGTGCTTCCTCCCCTGTAGTGACACATGCTGGCCAACTCAGTTGCATTCCCACTCATTTATTTAGGTGTGGTTTCTCTCCTTCGCTTTTTGGTCAGTCCACTTAATTCCATACTTATGCTTTCATAGTTGGTATTGCACAGTTTCCAGTGTTTGTCAGCATAGCACCCTTTGTATCGGGTACCTCTAGCACGAAACTCCTTGGAATTCCTGTGCTCTTTCATTCTGGCAACAGACTCAGAATTTTTGTCCTCTTCAGAAAAGAAAAGCAGACGTACCTCAAGACCCACACTTAAAAAGACTTTCCAGTGATTATTTTAAGCAGCAAAAGCCTTTAACCCTCTCCTTTTACCTAGCGTAAGGGATGCTCAACTGAAATACTTCTTTTCCTAAACAAATAGAGCCAGGATGTTCCAAAGGCTTGAGCAGGATTTTTCAACTCAAGCGACATCCTTTGGCTTAACTTCAGGTTCCTTAAGGGTGACATATCCCTTAGCTCACCATCCACTCAGAGAAGAGACACAAACCCGCTGCTCCTCCTCCACAGCGCAGTTCAGAGACACTAATTCGGTGCTCTGAATCACTCACTGCAGATACCTGCATTCACTGCCTATACACGTGAAGGTTGAACTCGGACCTCACGCATATACCTTCAGTGACTAAGGTTAAATGGCATCAATCCTCAACCAGGGACTTAGTGTAATTAAAACACGCAAATATTCAAGAGATGGGGCAAAGAGAAATGTCTTGCTTTTGTACAAAACCATAAAAACTGTGAACTGTCATTAAAAAGAGTGCAAAACAGAAACATTTCCACTAATACTGAAAGATATAAAAACATGCATGAAAGTTCACCGAGAAACACCTATGGATATATTGAATGTCTACGACCTAGAAAAAAGAAAATTGCACATTTGTAATTCCAGCTTCCCCTGGAATTTTGAAGGGCTTTGCAACAGTGCCATATAACCTCTGCATTTCACCCCAACAGAAACAAGTCTTAATATGAGTATTCATGTATTTGTTACGTAACTGCCAAGGTAAAACAGTTAAAAACTAAGTAACATCACAAGTCCCCCACAATCGTACCCCATTTGTCGGGCGGTTCTTTATGTAGTGGCCACGTTTTCCACAACGAAAGCAAGTAGATGATGGTGGAGGTGGACCCAAGGGTTTCTTCAGGTAACTAAAAGGTTTGGGGGAAAAAACCAAAAAGGTAGGCATGTGTCTCTCTTGTTAAAACAAACATCTCTGCAATTTTTCCACAATCTGCAAAGATCAGACTGGACATAATCAACACTTACTTGACTGGATCCTATTCACAGCAGGACCCTATCTTCAAAGCTCTTATTTCACCTTCTTCGGAAGCACTGGCTTCAGCCACACTGGCAGTCTGTTTAACAGGCAATTATTTGACACGCGCGTTAGAAACACATTTAAGCCCACACAGCCAAAGACAACACCGCTCACCCGATCCTGCAAAGAGCAGCACAACGCTAGCTGAGGTTGCATGAAAACAGTGGCTTACATAAAATATAGCTGCCCTGAAGATGTCCTGGGGAGTCCTGACGCCATTACAGGGTGTCTATGTGCCTGTTAACCTACTTGAAAAGAGCATTCTAGGGCACTCAAAACCTTAGGCTCTCTTTGGGCCTTACATAAAGACTTGTGTAACCAGACCAATTGCCTTCCAAGCAGGCTCAGGCCATGTCCACCAAAAATTACCCTGTCCAGTATTTTTAAGCTAGGTTTTAAGCTCCAGGCTAGCTGAAGGAGAAGACATCCACTGTACGTTTAATTGAGAAAGATGTATGCAAGGATCATTATTTACATTTTGCAGCATTAAAAGGACACACAACTTCAAGAGTCGGGGAAGTTGCTTTTGCTTGCTGAAATTCAGCTTCTGACACAGAAGCATCGTTCAACCTTCAGGCCCACAATCTCTCTTAAATCCTTCACAGAGCTGATGGGGATAGGCACAGCTTGCATCCCTGAATACCTGGGACTGGGAAAAGGCCTTGTCAGAGCATGTCTTCACAGCCTTAAAAAGGATGAGACATCCAGCAACCATCCTTACCATGTGTGTTCTAAGCTAACAAGAAATACTTGGCAACACGCTTTATCATGGGGAGGAGGAATACAGCTGGAAAACTACTGTAAAGAAAACCATGCAACAGCAACACAGGATGCTGGCTGCAATGTGTGTTACTTCATGAAAAACGACATGAAATAAAAACTGATGGCTGGTGGGAGTTGTGCATTGTAACATGTAGCTGGGGTAGGTGCAGAATACTTTAACCAGGGAATCCAAAAGCTATTGGAAACGTTGGCATAAATAATTCAGATCGTAATTCAAGAGCAGAGCACAAAAGAACATCTCCTAAGGGAAGACGCATAACGGCCTCTTGCATACGCACGGTATCTCTTTCTGCGGAGGTGAAGCAGGCTGAAAACCACGGAAGACAGCCAGGAAGAGCAGAAAATTTGCTGCAGTAAATACACAAATTGCAAAGCATGTGCTAGCTTGACCTCACACATATTTTAAAACAAATACTTAAGTGTGTCCAGCGTGTACAGCGTCGGTTTCTCTTTATTGGCTCATACTCCACACTGGATTAGCACAGGAGAGAAAAAAACCTGCTTGAATATACAAGAATAAATTTTTCACACTGAAGATCACAGCTGTTGCCATCTTCCATACCTGCCTCAACTCTGACCTCTAAACCCCAGTGCCCTTCTTACGCCAGGAACTCAGCCATCTTTCCCACATGCAGGAGCACGTCCCCACAATCCCCAGGAGACCTGCATCTCTATCAAAAGGCATTTGGAGCTAAAAGATGAATTGGCTGGCACAGGTCTCACCCTGTCCAGCAGCCCAGCAACTTGGAGATTTGGGTTCACAAATACAAAACACTTTAAAGCCAAAACACTCTCTCTAGCTGCTACTTTGCTTAGTCTTGTTTGAAAGAAATACTTGGCAATTTGAACATCTTCTCCACATCAATTCAACCAGATTTGTTTACATTCAAACTTTAAATCGAAAATATGTAAAAATCCAAACTAAAAAAATTGCACCGTGCTCATAATTTTTACCTAACTTTTTAAGCATCTTTTGCTCAAAATACTTATATTTTGATTACAATCCAGTATTATTTCTCGGGAGTTATAGAGCACTTTTTTCACTTGAGTGCAATGTAGTTAGCTTATCTCCTAAAAATACTTCATTCCTGATGACTAACAAAACTCACAGTGCAAAATGAGACGCAGCATCTCCCTGTGCAATGCTAGGCGCCTTGGGCAGTGGTCCTCAGAAACAGGACAAACAGAGAGTGCCTAACCTTATCAGGGATGAAGCAAAGAGGAAAAGGCATCTAATTAGACCTACTCGAAGATCCAAGCACGATCTTCAAACACAAACTTTCTTCCGCAACCAAATGTCTAAGACTGACTTTCCTTTCTGTTAAAATCAATCAATCCATCAATGAGAGACTGGACTTGGCTTCAATAAGGGCTAACAGCAGAGTTGCCAGAGACCTGATGAGGAACACAGGAGACTGGGGTGTGATTCATCTGACTAAATGTGGATGTCTCTAAGGTAGACGCCCATGGCCGAGCCAAACTTGGTCCCGTTTTTAGGCAACACAGAGTTAAGTCAGTATAACCAGTGAGTTCAAGGGACTGTTCATTTTATCCGAAATAAATACTTATATATTTGGTCAGAAAGACCCCCCATTAGATTCACTGATTTTATTCACTATATCTCCTTTAAAATAAAACAGGACCTCACGCCAGTTGTGCAGGCAGAGACGATTACAACTGCATTACGGATACACAGATGAGGTCAGACAAATCACAGTCCACCTCTGCTCCATCCAGGTTGGCTCAACACCGGGAATTTACATCTCCCTCACCTCCAAAACAGCTCCCGTAACCCCCAGAAGAAGGGAAATGGCAGATTCGCCTGTGAAAGCTCTTCCTATGAGCAATGACACCAGTCACTGGACCAGAGACAGAGAGCCAGTCCCCACCCACAGCCCACAGCTCCTGAACGTCATCTAAGGAGAGCTGCAGATTCCAACTTTACCTCTTCTCAAGCCCAAATGCCGAGGGATTTACGCCAGAGAGAGGAGCTCCGACGGGATCTACTGGCTGCGCTGGGTCCGTTGACCCAACTGGGAGGGACCATTCAAAAACTGCCACAGGGACCCCAACATTCCGAAGCATGCGGGGGGGCTGGGCTATGCAAATGACGGAGCCCCCAACAGCTGCTTCCACCCACTGCCACCCACCAGACCTCACAGCACCGACTGCTACAACACACCAAACCTTCGCGGGGTGATGCCCCTCCACGCTCAACTCGAGGACGCAAGCTTTGAGGGTGGCATGGGCTCGAACCCGGACATGGCATCCTCGCTGCTGGAGGGCGAGACGGGCATGTTCACCTCCCTCTGAAAGAGGGAAAAATAACATCAGAAACTCTCAACCGGACACAACAAGAGCTTGAACTCATTGAAACCAGACACAGAACATGTCTCTATGAACTTCTCATCCTACTTTTTAACAACCAAAACGCTTTAGTAGTATGCTTAAGTAGTACGCTTTAGACAACCATGATTAATTGCAAGAATTCACACGAGATCATCTGAATGCCACTGTGAAGGCTGTTTAATGTTTAAGCAAGCTGGGAAGAGATTTTGTCAGCCAGGACTCCATCAGCACCAATTTTTGTAACACAAAACGGCTATTTTTAATCCTAAAACCATTTACTCTCAGCAGGGAAGGTAATTCACCGTATACTGGCACTCAGCTGTTCACACACACCTCCCCCCGTTTTCTTTAAAAAACCCCAACAAGTTGCACTAAGCAGGATTTCAGATGGAAGGCAAATGTAGGTAATCCTTCCAGAAATAGAGGCAGCTCAAAGCAATTGTCCTCCTGTCCCACAGGGAGCATCCCAAGAGAAGACTGAGCTCCCCAACAGGTCTTGCATGACTGCAATCCCTCCCCAGCAAGCCCAAAGAGAAATATGATGCTCTTGAAAAATCCCAGCCCTCAACACTTGAATGGTTTCAGAGCAAAAATCTGGACGGGAACAGGAGCCCCATTTGAGGCTCAGCAAAGCACAGCCTGGGAAAACCAAAGCCAGCAGATGAACTCGGAGCTTTTACAGAAGGCCTCTGCACAGCAGAAGCATCCTCACTTCCAACACCCTGGATTTTTCCCCTCCATCTCCAGCACTGCCTCCCGTCTCCCCGTGCTCTCCTCTCGCCCAGGCACCTTTCCCACCCATTCCATGTCTTCCCAATGCCTCTGTCTTTCTCTGTGTTTGTGGGCAGGTGTTACCTCGGAAACATGGTCCCAGATGGGTCACCTGCATCTCCTTCTCTTCTTCCTCTGCTGTCACGTGACTGCTCCAGCTGCCTGAGGCACTTTTGGACCTCCAAAGCCCTTCCAGCCTGCCTCCCTTCTGCTGTTAAATCCTGTTCCTGCAAGAGAAGGGACAACCACTTGCTCTCCCCTCTGTGGCATCTTACCTGCATCTTCCTGAGCTGGTGGGACAGCTGGTGGCAACTGTCGCCATCAGCCCCGGCTGCACTGCAAGTCTTCTCCTGGCACGGGCGCAGCTCTGGGTGTGCTTGGTGCGTACCGTGCTTCCTGAAGGAGAACAGCAACAACCAAAGTGACTCCTGGGCACTGTCCTGCTGGAAGAGCCGATCTGAAGGCAAGTTTGCTGCAGGTCCTGAGGCCGGCTGGTCCAGGGCTGCTCCCTGTCCGCGGCCACAGGTCCCACGTCTGGCTCCTTCCAACAGGATTTTGGAAAGCCCGTTCCCAGCTGTGAGCGCCAGCCCAAGGGCACAGGGCACAAACAGCCCCCTCCCCCGAGGGCCCCAGCCCCCAGCTGGCCTCTGTCCCCAAACTACTAAAACTTCCAAACAGGCTCTCCCTGCAACTACCTGCCCTTTTAAGAAAACAAACTGTATGCTCCCAGAGTCAGTAGCCTGACTAAGACTCTCAGAGGGTGATTTGGGATTCAATTCCAGAACAAAACAATATCCATTACAGAATCTCAGCCACCACCTCCAGCATCATCATCATCACCACTGACCCACAAAAGCTGCCTTGTAAAAAATCTCACAGCTGATTAAAATTACCCTCTCCTCCCCAAATCTTTGTCCCTCTCATACCCTCAGACTACTGCAGTAATAATCACATCATGATTCTGTAATTACCACCAATCTGAATCCCCTCCAACACATTATTCCCTGAAGTGACTGACAGTACTGTTCAAAAGGGAGAACCATCACTAACCACGCACCCACCTGTTAGTCCTTCTGCCTCTGTGACTGAGCACATCTTCATGGCTATCTCTGCCTGACAGGAGATGACTGGCCTGAAAAAAAGAAAAAAAAAAAAACCTTACATTTTCTTGGCTCTAGAGTAAGCAAGGAATTTATGATAGTGATACAAACAAGTTTAAGAGAAAGCAGGATAGCGGAAGAAGCAGAAAATATGATATGTCTCACCCACCTCTAATTTCAGAGGAAGTTCCAGGGGTGGGGTTTTGTCTTTGTCTGTGGGGTTTTCTCACCACTGCACAGCCCAAGTGAAAAAACACACACCTGTGTTTTATGTAGAACTGTAAACTACAAGAGTAACACTAGCCAGTCTATGTAATTGCACTTCTTTCCAGGACACATCGGTCACTCTTTTTACATTTCAGTGGAGAGCTTTGCATTAAAAGTCCCTAAATTCTCATACGAAAATAGCAAAACATCACCTGTAAATCTTTGAAAGGAACAATACATTGAAGGAAAACTGTTCATATAAACTATAAATGACACTTTTTTTCCCTAGCTGACCAGGCCCGTCAACTTTTGGCAGGAACACGAGCACCCACACCCATCCGTAATCCAAAGATCTCCCTGAAAGGAGACCGAAACTGCTTCTGCAACATTTACACTGATGAAAGTTATACCTTACGGTCGAGGCCGAGAACATAACTTACAGTACAGCACGGAACCAACAGAATGAACATTGAACAAAGGCAAACAAAACAAAGCCGTAAGAAATGGGGATGCTTTGGTGCTCAAAAAGCCCCTCCTTGTGCAAAATTAGAAGCAAGAGAGAGCCTAACCCTAACAAGTATTTTACTATTCTCTATAGAAATAGCCACAAGAAAATACAGCAGTTTTCATAACAAAGCTGCCAGCTAAATTAGATGCCCTCATTTAAGGGCAACCACTTCTGGCAGCTCTTGGAGGGGTGGGACCAGAATAAATCCGGGCACTTTCATAGATTAATTTTACTTCTCCATTCTTCAAAACTGTTCCCCATCTGCAGGAATGACCATGACACCACTTCAGGCAGCAAGGCAAGAAATACTTCAGTCCAACACACAGTTTTAAACCACTCCCTCGCCCACTCTCCCCAGCTCTTCTAAGCAGCCCAAATTCACCATCTGACCTAGAGCAGAGACACACACAAGAGCCACCAGCACAACCAAGTCAGACGCGCTTGGAATTCAGGCATCCTCTTTTCATGGCACTTGCTATCCGCCCAACAGCAGCAACCCTCCAACCAAAACTTCTAACCATGTACACAGCTTTTCAACAAACAAATGTGGCGAGAGGATGTTTCTAACGTGAATGGAGGAACTCCTGTTATTTGACATAGTCACCTTTTTATTCAACAGAAAACACTAGGGTATTAAAGGAGAATCAACCATGTCCTAGCTGTGAAACAGGAAAAAAACCCCAAACACCTGATATCCCATCCAATTAGTTTCTTACTTCAACAAATACAGTACAAAGGAGAGTATGAAAATAGAACTCAACCCGTACAGCCTCAGGACGTTGCTCAACTAACAGGCACTGAGACAATCAGACACATAGTGCAAATGAGTTAAGCTGTGCTGAGTGCACTTCCAGGAACACCAATCTGATATTTCAAAGCATCTTAAGGAGAAGACGCTGAGAATTCCGTCCCTTAGAAAAAGAAAAAACACACACTTGCCCTGTGCAGTTACTTCTCCTTTTTAACTTTAGCAAATACATGTATAAAGGAAACTACAGTATTTCAAAATTAGCCAGGAAGTAAACTGTTAGGGAATGGCACTAAACAAACAGCAGGCACTGTGGACAAAGCAGGAAAATCAAACGGGGGGAATCAATTGGGCTAATTTAGCTGGCATGATTGAAGCAAGAGCCCCCTGACACACAAAGGTCTTTATATACCACAAAAACTTGAGGGCAGCAGCTGCTCTATCATGAAGAGGCAGCCCAGAGCTCATCCTATGCAACCAGAAACATCCTGTTCTCTTCTGAATCTCTCTCCTCATTCTAGGTCGGGTCAGAAAAGGGGACCCTGAGGTCTGACAGCCCCCAGATGCAATCACCCTCACGTCTGCCCTTTCCCCAAAATGGAACCCCTTTCAGTTTATCACAACTCCTACCGTACCTGCTTCACTGGCAAAGGCACCTGCTGGCCAAATCACTGGACTGAGGCAAGCTGGGCAACGTTGCCGCGTGCCGCGATGGCTGAAGGCAGAAGCGAAGCCGTGGTGGATACCACGCTAGGCAGAGAGCCAGCGGAAGGCAGTGAGCAAAAAGGCTCTGCCTTCGGTGCTGGAACTGAGGAAGTAGCTGCAGCAAGTTAAAAAGTGGCATTCAAAGACAAATCCCAGCACACCTGACACTCCAGCCTGCATTCAGGAACACAGTAGCATTCTCCCCTTGGTTTACAAGAACCACACCGTTAAGGACCAGTAGCATAGGTTCTTCAGCATTTGGAACAAGAACTCCACATGCAACATGTGCCAACAGAAATGCCTTGGCATAGACAGCAGCAGCTCCCGAGGGCCCATTTGCACCAAGGGTTAAGCAACCCAGGACAGCAACAATTAAATTACTTACTGGGTAGGCAGGCAGAAGTCCTCCAGCTCCCACCAGATACTGGTTAGACAACAAGGGCGGTACACCTCGGGGCATGTTTGGAGGAGCTTGGCCTGGACAATCAAAACACAGACACATTAACAAGCCATTAGAAAAGAAAAGCCTTCAGCATCCACACAAGATAGCTCACACCACTTCAAACTGCCTCCTAAGGGGCTGAAGTACCTCAGATTAAGAGTCTGGGAAGAAGTTTAGGGGACCAGGCACCCTGCAAGCCCTCACACTTGGCCCTGCTGTAAACTTCCATTACACATACTGCATCCACACCAGAAAAGGAAAACAGCACACAAATCTGCAAACTGGGGGGGGTGGGGGTGGTGGTTTTTTTGTTTTGTTTTGTTTTTATGATAAGAGTGAGCTTTTATACGTTTGAAGCAAATAAATACACACTGAAAATTAAGAGTCTCACTCATGGCTTTAAAATTACAACGCAACCATTCGCTCACAGCACAGACTCCCAGCATGATACCACAGAGCAGACAACATGCTTTCTTCCATTCCCAGAGGAAAATGCAAGAACAGACTATATTAACAGTGGTACGAAGACTGGATTTGCTTTGAGATGAAGCCAAACAGAGTAAGACGCGGTACAAAAAAGAAGTAGAAGCAAAATGCACACTTTTCAAAGTTCAGTAATAGTTGGATAATGTACAATTTAGTTGATCATAAAAGCACTCATGTTGGCTACCATTACATTTCACACTTGCTTTCGCGTTCGGTTTCTTGGTTGCTCAAGGAACACTGTCATAGAACACTTCTGTAAGCTAAGGTCAAGGAAGCTGCAGTGAAAAAAACAAGAACTCAGCTAAAAAGTAACTTCACCACAAAAACAGACCTTTAAGAGAAAAGCAACAACCTGACCCAGAGAAAAAAAACTGAAGGAGATGGGATGCCTTAGCTGAACCAAGCTGAGATGAGAAAGGCTGAAGCCAAGTATCACGCAAAGAACAATGCACATTGTGGTCAATTGTTTTACATCTTTCTAAGCTGCTGGTACTTCTTCAGCAGCTGTACACAGACAGCAGCTCTCACCTATAAAAGCTTACCTCGTACACTAGCACAGATACGTCTGGGTTTGATCTGCAATTACACTTAAGGAAGGACAACTTCCTTTATGGATTCTGCTCATCAAGTAGCCCTCCTTCTCTATGCAACGGTTCACCTCAGCTAACCCAGAACTGGCAGAAAGTTCAGAGCACTTCCCACCCTCCAAAATGAGGGGAGTGGGGAGTTCCCTCAAGTTCTACCTTTTAGCACATTTCATCTGACACAAAAGCTTTTAAGTGTTTTACAAACACTGCTGCTCTTTCTTCAAGCCTTTGAAGGAGATGAAGAAGAGTGAACAGCCTTAACTGCTAGGCAATCTTTGAAATATAACGCCTACAAACAGAAAAGCACCTTTGATGCTTTTCTGCATCAAGCAGCAGCTTCTGCACCTTCTGCAGAAGCAGGTGCTCTGCTTTCCAAAGGTGAAAATACCCATCTAGGGACACAGCTCACAGCTCCTATTAAATAAAAGAGTAAGGGACTTAGTTCCTATAGTAGAGGTGTCCTTACAAACTCACACTCTCTACCAGGCAGGCTGCATACTCTGCATTGAACTTATCCATAATCCTCTACGAGCTTATCAAGATCAATTTTCATTTTATACTGACCTTGAGAGAACGCAATACAGCACAAAGGTGCCAGCTACTCAAAGAACTAATCTAAGAGTAAATAACCAAAAATAACTTTCACAAGGATCAACTTTTACATTAAATTCAAAATCAAATTCCGGGATTAGCTTTTTGGGTTTTCAAAAAACAAAACCAAAAAATCTTACTGAACTAACAATTCAGATAGTCGATTTTTACATGAGACTGTTACCATTCTCTGTCACCTGCACTCTGACACCTCCTTGTACAGAATACTACACCCTGTCAGCACAGAAAGACAGTCAACTACTAAATGAATGCAACACCATATTAGTACTGCTGCCTTTATCTAAGTAAGGAATACTTTAGAAAGTTACACTGATTATCCAACTAGTTACTAAAAAGTCAATAACTCACCTGTTCTATTACAGCCTTCTGCATAAACTGCCATCGTATATTGGCAGATACATATACACACACTCACATTTACATACACCCACAACCGTACTGATAGCTTGACAAAACAAACTGAGCTTTCATTAATTAGTCTTGCAACAGGATTTCAGGAAACCAATATTGCTCGGCTGTATTCCAAAGTTATTCACTGATAACCAACACCCCTCTTGAAATTAGTCTTCTTGGGTGGAATCCTGCCCTGTAACTCTTTGTGTTTGGAGAGCCTCTCGTGGCAACACCTACTGGAAAGACAGTAATATTCTGTCTCACACTAGAAAAATCAAACCTAGACCAGGGCCCGACAAACAAAACAAAGGGAAGCACCGCACTAAGACCAAGAAGGGTTTCAATAGCCAAGGGAGTTCCACGTGCTTTCAAAACAACCCCTATTTTAAACATATATACATATACGTATGTATAGATACACATATACGCACACAAGCACAGACTAGGTAGTAGGATATTTTTTAAAGAACAGAAATTGTAGGGTTGTGTATACACATACACACACATATGGACAGGAAAGGAAAACATGCTTGTAGGGGTGTGTGTATTCACACCCACGTCTATGTGTGGGTGTATGTGTATGTATATACACACTCCCCTACAGACAATTTTTTCTTTAACTAGTATCCCACTACCTTTTCATGAAAAAACCTGAAGTACAGAGACAGCTCTTACCAACAAGAAACACCTCCAACACCGCTCATTTGTATCTATCCATGTACTCTAGTCTTAGAAAAACAACAGCTGCTTCAAGAATTCCGTACCAATGACTCCCAGACACACGAAGTCCAAAACCAGAAGGCGGCTCACCCCACACACGCTTCGTTTCTCAGTCTCTCCCTCAGCAACTGCTGCCTCTTGCCCCCGTCTCCTCTGTCCACACGCCCCAGGATGGGAAGCCGCAAGTGCTCTTCAGGTACCCAAGCCTAAAGAGGTTTAGGATCTCTACTGCATTTGGGGAAACACAAGCCTGAGAAAGATTTGCTCCGTACCTAACCACCACTGAAACACTGAATCAAAAGGAAGACACACCAGCTCTGCCAAGCAAAGAAACTGAGGAAGTTTCTCTGCGCACAGAAGCACAGCTGGAGACACAACTCCTGCGGGCACGCGGTCAGGAGGATTGAACCTCATCCATTTGGGACCCTTTGAGAATACCAAGCACCCAGACTCTTCTGGAGGATGCAGCATTTTACAGAGGGGACCCTCGGAAAGAATCGCAGAGGGGCACACTTATTCCCTGGGAAAGCGCTCTGACACTTACCTGCTTCCCAGATAGCGTAGGACAATTAAAATACAGCAACTCGTTAGTAAGCAGGGGCTAATTTCTGGCCCATCATGATTCTAACAACAGCCAACAAATCCCTCCACTAGTTTTGTTCAGACTGTATTTATGGCAGTTCTTTGCTCTACATTTTGGGGGAAAGCAGATCACACAGCTTGCATCTTCGATGTGGAGGGCCAGCTTTCAAAAGAATACTACAAGACCAAAAGAGCACAGCATAGTACAGCTTATATGTAAAGTAAATATTACATCACAAGCCACATTGCACGCTTCTGTCAGAGAAAATGGGCTTTATGTAGGTGCATGGGAAGTGGGCCTTTTGCTCAAAAAAAAAAAAAAAGAATCCTGATTTAAAAAGTTCATATACTAAAACAGTCACACGACGTCCTTTTTGATTCGTCTCTAAATCCACATGTAGATTTTATTCCTCCGCTGCCATCTGAAATCATACTGCTTGAGGCACTCTTCATGGAAAACCAAGAAAGCTCAACTCAGAAGGCAAAGACCCTTCTTAATGGAACTGAGCATCTGTGACTGACGCGCGGAACAAACTTTACAACTCGGAGAGTGAGTTATAAAGCAGGCATGTTTATTTCAGTGCTGGGTACACGGGGGATCGCTCCACCTATCGTGCACACTGTAAAGCTCGTTAGTGAAGTTTAAATACATGTGTGATATAAATATTCATCATATTTCCCAGAAACCTTATACATATTCATTACATTTCCAGGAAATAATTAACATATGCAAATGCCCTTCGCACAGTCGCAGTTGTTGCCTTGGGTGGTCGTCGGGTGTTCTTCGGGGGTCTTATCATCCTCTTCCTCACTTAACCGTTCTTTACCTTTTTCAATATCTTGATATTAAACTTCTGTTTTTCCTTTGTTCTTCTTGTATCTTTCATGCCAAATAATCTTTGACCTCCAAAAGTGCTGGTCTCATGCCAACAAACCACCCCTTATCTTCTTACTTGCATTCTTAGTTTCTCTCGTCCTTGAGTCCATATCTCTGTTCTCCTGTGTTCTCACAAATCTATCTACACAGCCTTTAATTACTTCGAGTTGCAGGATGTCTTATCTCGTTAAAGAAAACCATATATTCTGCTTATACCTACTTATTGCTTACGAACTACAAAATATAATTGACATCTGGAATATGTATCAACTACCATATATCATGACTACAATACACCTTCTCCCTCTTTTAAACATCACAGCATAGTAAACACAGTTTTTAAATTCCAAGCAGAGAGATTCCAACTTTGAAGGCTACAACACGTTCTCCTTTTAGCACAAAATAACCCATTTCTTTCACTTACCCTCCTGTTTCTTCTTTTTCGTGCTGCAGCACAGACAGCCAGTACCCACAGCTGCACAAAGACTCCCACCGCTCACACCAGTGTGCAAAGCACTGAGGAGCCTTGGCTCACTCTTGGCAGTACAGGAGCAATCCATCTCAAGTGCGCTACACATTTGGCATTGCGGGGTATCACAGAGCGAGACTTAGTTATTACTTTTCCTCCTAATAACAACAACAAAAGAAAAAAGAAACCCTCCTCGCTTCCACAGCTCTTCTTTCCAGGCTAGAGAATTACGGCAGCAACTACCGAGTCTAGCAGTTTACTCACGTGCTTAGAGTCTGACTGCCAACACAATCTAACAAGAAGAACTATTAAGACAAGCAGAGCTGTATTTAAAAAAAGTGGGGTTTCTCTTTCCTCTCCTGCGGGTGTATGGCCCAGAGCAGGCTCAACTTCTGATCCTGAAAACTGCTCCTCAGTGCTTGTATGCTCACTCTGGGAAACAAAGACAGCTATTCCAATTCTTTTGCAGGTACAATCTTTGTTTACTTTCTACTTTGAATGAAAAGGAAACAGACACTTAGCATTAAATGCAGCATGATGCTCCTTACCTTGCACTCCTCTTTCTCTAATAGATCTGTATCTTAGAACATTCTGAGTGTATTCTTTCCCAAACCAGGCACTGAACATGAACCCCTACCAGTATCCCCTCACTTTCAGTAACTTTGCATACATCATCCCAGTGGTCCTCCCAAAATGTACCAGGCTGCATGGCTGCATAAAATGAACCGGCACCATTTAAAACCGTCTTTGGCCTGGAGCACACGGCACACATCTCGGTTGTTTGCTGTATTCTTGCTATGAGGCAGCAAAATTAACAAAGCCAGGCTACACAGAGGGGGGTAGTGGGAAAAGGTCTGGATCCAGCATTTGGGGGGAAGGGGGAAGGATGGGAACCTATTTGATTCTCAAAATGCAACAGCGATGTTTTCCAAATACCTTGCTGACCAGACCAAAACGAGATTGTTGAACATTAACAGCAATAAAAAGAGCACATTTCAGCATTTTAAATGTGTTGCTGTGCAAGGTGGAGAATGGACAGATCAGAGGAACATGCCACACCTTCCAGCTGCAGATGGTTGCCTAACAACTGACAGGGGAGCACGGCACTGGCTGCTGTGGGAGTCCTTGCATCGGCAAGGACACGGGCCTCATCCTAACCAGGAGACTACTGTATTTTGAGGAGTCAGTGGTCCATAGAACAGTTAACGGGAGAAGGCACGGGCCTGGCGCTGTGCAATGCTGCAAATAGAGCTTGGTCTTCAAGCCTGTGTTGTGCCGCATATACCCCTTGTTCACAGGATCACCTCAGCCAGCTCATCGTAACAAAGGAGCCTGCAGACAGCTCCTGCTACTGGCAATTACATGTCCTTGTCTCTATCACAAAGTGAAGCAAGAGGTTCTCAAGTGAACATCCTTTTCTTTGACAGCAGAAATGATGAATGGTATTATTTTGCTCTCAGAAAATCCTGGGAGAGCTCAAAAGATCAAGTTGTCTGTGGAACCTCTCCACAGGAGGGAACTGCACCACGTGCCGTGCCCTGCTCCAAGGTCCCTCTGACCACACCACTTGCGGTTCCCAGCATCTGAAGGACATAAGATTATCTAAACCATCCTCTTCTTCCTTCGGGTGTTAGCTTCAATAAATGGAATTCTAATCAACACGTTACGCAGTCCGAGGACCTTTCTTGCAGGGATCACAAAGAAAACTACGTCCAGTGCACTACCGTTTCAAACCCCAAAGAAGGGTTCCCAGTGTACTGTTTAGGGCTTAGAGTTTATTAGCTAAGGATTTAGACCTTTCCATTTAACAGGAAGTCATCAAGCCTCAGCCCCAAAGTGCTAAACTGTAAACCTTGGAACCCAAATGGTCACTGGGGATTTGAAGTTTATGGATGAGGTTAGATTTGAAATCCCAGGCACGGATCAGTAAATGAGGAAACTGCAAACCCTGACTGGGAAATAACGAGCCCCACAAAATCAAGTAATAAACCATACCTCCTGACTGGAGAAACCCTCAAGAACAAACTCCAAACTATAAACTGTAACTGAAAAATCCTGAACCTTCAGTTTGCAACACAGCTGAAAGCACACTGAGTAGAATCCATCTATGGATCCACAGCTATATCACTAACACACTACTGAGGCACGGTCAACACCCACCGCAAGGTCCTGCGCTCCCTTTCCCACCAGATCTGTCTGCATTCCTCATCCTTAACTGCACACGGGTCTTATTCTCACCCTGAGCCCACCCTGGGGCCTACCCAGTGCTCCGCTCCCTGACCTTGACCCACCTCCAGCACACACCCCTGCATACATCTTGGTGGTCCGATTTTGGCCAGCGCTCGAGCTTACCGACTTCCTGGCACCCTCTCTCCCTCAAAGTCATTCATCCCTACGCTGGTCCCCTGCCCTGCTAAGCAAGGTCTGACTTTTTGCTTCTGCTCAGAAGAAACGACTGACCAGTGCTACGTGGCCAACTCATCTGTGAGGAACACACACATGCAAGGCACATCCCAAGACACCCTGCTGTACAAAAAGGACTGCTGAAATGTTGCACCTCACTAAGAGCCTCACTGAAACTTTTCTAATGCGACAATGGTTTTATAGAGATACTATGCATAACACCTTCAACAAAAGGTTTACTGCCTCACCTTTCTCTCCACTCCTATAGCAGCATTAGGGGGCTCAGTAGAGGTTATTTTTGTACACACACTGGAAGTTGCTCCTGGCCCTCACTGTCCCTTTGCAGCCTACTCACAGGCTCAGCAGCACTGGGGATCGGCGCTTGCTTGGTGAACTGAACATCTCATTATTCTCATTCTCTGCACAGCCTATTTCCAAAATTGGAAACATCCAGCTAGTTCTCCCACAAGGAAGGTTCCAGACAAGAGAAGGCAAGAGGGGCTTAGGAGGAAGACGTACCACAAGACAAAGGTCACCTTTGTCTCGGCAGGAGGAGGAGGCAACACGAGGACACAGCAGGACACAGGAGGTAAAGCAGGAGGAGGCAAAAGGAGGTAGCAGGAAAAGGAGGAGGAGGAGGCAACAAGAGGCAACAGAAAGCGAAAAAGGAGGAGACCACAGGATGCCACATGAGGTAACAGGAGGCAAGCGGAGGACGAGGCAATAGACCGCCACAGGAGAAGGAAAAAAAGGAGGCAAGAGGAGGACGTAGCAGGACACACGAGACAAAAGAAGGAGGATGCAACGGAAGGCAAGAAAAAGAGAGAAAGGAGGAGACAATAGGATGCAACAGGTGGCAACACTAACAAAGAGAGAAGTAGGCAACAAGATGCTCTAGGTGGCAACAGGAGAAGGAGGAGGCAACAGGAAGCAACAGCGGGAGGAGAAATAGCGGAGGCAAGAGGAGGACACAGCAGCACGCAGGAGGTAAAGGAGGAGGAGGAGGCAACAAGAATCAACAGGAGAAGGAGGAGGAGGCAACAGGATGCCACAGGAAGCAACAGGAGGCAATAGGAGTAAGAAAAAGATGAGGCACCAGGGAACATGGGAGGACACCAGAGGTAAACTAGGAGGAGGCAACAGTATGCCATAAGATGCATGCAGAGGAAGCAGGATAAAACAGGTAATGGAGGAGGACGAGGAGGATGTAGGAATCGGTGGAGGCAACAGGAGAAATAGGAAGCAACGTGATGAGGGAGGAGGCCAAAAGGAGGCAAAAGGAAAAGGTGTCTTTGTCCTTCCCGGGCCTCCTCTTGCCTTTCCTTGCCTCCTCCTCCACTTGCTTCAGGCTTCTGCTCTTGCCTCCTGCTGCCTCCTCTTTCCTCCTCCTTCTCCTCTTCCTCCTCCTTCAGCCTCCTTTTGCCTCATGTCCTGGTTTCAGCCCAGCCGGGAGCAAAGCACCACGCAGCCGCGCACTCACTCCTCCCTCCCCGTGGCCACGCTGGGATGAGGAGAAAATACAAAGAAAGGCTCGTGGGTCGAGACAAGGACTTATGCCCACTTATGGTCACGGGCAAAAGACAGGCTCAACTTGGGGAAGAAACAAGATCAATTTGCTTTACTACCGATCCAATCGAAACAAGGCTAAGGACAAGCAAAACCACCCCTCAGAACACCTTCCCCCCAGCCCCCCCTCCTTCCCGCCTCAACTCCACTCCCGGCTCTCTCGACCTCCTCCCCCCGGCGGCGCAGGGCAACAGGCGAGGGGGGTTGGGGTCAGCTCACCACACCTTGTCTCTGCCGCTCCGTCCTCCTCGGGGGGGGAGGACTCCTCACTCGTCCCCTGCTCCACCGTGGGGTCCCTCCCACGGGAGACAGTCCTTCACCAACTGCTCCCGCGGGAGTCCTTTCTGCGGGCTGCAGTTCCTCACGAACTTCCCTGGCGCGGGGCCTTTCCGCGGGCCGCTCTTCAGTCACACACTGCTCCAGCGCGGGCTTTCCCCCGGAGTCACGGCCATTTGGGGGGGCCTCCGCTCCCCCGCTCACCTCCATGGGCTGCAGGGGGACAGCCTGCCGCCTCACCACCTCCTCAGGCGCCCCTCCTCCCCCTCCTCCTTCTTCTTCTTCCTCACCCACCTCGGTATCTGCAGAGCTCTTCCTCGCCCATTCCCATCCCCCTCCTCACTGCAGCTTCCCCGCCTTCAGCATGTTCTGCCAGAGGCGCTACCGCCGCCGCTGATTGGCTCGGCCTTCGAAGGGGCGGGTCCAACTTGGAGCCCGGCAACCTTCGAGCAGCTTCTCTCAGGAGCCACCCCTGCGGCCCGAGAAAAACCGCCCCACACAAACCCGGCACAATTACCCGTAGGCTTTTTTTAGGGCCCGCAGTTTCACCTGGGGGGTTTAAGCCCTCAGTTTTAGGGCAGAAAGCCTCGTTTTCCCTTCCCAAAGTCTCAGTTTGGGCTTCCAAAGCCTCATTTGGATGGTGCACAGGCTCCGTTGCAGTTGGCAGTGTCTCCTTTTTGGAGCCCAAAGCCACCTTGTCAAGCTCCAAAGCCTCATTTTTAGGATCCGGCCAGTTGCTTTGAGGGTCCACGCTGCATCCTGAGTTTGCAAACCCTCATTTTCATGCTCCAAACCCCTCTTTCAGGGCCCAAAGCCTCATTTTCAGCATCTGAAACTTTGATTCTAGGGTTGAAAGCCTCCTTTTCGGGGTCCAAGCCCTCGCTTTTTGGGCCCGGGGACTCACTTTGAGGGTTTTAATCGCTCTTTTAGGGTAACATGCCTCACTTTTAGGTTTCAAACCTTCATTTTTAGGACTGAAAGCCACTTTTTAGAGTCCACAGCTTGGTTTATAGGGCCCAAGTACACATTTTTCTGTCCCGAAGCCTCGTTTTGACTGTCCAAAGACTCCTTTTAGCGTCCCAACCCTTATTTTCGTGAACAAATCCTCATTTTGATGGTCCAAAGCTTTATTTATAAACTCCAGAGCCTCATTTCAGGGTCCACAACCTTGTTTCTAAACTCAACTTTTGAGGCTCCGAACCTCATTTTTAGGGCCCAATGCCTCATGTTCAGGGTCCAAAGAATCATTTCCACAATCCAGCCCTTCATTTTTAGGGTCCTGAAGCCTCATTGCAAGGGCCCAAATACCCGTTTTTAAGGTCCAAACCTTCCTTTTACAGCACAAACCCCACCGTTAGAGCCCCAAGCCTCATTCTTTACGTTCCAAAGCCTCCTTTTCAGGGACCATAGGCTCATTTTTAGGATCCACTCTGCAACTAGGAGAGCCCAAGGCCTCATTTTGAGGGTCCAAATTCTCAGTTGGAGGGCCCAAAGCCTCATTTGAGAGGCCAAGCTCCTTGTTTAGGGTGCAAGGCATCACTTGTTTAACATATAACCCCTCATTTGGAGCCTCCAAAGACCCATTTCTAGGATGCAAAGCCTTCGTTTTTGGTACTGAAGCATCCCTTGAGGGCACAAAACCTAATGCAGGGTTCAAAGCCTCAGTTTCATTTCCAAAGCCCCATTTTTAGGACCCAAACCCTCCATTGGAGGGTCCAAAGTCTCCTTCTCAGGGTCCAAAGGCCTCTTTTACAGCTGAGGACCTCCCCTGGAATGACCCAAGCCCTCTCCTTGGGACCAAAGCCTCATTTCTTGGGGCCCTATCGAGACCAACAGGTTCCCCTCCTTTGCAGAGCCCAAAGGGGCACGTGTAGCATCTCCCCCATCAGTTTTAGTGCCCAAAGCCTCATTTGGAGGGCCAAAGTCCTCATTGTTCTGGTCCAAACCTTTTGGCCTTTTATGACCCATAGCCTTTTCTGAGGGCCCACAGTTTCATTTGGAGGGTTTAAACCCTCAGCTTTAAGGCAGAAAGCCACTCTTTTAGGGTCCAAAGTTACATTTATAGGGCAGAAAGCCTCGCTTTCCCTTCCCAAAGTCTTAGTTTGGGCTTCCAGAGCCCCATTTGAGGCTCCAAACCCTCATTCTGAGGGTCCACAGGCTCCGTTGCAGTTGGCAAAGTCTCCTTTTTAGAGCCCAAAGCCACTTTTTTAGTTGCCGAACTCGCATTTTCAATCTCCAAAGCCTCATTTTTAGGATCCGGCCAGTCGCTTTGAGGGCCCAAGCCACATCCTGAGTTTCTAAACCCTCATTTTTATGCTCCGAACCTCTCTTTTAGGGCCCAAAGCCTCATTTTTAGAGTCCAGAGCTTTGATTCTAGCATTGAAAGCCTCCTTTTTATGGTCCAAAGCCTCATTTTGAAGGCCACTCCCTTGTTGGGACACAGAAAGGACCACCAACGGCCCTGGGTGGGAACCTAAAGGCCCATCAGGAGGTCGTGAGGGGACGAGAGAATAAACACACAGAACAAGGCGCAGCCTTCAACAGCGCCCACCTATGGGACTCACATAAGCCATGAGTACAGCTTTACAGAGCTGGACCAGCCCCTCCAATAGCCCAGCCACAAAGCTTTCTAAACAAGGCAAAAACGTTGACTAATTTTCTCGTCCCTACTTAAGATTCCCTGTAGAACTGGGTCTTGGCCTGACCGAGGCTGCAGGAGGGAGGAAGACGAGGGAAAACTTTGCAGGGAAAACGCCCAGACACAGTATGGCCTGGCGTCAATAAATGTAGGCACAAGCAAGCCCTCAGGAGCAAACTCTTTATTGTCTGCCTGGGGGAGCTGCCCGGGGGCTCTGTGGCCCTGGAGCCGCACACCTCCTCAGGACACCCTCCACGAGGCTCCCAGCTACCGCCCTCTTTAATGACTCGGGCTGCACGGGCTCCTCCAGGACAAGCTTTAAACGCACTGGTCTGCGCCGTGCTCCTGCCTGGGTAGGGGGCTTGGAACCCGCTGGAGGCATGGGCTCTCTTGGAAACTGGGGGCCCGTGGAGGGAAGGGTGTCTGCGGTGCTCCCTGGCCGGAGTATACACAGAGTTTCCCATGCAGGCACCGAAGACCTTGCTGTGGCTCCGGAGGTGGAATCCCTGGACTCCTGAAGGCCTTCTGTTGGCCGGCGAGCACCTTGCTCAGCGCCTCGGCGGAGAGATGGGAGGAGAGTACGTGAGCTCTCCTCTTTGAGTTGTCCCGCTTCCTCTGAAGGCCTGACTATTGCAGGGAGGCTGAGAGGTGGCAAGACTTCCCTTGGTTGAAGCTTCTCTGATTTTTGCTTGGGCGTCCTTTCTTCCTCTAACTTCTTCCTCACCGTTTCCAGAATTTCAAGGACAATGGTTTTGGCATACCCGATCAATTCAGCATGCAGCTGCTGAACTCTGGAGATGGCCTTTTGGATGCTCTCCTTGGCAATCTCACGACTCACTCGTGAGACATCAGCAGCGTTTTGCAGCGGTTGCAACACGGGCACCTTTGCTCTCTTGCCTGCTTCTGGGATCTGCCGTTCCGATGCTCTGGCTGGTCCTTGTCCTTCTGTCACGCCTTGAATCTTCAGGATCTCAGAAAACTGACAGCGGAAGTCCTGTTCAAACTGAGAAGCTACAAAGGATGACAAGGTGGAGCTAACACTTTCAACAGCCTCTTTGGTCCTTTTGTCAATAGAAGACTGTGAAGATGCTCCGTTGGAAGCTGCTAGTTCCGCCTCCCTCCATCTCTCTTCTCCGGATTTGCCTGCTCGGCTGGTTCTTCCCGCAACAAGCCCTGACACCTTCTGCCTGCCTGCTGGCCCAGGCTCGGCTGCATCAGACGTGCTGGGTACCAAGTGCTCCCCGAAGCTCTCCAACACGCTCGCCACAATCTCTTGAGCCACCAGTCTGATCTTGTCCCGGCAATCCGCAGAAGTGTCCAAAGGCTCTGGCCTTCTGGCACTGGCAAACAACCTTCCGCTGACCTCATGGGGAGCCCTCCTTAAGACACGGACGGACTGATCCAGCGCCTTCACCTGCTCCAGCACCTCCTGGACCACGGTCTCAGCCACCTCTTTAAGCTCCTGGTCTTCTGCCAGCGTAGCCCGCAGCTGTTAGGTGCTTCTTCTCCGGCACACGTTGGAGGCTAAAAGGAGGAGCAGTTAATGAGTGAATGGGTTCCTTCACCTCCCTTTGCTTTCCTCTTCCTCCTCACAGGACCCCTGCCCAGATGAGTCCCTAGCAGTCAGGCTTGAAAAACTCTGGTTTCTCTGTAGGCCACCTGGCACACGGAGGTTTCTGGTCTCCTGCGGCCAGGAGCCAAGTGTTATGGGCACCTCTCAGAATCAAGCAGGTGCCATTTTGCTTAGAGCAAAGGGCACTGTAGCCCCCCTGGACCTCAGCACGGTGAACCAATAGCGGAGGGAAAGCTGTCAAAGGTACTGGACCAGGCTCTTCTGCCATGGGTCCCAGCTGCTCTTGGGGCACTGCTGCCCTCTATCAGGGTGCCCTGTTTGCCCCTTTTCAGGGCCAAATGCCAGGAACGGCTGTTCTGAGAGCAGAAAAGAAAACGATCCTTCTTCTTGAGGCACCTGGCTGTTGTCTGCCAGCCCAAGGAAATGTCCTTGGGACAGGAGGCAGCCTGAAGGTCCACCGCGGGCTGCCGGCCTCGTGCAAAGTGGGGAAGAAATTGCGAGTCAAGCACAGAGCCAGGCAGCAGCCGGAAATTGTCATTTGCTCTTTTGCAGCTTGACAGCCTGACTACCACGGCAGAAGGAGCTTAACCCTTCACCCCGGCATAGATACCACCCCACACTATCCAGAAATGCTTCCCAAGAGGCTGTTGCAAGGGATGGAGCCGGGCAACGTTTAACGGGACCCCTACTAACGAGAACTGGGCAACAGCAGGCTCTCTGCTAAGCTAATCTCTTCTGTCAGGTAGCTGGAGATAGCATGAGAGGAAATGGCGTCAAGTAGGGGGAAGGGAGATTTAGGTTGGATATTAGGAAAACTTTCTTTACTGAGAGGGTTGTCAGCCATTGGAATAGGCTGCCCAGGGAAGTGGTTGAGTCACCATCCCTGGAGGTATTCAAAAAGCACAGAGACAAGGTAGCCCAGAACATGGTTTAGTGGGCATGGATGATGGTTGGACTCGATGATCTTGAAGGTCTTTTCCAACCGAAATGATTCTATGATTCTAAGAGCTGCCCGGAGCAGCAGTGGTTGGCCGTGTGTAGGGTTGGGAGAGAGTGTCAAGGGATTTCAGTGAGAAACAAAGGGAAGGTGGATGGCTTTAGCAAATCCTTAAACCATACCTGAGCCCAGAAATGGAAAGGAGTGGTTGTCTGTGGGTTGAGGAGGAGAAGGAGGAGGTTTGTCCTGGGAAGATGGCAGGAAGGAAGACCTTTCTTGTGCAAATCAGGGACGAAAGAGACATTTCCATGTTGTGTGCACGCCTCGGTAGGTGGTGAATGCCCGCTGCTGAGGGTGGCTGTGCTCAGTCATGCCCCATGAGCTGATCTTGCTCTCTTTTCCTCCTTCTGTGAGCACAGAGAGTCATCGGTAAAGCCTGGGACATCATGGGGTCAGAGTGTGGTCGGAAGGAGGGGTGGTGGTTAAAATCTTCAGGGAAAACAGGCACAGGCATAGGACAGTGTAGGGCAGCCTGTGGTCGGGATGGCCAAGGGCTTTGGTGGGGCTGGGACCCCCAGCAGAACTGAGGTCCATGTCCTCTGAGCAACGGCAGCTGTCTCTTCCACTGAGGCCCATGAGGAGACACCAGTTCCTTAAAGCCCCGGCCTTTTGCTGCCTCCTCACCCTTGGTAGAGCCTGGGAGGTGTCCTACCACTGACCCGCACTCGGCATCGCAAACCCTCACATCTCACTGCCCTCAGGAAGAGCCCTGAGACACCCGTGATGAAAGGACCCTATTCCTAGGGGATGGGGGTCAGGGCTTGGCTGTCCTGCTTGATAAAACACACCAAGCAAGGGCTTTCACAGCCACCGCCACCTTCATTTTTCTACCTGTAGCCAGTGCTTCTGAGCTCTCCTTCACCCGCCCACAGGGACGGTCACCTCGTCTGCTCATCCCCTCCACGGTCTCTCCAGTGGTGGTCCTCAATGGGGCTCGCAAACACCCTCAGAAACTTGGAGGTTTGCTGCTGACTTTTGGGTTTCCGCAGCCTTGTTCCATCTTCTGTCAAGGGCTGCAGTTCGGGAACTCGGCACCAGAGGGCTCATTAACATGCAAAACTCCCTCACGAGCCACCTACCTCTGCATCATTTTCCTTAAGTCCCCAATTCTTACGTGGTTCATCAGAGAGATTTCAGGAGTGTAGTCAAAGCAAAAAGGTTTCTCTAATAAGTAACAGTAGGAAAGGATTTCTTCTTTTTCCACTTTTCCTTATTTTTCTGCTTCCAGATTCAGTGATATCAGCAATCTGTGAGTGATATTGATCCTGAGCATCTCCTAATTGAGTAGGAACATAGAGGGAAGTCAAGACCCTTTACAGAGGCCACTCTATGGGCAAGTCTTGGCCTGTCCCCACCCCCCACCATTTCTCTCATCAGCCACCTGGGATTTACAGCAGCCTTGTGTGGGGACAGAATTTTTAGGAGGGCCTCTTGCGATAGGACGAGGGGGAATGGTTTTAAACTAAAAGAGGGTAGATTTAGAGTGGATATATAAGAAATTTTTTATGACGGGGGTGATGAAACACCAGAACGGGTTGCCCAGAGAGGTGGTCGATGCCCCATCCTTGGAAACATTCAAGGTCAGGTTGGACGGGGCTCTGAGCAACCTCATGTAGTTGAAGATGTCCCTGCTCATTGCAAGGGGGGTTGAACTCGATGACCTTGAAAGGTCCCTTCCAACCCAAACCATTCAACGATTCTATGAAATCAGAGCTTTCTCCACTCACATCCACAGCTGCATGTCTTAACCCTTTGGCACCAATTCCCACCTGCTTTTCTTGGAGAAGGAGCTGCACCCAGACACAGGAGGATGCTTCTTAATTGCCAGCAAGCAAAACCAAATGGCAATAGTTCAATAAAAAACAAAATACATGCCTCAGGTGTATATTAAGTCCATGTTACCTCCACTGAAGTCCACTTCCCACAGTGGATGACACAATACTGGGTCAAGCACAGATGCCAAGACCCACCCAGACACCTCCTTGCTGGGACTCTCTTTGTCCACATTCACTCTTTATACACAAAAAAAGACACACGCTGAAGCCGTGAACTCCCTCGATTCACAGAGAGAAGCAAAAGTGAATGAAATGCTCTCTTTTGGATAGCCAAAACCGCACTAAATCCCACCCAATAGTGATTACAGGAGCATCTTCAAGTAGACCCTGCATCACCTAGACCCACTGTGGTGGGTTGACCCTGGCAGGTGCCCACCAAAGCCGCTCTATCACTCCACAACTCAGCTGGACAGGGGAGAGAAAATGTAACGAAAGGCTCGTGGGTCAAGATAAGGACAGGGAGAGATCACTCAGCTAATTACCATCACGGGCAAAATAGACTCGACTTGGGGAAATTTGATTTCTTACGAATCAAATCAGAACAGGATAATGAGAAATAAGAACAAATCCTGAATCACCTTCCCCCCACCCCTCCCTTCTTCCCGGGCACAGCTTCCCTCCCAAATTCTCTACCTGCCCCCCTACAGCAGCGCAGGGGGACGGGGAATGGGCGTTGGTGTCAGTTCATCACATGTTGTCTCTGCTGCTCCTTCCTCCTCAGGGGCAGGACTTCTCACACTCTTCCGTGGGGTCCCTCCCACGGGAGACAGTTCTCCATGAACTTCTCTGTCATGGTTTCTGCTGGAATAGAGTTAATTGTCTTCCTAGTAGCTGGTACAGTGCTATGGTTTGGAGCTAGGTGTGAGAAGAATGTTGATAACACTGATGTTGTCAGCTGTTGCTAAGTAATGTTTAGTCTCAAGTCAAGGATTTTTTCAGTTTCTGATGCCCAGCCAGCGAGAAGGCTGGAGGGGCACAAGAAGTTGGCACAGGACACAGCCAGGGCAGCTGATCCAAAGTGGCCAACGGGGTATTCCATACCAGGTGACGTCATGTCTAGTATAGAAACTGGGGGAGTGCGGCTGGGGGGAATCGCCACTCGGGGACTAACTGGGAGTCAATCAGCAGGTGTTAAGCAATTGCATTGTGCATCATTTGTATATTCCAATCCTTTTATTATTACTGTTGTCATTTTATTAGTGTTATGATTATTAGTTCCTTCTTTTCTGTTCTATTAAACCATTCTTATCTTATCTCAACCTACCAGTTTTACTTCTTTTCCCGATTTTCTCCCCCATCCCAGTGGGTGGTGGGGAAAGGGAGTGAGCAGCTGCGTGGTGCTTAGTTGCTGGCTGGGGTTAAACCGTGACAGTAGGATATTAAAGGGAAAAAACACCTGTAGGGGTGTGCATAGATACACACACACTTATAATATATACAACTGTCTGTGCATGTGTAGATATATACACACAACCCTACAGACAATTTTTTAACTAATACCCTACTAACTTTTAATGAAAAAAACTGAAGTACAGAAACAACTCTTACTAACAAAAAACATCTACAACACCATTCATTTCTATTGATCAATTTCCTCTATTTTTACAAAAAAAAGAAGTCCTCTGTCAGTTAATATTGCAAACTTGAAGAAACCAAGGGAGCTGCCCCTGTGGTAGCAGCTGCTAGAGACACACTGGTAACGCTCAGGCCAAGGCTGTTTGCAGTGCTCATGCTGCTTGCCATGCTGACAACCAAAGAGGTGGTGCAGGGGGCTGAGGTCGAAGCAGCCAAAAAGGTTCTTGAGGGCTGGAGCAAAGTTGTGTTCTCAGCGCTGGTGTGCTAGAAAGGAGACTAAAAGAATGAGGATCACAGAGCAAATAAACCACAGTGGAAGATGCTGGGGGAAAGAAAAAAAACCCAAACCAACAAACGTTTACTAGTGCCCCCTGAAGAAGAATGGAAAAATAAAATTAAATATATAGCTGAATGGAACCACAGAATAAATTATATTTAGCATGGCAATTACAGTTTCTCCCAGACTATATGTATTATTATGAACAACCTATATTTGTGTGGTCAACAACCCGGCCTCATAAACATCCCTGTAATTAATCTGAAAGAACAAAAACCAGGGGTCAATAAATGTAGTGTTATTTTTGCTCCCTTTAACAGAGTGTTTGGCTCCTTAGCTATATACAGACAGTTGACTCCCCACACCTGATGAAGCAGGAATCTCCAGCTAGGGATGAAGATACTGGCTGTCTTCCAACCCAGAGCTTTCTAATGCAGTGTGCACAGCAGTGTTTTATGAACAGTTTGGGATCTTCATAAATTCCTGTTCGGGCTCAGTAAGACGGAGGGGAGCCAGAATTCTCTGTGGCTCCCTTTACAAGAGGGTCTCCATCTTTGCTCACAATACGCTCAAGCAGCAGAGACTGATCAACAGCTTTATTCCAAAAATCGAGAAAGATTCGCACTCCTAAAGCTGGAGAGAAGGGGTATGACAACTTCCCTCAACTGAGTGTTTTGTCCACTTTTAGTTGAGGGGTTTTAAGCAACTCATTAAGCAATAGCTCATTCTTAGGCCATGGAAGCACGCTCATTGTGCTTGTTCAGTGCATTGAACAAGCTTCGATTACAGGAATATGTTTATTAAATTTGGGGGCATGCAATAATACATTCATAGCAACACAGTCGAGTTAAGAGTCAAAAACCCAATCGCACACCTCTCTTACAGGCAAAGCTTCCACTTGGTTTGGGTTTTTTTGGTTTTTTTTTTTATTTTATTTTTTGGTAAATTATAAATGTATTGAACAAAACCTACACTGGGTTGCTTTACAGACTGTTATCCTACATAGCAGAAAAGGTACAGTCGTGGTAAAGACCTGCAAAACCACTCAAAATGAATGCGGAAAATTAACCTATGCTATACCATCTAGACCAAACCAGAAGTGAATGTAATGACCCGTTACAAGTCTTGCTAGAAATACTTAAGACTTCTGTTTTTGTATATACTATCCAGAAGCAGGACCAACTTTCAGTTTCCTGACAGTCTAATGCCTGCCTCATTTGGGAGAGCAGAAAATATGTAACTTAAACCAGGTGTTACTTCTTTAGCTTGGTAATCAGAAATCGCTGTTGCATTGCTCACAATGACAGGTTTACGCCCTTCTGCTCAAGTAGTAGCAAAGGCTGTACATAATAAGATGTAAATTCAATATCAAAGAAGTAAGAGAGGAAAGACAGCCCGACAAAAATCGCAACAAACACACTAAAGCAGCGCTGAAGGCAGACAGCCAAGCACTGCTACGTCAAGTGATTCACAAAACCTCAACTTTTCTTCCTTGTGTGCATGCACTTGGCTACAGCACTGATGATAACGTTCTGTTCTTGCCAAGTGAGCGCACAGGAAAATGGAGCAGAACTAAAACTGCAGGGACAAAATAAATTACAGCATTTTCTAGCTTTAGTTAACGCTGTAGCAAGCAGGTTTTATTTTTGTCATATTACCCTCAACGCACTTGGTTGGTTATGGCTAGTCAACACGTCCTATTTTAAGGCCACATGTTCAGTCACTCCAAGTTTGCCAGAAACTTTTCTTTGGTGCAAGATTACATATAGTGGGCCTCCAGCTGATTTTCAGGAAAAACAGAACAGAAATGACTCAGTCCTTGCTAAGAATGATCATGAGGAACACAGGCTGCTTTAATTAGATTCAAAGAATTTTTAAAACTTTCTAAATAAAAGTCTTAACTTCTCCACATTTCAGAAACAGGGACGTTAAATTTAGCACAGAGGCTATGCTGGTGTCACTCTTGGACTTTCTGCTCTTCCTTTGGAAACACGCACGTACCTGGGCATGTGTGGAACCCTGCAAAAGGGTGAACTTACACATGCTTGCCAGACTTGCTTAGTAGCCAAATTTTTCAGCTTTCTCTCCATTGCACGTACTGCGGAGAGTGAGCTGGATGGTCCCCGCAGCAGGCGGCTGATTGCCAGGCTGCCACACACTAAAACCAAAACAGGGTAGGTTAGCTCTCCTCTGGTTTCAGGATTCCTGGCATTTTCACTCCACCAGCACAGAATAAAGTACCACCCGGTTCAAATGCAGAGGAAGCAAAGACGGATTGGGGTGAGAAAGGAAGACGGGCAAGAGTCTGAGGTCAGCCGAAACAAGGAGAGATGAGGTGTGAGTAAGAAACAAGGTTGGGTGAAGAGAGCAGGCGATTCAGACAGGGTCTTCCCAGCAAAGAGGAACTGCCCAGGGACGAGCAGTCCCAGTCTGATTTTCTTGATTTCGAGCCCTTTCCTGAAGGTCAGACAGCCGAGAGCTCAACAGGCTGCATCTTCTGCCACAAGGTAAGCATCAGCCCCCAGGCTACCGTTTTGCCAAGAGCCCCCCCCCAAACTACACAAGGTGCAGCAGCCTGGAGCCCCGAGCCCTCGGGCCACGCTCGGAGCTGGGCACCCCAGGGGTAGATGGTGGCTGAAGAAACCCTCAGGCACAGGGAAGGGGAGGGAGTCCATGCTGACCAGCATGCTAGGAGGCAGCAGGCAGTGCTCAACAGCCCACCCCTCGCCTCCTTCTCGGAAAACACCCCACTGGACTCTGCTTAGTCCAACCTGGCCCCGCAGGACTCGAGCAAAGGCAGAGCAACAGCAGAGCTGGCCAGGAAGCAGGGGGCTGCGGCTGGTCCCCCCAACCCCTCTATTACTTGCTCTCTCTAGTTTCTACAGGGACATCCATTGCAACAGCAGAAGCGGAGGCGACTTCACATGAACCACTTCTTTGCTTAGACCTAACAAGTCAAACCACAGGAGACGTTAATTCCTGCAATGGAACGTCTTGCTCAAAGTTACTAGCCATACACAATTTCAATGCAGAGCTGCTCCTCTTTAAGGAGATTGATCATGCATCCCTCACCCCCTCCAGCCGGACCTCCAAGCCACACACCCAGCAACCAGCTAAGAAAGCAGACAGAAAACAGCAAAGTTTGCAGGAAGTCTGGTATCAAGGAACCTCCCTCACCTTCAAGTCCAAGATATTTTCTGGCTCTGGTCATCTCGTGTTCAGCATGATCACAATTAAATACATTCAATATTGGGTTTAGGGTCTTAGGGGGATGTATTGTGGTAGAAGCAAGAGAAAACAATGTGTTTGTTACTGGGTTTTGGTTTAGTTTAGGCATTTACTTACTTGGGGTTTGGGGATAACCGTGAGCATCTTGCAAAGCTAGCACAATTGCTTTACTTTTCAGTAAAAATACAAATGAGAAAGAAGGCCACACACAGCTTTTCTCTCCTTCAGGTATTCCAGAAAGAACTTGCCCTACCACCAGCTCCATCTGGCAAATGAATAAAAATCTCTGTCCCCAGATGATCAGTGGTAAGACACTATGCCAGGAAGTGATGTGATGATGCAATTGGTAACAGCTAAGAAGTGCTTCTTCTAGCACTGACTCTTGGTGACCTACGCTGGACCACATTCAGACAGGACTGCTAGAGTCAACAGCAGCTGCAAAGTTAGAACCGCAGACGTTTCCCAGAGCATATAAAAGCCTGCCGGAAGGATTCACCCAAAAGGACAGGAGCCACGCTTGGCAATATTGTCTCTAGCTTGGGTTGTTTCCTTCTGTGTATTGTAGGGAGAGGAGTCTATGCATGAGGAACTTGCCTTTCAATCACTTTGACAGAAGACTTGCTCCATAAACAAAGGAAAACATTTCAGTTGAATTGGTGCAGTCTGAACTTTATTTAAAACAGCGGTAATCTAATCTGCATAGTCCTGGGGCAGCATCCAACCTCTGCAATAGCCAGGGAAACTCCAGAACAGCAACATCACTCTGCACTGGGCCAAGCGTTGAGTCAGGGTAGATTAAAATAAAGCATGTCATCTCACCGATGCTGGATCAAGTCCAGGAAACTAGTAACCTGACTTCTTCCTAAACTTCTTCTTAACACCCTAAGAGTGAGGGGGGAAAAAAAACAACAACAAAAAAAAGCACAATTAGAAGATAATTCTGCAAAGCAAGAGTTAAAAAAAAAAAATCCGTGTAAAGGCATATACTTTGATATCAATTAGCTAGGTTAGTTTGAGACCAGTTGCAGAAATGCATGTGCTGACTAGAGGTTAAGGGCACAACAGCCTTCAAGAGTCTTGGAATACTCAAGTGGAAGAATTTGTTTAAAAGCATGGTAATATTACAGGCTTGTAGACCATTACAAAACACTTTTCATAGTTGCTTTGCTGTTTATCTTATCACCTACTTCAGCTTTAATTCCTTCAAATTCATGATGGAGTTTTATTTACACAAGTGCTGAAGTTGTATACCTACTGTAACTAGTACACAGACTTGACAGTATTGAAAGACCATGGTTTTAACACAGGTCACAAAACCAAAGTAACCATTTTATAAACTCAAGGTGTAGCTCTGCTAAAAGCCACTTAACTAACATGGGTTCTCTTTCTTAACTTTAACCTGTGAGTAAACCTAAGCCTTGCACTCTTAAGTTTGGGGTTTTTTTGGAGGGGAGAAGGAGGAATAAGACCTCTCAAACCCACTAAGGCACATTTTCTAAGAGATGAATTGCACTTGAAGCAAGCTGGAAACCAGAGGTAATAAGGAAAAAAGGTAAGATTATTGACATGGTCATGCTTTCTCCACAAGTCTGGAATACTAGCGGTAGGGGGAATGCTGGAGAATGAAGTCCGTGCAAGATAGCTACATGCCCCTTCGGTCTTGTCACTAGGGTTTGAGGTGGATGCTTAAGATGATCAGAGCTCAGAATTGTGGTTTAAGCCAAGCAACTAATTTTAAAAGAAGTCAGGGGTATCTGTTGTCCGCCCAGCAAACTGGGACTTCAGCTGTCAACGCAGTTTGCAAGCTGCACTATTCAGAGGGTGTTAAGTCAAAACCTGGAAATACTAGAAGCAGGAAAGCAGCGTTCCTAGTCTCCTCAAATTTACTCTACCATGACATCATCATTTTGTAGAACATATTTTTTGTGGCACTGCCCCCATCGCCCCCCCCCTCCACAACCTTACATTTGGTTTAGTTGTTTGGGGTTTTTAAGCACATCCCACGTGCATTTAAAAAAAAAAAAAAAACAAAAAAAAAAGAGACTGAAGATTTTAAATTTCTCTTTGGAAGACAGTAATTTACAGTCCATACAAAAATACTCTGGAAAAACATACAACTTCATTTACAAAAACACCGAGTAATAAAGAAATTACAATAGAGAGATAGCACAACATTTGTTTCATAGGATCAGAATTTCTCCCCACCCCTCAAAAAACCCTCATGCACTTAACTGGGTAAGCAGTGTTACCGGTTTACAGAACCAGACCTTCAGACTACTACAAGTTTTCATGTAACCACGTAGAACAGCTTTCAGGGTTTATCTGAAAACACTCTCTGCATGCCAATTCCTTTCAAGACTCTACCTTGCAGGTGGGTAGCAGTGTCACAACAGCCTTGGCTATTGCAATGTTTAAGTACATCTTCGGCTGTGTGTTCTGAGTTTAGCTTTCCTACCCAGCAACAACAAAAAACCCCTCAAGTCTCATGCTGGAGCAGTCTCAAGACAAAAATCAGATACAACGGCATGGGGCACGTCTATCATCTCCATACCTTGGTAGCATCCTCTGCTGCATTTTCTTCAATACTTAAATTATTTATGGGCCTCCATGGGAGCCAATACTTGTGTAGTGCGTGGCCGTGTTAGGCAGGGGACAGCTGCTAGCTGAGGAAGCTGAGCACCATTGTGATAGATGCACAGGAGTGTATGTGCCAAACGGGAAAATAGTGTAAGAGAAGAACAATATATGCACATGCACCAGGAAACCACAAATGAATACAAGCACGTTCATACACACTTGAAACCACAACGTGGTTGCAGTAACTAGTTAACCTGTTTACATACATTCTGAATCCAAGTCACAGGGCAGCTTGGGTTTTGTGGCTTTTTCCAAAGCTGTTTCAGCTAGTGACAGTCAAGACTTTTTAAAAGACTAATAGGGATAACTCTTACAAGAATATATTTGGGAAATGAAGACTGAAAAAAGTTAAACTAAAAAGTATATTTTTGTTTACATCAATAAACGCGTAAGTATTGATGTGAGGTAGTCTAGGCACTAGAAGAGTCCATTCAGCTTTTCAGTCAGACCACTCAGTACAACCCCTTCCTAATTACATTGTCTGTAGATCTGCTGCTGACATCTTCTGGATTGCCACTGCCTTTGAATGCTGAACCCTGGCCAGTTAACTAGAAGAACAGAATACACAGACTCAAAATAATTGCTATTCTAAAGTTACCTTCATATTTGAGTACAGCTTCCAGTCAACACATTAAATGTATTAGTGGCCATTCTTAAAACAACATTTAGACAAGACTACCCTTACCACACAGGAATCTCAAGCCTTGCAAAAAGTCGTACTACCCAAACCTTGAAATCTGTACCTGAAGTATTCCATAGTAGGTAACACTTCTGCAAGCTGATTCTTTACAAGTGTCAAAATTGAGTTTTTTCTAGTTGTTCTTTGCCTCTGCCTCAAATCAGAGGTCAAGCCACACAAACAGCTCTTTAAGGAGAGTTATGTATAGCAAGAAAACAAATCAAGCATTAATCGAAAGCTTCCACAGAAACAAGATTTAACAAACAACTCCACACGGTCATTTCAGCAGTGGACAACCTGTTGAGTAGGCTGCTGATTTCGAAAGCACTAAAACTATCAAGAGGCATTCAAAAATCATCTGCCAGAACAAGATTAGCTCATACTTCTACATCTATAAGATTCATATCCTCTTCCTTTTGAGATTTGGGGTTTTTTCTGAATTAAGAACTGCTTCCAAATAAGCCAGTTCATTGAGCAATCGGTCAGTGCAGTAATATACAAGTACAGTAGTATTTAGAGAGCCTGCCACCAGACCAGAAACAGTCACTAGTGCCAGATCTTGGGAAAAAAAACCACAATCGTTTCATAGCTGTACAGTACGTTCAAGACAATTTCTCACACCTACATCCTAGTAAAACTAGCATTATGCTTAAATTTAGATTCCTGAATCCATTGGGGATGTATATATGCATTTCTTCTCAGTTATGTCATTCACTGTACATCAAGAATTAATTCTACTTCAGACCCTCCCTGGCCTAGCCCCCCTTCCTTACCTTTTCTCCGTCTGCTAGAGTTTTGGGGCGTTCTTCTGATGTAGGTGAATGAGGCCCTTCAGTGGTCAGTGAATAAGGTCGTTTAGGTGCAGTGTTCTTAGGATCTGTAATTCGAGTCCCACTTAATTCATGCTGTCCTTGGACAAAACGTGCTCCTGGTTGAGAAACTGTGTTACGTCCTGGAATGGTGCTGCCAACTGGAGGTCCCAATGTTCTTATTGCAACTGTAGCCTCCGTTTCTGTAAGAGACACCGCGCTTCTAGAGTTCAGCCATGAAATTAAAGACTGCATTCCACCCACTACTTCAATACATACTTGAATCAGTAACAGGAATGGAGAGTCCCTTAGACACTGATGGCACAGCTACACGAGGTAGCTTCTCGCTCTTGTTAGCACCGTTAGATTTCTGGTACACAGCATTTCTGTAAGAGTCAGATGCTAGCGCTATAAAATGCTAGTTTGTAAAATACTATACATTTCCTTTCCAGAAAGCCCATGCAAGACGAATGTCTGTCTTCTTAGCTCATTGTCACAGCTCTACCAAACAACAAACTCACGGGCAATCTAGCAGGAGATCTTCATTTTGCTGAACTTCAGACCGCAAATTTAAAACTTAAGCCTTTTCTTTAGTCAGTCTCTATGTACTTGTACTGTCTTCCAGCTTAGTACATCCAGCACTCTGTACATTCATGAAAAGCAGTATCTGCTCGACCCATACAGGCATCCCATTTTATTTTATTTTTAATGCTACTCCTACAGTACCAAACGGTCTGATCACAGCAGGCATTACACATTTGGTACTCTTGGGCTATTACTCTCAAGATTACATATTCCTCCTGGGCTGAAGTAGCTTATGAACAAGCAGACCTCCCAGGAAGTGACACACACTTTTACTGCCCGAGTTCTCATACTGCTGCACCAAGGCGGCAGCAGCAGCTCTAGGGTTGCTGTGATCAAGATCAGCACTTCATTAGAACATAACACTGCTTGGCATTAACCATACTTTTTGTTAGAAGGAACAAAATGACCTACACAGAAAACATTCCGGCTTCAAGTTACACACTAACCCAAGGGGATCTACATTCAAGACCAAATAATTCCTCCGGTATCAACTTCTCCTTTCTTCCTACATGTCTTCATGTATATTAGATTCATTTTTTCAAGGATTTCTTTAACCTGCCTCCCCCCACGAGCCCAAAGGAGATGACAGCTTTGTTCCTGAAGCCATTAGAGCCCTCCACATGCTTATGAACAACACAGATTCAAACAAGAAATCCCACACCTCATTCACATTGCGAGTCAGTTAAAAAGCAGCTTCTTCGCAGCTTTAAGGTTATGGTGCTAACCTTTCTCTCTCGGCTGTAGAGGTGTCCACTTTAGAAATCTTATGTAACGAAGGGGAATTATCTGATGTTCTGGAGTCCCTGTCTCTGGAACTGTCCAAACAGCTTCCATCTGAAGAAGTCCTTTTGCGCTGAAGCCCACCAGCATTTTGACTAGTACCTGGCATGCTTTGCTGAAACAACAACAACAAAATAATGAAGTCTTCAAGTAATTATTAAAGCAAAAAAAACCCCCCAAATATTGCCAGAAGAGCCCAATTTTTATTATACCTTCTTTCTTTTCTGTAAGGTTTCTGCAGGCAAAAAATAGTGGAGGTGCTTTCTCTTCACATGAGCTGCCTCAATCTTCATACCTTCCTTTAGCACATTGAGGTTGTTAGCCTGGCTGTAAACTAACAGGAAATTTAGTGTTGTAGCTTAGTGGGAATGTTTGCATTGGGTATTTGTCAAAGTTACATATGGCTTCTTTAGAAACAGCAAGCCTTGAACTCTGCCCAGCCCAAACAAAGAACAAGAAGTGGTCTCAAGATGAATGTGACCCAAGATGCCCATTTCACATCCAGTACACACCAGATACGTAACAGCTATTTTAAGTTCAAACATGCATTTATGTGCTCAGTTACAGCTGTGGTTTGCTAGTCATGCACCTCACCTCTGAGCTGATTTTAACCTGGAAGAGATCATACTCCTTAACCCTTAGTTTGCTGGTTGAAGATAGATCTAGATGACTTTCTCAGTCAACCCAATTGTGCTCAGCTGATGAGAGAACAGACACCTCACTCAAGATTCAGACTCATTTTATTTGATATTTACAGTGGCGATTGTGGGGTTTTGCCTAATAGTTCTGTAACATCATACAACTTTTCAGTAATTTAGGTGTTAAAACCCTACCTGTCCAAGACAGACTGGACTTGAGGGACATCTGACTTATCAGAACCACTACAATTTAAACCAGTTCTTCTTAACTGCCTGCAAACAGCCTTTCCTGCAACTAAAAACCCCTACAGTAGCACAGCAGTTATTACAGAATTAAGTCACATTTAGACAAGTTTACACAAGCCTGTCGTGAGCATAGCTGGAAAGTCAGCTTACTAACATACAGAGTGGGAATCAAAGTAAGGACATGCAACCAAAACAAAAAGGCTTACAACAAGTCTTTCTGCAGGAGACCTAGAAGTGAAATAAAAGCACAAATATGAACATTCACACCAGTAGGAACAGTTGCTTCAAAGTAAATTCAGTAATGTTTTTATGCAAAAGTGAGATAAAGTTCATTTATCAAAAGCCTTCCAAACTGTGAGCCTCACACTCTTGAGCCCATCAACTTTGCCCTCTAAAAACATTCTCTCAAAGTCAAGGCACATGATAAAAGCTTTCTTGCACATAACTACTGCTCACTCCCACATTTGCCAAAGGATACCACACCTCTCAAGAAATACCTTTTCTGGTCAAGCTCTCTGGGTTCAAACCCTATATCTGAAACATACTATAGGCTGTGCTTCACTAAACTGAGAGCACACAGCTATGCTAATCAAGTTTGTGCACAGAAATACAGGATTTAACATCAGTTCTAGCCTCTCAGCAGTACACAAACCTTGTTGACATGATTTACATTTGCCACAACATTCAAACACAGTGCTACTGGATGTAATGTACAAGACAAGCACCAGTTCAGGTAACAGTGCAAGTCTGAGGAAGTCACCCCACCTGGCTTGAAGCACAGACAAGAGTTTTGATGCCTTTTTTCTGTGCTTTTCTCATATCCCAAAGCATGAGCTAAAAAGAAGGTCCGCTTTCACTGCATTTACTCATGTTGTCCGAGCAACACAACACACAGCTCACGCTGGTACCATGGAGAAATGTTTGTTTGCACTGATGAAGAGTTTAAAGGAGCCCACTGTTTAGAACTTTTTGGCCAAACACAATTGTCACTTCAGAAGAGTAACCTGATTTCCTTAGTTTGTCATTATGATAGCAAGGCACGAGCCTCTCAGCACACATGCACTTCTGAAAGGCACAAGAGCAGTCAGCTTGGGAAGAAGTAAACAGACTGTGGAAACGACCTCTACTTTCAAATGACTGCTCACCCCCAAACCCCTTTATTCTAGCATTATCTAACAACGCTTGCGATATTACTTTATTTCTGCATCTATCAAAAGGAATAAAGTAAGATGAACATGAACATGGAGCTTGACGTGCAAGACTGCATGTCACTACAATGTGACCACTCACTGCCTTTCAAAGTTCTGGGATGGTATCATACACAAACTCTTATTTTGGAAACAATACTGTCAACAGGCATTCACAACTTATTTTAGAGCCTGATACAGTTCATTCCCACTTTCAAAGTTCGGCAACTGACAACTGCTTTTGACAAGTGTAGCTACACCCAGTAAATGGACATCTCTCTCCTGGCTTCACATCTGACTGTCCACTTCAGGAATCGCAGTTCCTTTGTGAGTGTTTACTATGATCTGCAGAACTGTTATTTCACATATGCGATACGGTATATAGGACTGTAGTACACACTTTTGTTTCAAGGTGGACTTACATTGCCCAAGTGTCAAAATAGTATGTTTTTAAGGCTAATCTTCTACGTGTCACGCTCTACAGAAATAGCTAATAGCCAATACCAGAAGGAAGCACAATTCACTTTGCGAAGCAGCTTGCGCTAGAATAAAGAAATGAAACCCTGCGAGACTAGAGCAAAATAGAGGCTTACCTGTATCGTTGAATGACTGTATAACATACGTTAAATCAACGTTAACCCTTTCTGCATTTTCCACTTTCCTAAACGCGATTCCAAGAAACCACATTGACACATAGCCACTCCTAAAAAGACAGATTCACAAATCCATCATTTATGCACAGATGCCAGTTATTTGGATGCTAGTATCTACTCTCAAGAAGGGATTAAGCAAAACAGTTTAGTTGTACGCAGCAGCTAAAGATTGGAGTCAGCCCATACTCAAGTTCTCCGAGAACCCCTCCCTCAAGTTCTCCCTTCTTTAAAAAGATCCTACATGCTCAGAACCTTGCCCGTCAGACCTCGTACCTACAAAACAGTAGGTACGTAACTGAACATCTCTCACGGGTAAGCTGAGGTGAAGGAATATAAACAAGGTACAATACATCGGCCAAACTCGACTTCAGAAAAGTAATGAAACTCACTGTTTACAAAGGTCTCGGCTGCCAGGGAAAGACTGTGGCGTTACATGTGCGACAGATATAAATTCATTCCTCTCCAAGTTGCCAACCAGCACACGAATTTTAGATTCCACAAGGCCAATCCTGATAAGAACAAGAGACATTTACTCATTTTTGACTGGATCCAGCACAGTAGTTATATGCCTTCTTATAATACAATGCTAACACAAAAATGCTAACCAGTCAGTAAGTAGTAAGATTCATTCAGCTGAGCAGATACTAGATATTTATATCACACACACTGGAGTTGGAGATGTTTCCAGTGACACTGGAGCTTTAAAGGTTCCAAAGACAGAGGCAGTAAGTTTAACTTGTAGTCTTAACAGGTCAGACACAACACTTCAACATATAACCTATGATGAAAATATCAACAAGAAGCAGATTCCCAGCACCTCTGGCTGCATTTTGAAGTGCACCAAAACTCCTTTTTACCCCAAAGATCAAGGAGAACAACAGTTTAGAAAAGGCTCAAGCACAACTCTTCCATTACACCTGAGTAAAGATGCTAGTCTTCCTGCAGATTGATCTGTGAAAAGAGTTTACCCTTTTCCAGCCAAACTGAAAAATATAGTTCCTTTAATAAACAAATGATCTAGTCAACACAGTCTCATCAGAAACTTACCCAAGAAATGTATCATGACCACAAAGGCTCTTCTTTTAAATGAAGTACTGGCATTTTACCCTTCTACCTAAAACACTGCTAGCTTTGAAGGCAGTCAGAACTCTGTACGTTCTTCACAACTATCTTATGTTGAGGAACAACAGAGATGTGCCATCTATTCCCAAATCCATTCAAGAGCTGGTGAACTAAACTTGTTCTTACAGCAAACGGAAGCAAGTTTGTCTTCTGCTTTTCATCTTCCCTGATGCAAAACTAAGCCCCGTTTGCTGCCATTTCTGTCACTGCAAAAACGTCAGCTTTTACTGCAGCCAGAACTTTCCTCATCTTTATTGTGAGATACAATAAGCTTTCTTCACTTAAAACATTTCACATTAAAAACTGTTTGGCTCTAAGCCCTCTGCCCATAACTCCTTGTTGTATACCTAACTGCGACTGCCATCAAGCTGTAGCTGACACGATTTTGAAGTGAACAAATTTAAAAGTTCAGGTAAGAGGTATTACCTACTACAGCTATTTTTAAACAGGAAATAAGATGTCTTTCAGAGGTCGCACAAGAATTAAATCATTTGCCTTAAAGCGCAAGCCAAACTTTGAAGTATAACCAAGGTGCCCGCAGAACAGGGGTCTGGTACACACAGCTATTTTGCTTGTTACTTGAGCAAGGCAGGCAAAGCACTCATTTCTTCAGAATAAGAACACCACACACATTACAGTACCTTAATTCCTCACCGTTTCCCCTTATTTCAAGACTCACAGTTAGTCAGCCCATTCACACAGGTTCAACAAGTTATTATTGGCATGTCTCCCTTGAGGCAGTGACAAATATCATGTCAGAAGCAGTCATTTTCTCTAACCACAATTGAAGTGGTTCTCACATTACATTTCACTAAGTAGATCAGCACTCCTGCAATTTACCTATCCACTGCCAAGCGTGCTGAGATGATAATTTCCAGCACTAAACACAAGATGCCTGAGCACACTACTAGATTAAAACTTAGTAAACACTATTTATCAGCATTCAGGTGCTCTGTGCAGATGGTCAGGTTTCACCCCGATTAAACAGCCTTGTTTCACTTCACTGGAGAACAGTAGGCTCTGGAACAGGCTGACTACATAACCAGAGCAACTTAGCACTGAGTGCAGTCTAGTCCTAAATTAAATATTACATCCAGTAAAAAAGCTATGAAACCAAGTCTTCTAAGGCTCTACAACAGTCGTCTTCAAAGTGTCGGCGGGGATGTACCCCAGGGGGTGCACAAGACAATCCACTGGGTCCGGGAAGAAAAGATTAGAACTTCAGTAATGTGTACGTAACTTGTAAAGAAGTAGATATAGACTGCAACTATGTGTTCAAAAATTATTTTTTTTTTTTGCTCACAGGAGTGCACAAAAGTTTGGAGACCACTGCTCTATAAGTCACTAAAAGATCAAGCTCTCCAGTGTCCACTACACATCTGATGACATCAAGTAATCCCCACTTACTTCAGTCTCTGCAACAAGGAACATCTTCCTAACGGAAGTAGCCTTGGCTAAGTAGTCTCCTTAGACTCCTGGCATCTGCTTCTCCACATGACACAGAGCATGTGCACACTAACCCTCGTCGTTCCTTCTCATCATGACTTGGGTCTTTAGGTTAACTTCTTAAACAGCAAGATAACTTATGTTAACTTCCCTTCACAAGAAAGCTTTCAGTTTTGCTGAGGAACTGTCTACTTAACTCCGTACTGTATTCCATGCCTAGTTGCACAGTTGAATACTTTGCTTTTGTGAACTGTATTAACCAAATGAAGCGCAACACTGAATTGAGCGTCAATGATGTATTGAACCCACACTCAAAGCAAGACTTACCACTCTAAGTGATGCTCTTCAGTAGAGGCACTAGCAGTCAGCACAATATAATGTCTAGAAGAAAAGAAAAATTAATATCCTAGCTCAGGACTTGATATTCCTTCAAATGAAACCAAAACTGCCTTAAACGTATAGAAAATTACTTCCAGACAAGACACATTATATCCTGCAGGCAGCACAGCATTAACTGAAGAAAAACTGATTACATCCTTCAGAATTGCGTTCTGCTGCATTCTAAGTATCAGAGCTGATTTTTTTTAATAAAAACAGTGTCAGTGGCAAAACACAAACAGTTTTTCCATCTTCCCTATGCTTATCCTTACCAAAATTCCTATGACTACCTCCAGCTTCTGAAAAACAAACATATCAATGCCATCTTGCATTTAGACTGCAAGCTAAATCTCACTATGCTAACCAGTACGGAAATCATTTCAAGTTCAGGGAACAGATTTCATACATACTTGTATTTCTGGAAGAAGTTCAGTGGTTCAAAGAGCTTTGACCAGTCTGATTTTCCTTGGAGAATCTCATTTGTAACTGCAAGACCTACAATTAAGGTTGAAAACCTTACTACCATTTTGTTTTTAAGACTAGCAGAGCGTGAGAGAAACTTTACAAGATAAAGGTTTTGAACAGTAATTGACAGATCAAAAAGCAGGAATTCCCTTGACACAATACACGTCTACTACAACAGTTCATTGTAAAACTGGTCCCTTGTTGCCTGCAACAGGTATACTTCCCAGAGAACTCTTCTGCCTAAAAGGGCACAACACCGCACGGAATATAACCAAGTCACGTCATGTGGTTTCATATTGCAAGAATTATACCTTTTAAGCAGTTAATAAGCATGGAAAGAACTTTACCGTGTTTCAACTCCTCTACCATTACCGCTCGCGTTGATGTAGATACGTTGTATGTAGAGTTCTGCTGCGGATAGGCTGGGGTGATGATAGGCATTACGTGGGATCGGTCTGATGGGTTCACCTATGATGTTCAAACAATTGTGCTCAGCACTAGCAGCTTAGCTTAGAAGAAAGTTTAAAGGCTTCCAAATTCCATGTCTACATACCCTAGGGTCCCATACTGGTAAGTTGAGATTGCTCTCTTCCTGTTGTTTCAGCAATACAGGTTTTGGCCACTCCCTATACAAGAAAAGCCAGGAACTGACTGCCCATTTAAAACTCTGCCATGTAATTCAGGGTAGGACTGAATGCTGTTGGTCTAAATCTTATATAAAGAACCACCTCAGAAAGTGTTACTGCTTTACGCAAATCAAGAGAGTCATAAATAGCTCTTACCATCCTGAAAAAACCAAGAAGAACTTGTTCACCAGAGTAGAAGCCAAAGCGTTTGGATAGAGTTGACACGTTCTCGCTACTAGCACAGCGCAGGAAACCCCACCAAGAAACCCCAGCACGCTGGAGTAAATGCCACGTCCTACAATGCATACATTGTCGTTAGCCTGTAGTCTTTCCATACCCAAGTATAGTCCTTCAAATTTACAGCACCACCTTCACATTCTATAGAATACCTAGCACACTTCAGCCTCCAAGTCAGTTATTTTTGCAGTGCAACGAGGCCAAAACTGTCGGTCCTTACAGCGATGAGAAAAAGAATCGTTACCACACCACTTCCCAAAATACTGCTACTCTGAAATTTGCCTGCACTGCTACAGCTACTGCTTCGCTCCAACTTCCCTTAAGAAGAAGGTTCTGCCATTCTTCTAGCACTTGCTCTAGTCACATGCGCAAACAGTATTTTCTTATTCCTTACCTATCAAGTTTTTCTACTTCACTGGGCATTTTTATCCTTTCTAGTCAGGTTCCTGGTAAGCAACGTAGCACCTTGTCTTGTAGGCACTCCCCTCATCTCCCCACTCTATCCCCATTAAAAAAAACACAGAATCTCTACCCCACGGACAGTCCTTGAATCTAAACTAAAAAACAGGTCTTGAACTAAAACCTGTTATTTAAACAGCCATCCAAAGATGAAGGACTTCTAATGCTATTGTTTTTTCAGCATGAGGTGCCTCTGAAAAGTTTAAAGATCACAAACAATCACATTACTCACGCTTTGCCCACAGTTTAATTGCACGGAGCGTGAGCCGGAAGTTCTCTTTATTTGGCACTAGGTGCAGTATTTCATCAGTAACTCTGCAGCCTGTAAGAAAAAACAGCTGAAGTACAGAACTTCCTAGTAACAGGTACAAGTCAGTTCTGTGCTATACTGGATCAACAGCTTACAGTTTCTCCTGCAAGTCTATGGAAACAAGTTCGCATTACTTGCTTTGTATTACCTTAAAAATTAGAGGTTACACATAACATTCAGCATCACCTCAGGTAACTGGTGCCCTCAACAGCTTTTTCATACTTTAGACTCCAGCCAACAATTTTCAATAAAGCCCTTCTACAGGATTCCGAAAGCTAGGTTTCTTTCGACAGCCAGGAACAGTTAAACCAGTCAGTGTTAAACAGTGAGCAACTTCGGCTTCAGGTATTTTAAATAGCCTTTTTTGTGGTTTTTGGTTTGTTTTTTTTTAATGCACTACCACACATTCTTCTCTATCAAGTGCTCTACCTATTCAGCTGAAGCAGTTTCTGTGGCAAACTGGAACAACACACCCCCCCCCCCAATCAAAGAAACATGAAACACAGGTCTATCTAAACACACAACTTGAAACAGCTAAATTTAAGCCCACTCGCCACCTCCTCAGATCTCAAGGATACAGGGGATCAGTTTCTGCATCCTGTACAGAAACTTGGGGTGTGTAACCTGCATTCCATACCAATTTTAGTAACATTTTCTTGTTAAAGATGTGCAAATATGCTTACCATTTAAGCTCCGTATACATCTTATATCCAGGCTTCTGAGACACGAGTTGTCTCTGAGATCAAGATTATCAGCAACAGTTGGCACAGACAGTCTTGCAAACACGAGATCAATCTCAAGAGGAAAAAAGTGCCAACCGTTAGAATGCCGCGCAGTTTGCAAACAGCACACTGGTGGGGGACAGTTAGTCAAGTCTAAAAAGAGTGGTTAACATTTGTATTTAGAATTAGGTGACTATAGATACATCTCCCAAGACATTTATTTGCCAGAAGACTCAATGCAATTTCTCGAAGTTCTGAATTTTATTTACAAAACCTTCACTGCATCACCCCTTTCTTTTTAAGCTAGGGAAAGGAAGAGGGCATTTTAAGTTGAAAAAGATTACTCTAGACTTAGAATTTCAATGAAAAGGGAACTTAAAATTATTCACAGAATTAAGACTTAAGTTCAGTCACCTCAACTATACTTCAGCAAAGGAGAGAGCATTTTCTTTACGCAGGAAGCCCTTTTGACCCTGAAGTATCTGCTTTTTAGTACAGTCTGAGGCAAGAAGATTATCCTGTGAAAGTCTGTACCACATAAAGGCCACAAAAAGGTCACTGAATAAATCTCTTTGTGATAGAGATACCAAGCAGTAACTTGCTTAGGGACTACAGCATGCAGGTCTTGATTCATTGTATAAGATGTATTCAAGATAGCAGGATTCCTGCAGCTGACAAACCTAGGCGGGAATCAAATGAGTACTTTTACTTTCCATTTTCCAGATTGTTTGTCCCATGACCACTTCATTTTGGATTTGCAGCAAAACATTTAGTCTGCTCACATGATTCGTGCAGTGAACTACACTGTACACATCCCTCTGTAGATACCTAGCTTGGCAGAGCTAAGAAGACTTAGCAAGGACACCGCCTCTGCTCCCACTCTGCACGATCCTAGGGATAAATGCTATTCAAGCAGGCTACCCTGGTCTACAGCACAGGTCTAGAAAAAGATGTCCCTGATGCTCCCATGCCTGCTAGGCTCCCTAGGGCCTTATTTTCCTATAAGCTCCCGTTCTACTGCAATATCTTCTCCTGGGATAGGTTGTGGTCCAAAATAGCACAGTCATAGCTCCCTGGAAAAGTTATCCTATTCCAAAGCAAGAAAAAAAAGAAATGCTTACCTTGATGCCATCAAACTCAAACTTGACAACTGGTACATATGCATCTTCAACTGCCTGGAAAGGAGAGGATAACTGTGTAAGAAAACATGGTTTGCTACTTTAATGTTTCTCCTAAACTACGATCAAATGCAGAAGTTACACTGCTAACTACTCAGTATAAAGACTTGAGTTGCTTCCAAACCAAAGGAATTCTTCATAAGCTGCACGCACTATAGCACTAAGACGGTAAAATACTAGCTTTAACAAGTTATTTAGCCAAGAGATTCAGAGGCTGATCACGGACTGTAATGAACAAACAGTGCACAATGAGCCATCAGTATCAGAGGTTGTAAGGTACTTACCTTGGTGGTGAGGAAGAAAAGCAAGAGATTTCTGTCGCTATCTTACTACTGGTTAACATCCAGAGAAATCGAGAAAATTCTGTCCGCCTTTGACAGCGTGCACTAGCCTCCTGTATTTTTATTTTCTACCATGCCTGAGATGCTATCAGCTACCTTATGCGACAGTTTTCAATTTTGTAGACCACTCGTTAGAACTGTGCCACAGCCCACTGAGTCTGTCTTCGGTCATCTAAACAAAGCCTCATTAGCTATGCAGATGAAGTCTTTCAAAATGTCTGCACAAGGAAGACCAGGCTGAGAGAAACACTTCTCAGGAGTTTGGTTCTATACGCAAGGTACACAACGTATGCACCGCAGGGTCATTTTACAAGGCAGTTTTGTATGTTCACAGCACAGCTCCTATTGACTTCATGTAAAGCTGACTCTGCATCTCTTCTACAAAGTCTCAGGCTGAGTAGCCACAGAAGAACAGGACCAGAGAAGAAGGAATTAGAGGTCCTAAAGTACACCCAGAGGAACACCACGGCAAAGGTACTGACAGAAGCCTTTCCACATCACATTCAACTTCCTTAGCTCTCAGGCTGCCCCCTCCTCTACCTGCATACAGTTACCTTCTTGCCAAGCCCCTTACTACAGCTCAGATGAAAGCAAGGCTCCTCGGGACAACCTTGCTTTTTGATACTATAGCCCACTCATTCCCAAACCATGGGTAGGGGAGAAGTGAACCACAGAGATTCTTATGGGGTGTACAGTCATTGGGGAAGGGAACTAAAAGCTTCACTTCAACACTTTCATGCTGCGTAGACAGGATTTTACAAGGGGCTCAGAAACAAGTCCCTTTTTAAGTTTGGTTTGTAAGACAATCACTACCAACAGGAGTCTTTAACATGACTATTCTTATTGGAGGAGTTGCACAATCTATCAAGGAGAGAGCTTGCTTACTCTTAGCTTTTTTATTTCCTCCTGACGTTTTAGTTTTTCAAAGAACGACTGAAAGAAATCCGATCTTTCGACGTGTCTAGGAGCAACACAAGCCACATCTATGTCAGCACCTGCAAAGAGATGCCATTTCTTCTGTTACTGTTGGAAGACACTTTCAAACATTACAACTATGACCACACAACAAAAGTTTACCTTTAGTGTGTACTCCAAGCCTGTAAGAACCAAACGTAAATATTTTGCCACCAACATTTGCTACTGCTGAAGGGGGAAAATTCTGCGGGTAGAAGACAAAGAGTTTTCTGGACAATAGAACATACACGTTGACCTACGTGCAAGTTTAACTAGCATATAAGTTATTTAGAAAGACTACAACAGCCTCCATAAACAATGTCTTCTCCCTCCCATACTGAGTTCTTAGTCTAATAGACTGATACTGTTTTTCTGAAGGGAGGGCTTGCAACTCACAAACAACGACAACAAAGATGAGTAATGTAGCAGTCCTTTCATCAATTTAAACAAATTAAGACCTTTTACCAGTCTTCCCTGCAGCAGACCCACACAAATTAACACCATCTAAGAGCCATACCAAAGGCAACTCTAGAGTAATAACTTCAAACTAGATTGAGGGCTGCAGGCTGTCTGGGGCAAGTTTACTGCCCAGTTACCATCTGTCTCCCCCCCACAATATGTTGTTTCAGCTTTGTTAACTGCTACAAGTCAACTGATAGAGCCACTTCACAAATTTATTCAGTGCCCCAAGGGCTTGAAGGTCTTCATCTGAAGTATCTTTTATACATTATTTCAATGGCACTTACTACAGAACTCCTTGATACTTAAGAAGGAAGTGAAATGTTGAACTTTAGCAGAAATCCTAGCAGTAAAGCCTTTAGAAGAAACAAAAAGGCTTCAGCTGTTTTGATAAGAACCTATCAAAAAACCTTACCTTGCTCTCACCAAGTTCTGAAATCCATTCTTTGACCAAGTTATTCAGTCTACCAAGAACCACCAGCCTGTAAAGAAAACTCACGTTAAGTTTGCCCTAAAAAAACCCCAGGACATTAACAAGTTTTACAGTCTTGTTATACCTGTGATTCAGTTCTTCCTCGTCTTCAAATACCCCACATGCTTTCATCGCTTCAAGCAGCTTCTGAGTATGAATGGAATCTATATCCTTAGGAGGAGCCAAGCTAATTGCAGAAGTAATTCCATAGTGCCTTGGAGGCTGGTTCTGCAGCCTAGGAGTACTGGGGGAGAAAATAAAATACTGAAGACTCCACAAAAGAAAAAAACAAAAAACAACAAAACAACCACCACCACCTTACTGCAAAACACCTTTCCACTTACAGGTTTCCAAATCAGCTTCTGCTCTTTTGCCCAGCATTAGCATAAATGAGGGAAAACAGACCCTGCTTATGGTTTTGAGATAACTTGACCTAACTTAGAAGCCACAACTACTTTTTTAAAAAAAACTTGTGGATATAAGAAAAGATCCAAGTTGCTACCATCTTAAGACAGCTTCTTTGCATTGCGCTAGACAGTTAGAACTGATCGCCAGGAAATGAAAAGCTTTGAAATCCACTAAGGGTGACACTACATACAGCACAAGTTTTGGACACATTTCAGTTTCACAGCACTTTTGATTTAAGGTTACTCCCATCAGCTTCCTGATCCCATTAAACAAGACAATTGAACACGGGCTTCTTTTAGTTCAATGTAGTTGCTGTGCTTCTACTGATTCTAAAAGGACATTATACTTGACTGCAGAGGAAGGACAAAGCGGACTGTTAAACAGAGTTGTTGCAGTAAATTCAGCATTACCTTGGTTTTGTCTATGGAAGAGGATGAATGAAAACATCAACACATCTGCAGCTACTGTTGCTAGCAGAGCCTTGTGCTCTTAACACAGTGGTCCATTTTTATAGCGCAGAGGCTTAGCTCTACATACATCTGTTTTAATCTAAATCCAAGAGATGTACGTCAGCACGCAGAGCAGCACAAGTTAAGCTCTGTTTGTAGAAGGTGCTCAAATCTGCTTTAGCTAGCTCACTGCCCAGTTAGGCTGAGCAGGACACCAGGCACCTGGGTTTGGAAGCCCACAAGCTTACTGCCCCTGGAACTCCAAGCACAGCAAGGCACCATTTTCACCCCCAACCCTCCGCTTGCCCTGCCTCTTCAGACTTCCTTGCAATCAGAAGCAGCACAGGACTGACTGACATGGCAGGACAACATTAAATTTAAAGCAGCATGAGCATTTTTATTTTTGACACCATAGGACCCTTGCTTTAGAAAGGGAAAAATGGAGAAAAACCACCCTACTTTGCATTACCAGCTGAAACCAGGAGAGAGAAAGGAGGTAAGAACTGTACTTAAAGGATCAAGGGTCTCTACAGAAACACTAGTAGCAAAAGGGGGAGACACAGTGAAAAGGTCTCTACAACTCATCATGCTTGTCAAAGAGTCCATATCCAGACCCTAAGGCTACAGGGATTAATGATGGCATTATTCAAACCGGACATTTTCCTACTTCACAAATGGACAACTGCAAATATTAGCTGGGTTAGTCAAGAGACGCTTAGAACTATTTAAGGTATCTGACCCACTTTGGCTGGAATGGGATGAGGAAATGCTCAAAGGACAGCTTCAACACTTGATTTTAAAAAGATAGCTTATTACAACTCCTTATTTCTAATTGTTGCCTTTACTCTGCCACTGAGGGAAGATGGATTTCTCTCGCGCAGAGTAGCTTTGTCCAACTACAGACATAGCTTTTAGTCACCTAGTGGGCTCCCCCACCCCCTTCTCTATGAGCTCCTTTTTCAAACTTTTTTCTATGCGTTTTCCAAAAAGCTGGAGGGGGCAGGGGGTGGTATTAGGATGGTAGTCCTATTAACTAATCTCCTCAGTCAGAACGGCTGTTGACTTACAAGTGTAACGAGGCCTTGACCTAATTTCCCTTGCCTTGTTTATAGGCATTGCCTACTTCCACTTCATAAGTAAAAACGTTCCTAATGAGTATCTTCCTTCTTACGATACCATTTTCATAACACATACAGAAGGAAAGCCTATGTTTAATTGCTGTGCATTACATCTAAATTAAAACACCTACAGCAGCAACTTCCTACATGCTTTACGTATTACTTGCAGTGTACAACTTGCACTTCAGAAAGTTTGCACAACACAAGAATGGGTTTTAGACTTTGCTAGCATCCAAGATCTTTCCATGTACAGAAGGCCACCATCTAGCTGCCTTTCATTGCTCCATTCCTCCTACAGAGGCTATAATTAGAGACTGACATAAAGGACAATATCAATAAGATATATCCGATATTATGAAGAGCAAATTCTTTTAGTCAGTAGGAGATATTTTTCAGTTGCTTGCATGTATTACTGAAAATTTGATCTCACACCTTAAAAGTTGAGGAAAATGGCACTTGGAAAGTTTTACTGAGAGAGTGACTTATGCCCAATAGCATTCGTTCCCCTTTTGGAATTCAAAAAAAAAAAAAAAAAAAAAATCTTCCTTCTCTCTCTCTCAACTGTACCAGACTGCCAGGCATATACAAAGAAGAGATCTTATGAGACAAAGGAGCATACGTGGCATACTACCTATTCATCCACCAGCCTTCTCTTTAAATGAGAAGTCTGTGGCAGTTTAATATTTTGCCAACTCTTGCTAGGATTTGTCCACCATAGGGAACACCTCCAACATACTTCTCTTGCGAGAGATCCCAATTTTATACAAGAAGTTCAACGGATTTGTTCCAAGTTTTGTCACTCCTTTATAGCTTCACAAAGCTACAAGACATTTCTCCTGCATCCTCCGGAAGACAACGGATAAGTTTACACTATTACAGTTCAGGGAGTTGCCTTCAGCCATCAGGGCGGTGTATGAGCCTTCACTGTGAATGCGTCTCTCCCACTCATGAGGTCGGCTTGCCTCCAGCCGGGTAGAAATGTATCACTCCAGCCTTTTCCACCCTCACCACTTGGGAGGAGGAATGACTGGAAATCAGCTCCTGAACCCCCAAAATTGATAGCACAAACCAAACCAAAACGAAAAAAAACAAAGAACAAACCAACCAAATCCAACCAACCAAGAAAACCCCCAAGCCCCATGACCTTCACGGAAGTAAAACCACCTACACCTTCCATTCCTACTACACAAACTCATGCGGAAAAAAGCCTGCAGACACCTGCTGGCAAGCTAAAGCACCTTGTTCCTGACGACAGCATTCAGAGAAAGCCACTTTTTTTTCTGCCTTGAAGCTGGGTCAGTAGCCTCAGAGCAGCACCCAGCCGCAGCCCGTTACAAGCTTACGGTGACAACACAATGCCGAGACAGGCACAGAGAACCTTACGCACAACTACGTTAAAACCAGGGGCTCTGACAAATTTTTCCAACCGAAATGATTCTATGACTCTATAAAGGAGGTGCTTGTCTCGTTGGGTTGGTATTTGAATGAGCCGTTGGTACTGCTGTTGGTACCCAAGCTGATGACAGGTTTGCAGGAGATGGGGGATATCCTGGAGGGGGGACAGTGTACCCAGCAGACGGAGGCTGACCAGGTGGAAACTGAGGAGGAAACGGTCTTGGTGGTCCCCCCGGTGGAAGAGGAAGCGCATGGGGTGCTGGAGGATACACGGAAGGTGGAGGCACAGGCACAAAGACTGGTGTTGATGCTGGTAGTGTTGGGGCCCGAGTCCTTTGGGTACGTTCACTGTTCGGGCGGCCTCGATTTGAGCTTCAAAGGAAACCCCCCCCACATGCGTCACTCTGTTACTCTCTCTCCCCTCATTTTAAAGAGGAAAGCTAATGAAGCGGGAGCATGGTGGCAAGCACTTCTTGTTCTCAACTGAAGCCTTTTTCTCCCTGCTCTCTGTTCATTGGAGACTACACTCATTTCTTGACCCTCCTACCTGCCTTCCACATCCTCACCCCCAACACTTCCCTCAGTCTGCTCTCCTCGTACTCAGCTTTGCGACTGTGGATGGAGGCTGCCCAGGCTTAAAAGAGACTCCCATCTCGCACGTGCCAACACTTCACACTTCTGATCTGCAAAGTACTGCACAGATAGTGACTCATCTTCTCCCAGACTTCTATCATCTTCTTCCACGTACACTTCCTACGTTGTTGCCTCACCATGATGTCTTTGGCCTGCTCTTGTCCCCAAATTGTTATTCTCCTGCTTACTCAATTGCAGATTTCAGACAATCTGTGGGATGGATCCTGGGGTTTGTTTTGATTTATCTTTAAGATTTTATAAACACAGGGCACCCTTACAACCTATCTATAACACATAAATACCAAAAGGAAGGGCTGACCTGACCCTGCAATCATAGATAAAACAGACTCCTCTCTCGCCAACTGAGAGAAAGCAGCTTGGCTATTTGGGCTGACTAAATTGAAGACATTCAAAATGGTCATAACACAACAGTGTTGACTTTTCCAAGAATTTGCTCAATCGGCATCAACTAAGTTGTTAGAAAAAAAAGAATGTTGGAGGCTGACTCCTATTGGGAAATCAATTTCTACAGACCTGTGCAGCCAGTAACCAAAAGGGTGGCTTTCCACCTGATCCTTTAATTGTATTGAATTTTGATAGGTAATTCTGGTTTCCTCAAAAAGAGTTCCTTTGTCAGAGTCCTCTTCTCAATCAGGTACTGGAGGTTTATTTTAAATAATTTCACTGCAAGCACAGATCCCCTTTGTTAAAGCCAATTCAAATCAGGCCATTGAAAAATTAACGACCACTTGTATCCTCCACAACTATCTGTGCATACTCACTTCATTATGAATCAGGCGTTGCAGAAGTTAAGTGCTACGGCCTCCTTTAACAGCTTACAAGTAGTAATACGTTGAATTTCTGCAGAATACTTACAGTTCCCAGCCTGGTCTGCCACCTGCTGAGCCAACTGTACTGCCTCTCCCTGGATGACCTTTTGGAGTGGAGAGAGGAAAAAGCAAAAAATCCCATTCAGTTTATCTGAAGATAATTTTTTGAAAGGAATTCTAAAGTTACAGTTCCTTACCAGCGGTGGGTATTGATCGTCCTTGGCGGCCCAGACGACTTGCTAATGCTGCTTGTCTTCGCACAGGAACCCGACAGCCCTTGTGAATAAACACAGACAGTTGGAAAAGAAGCTCTGCTACAATATAAGAATCACTGCATATGTTGAAAAAAAGCTTACCTTCTCTTGCAACAAACTGCTGATTGACAGAGAGGAAGATGTACATGGTTCAGAGGCACTCACCAGAGCAGCGGGAGGTGTAACAGTCATGAGTGGTGGTGGAGGCGGTGGCGGCTGCTGCTGTTGCTGCCAAACCTGCTGATGGAGCCTTTTTGTGTAGCCAGTTCCATTTTTGAAGTTGTTCACAGCCTACAGGCAGAAAAGCATTTACAAGAAGGTAAGATGAAACTTCAGCAGATATACAAACAAAAGCCTTCACAGAGGAAAATTACTCGTGTATTCCTGTAAATGCCATCAATCCTAAAAGAAACCAACATACAGATGTATGAACACGTCACATTCAACACTGATACTAATGACTGGTAGCTCAGAGGACCTGTATTTCAAGTCCTTCAGCGTTAATGCCAAATGTGAAAGCGAGGCAATCGTGTTAAGTAAGAGCGGGACCTGAATTTGCCAGATTGTCTCTAAAGAGTCGTAAGCTTCTGAGACAGCAACAAATAGTGTATTGGAAAAGTCAATTTAGCCTTATTCAATTACGCCTTGCTTAAGGAGATGTAAATTAATATTTTCTTCCCTTTCCCCTTTTTACAGATAGCCTTTTCTTACAAGCACTTTATGTAAAAGTCGTCATGTTACCTGGCGTAGGCACTCGTTGGGAATTAAAGCATCAGGCGAAATATCTGTCTCCTGACACGTTGGGCATATATGTTCCTCAGATTCCACTAATGCTGTTCTAATACCTGTGTAGAATTAGAATAAGCAAAAGAGTATTTAGCCAAACTAAGGAAGTTTTGGGGGTTCTCACCAATCATAAACACATGTATATGATTAATGGCTGAATATGGTCTTGAACTAAGAGCATGAAGCTATAAATGTTCAATAGTGTAAAAAATTCCTAGTATGCAGCAAATAACCATACCGTTTTGTATTTCACCATTGGAACATCTGAAGATGGAGCCTAGGCTGTGTCTTGATGTTGCAACTAGTCTTTTCCCCACTATCTAGTACAGCGAGAAGTCCCCAACCTCAAGGTTAATGAACAAAACGTGTTTCAAAAAAACATTAAGAGGTTCAAAAAACCATTAGGAGGTTTGAGTTCTGAAGGTTTTAACCAACTCTCCCGTGGAGAAGAATGGGGATTAAATGCCTAACTATCCATTTGTTGCAGACCACTGTAAGTTCACCAGAGTTGGCTATATAATTTTGTATGAGACAAAGGGCTGTGGACAAACTAAACGCATTCAGTATCTAATATTGTAATCACCTGCACAATTAGCCACTCTCCTCATACTCGTCCTTCTGCTTGTGAAGAAGACTTAACTAGGTACATAAAAAGGGGAAAAAGCTTCCTGGCTTTTTTCTCCCTTCACACCAGAAGAGCCCTTTTCTGTTCAGGGTATACTTAAGTGTAAAATAGAACTGGTAACAAAGCAATTTCGTTCTCTCCTCTTTCTGCTTTCAGAAAATCAGATGGGAGGTTTAGAATTAACAAACATGGGAGTAACACTTACATTTCTCACAATAACTGTTGCCACAGCAGGGAATAACAGCTGCATCAGTCATTATATTCTTACAGATGAGACACGAGAACTCGTCTGGAACAGGACCATCTGAGGTGGAGGAAGAGGAGGAGGAGGAAGAGGACGGCTCCTCTGGTAAAAAGGGAGGCTTCTCCATCCTTCCTCTAGCATAAGCTTCCCTGGAGGAGGGGTGGGGAAGGAAAAAGAAACGAGTTAAAGATGGGTAGAGGAAAACTTTTCCAAGCTTTGGATTTTATCAAAGCAAGAGAAGAGATGGAATTCTTCTCACTCCACATTAGCCTCCTAAAGCATAGGCGCTTAGTTGAAACTACTTTTCGATAGCCACAACACTAGAAGAGGGAGGGAGGAACAACCTTCCTTCTGCAGAACTCTCCCATTCATTGCATCAACTAAGAAATAAGCTCAGACTAGAAAAAGAATCTTTTCACAGCTAGAAAGCAGGTGAAATGAATCCCACCTCTCCTTTGCCAGAGGATAAATGTAAATTGCAGGCTCAGGATAACGTTAGTCTCCGAGCAATTACATTTTATAAAAGCAAGAAGTCTATGTTACAGCTTCTGCAGAAGGACATCCATGATGGAAAACCAGAACTGCTACCAAGGGCATTTTAAAACAGCCACTCCTGTCAGCACACGGCAGTATTTTCTTAGTGTATAGCAACAGGAAAACTTCAGTCTGTTTCACACATGGGGTTTCCTCAAAGTCAGAGGGGGAGGAAATCTCAGTCCAACAGCCATCTGTTAAACTTGGCAAGAAGCTTTTGAAACATAAAACAGAAGCAAAATGAGCTTGCAAAGAGAACAAATCCACTGTAAATGCTACTGAAATGTTTTGCAGAAACACAGATTCTTGGCATACCACAACCTGAACCAAATTCCAGGGACACAAACAGTAGGACCACCCTCTTTAATATTACAAAGTATCACAGATTTTAAGGTTAAGATACAATGACAGTGCTTCCTCCCCTGTAGTGACACATGCTGGCCAACTCAGTTGCATTCCCACTCAGATATTTAGGTGTGGTTTCTCTCCTTCGCTTTTTGGTCAGTCCACTTAATTCCATACTTATGCTTTCATAGTTGGTATTGCACAGTTTCCAGTGTTTGTCAGCATAGCACCCTTTGTATCGGGTACCTCTAGCACGAAACTCCTTGGAATTCCTGTGCTCTTTCATTCTGGCAACAGACTCAGAATTTTTGTCCTCTTCAGAAAAGAAAAGCAGACGTACCTCAAGACCCACACTTAAAAAGACTTTCCAGTGATTATTTTAAGCAGCAAAAGCCTTTAACCCTCTCCTTTTACCTAGCGTAAGGGATGCTCAACTGAAATACTTCTTTTCCTAAACAAATAGAGCCAGGATGTTCCAAAGGCTTGAGCAGGATTTTTCAACTCAAGCGACATCCTTTGGCTTAACTTCAGGTTCCTTAAGGGTGACATATCCCTTAGCTCACCATCCACTCAGAGAAGAGACACAAACCCGCTGCTCCTCCTCCACAGCGCAGTTCAGAGACACTAATTCGGTGCTCTGAATCACTCACTGCAGATACCTGCATTCACTGCCTATACACGTGAAGGTTGAACTCGGACCTCACGCATATACCTTCAGTGACTAAGGTTAAATGGCATCAATCCTCAACCAGGGACTTAGTGTAATTAAAACACGCAAATATTCAAGAGATGGGGCAAAGAGAAATGTCTTGCTTTTGTACAAAACCATAAAAACTGTGAACTGTCATTAAAAAGAGTGCAAAACAGAAACATTTCCACTAATACTGAAAGATATAAAAACATGCATGAAAGTTCACCGAGAAACACCTATGGATATATTGAATGTCTACGACCTAGAAAAAAGAAAATTGCACATTTGTAATTCCAGCTTCCCCTGGAATTTTGAAGGGCTTTGCAACAGTGCCATATAACCTCTGCATTTCACCCCAACAGAAACAAGTCTTAATATGAGTATTCATGTATTTGTTACGTAACTGCCAAGGTAAAACAGTTAAAAACTAAGTAACACCACAAGTCCCCCACAATCGTACCCCATTTGTCGGGCGGTTCTTTATGTAGTGGCCACGTTTTCCACAACGAAAGCAAGTAGATGATGGTGGAGGTGGACCCAAGGGTTTCTTCAGGTAACTAAAAGGTTTGGGGGAAAAAACCAAAAAGGTAGGCATGTGTCTCTCTTGTTAAAACAAACATCTCTGCAATTTTTCCACAATCTGCAAAGATCAGACTGGACATAATCAACACTTACTTGACTGGATCCTATTCACAGCAGGACCCTATCTTCAAAGCTCTTATTTCACCTTCTTCGGAAGCACTGGCTTCAGCCACACTGGCAGTCTGTTTAACAGGCAATTATTTGACACGCGCGTTAGAAACACATTTAAGCCCACACAGCCAAAGACAACACCGCTCACCCGATCCTGCAAAGAGCAGCACAACGCTAGCTGAGGTTGCATGAAAACAGTGGCTTACATAAAATATAGCTGCCCTGAAGATGTCCTGGGGAGTCCTGACGCCATTACAGGGTGTCTATGTGCCTGTTAACCTACTTGAAAAGAGCATTCTAGGGCACTCAAAACCTTAGGCTCTCTTTGGGCCTTACATAAAGACTTGTGTAACCAGACCAATTGCCTTCCAAGCAGGCTCAGGCCATGTCCACCAAAAATTACCCTGTCCAGTATTTTTAAGCTAGGTTTTAAGCTCCAGGCTAGCTGAAGGAGAAGACATCCACTGTACGTTTAATTGAGAAAGATGTACGCAAGGATCATTATTGACATTTTGCAGCATTAAAAGGACACACAACTTCAAGAGTCGGGGAAGTTGCTTTTGCTTGCTGAAATTCAGCTTCTGACACAGAAGCATCGTTCAACCTTCAGGCCCACAATCTCTCTTAAATCCTTCACAGAGCTGATGGGGATAGGCACAGCTTGCATCCCTGAATACCTGGGACTGGGAAAAGGCCTTGTCAGAGCATGTCTTCACAGCCTTAAAAAGGATGAGACATCCAGCAACCATCCTTACCATGTGTGTTCTAAGCTAACAAGAAATACTTGGCAACACGCTTTATCATGGGGAGGAGGAATACAGCTGGAAAACTACTGTAAAGAAAACCATGCAACAGCAACACAGGATGCTGGCTGCAATGTGTGTTACTTCATGAAAAACGACATGAAATAAAAACTGATGGCTGGTGGGAGTTGTGCATTGTAACATGTAGCTGGGGTAGGTGCAGAATACTTTAACCAGGGAATCCAAAAGCTATTGGAAACATTGGCATAAATAATTCAGATCGTAATTCAAGAGCAGAGCACAAAAGAACATCTCCTAAGGGAAGACGCATAACGGCCTCTTGCATACGCACGGTATCTCTTTCTGCGGAGGTGAAGCAGGCTGAAAACCACGGAAGACAGCCAGGAAGAGCAGAAAATTTGCTGCAGTAAATACACAAATTGCAAAGCATGTGCTAGCTTGACCTCACACATATTTTAAAACAAATACTTAAGTGTGTCCAGCGTGTACAGCGTCGGTTTCTCTTTATTGGCTCATACTCCACACTGGATTAGCACAGGAGAGAAAAAAACCTGCTTGAATATACAAGAATAAATTTTTCACACTGAAGATCACAGCTGTTGCCATCTGCCATACCCAGTGCCCTTCTTACACCAGGAACTCAGCCATCTTTCCCACATGCAGGAGCACGTCCCCACAATCCCCAGGAGACCTGCATCTCTATCAAAAGGCATTTGGAGCTAAAAGATGAATTGGCTGGCACAGGTCTCACCCTGTCCAGCAGCCCAGCAACTTGGAGATTTGGGTGCACAAATACAAAACACTTTAAAGCCAAAACACTCTCTCTAGCTGCTACTTTGCTTAGTCTTGTCTGAAAGAAATACTTGGCAATTTGAACATCTTCTCCACATCAATTCAACCAGATTTGTTTACATTCAAACTTTAAATCGAAAATATATAAAAATCCAAACTAAAATAATTGCACCGTGCTCATAATTTTTACCTAACTTTTTAAGCATCTTTTGCTCAAAATACTTATATTTTGATTATAATCCAGTATTATTTCTCAGGAGTTATAGAGCACTTTTTTCACTTGAGTGCAATGTAGTTAGCTTATCTCCTAAAAATACTTCATTCCTGATGACTAACAAAACTCACAGTGCAAAATGAGACGCAGCATCTCCCTGTGCAATGCTAGGCACCTTGGGCAGTGGTCCTCAGAAACAGGACAAACAGAGAGTGCCTAACCTTATCAGGGATGAAGCAAAGAGGAAAAGGCATCTAATTAGACCTACTCGAAGATCCAAGCACGATCTTCAAACACAAACTTTCTTCCGCAACCAAATGTCTAAGACTGACTTTCCTTTCTGTTAAAATCAATCAATCCATCAATGAAAGACTGGACTTGGCTTCAATAAGGGCTAACAGCAGAGTTGCCAGAGACCTGATGAGGAACACAGGAGACTGGGGTGTGATTCATCTGACTAAACGTGGATGTCTCTAAGGTAGACGCCCATGGCCGAGCCAAACTTGGTCCCATTTTTAGGCAACACAGAGTTAAGTCAGTATAACCAGTGAGTTCAAGGGACTGTTCATCTTATCCTAAATAAATACTTATATATTTGGTCAGAAAGGTCCCCCATTAGATTCACTGATTTTATTCACTCTATCTCCTTCAAAATAAAACAGCACCTCACGCCAGTTGTGCAGGCAGAGACGATTACAACTGCATTACAGATACACAGTTGAGGTCAGACAAATCACAGTCCACCTCTGCTCCATCCAGGTTGGCTCAACACCAGGAATTTACATCTCCCTCACCTCCAAAACAGCTCCCGTAACCCCCAGAAGAAGGGAAATGGCAGATTCGCCTGTGAAAGCTCTTCCTATGAGCAATGACACCAGTCACTGGACCAGAGACAGAGAGCCAGTCCCCACCCACAGCCCACAGCTCCTGAAGGTCATCTAAGGAGAGCTGCAGATTCCAACTTTACCTCTTCTCAAGCCCAAATGCCGAGGGATTTACGCCACACAGAGGAGCTCCGACGGGATCTACTGGCTGCGCTGGGTCCGTTGACCCAACTGGGAGGGACCATTCAAAAACTGCCACAGGGACCCCAACATTCCGAAGCATGCGGGGGGGGCTGGGCTATGCAAATGACGGAGCCCCCAACAGCTGCTTCCACCCACTGCCACCCACCAGACCTCACAGCACCGACTGCTACAACGCACCAAACCTTCGCGGGGTGATGCCCCTCCACGCTCAACTCGAGGACGCAAGCTTTGAGGGTGGCATGGGCTTGAACCCGGACATGGCATCCTCGCTGCTGGAGGGCGAGACGGGCATGTTCACCTCCCTCTGAAAGAGGGAAAAATAACATCAGAAACTCTCAACCGGACACAACAAGAGCTTGAACTCATTGAAACCAGACACAGAACATGTCTCTATGAACTTCTCATCCTACTTTTTAACAACCAAAACGCTTTAGTAGTATGCTTAAGTAGTACGCTTTAGACAACCATGATTAATTGCAAGAAATCACAGAAGATCATCTGAATGCCACTGTGAAGGCTGTTTAATGTTTAAGCAAGCTGGGAAGAGATTTTGTCAGCCAGGACTCCATCAGCACCAATTTTTGTAACACAAAACAGCTATTTTTAATCCTAAAACCATTTAATCTCAGCAGGGAAGGTAATTCACCGTATACTGGCACTCAGCTGTTCACACACACCTCCCCCCGTTTTCTTTAAAAAACCCCAACAAGTTGCACTAAGCAGGATTTCAGATGGAAGGCAAATGTAGGTAATCCTTCCAGAAATAGAGGCAGCTCAAAGCAATTGTCCTCCTGTCCCACAGGGAGCATCCCAAGAGAAGACTGAGCTCCCCAACAGGTCTTGCATGACTGCAATCCCTCCCCAGCAAGCCCAAAGAGAAATATGATGCTCTTGAAAAATCCCAGCCCTCAACACTTGAATGGTTTCCGAGCAAAAATCTGGATGAGAACAGGAGCCCCATTTGAGGCTCAGCAAAGCACAGCCTGGGAAAACCAAAGCCAGCAGATGAACTCGGAGCTTTTACAGAAGGCCTCTGCACAGCAGAAGCATCCTCACTTCCAACACCCTGGATTTTTCCCCTCCATCTACAGCACTGCTTCCCGTCTCCCCGTGCTCTCCTCTCGCCCAGGCACCTTTCCCACCCATTCCATGACTTCCCAATGCCTCTGTCTTTCTCTGTGTTTGTGGGGCACATGTTACCTCGGAAACATGGTCCCAGACGGGTCACCTGCATCTCCTTCTCTTCTTCCTCTGCTGTCACGTGACTGCTCCAGCTGCCTGAGGCACTTTTGGACCTCCAAAGCCCTTTCAGCCTGCCTCCCTTCTGCTGTTAAATCCTGTTCCTGCAAGAGAAGGGACAACCACTTGCTCTCCCCTCTGTGGCATCTTACCTGCATCTTCCTGAGCTGGTGGGACAGCTGGTGGCAACTGTCGCCATCAGCCCCGGCTGCACTGCAAGTCTTCTCCTGGCACGGGCGCAGCTCTGGGTGTGCTTGGTGCGTACCGTGCTTCCTGAAGGAGAACAGCAACAACCAAAGTGACTCCTGGGCACTGTCCTGCTGGAAGAGCCGATCTGAAGGCAAGTTTGCTGCAGGTCCTGAGGCCGGCTGGTCCAGGGCTGCTCCCTGTCCGCGGCCACAGGTCCCACGTCTGGCTCCTTCCAACAGGATTTTGGAAAGCCCGTTCCCAGCTGTGAGCGCCAGCCCAAGGGCACGGGGCACAAACAGCCCCCTCCCCCGAGGGCCCCAGCCCCCAGCTGGCCTCTGTCCCCAAACTACTAAAACTTCCAAACAGGCTCTCCCTGCAACTACCTGGCCTTTTAAGAAAACAAACTGTGTGCTCCCAGAGTCAGTAGCCTGACTAAGACTCTCAGAGGGTGATTTGGGATTCAGTTCCAGAACAAAACAATATCCATTACAGAATCTCAGCCACCACCTCCAGCATCATCATCATCACCACTGACCCACAAAAGCTGCCTTGTAAAAAATCTCACAGCTGATTAAAATTACCCTCTCCTCCCCAAATCTTTGTCCCTCTCATACCCTCAGACTACTGCAGTAATAATCACATCATGATTCTGTAATTACCACCAATCTGAATCCCCTCCAACACATTATTCCCTGAAGTGACTGACAGTACTGTTCAAAAGGGAGAACCATCACTAACCACGCACCCACCTGTTAGTCCTTCTGCCTCTGTGACTGAGCACATCTTCATGGCTATCTCTGCCTGACAGGAGATGACTGGCCTGAAAAAAAGAAAAAAAAAAAAACCCTTACATTTTCTTGGCTCTAGAGTAAGCAAGGAATTTATGATAGTGATACAAACAAGTTTAAGAGAAAGCAGGATAGCGGAAGAAGCAGAAAATATGATATGTCTCACCCACCTCTAATTTCAGAGGAAGTTCCAGGGGTGGGTTTTTGTCTTTGTCTGTGGGGTTTTCTCACCACTGCACAGCCCAAGTGAAAAAACACACACCTGTGTTTTATGTAGAACTGTAAACTACAAGAGTAACACTAGCCAGTCTATGTAATTGCACTTCTTTCCAGGACACATCGGTCACTCTTTTTACATTTCAGTGGAGAGCTTTGCGTTAAAAGTCCCTAAATTCTCATACGAAAATAGCAAAACATCACCTGTAAATCTTTGAAAGGAACAATACATTGAAGGAAAACTGTTCATATAAACTATAAATGACACTTTTTTTCCCTAGCTGACCAGGCCCGTCAACTTTTGGCAGGAACACGAGCACCCACACCCATCCGTAATCCAAAGATCTCCCTGAAAGGAGACCGAAACTGCTTCTGCAACATTTACACTGATGAAAGTTATACCTTACGGTCGAGGCCGAGAACATAACTTACAGTACAGCACGGAACCAACAGAATGAACATTGAACAAAGGCAAACAAAACAAAGCCGTAAGAAATGGGGATGCTTTGGTGCTCAAAAAGCCCCTCCTTGTGCAAAATTAGAAGCAAGAGAGAGCCTAACCCTAACAAGTATTTTACTATTCTCTATAGAAATAGCCACAAGAAAATACAGCAGTTTTCATAACAAAGCTGCCAGCTAAATTAGATGCCCTCATTTAAGGGCAACCACTTCTGGCAGCTCTTGGAGGGGTGGGACCAGAATAAATCCGGGCACTTTCATAGATTAATTTTACTTCTCCATTCTTCAAAACTGTTCCCCATCTGCAGGAATGACCATGACACCACTTCAGGCAGCAAGGCAAGAAATACTTCAGTCCAACACACAGTTTTAAACCACTCCCTCGCCCACTCTCCCCAGCTCTTCTAAGAAGCCCAAATTCACCATCTGACCTAGAGCAGAGACACACACAAGAGCCACCAGCACAACCAAGTCAGACGCGCTTGGAATTCAGGCATCCTCTTTTCATGGCACTTGCTATCCGCCCAACAGCAGCAACCCTCCAACCAAAACTTCTAACCATGTACACAGCTTTTCAACAAACAAATGTGGCGAGAGGATGTTTCTAACGTGAATGGAGGAACTCCTGTTATTTGACATAGTCACCTTTTTATTCAACAGAAAACACTAGGGTATTAAAGGAGAATCAACCATGTCCTAGCTGTGAAACAGGAAAAAAACCCCAAACACCTGATATCCCATCCAATTAGTTTCTTACTTCAACAAATACAGTACAAAGGAGAGTATGAAAATAGAACTCAACCCGTACAGCCTCAGGACGTTGCTCAACTAACAGGCACTGAGACAATCAGACACATAGTGCAAATGAGTTAAGCTGTGCTGAGTGCACTTCCAGGAACACCAATCTGATATTTCAAAGCATCTTAAGGAGAAGACGCTGAGAATTCCGTCCCTTAGAAAAAGAAAAAACACACACTTGCCCTGTGCAGTTACTTCTCCTTTTTAACTTTAGCAAATACATGTATAAAGGAAACTACAGTATTTCAAAATTAGCCAGGAAGTAAACTGTTAGGGAATGGCACTAAACAAACAGCAGGCACTGTGGACAAAGCAGGAAAATCAAACGGGGGGAATCAATTGGGCTAATTTAGCTGGCATGATTGAAGCAAGAGCCCCCTGACACACAAAGGTCTTTATATACCATAGAAACTTGAGGGCAGCAGCTGCTCTATCATGAAGAGGCAGCCCAGAGCTCATCCTATGCAACCAGAAACATCCTGTTCTCTTCTGAATCTCTCTCCTCATTCTAGGTCGGGTCAGAAAAGGGGACCCTGAGGTCTGACAGCCCCCAGATGCAATCACCCTCACGTCTGCCCTTTCCCCAAAATGGAACCCCTTTCAGTTTATCACAACTCCTACCGTACCTGCTTCACTGGCAAAGGCACCTGCTGGCCAAATCACTGGACTGAGGCAAGCTGGGCAACGTTGCCGCGTGCCGCGATGGCTGAAGGCAGAAGCGAAGCCGTGGTGGATACCACGCTAGGCAGAGAGCCAGCGGAAGGCAGTGAGCAAAAAGGCTCTGCCTTCGGTGCTGGAACTGAGGAAGTAGCTGCAGCAAGTTAAAAAGTGGCATTCAAAGACAAATCCCAGCACTCCAGCCTGCATTCAGGAACACAGTAGCATTCTCCCCTTGGTTTACAAGAACCACACCGTTAAGGACCAGTAGCATAGGTTCTTCAGCATTTGGAACAAGAACTCCACATGCAACATGTGCCAACAGAAATGCCTTGGCATAGACAGCAGCAGCTCCCGAGGGCCCATTTGCACCAAGGGTTAAGCAACCCAGGACAGCAACAATTAAATTACTTACTGGGTAGGCAGGCAGAAGTCCTCCAGCTCCCACCAGATACTGGTTAGACAACAAGGGCGGTACACCTCGGGGCATGTTTGGAGGAGCTTGGCCTGGACAATCAAAACACAGACACATTAACAAGCCATTAGAAAAGAAAAGCCTTCAGCATCCACACAAGATAGCTCACACCACTTCAAACTGCCTCCTAAGGGGCTGAAGTACCTCAGATTAAGAGTCTGGGAAGAAGTTTAGGGGACCAGGCACCCTGCAAGCCCTCACACTTGGCCCTGCTGTAAACTTCCATTACACATACTGCATCCACACCAGAAAAGGAAAACAGCACACAAATCTGCAAACTGGGGGGGGTGGGGGTGGTGGTTTTTTTGTTTTGTTTTTATGATAAGAGTGAGCTTTTATATGTTTGAAGCAAATAAATACACACTGAAAATTAAGAGTCTCACTCATGGCTTTAAAATTACAACGCAACCATTCGCTCACAGCACAGACTCCCAGCATGATACCACAGAGCAGACAACATGCTTTCTTCCATTCCCAGAGGAAAATGCAAGAACAGACTATATTAACAGTGGTACGAAGACTGGATTTGCTTTGAGATGAAGCCAAACAGAGTAAGACGCGGTACAAAAAAGAAGTAGAAGCAAAATGCACACTTTTCAAAGTTCAGTAATAGTTGGATAATGTACAATTTAGTTGATCATAAAAGCACTCATGTTGGCTACCATTACATTTCACACTTGCTTTCGCGTTCGGTTTCTTGGTTGCTCAAGGAACACTGTCATAGAACACTTCTGTAAGCTAAGGTCAAGGAAGCTGCAGTGAAAAAAACAAGAACTCAGCTAAAAAGTAACTTCACCACAAAAACAGACCTTTAAGAGAAAAGCAACAACCTGACCCAGAGAAAAAAAACTGAAGGAGATGGGATGCCTTAGCTGAACCAAGCTGAGATGAGAAAGGCTGAAGCCAAGTATCACGCAAAGAACAATGCACATTGTGGTCAATTGTTTTACATCTTTCTAAGCTGCTGGTACTTCTTCAGCAGCTGTACACAGACAGCAGCTCTCACCTATAAAAGCTTACCTCGTACACTAGCACAGATACGTCTGGGTTTGATCTGCAATTACACTTAAGGAAGGACAACTTCCTTTATGGATTCTGCTCATCAAGTAGCCCTCCTTCTCTATGCAACGGTTCACCTCAGCTAACCCAGAACTGGCAGAAAGTTCAGAGCACTTCCCACCCTCCAAAATGAGGGGAGTGGGGAGTTCCCTCAAGTTCTACCTTTTAGCACATTTCATCTGACACAAAAGCTTTTAAGTGTTTTACAAACACTGCTGCTCTTTCTTCAAGCCTTTGAAGGAGATGAAGAAGAGTGAACAGCCTTAACTGCTAGGCAATCTTTGAAATATAACGCCTACAAACAGAAAAGCACCTTTGATGCTTTTCTGCATCAAGCAGCAGCTTCTGCACCTTCTGCAGAAGCAGGTGCTCTGCTTTCCAAAGGTGAAAATACCCATCTAGGGACACAGCTCACAGCTCCTATTAAATAAAAGAGTAAGGGACTTAGTTCCTATAGTAGAGGTGTCCTTACAAACTCACACTCTCTACCAGGCAGGCTGCATACTCTGCATTGAACTTATCCATAATCCTCTACGAGCTTATCAAGATCAATTTTCATTTTATACTGACCTTGAGAGAACGCAATACAGCACAAAGGTGCCAGCTACTCAAAGAACTAATCTAAGAGTAAATAACCAAAAATAACTTTCACAAGGATCAACTTTTACATTAAATTCAAAATCAAATTCCGGGATTAGCTTTTTGGGTTTTCAAAAAACAAAACCAAAAAATCTTACTGAACTAACAATTCAGATAGTCGATTTTTACATGAGACTGTTACCATTCTCTGTCACCTGCACTCTGACACCTCCTTGTACAGAATACTACACCCTGTCAGCACAGAAAGACAGTCAACTACTAAATGAATGCAACACCATATTAGTACTGCTGCCTTTATCTAAGTAAGGAATACTTTAGAAAGTTACACTGATTATCCAACTAGTTACTAAAAAGTCAATAACTCACCTGTTCTATTACAGCCTTCTGCATAAACTGCCATCGTATATTGGCAGATACATATACACACACTCACATTTACATACACCCACAACCGTACTGATAGCTTGACAAAACAAACTGAGCTTTCATTAATTAGTCTTGCAACAGGATTTCAGGAAACCAATATTGCTCGGCTGTATTCCAAAGTTATTCACTGATAACCAACACCCCTCTTGAAATTAGTCTTCTTGGGTGGAATCCTGCCCTGTAACTCTTTGTGTTTGGAGAGCCTCTCGTGGCAACACCTACTGGAAAGACAGTAATATTCTGTCTCACACTAGAAAAATCAAACCTAGACCAGGGCCCGACAAACAAAACAAAGGGAAGCACCGCACTAAGACCAAGAAGGGTTTCAATAGCCAAGGGAGTTCCACGTGCTTTCAAAACAACCCCTATTTTAAACATATATACATATACGTATGTATAGATACACATATACGCACACAAGCACAGACTAGGTAGTAGGATATTTTTTAAAGAACAGAAATTGTAGGGTTGTGTATACACATACACACACATATGGACAGGAAAGGAAAACATGCTTGTAGGGGTGTGTGTATTCACACCCACGTCTATGTGTGGGTGTATGTGTATGTATATACACACTCTCCTACAGACAATTTTTTCTTTAACTAGTATCCCACTACCTTTTCATGAAAAAACCTGAAGTACAGAGACAGCTCTTACCAACAAGAAACACCTCCAACACCGCTCATTTGTATCTATCCATGTACTCTAGTCTTAGAAAAACAACAGCTGCTTCAAGAATTCCGTACCAATGACTCCCAGACACACGAAGTCCAAAACCAGAAGGCGGCTCACCCCACACACGCTTCGTTTCTCAGTCTCTCCCTCAGCAACTGCTGCCTCTTGCCCCCGTCTCCTCTGTCCACACGCCCCAGGATGGGAAGCCGCAAGTGCTCTTCAGGTACCCAAGCCTAAAGAGGTTTAGGATCTCTACTGCATTTGGGGAAACACAAGCCTGAGAAAGATTTGCTCCGTACCTAACCACCACTGAAACACTGAATCAAAAGGAAGACACACCAGCTCTGCCAAGCAAAGAAACTGAGGAAGTTTCTCTGCGCACAGAAGCACAGCTGGAGACACAACTCCTGCGGGCACGCGGTCAGGAGGATTGAACCTCATCCATTTGGGTCCCTTCGAGAATACCAAGCACCCAGACTCTTCTGGAGGATGCAGCATTTTACAGAGGGGACCCTCGGAAAGAATCGCAGAGGGGCACACTTATTCCCTGGGAAAGCGCTCTGACACTTACCTGCTTCCCAGATAGCGTAGGACAATTAAAATACAGCAACTCGTTAGTAAGCAGGGGCTAATTTCTGGCCCATCATGATTCTAACAACAGCCAACAAATCCCTCCACTAGTTTTGTTCAGACTGTATTTATGGCAGTTCTTTGCTCTACATTTTGGGGGAAAGCAGATCACACAGCTTGCATCTTCGATGTGGAGGGCCAGCTTTCAAAAGAATACTACAAGACCAAAAGAGCACAGCATAGTACAGCTTATATGTAAAGTAAATATTACATCACAAGCCACATTGCACGCTTCTGTCAGAGAAAATGGGCTTTATGTAGGTGCATGGGAAGTGGGCCTTTTGCTCAAAAAAAAAAAAAAAGAATCCTGATTTAAAAAGTTCATATACTAAAACAGTCACACGACGTCCTTTTTGATTCGTCTCTAAATCCACATGTAGATTTTATTCCTCCGCTGCCATCTGAAATCATACTGCTTGAGGCACTCTTCATGGAAAACCAAGAAAGCTCAACTCAGAAGGCAAAGACCCTTCTTAATGGAACTGAGCATCTGTGACTGACGCGCGGAACAAACTTTACAACTCGGAGAGTGAGTTATAAAGCAGGCATGTTTATTTCAGTGCTGGGTACACGGGGGATCGCTCCACCTATCGTGCACACTGTAAAGCTCGTTAGTGAAGTTTAAATACATGTGTGATATAAATATTCATCATATTTCCCAGAAACCTTATACATATTCATTACATTTCCAGGAAATAATTAACATATGCAAATGCCCTTTGCACAGTCGCAGTTGTTGCCTTGGGTGGTCGTCGGGTGTTCTTCGGGGGTCTTATCATCCTCTTCCGCGCTTAACCGTTCTTTACCTTTTTCAATATCTTGATATTAAACTTCTGTTTTTCCTTTGTTCTTCTTGGATCTTTCATGCCAAATAATCTTTGACCTCCAAAAGTGCTGGTCTCATGCCAACAAACCACCCCTTATCTTCTTACTTGCATTCTTAGTTTCTCTCGTCCTTGAGTCCATATCTCTGTTCTCCTGTGTTCTCACAAATCTATCTACACAGCCTTTAATTACTTCGAGTTGCAGGATGTCTTATCTCGTTAAAGAAAACCATATATTCTGCTTATACCTACTTATTGCTTACGAACTACAAAATATAATTGACATCTGGAATATGTATCAACTACCATATATCATGACTACAATACACCTTCTCCCTCTTTTAAACATCACAGCATAGTAAACACAGTTTTTAAATTCCAAGCAGAGAGATTCCAACTTTGAAGGCTACAACACGTTCTCCTTTTAGCACAAAATAACCCATTTCTTTCACTTACCCTCCTGTTTCTTCTTTTTCATGCTGCAGCACAGACAGCCAGTACCCACAGCTGCACAAAGACTCCCACCGCTCACACCAGTGTGCAAAGCACTGAGGAGCCTTGGCTCACTCTTGGCAGTACAGGAGCAATCCATCTCAAGTGCGCTACACATTTGGCATTGCGGGGTATCACAGAGCGAGACTTAGTTATTACTTTTCCTCCTAATAACAACAACAAAAGAAAAAAGAAACCCTCCTCGCTTCCACAGCTCTTCTTTCCAGGCTAGAGAATTACGGCAGCAACTACCGAGTCTAGCAGTTTACTCACGTGCTTAGAGTCTGACCGCCAACACAATCTAACAAGAAGAACTATTAAGACAAGCAGAGCTGTGTTTAAAAAAAGTGGGGTTTCTCTTTCCTCTCCTGCGGGTGTATGGCCCAGAGCAGGCTCAACTTCTGATCCTGAAAACTGCTCCTCAGTGCTTGTATGCTCACTCTGGGAAACAAAGACAGCTATTCCAATTCTTTTGCAGGTACAATCTTTGTTTACTTTCTACTTTGAATGAAAAGGAAACAGACACTTAGCATTAAATGCAGCATGATGCTCCTTACCTTGCACTCCTCTTTCTCTAATAGATCTGTATCTTAGAACATTCTGAGTGTATTCTTTCCCAAACCAGGCACTGAACATGAACCCCTACCAGTATCCCCTCACTTTCAGTAACTTTGCATACATCATCCCAGTGGTCCTCCCAAAATGTACCAGGCTGCATGGCTGCATAAAATGAACCGGCACCATTTAAAACCGTCTTTGGCCTGGAGCACACGGCACACATCTCGGTTGTTTGCTGTATTCTTGCTATGAGGCAGCAAAATTAACAAAGCCAGGCTACACAGAGGGGGGTAGTGGGAAAAGGTCTGGATCCAGCATTTGGGGGGAAGGGGGAAGGATGGGAACCTATTTGATTCTCAAAATGCAACAGCGATGTTTTCCAAATACCTTGCTGACCAGACCAAAACGAGATTGTTGAACATTAACAGCAATAAAAAGAGCACATTTCAGCATTTTAAATGTGTTGCTGTGCAAGGTGGAGAATGGACAGATCAGAGGAACATGCCACACCTTCCAGCTGCAGATGGTTGCCTAACAACTGACAGGGGAGCACGGCACTGGCTGCTGTGGGAGTCCTTGCATCGGCAAGGACACGGGCCTCATCCTAACCAGGAGACTACTGTATTTTGAGGAGTCAGTGGTCCATAGAACAGTTAACGGGAGAAGGCACGGGCCTGGCGCTGTGCAATGCTGCAAATAGAGCTTGGTCTTCAAGCCTGTGTTGTGCCGCATATACCCCTTGTTCACAGGATCACCTCAGCCAGCTCATCGTAACAAAGGAGCCTGCAGACAGCTCCTGCTACTGGCAATTACATGTCCTTGTCTCTATCACAAAGTGAAGCAAGAGGTTCTCAAGTGAACATCCTTTTCTTTGACAGCAGAAATGATGAATGGTATTATTTTGCTCTCAGAAAATCCTGGGAGAGCTCAAAAGATCAAGTTGTCTGTGGAACCTCTCCACAGGAGGGAACTGCACCACGTGCCGTGCCCTGCTCCAAGGTCCCTCTGACCACACCACTTGCGGTTCCCAGCATCTGAAGGACATAAGATTATCTAAACCATCCTCTTCTTCCTTCGGGTGTTAGCTTCAATAAATGGAATTCTAATCAACACGTTACGCAGTCCGAGGACCTTTCTTGCAGGGATCACAAAGAAAACTACGTCCAGTGCACTACCGTTTCAAACCCCAAAGAAGGGTTCCCAGTGTACTGTTTAGGGCTTAGAGTTTATTAGCTAAGGATTTAGACCTTTCCATTTAACAGGAAGTCATCAAGCCTCAGCCCCAAAGTGCTAAACTGTAAACCTTGGAACCCAAATGGTCACTGGGGATTTGAAGTTTATGGATGAGGTTAGATTTGAAATCCCAGGCCCGGATCAGTAAATGAGGAAACTGCAAACCCTGACTGGGAAATAACGAGCCCCACAAAATCAAGTAATAAACCATACCTCCTGACTGGAGAAACCCTCAAGAACAAACTCCAAACTATAAACTGTAACTGAAAAATCCTGAACCTTCAGTTTGCAACACAGCTGAAAGCACACTGAGTAGAATCCATCTATGGATCCACAGCTATATCACTAACACACTACTGAGGCACGGTCAACACCCACCGCAAGGTCCTGCGCTCCCTTTCCCACCAGATCTGTCTGCATTCCTCATCCTTAACTGCACACGGGTCTTATTCTCACCCTGAGCCCACCCTGGGGCCTACCCAGTGCTCCGCTCCCTGACCTTGACCCACCTCCAGCACACACCCCTGCATACATCTTGGTGGTCCGATTTTGGCCAGCGCTCGAGCTTACCGACTTCCTGGCACCCTCTCTCCCTCAAAGTCATTCATCCCTACGCTGGTCCCCTGCCCTGCTAAGCAAGGTCTGACTTTTTGCTTCTGCTCAGAAGAAACGACTGACCAGTGCTACGTGGCCAACTCATCTGTGAGGAACACACACATGCAAGGCACATCCCAAGACACCCTGCTGTACAAAAAGGACTGCTGAAATGTTGCACCTCACTAAGAGCCTCACTGAAACTTTTCTAATGCGACAATGGTTTTATAGAGATACTATGCATAACACCTTCAACAAAAGGTTTACTGCCTCACCTTTCTCTCCACTCCTATAGCAGCATTAGGGGGCTCAGTAGAGGTTATTTTTGTACACACACTGGAAGTTGCTCCTGGCCCTCACTGTCCCTTTGCAGCCTACTCACAGGCTCAGCAGCACTGGGGATCGGCGCTTGCTTGGTGAACTGAACATCTCGTTATTCTCATTCTCTGCACAGCCTATTTCCAAAATTGGAAACATCCAGCTAGTTCTCCCACAAGGAAGGTTCCAGACAAGAGAAGGCAAGAGGGGCTTAGGAGGAAGACGTACCACAAGACAAAGGTCACCTTTGTCTCGGCAGGAGGAGGAGGCAACACGAGGACACAGCAGGACACAGGAGGTAAAGCAGGAGGAGGCAAAAGGAGGTAGCAGGAAAAGGAGGAGGAGGAGGCAACAAGAGGCAACAGAAAGCGAAAAAGGAGGAGACCACAGGATGCCACATGAGGTAACAGGAGGCAGGCGGAGGACGAGGCAATAGACCGCCACAGGAGAAGGAAAAAAAGGAGGCAAGAGCAGGACGTAGCAGGACACACGAGACAAAAGAAGGAGGATGCAACGGGAGGCAAGAAAAAGAGAGAAAGGAGGAGACAATAGGATGCAACAGGTGGCAACACTAACAAAGAGAGAAGTAGGCAACAAGATGCTCTAGGTGGCAACAGGAGAAGGAGGAGGCAACAGGAAGCAACAGCGGGAGGAGAAATAGCGGAGGCAAGAGGAGGACACAGCAGCACGCAGGAGGTAAAGGAGGAGGAGGAGGCAACAAGAATCAACAGGAGAAGGAGGAGGAGGCAACAGGATGCCACAGGAAGCAACAGGAGGCAATAGGAGTAAGAAAAAGATGAGGCACCAGGGAACATGGGAGGACACCAGAGGTAAACTAGGAGGAGGCAACAGTATGCCATAAGATGCATGCAGAGGAAGCAGGATAAAACAGGTAATGGAGGAGGACGAGGAGGATGTAGGAATCGGTGGAGGCAACAGGAGAAATAGGAAGCAACGTGATGAGGGAGGAGGCCAAAAGGAGGCAAAAGGAAAAGGTGTCTTTGTCCTTCCCGGGCCTCCTCTTGCCTTTCCTTGCCTCCTCCTCCACTTGCTTCAGGCTTCTGCTCTTGCCTCCTGCTGCCTCCTCTTTCCTCCTCCTTCTCCTCTTCCTCCTCCTTCAGCCTCCTTTTGCCTCATGTCCTGGTTTCAGCCCAGCCGGGAGCAAAGCACCACGCAGCCGCGCACTCACTCCTCCCTCCCCGTGGCCACGCTGGGATGAGGAGAAAATACAAAGAAAGGCTCGTGGGTCGAGACAAGGACTTATGCCCACTTATGGTCACGGGCAAAAGACAGGCTCAACTTGGGGAAGAAACAAGATCAATTTGCTTTACTACCGATCCAATCGAAACAAGGCTAAGGACAAGCAAAACCACCCCTCAGAACACCTTCCCCCCAGCCCCCCCTCCTTCCCGCCTCAACTCCACTCCCGGCTCTCTCGACCTCCTCCCCCCGGCGGCGCAGGGCAACAGGCGAGGGGGGTTGGGGTCAGCTCACCACACCTTGTCTCTGCCGCTCCGTCCTCCTCGGGGGGGGAGGACTCCTCACTCGTCCCCTGCTCCACCGTGGGGTCCCTCCCACGGGAGACAGTCCTTCACCAACTGCTCCCGCGGGAGTCCTTTCTGCGGGCTGCAGTTCCTCACGAACTTCCCTGGCGCGGGGCCTTTCCGCGGGCCGCTCTTCAGTCACACACTGCTCCAGCGCGGGCTTTCCCCCGGAGTCACGGCCATTTGGGGGGGCCTCCGCTCCCCCGCTCACCTCCATGGGCTGCAGGGGGACAGCCTGCCGCCTCACCACCTCCTCAGGCGCCCCTCCTCCCCCTCCTTCTTCTTCTTCTTCCTCACCCACCTCGGTATCTGCAGAGCTCTTCCTCGCCCATTCCCATCCCCCTCCTCACTGCAGCTTCCCCGCCTTCAGCATGTTCTGCCAGAGGCGCTACCGCCGTCGCTGATTGGCTCGGCCTTCGAAGGGGCGGGTCCAACTTGGAGCCCGGCAACCTTCGAGCAGCTTCTCTCAGGAGCCACCCCTGCGGCCCGAGAAAAACCGCCCCACACAAACCCGGCACAATTACCCGTAGGCTTTTTTTAGGGCCCGCAGTTTCACCTGGGGGGTTTAAGCCCTCAGTTTTAGGGCAGAAAGCCTCTTCTCTGTAGGGCCCAAAGCCTCGTTTTCCCTTCCCAAAGTCTCAGTTTGGGCTTCCAAAGCCTCATTTGGATGGTGCACAGGCTCCGTTGCAGTTGGCAGTGTCTCCTTTTTGGAGCCCAAAGCCACCTTGTCAAGCTCCAAAGCCTCATTTTTAGGATCCGGCCAGTTGCTTTGAGGGTCCACGCTGCATCCTGAGTTTGCAAACCCTCATTTTCATGCTCCAAACCCCTCTTTCAGGGCCCAAAGCCTCATTTTTTAGCATCCAAAACTGTGATTCTAGGGTTGAAAGCCTCCTTTTGGGGGTCCAAACCCTCGCTTTTTGGGCCCGGGGACTCATTTTGAGGGTTTTAATCGCTCTTTTAGGGTAACATGCCTCACTTTTAGGTTTCAAACCTTCATTTTTAGGACCGAAAGCCACTTTTTAGAGTCCACAGCTTCGTTTATAGGGCCCAAGTACACATTTTTCTGTCCCGAAGCCTCGTTTTGACTGTCCAAAGACTCCTTTTAGCGTCCCAACCCTTATTTTTGTGAACAAATCCTCATTTTGATGGTCCAAAGCTTTATTTATAAACTTCAGAGCCTCATTTCAGGGTCCACAACCTTGTTTCTAAACTCAACTTTTGAGGCTCCGAACCTCATTTTTAGGGCCCAATGCCTCATGTTCAGGGTCCAAAGAATCATTTCCACAATCCAGCCCTTCATTTTTAGGGTCCTGAAGCCTCATTGCAAGGGCCCAAATACCCATTTTTAAGGTCCAAACCTTCCTTTTACAGCACAAACCCCACTGTTAGAGCCCCAAGCCTCATTCTTTCCCTTCCAAAGCCTCCTTTTCAGGGAACAAAGCCTCCTTTTCAGGGACCATAGGCTCATTTTTAGGATCCACTCTGCAACTAGGAGAGCCCAAGGCCTCATTTTGAGGGTCCAAATTCTCAGTTGGAGGGCCCAAAGCCTCATTTGAGAGGCCAAGCTCCTCATTTAGGGTATAAAGCGTCACTTGTTTAATGTACAGCCCCTCATTTGGAGCCTCCAAAGACCCATTTCTAGGGTGCAAAGCCTTCGTTTTTGGTACTGAAGCATCCCTTGAGGGCACAAAACCTCATTGCAGGGTTCAAAGCCTCAGTTTCATTTCCAAAGCCCCATTTTTAGGACCCAAACCCTCCACTGGAGGGTCCAAAGTCTCCTTCTCAGGGTCCAAAGGCCTCTTTTACAGCTGAGGACCTCCCCTGGAATGACCCAAGCCCTCTCCTTGGGACCAAAGCCTCATTTCTTGGGGCCCTATCGAGACCAACAGGTTCCCCTCCTTTGCAGAGCCCAAAGGGGCACGTGTAGCATCTCCCCCATCATTTTTAGTGCCCAAAGCCTCATTTGGAGGGCCAAAGTCCTCATTGTTCTGGTCCAAACCTTTTGGCCTTTTATGACCCATAGCCTTTTTTGAGGGCCCACAGTTTCATTTGGAGGGTTTAAACCCTCAGCTTTAAGGCAGAAAGCCACTCTTTTAGGGTCCAAAGTTACATTTATAGGGCAGAAAGCCTCGCTTTCCCTTCCCAAAGTCTTAGTTTGGGCTTCCAGAGCCCCATTTGAGGCTCCAAACCCTCATTCTGAGGGTCCACAGGCTCCGTTGCAGTTGGCAAAGTCTCCTTTTTAGAGCCCAAAGCCACTTTTTTAGTTGCCGAACTCGCATTTTCAATCTCCAAAGCCTCATTTTTAGGATCCGGCCAGTCGTTTTGAGCGTCCAAGCCGCATCCTCACTTTCCAAACCCTCATTTTTATGCTCCGAACCTCTCTTTTAGGGCCCAAAGCCTCATTTTTAGAGTCCAGAGCTTTGATTCTAGCATTGAAAGCCTCCTTTTTATGGTCCAAAGCCTCATTTTGAAGGCCACTCCCTTGTTGGGACACAGAAAGGACCACCAACGGCTCTGGGTGGGAACCCAAAGGCCCATCAGGAGGTCGTGAGGGGACGAGAGAATAAACGCACAGAACAAGGTGCAGCCTTCAACAGCGCCCACCTATGGGACTCACGTAAGGCATGAGTACAGCTTTACAGAGCTGGACCAGCCCCTCCAATAGCCCAGCCACAAAGCTTTCTAAACAAGGCAAAAACGTTGACTACTTTTCTCGTCCCTACTTAAGATTCCCTGTAGAACTGGGTCTTGGCCTGACCGAGGCTGTAGGAGGGAGGAAGACGAGGGAAAACTTTGCAGGGAAAACGCCCAGACACAGTATGGCCTGGCGTCAATAAATGTAGGCACAAGCAAGCCCTCAGGAGCAAACTCTTTATTGTCTGCCTGGGGGAGCTGCCCGGGGGCTCTGTGGCCCTGGAGCCGCACACCTCCTCAGGACACCCTCCACGAGGCTCCCAGCTACCGCCCTCTTTAATGACTCGGGCTGCACGGGCTCCTCCAGGACAAGCTTTAATCGCACTGGTCTGCGCCGTGCTCCTGCCTGGGTAGGGGGCTTGGAACCCGCTGGAGGCATGGGCTGTCTTGGAAACTGGGGGCCCGTGGAGGGAAGGGTGTCTGCGGTGCTCCCTGGCCGGAGTATACACAGAGTTTCCCATGCGGGCACCGAAGACCTTGCTGTGGCTCCGGAGGTGGAATCCCTGGACTCCTGAAGGCCTTCTGTTGGCCGGCAAGCACCTTGCTCAGCGCCTCGGCGGAGAGATGGGAGGAGAGTACGTGAGCTCTCCTCTTTGAGTTGTCCCGCTTCCTCTGAAGGCCTGACTATTGCAGGGAGGCTGAGAGGTGGCAAGACTTCCCTTGGTTGAAGCTTCTCTGATTTTTGCTTGGGCTTCCTTTCTTCCTCTAACTTCTTCCTCACCGTTTCCAGAATTTCAAGGACAATGGTTTTGGCACACCCGATCAATTCAGCATCCAGCTGCTGAACTCTGGAGATGGCCTTTTGGATGCTCTCCTTGGCAAGCTCACGACTCACTCGTGAGACATCAGCAGCGTTTTGCAGCGGTTGCAACACGGGCACCTTTGCTCTCTTGCCTGCTTCTGGGATCTGCCGTTCCGATGCTCTGGCTGGTCCTTGTCCTTCTGTCACGCCTTGAATCTTCAGGATCTCAGAAAACTGACAGCGGAAGTCCTGTTCAAACTGAGAAGCTACAAAGGATGACAAGGTGGAGCTAACACTTTCAACAGCCTCTTTGGTCCTTTTGTCAATAGAAGACTGTGAAGATGCTCTGTCGGAAGCTGCTAGTTCCGCCTCCCTCCATCTCTCTTCTCTGGATTTGCCTGCTCGGCTGGTTCTTCCCGCAACAAGCTCTGACACCTTCTGCCTGCCTGCTGGCCCAGGCTCGGCTGCATCAGACGTGCTGGGTACCAAGTGCTCCCCGAAGCTCTCCAACACGCTCGCCACAATCTCTTGAGCCACCAGTCTGATCTTGTCCCGGCGATCCGCAGAAGTGTCCAAAGGCTCTGGCCTTCTGGCACTGGCAAACAACCTTCCGCTGACCTCATGGGGAGCCCTCCTTAAGACGCGGACGGACTGATCCAGCGCCTTCACACGCTCCAGCACCTCCTGGACCACGGTCTCAGCCACCTCTTTAAGCTCCTGGTCTTCTGCCAGCGTAGCCCACAGCTGTTAGGCGCTTCTTCTCCGGCACACGTTGGAGGCTAAAGGGAGGAGCAGTTAATGAGTGAATGGGTTCCTTCACCTCCCTTTGCTTTCCTCTTCCTCCTCACAGGACCCCTGCCCAGACGAGTCCCTAGCAGTCAGGCTTGAAAAACTCTGGTTTCTCTGTAGGCCACCTGGCACATGGAGGTTTCTGGTCTCCTGCGGCCAGGAGCCAAGTGTTATGGGCACCTCTCAGAATCAAGCAGGTGCCATTTTGCTTAGAGCAAAGGGCACTGTAGCCCCCCCGGACCTCAGCACGGTGAACCAATAGCGGAGGGAAAGCTGTCAAAGGTACTGGACCAGGCTCTTCTGCCACGGGTCCCAGCTGCTCTTGGGGCACTGCTGCCCTCTATCAGGGTGCCCTGTTTGCCCCTTTTCAGGGCCAAATGCCAGGAACGGCTGTTCTGAGAGCAGAAAAGAAAACGATCCTTCTTCTTGAGGCACCTGGCTGTTGTCTGCCAGCCCAAGGAAATGTCCTTGGGACAGGAGGCAGCCTGAAGGTCCACCGCGGGCTGCCGGCCTCGTGCAAAGTGGGGAAGAAATTGCGAGTCAAGCACAGAGCCAGGCAGTAGCTGGAAATTGTCATTTGCTCTTTTGCAGCTTGACAGCCTGACTGCCACGGCAGAAGGAGCTTAACCCTTCACCCCGGCATAGATACCACCCCACACTATCCAGAAATGCTTCCCAAGAGGCTGTTGCAAGGGATGGAGCCGGGCAACGTTTAACAGGACCCCCACTAATGAGAACTGGGCAACAGCAGGCTCTCTGCTAAGCTAATCTCTTCTGTCAGGTGGCTGGAGATAGGATGAGAGGAAATGGCCTCAAGTAGGGGGAAGGGAGATTTAGGCTGGATATTAGGAAAACTTTCTTTACTGAGAGGGTTGTCAGCCATTGGAATAGGCTGCCCAGGGAAGTGGTTGAGTCACCATCCCTGGAGGTATTCAAAAATCGCATAGACAAGGTAGTCCAGAACATGGTTTAGTGGACATGGATGATGGTTGGACTCGATGATCTTGAAGGTCTTTTCCAACCTAAATGATTCTATGATTCTAAGAGCTGCCCTGAGCAGCAGTGGTTGGCCGTGTGTAGGGTTGGGAGAGAGTGTCAAGGGATTTCAGTGAGAAACAGAGGGAAGGTGGATGGCTTTAGCAAATCCTTAAACCATACCTGAGCCCAGAAATGGAAAGGAGTGGTTGTCTGTGGGTTGAGGAGGAGAAGGAGGAGGTTTGTCCTGGGAAGATGGCAGGAAGGAAGACCCTTCTTGTGCAAATCAGGGACGAAAGAGACATTTCCATGTTGTGTGCACGCCTCGGTAGGTGGTGAATGCCCGCTGCTGAGCGTGGCTGTGCTCAGTCATGCCCCATGAGCTGATCTTGCTCTCTTTTCCTCCTTCTGTGAGCACAGAGAGTCATCAGTAAAGCCTGGGACATCATGGGGTCAGAGTGTGGTCGGAAGGAGGGGTGGTGGTTAAAATCTGCAGGGAAAACAGGCACAGGCATAGGACAGTGTAGGGCAGCCTGTGGTCGGGATGGCCAAGGGCTTTGGTGGGGCTGGGACCCCCAGCAGAACTGAGGTCCATGTCCTCTGAGCAACGGCAGCTGTCTCTTCCACTGAGGCCCATGAGGAGACACCAGTTCCTTAAAGCCCCGGCCTTTTGCTGCCTCCTCACCCTTGGTAGAGCCTGGGAGGTGTCCTACCACTGACCGCACTCGGCATCGCAAACCCTCACATCTCACTGCCCTCAGGAAGAGCCCTGAGACACCCGTGATGAAAGGACCCTATTCCTAGGGGATGGGGGTCAGGGCTTGGCTGTCCTGCTTGATAAAACACACCAAGCAAGGGCTTTCACAGCCACCGCCACCTTCATTTTTCTACCTGTAGCCAGTGCTTCTGAGCTCTCCTTCACCCGCCCACAGGGACGGTCACCTCGTCTGCTCATCCCCTCCACGGTCTCTCCAGTGGTGGTCCTCAATGGGGCTCGCAAACACCCTCAGAAACTTGGAGGTTTGCTGCTGACTTTTGGGTTTCCGCAGCCTTGTTCCATCTTCTGTCCAGGGCTGCAGTTCGGGAACTCGGCACCAGAGGGCTCATTAACATGCAAAACTCCCTCACGAGCCACCTCTCTCTGCATCATTTTCCTTAAGTCCCCAATTCTTACGTGGTTCATCAGAGAGATTTCAGGAGTGTAGTCAAAGCAAAAAGGTTTCTCTAATAAGTAACAGTAGGAAAGGATTTCTTCTTTTTCCACTTTTCCTTATTTTTCTGCTTCCAGATTCAGTGATATCAGCAATCTGTGATTGATATTGATCCTGAGCATCTCCTAATTGAGTATGAACATAGAGGGAAGTCAAGACCCTTTACAGAGGCCACTCTATGGGCAAGTTTTGTCCTGTCCCCACCCCCCACCATTTCTCTCATCAGCCACCTGGGATTTACAGCAGCCTTGTGTGGGGACAGAATTTTTAGGAGGGCCTCTTGCGATAGGACGAGGGGGAATGGTTTTAAACTAAAAGAGGGTAGATTTAGAGTGGATATATAAGAAATTTTTCATGACGAGGGTGATGAAACACCAGAACGGGTTGCCCAGAGAGGTGGTCGATGCCCCATCCTTGGAAACATTCAAGGTCAGGTTGGACGGGGCTCTGAGCAACCTGATGAAGTTCAAGATGTCCCTGCTCAGTGCAGGGGGGTTGGACTCGACCTTGAAAGGTCCCTTCCAACCCAAACCATTCAACGATTCTATGAAATCAGAGCTTTCTCCACTCACATCCGTAGCTGCATGTCTTAACCCCTTGGCACCCATTCCCACCTGCTTTTCTTGGAGAAGGAGCTGCACCCAGACACAGGAGGATGCTTCTTAATTGCCAGCAAGCAAACCCAAATGGCAATAGTTCAATAAAAAACAAAATACATGCCTCAGGTGTATATTAAGTCCACGTTACCTCCACTGAAGTCCACTTCCCACAGTGGATGACACAATACTGGGTCAAGCACAGATGCCAAGACCCACCCAGACACCTCCTTGCTTGGACTCTCCTTGTCCACATTCACTCTTTATACACAAAAAAAGTCACACGCTGAAGCCACCAACTCCCTCGATTCACAGAGAGAAGCAAAAGTGAATGAAATGCTCTCTTTTGGATAGCCAAAACCGCACTAAATCCCACCCAATAGTGATTACAGGAGCATCTTCAAGTAGACCCTGCATCACCTAGACCCACTGTGGTGGGTTGACCCTGGCAGGTGCCCACCGAAGCCGCTCTATCACTCCACAACTCAGCTGGACAGGGGAGAGAAAATGTAACGAAAGGCTCATGGGTGAAGATAAGGACAGGGAGAGATCACTCAGCTAATTACCATCACGGGCAAAATAGACTCGACTTGGGGAAATTTGATTTCTTACGAATCAAATCAGAACAGGATAATGAGAAATAAGAACAAATCCTGAATCACCTTCCCCCCACCCCTCCCTTCTTCCCAGGCACAGCTTTCCTCCCAGATTCTCTACCTGCCCCCCTACAGCAACGCAGGGGGATGGGGAATGGGGAATGTGTGTTGGTGTCAGTTCATCACATGTTGTCTCTGCTGCTCCTTCCTCCTCAGGGGCAGGACTTCTCACACTCTTCCGTGGGGTCCCTCCCACGGGAGACAGTTCTCCATGAACTTCTCTGTCATGGTTTCAGCTGGAATAGAGTTAATTGTCTTCCTAGTAGCTGGTACAGTGCTATGGTTTGGAGCTAGGTGTGAGAAGAATGTTGATAACACTGATGTTGTCAGCTGTTGCTAAGTAATGTTTAGTCTCAAGTCAAGGATTTTTTCAGTTTCTGATGCCCAGCCAGCGAGAAGGTTGGAGGGGCACAAGAAGTTGGCCCAGGACACAGCCAGGGCAGCTGACCCAAAGTGGCCAACGGGGTATTCCATACCAGGTGATGTCATGTCTAGTATAGAAACTGGGGGAGTGCGGCTGGGGGGAATCGCCACTCGGGGACTAACTGGGAGTCGATCAGCAGGTGGTGAGCAATTGCATTGTGCATCATTTGGATATTCCAATCCTTTTATTATTATTGTTGTCATTTTATTAGTGCTATGATTATTAGTTCCTTCTTTTCTGTTCTATTAAACCATTCTTATCTTATCTCAACCCGCCAGTTTTACTTCTTTTCCCGATTTTCTCCCCCATCCCACTGGGTGGTGGGGAAAGGGAGTGAGCATCTGCATCGTGCTTAGTTGCTGGCTGGGGTTAAACCGTGACAGTAGGATATTAAAGGGTAAAAACACCGGTAGGGGTGTGCGCATATACACACACACTTATAATATATACATCTGTCTGTGCATGTGCAGATATATACACACAACCCTACAGACAATTTTTTAACTAATACCCTACTACCTTTTAAAGAAAAAAACTGAAGTACAGAAACAACTCTTACTAACAAGAAACATCTACAACACCATTTATTTCTATTGACCAATTTCCTCTATTTTTACAAAAAAAAGAAGTCCTCTGTCAGTTAATATTGCAAACCTGAAGACACCAAGGGAGCTGCCCCTGTGGTAGCAGCTGCTAGAGACACACTGGTAACGCTCAGGCCAAGGCTGTTTGCAGTGCTCATACTGCTTGCCATGCTGACAACCAAAGAGGTGGTGCAGGGGGCTGAGGTCGACGCAGCCGAAAAGGTTCTTGAGGGCTGGAGCAAAGTTGTGTTCTCAGCGCTGGTGTGCTAGAAAGGAGACTAAAAGAATGAGGATCACAGAGCAAATAAACCACAGTGGAAGATGCTGGGGGAAAGAAAAAAAAACCCAAACCAACAAATATTTACTAGTGCCCCTCGAAGAAGAAAGGAAAAATAAAATTAAATATATAGCTGAATGGAACCACAGAATAAATTATATTTAGCATGGCAATTACAGTTTCTCCCAGACTATATGTATTACTATGAACAACCTATATTTGTGTGGTCAACAACCCGGCCTCATAAACATCCCTGTAATTAATTTGAAAGAACAAAAACCAGGGGTAAATAAATGCAGTGTTATTTTTGCTCCCTTTAACAGAGTGTTTGGCTCCTTAGCTATATACAGACAGTTGACTCCCCACACCTGATGAAGCAGGAATCTCCAGCTAGGGATGAAGATACTGGCTGTCTTCCAACCCAGAGCTTTCTCATGCAGTGTGCACAGCAGTGTTTTATGAACAGAAGTTTGGGATCTTCATAAATTCCTGTTCGGGCTCAGTAAGACGGAGGGGAGACAGAATTCTCTGTGGCTCCCTTTACAAGAGGGTCTCCATCTTTGCTCACAATACGCTCAAGCAGCAGAGACTGATCAACAGCTTTATTCCAGAAATCGAGGAAGATTCGCACTCCTAAAGCTGGAGAGAAGGGATATGACAACTTCCCTCAACTGAGTGTTTCGTCCACTTTTAGTTGAGGGGCTTTAAGCAACTCATTAAGCAATAGCTCATTCTTAGGCCCTGGAAGCACCCTCATTGTGCTTGTTCAGTGCATTGAACAAGCTTTGATTACAAGAATACGTTTATTAAATTTGGGAACATGCAATAATACATTCATAGCAACACAGTAGAGTTAAGAGTCAAAAACCCAATCTCACAGCTTTCTTACAGGCAAAGCTTCCACTTGGTTTGGGTTTTTTTGGTTTTGTTTTGTTTTGGTTCTTTTGGTAAGTTATAAATGTATTGAACAAAACCTACACTGGGTTGCTTTATAGAGTGTTATCCTACATAGCAGAAAAGGTACAGTCGTGGTAAAGACCTGCAAAAACACTCAAAATGAATGGGGAAAATTAACCTATGCTATACCATCTAGAACAAACCAGAAGTGAATGTAATGACCTGTTACAAGTCTTGCCAGAAATACTTAAGACTTCTGCTTTCATATATACTATCCAGAAGCAGGACCAACTTTCAGTTTCCTGACAGTCTAATGCCTGCCTCATTTGGGAGAGCAGAAAATATGTAACTTAAACCAGCCGTTACTTCTTTAGCTTAGTAATCAGAAATCGCTGTTGCATTGCTCACAACGACAGGTTTACGCCCTTCTGCTCAAGTAGTAGCAAAGGCTGTACATAATAAGATGTAAATTCAATATCAAAGAAGTAAGAGAGAAAAGACAGCCCAACAAAAATCGCAACGAAGACACCAAAGCAGTGCTGAAGGCAGACAGCCAAGCACTGCTACGTCAAGCGATTCACAAAACCTCACCTTTTCTTCTTTGTGTGCATGCACTTGGCTACAGCGTTGATGATAACGTTCTCTTCTTGCCAAGTGAGCGCACAGGAAAAATGGAGCAGAACTAAAACTGCAGGGACAAAATAAATTACAGCATTTTCTAGCTTTAGTTAACGCTGTAGCAAGCAGGTTTTATTTTTGTCATATTACCCTCAACGCACTTGGTTGGTTATGGCTAGTCAACACGTCCTATTTTAAGGCCACATGTTCAGTCACTCCAAGTTTGCCAGAAACTTTTCTTTGGTGCAAGATTACATATAGTGGGCCGCCAGCTGATTTTCAGGAAAAACAGAACAGAAATGACTCAGTCCTTGCTAAGAATGATCATGAGGAACACAGGCTGCTTTAATTAGATTCAAAGAATTTTTAAAACTTTCTAAATAAAAGTCTTAACTTCTCCACATTTCAGAAACAGGGACGTTAAATTTAGCACAGAGGCTATGCTGGTGTCACTCTTGGACTTTCTGCTCTTCCTTTGGAAACACGCACGTACCTGGGCATGTGTGGAACCTTGGAAAAGGGTGAACTTACACATGCTTGCCAGACTTGCTTAGTAGCCAAATTTTTCAGCTTTCTCTCCATTGCACGTACTGCGGAGAGTGAGCTGGATGGTCCCCGCAGCAGGCGGCTGATTGCCAGGCTGCCACACACTAAAACCAAAACAGGGTAGGTTAGCTCTCCTCTGGTTTCAGGATTCCTGGCATTTTCACTCCACCAGCACAGAATAAAGTACCAACCGGTTCAAATGCAGAGGAAGCAAAGACGGATTGCGGTGAGAAAGGAAGACGGGCAAGAGTCTGAGGTCAGCCGAAACGAGGAGAGATGAGGTGTGAGTAAGAAACAAGGTTGGGTGAAGAGAGCAGGCGATTCAGACAGGGTCTTCCCAGCAAAGAGGAACTGCCCAGGGACGAGCAGTCCCAGTCTGATTTTCTTGATTTCGAGCCCTTTCCTGAAGGTCAGACAGCCGAGAGCTCAACAGGCTGCATCTTCTGCCACAAGGTAAGCATCAGCCCCCAGGCTACCGTTTTGCCAAGAGCCCCCCCCCAAACTACACAAGGTGCAGCAGCCTGGAGCCCCGAGCCCTCGGGCCACGCTCGGAGCTGGGCACCCCAGGGGTAGATGGTGGCTGAAGAAACCCTCAGGCACAGGGAAGGGGAGGGAGTCCATGCTGACCAGCATGCTAGGAGGCAGCAGGCAGTGCTCAAGAGCCCACCCCTGGCCTCCTTCTCGGAAAACACCCCACTGGACTCTGCTTAGTCCAACCTGGCCCCGCAGGACTCGAGGAAAGGCAGAGCAACAGCAGAGCTGGCCAGGAAGCAGGGGGCTGCGGCTGGTCCCCCCAACCCCTCTATTACTTGCTCTCTCTAGTTTCTACAGGGACATCCATTGCAACAGCAGAAGCGGAGGCGACTTCACATGAACCACTCCTTTGCTTAGACCTAACAAGTCAAACCACAGGAGACGTTAATTCCTGCAATGGAACGTCTTGCTCAAAGTTACTAGCCATACACAATTTCAATGCAGAGCTGCTCCTCTTTAAGGAGATTGATCATGCATCCCTCACCCCCTCCAGCCGGACCTCCAAGCCACACACCCAGCGACCAGCTAAGAAAGCAGACAGAAAACAGCAAAGTTTGCAGGAAGTCTGGTATCAAGGAACCTCCCTCACCTTCAAGTCCAAGATATTTTCTGGCTCTGGTCATCTTGTGTTCAGCATGATCACAATTAAATACATTCAATATTGGGTTTAGGGTCTTAGGGGGATGTATTGTGGTAGAAGCAAGAGAAAACAATGTGTTTGTTACTGGGTTTTGGTTTAGTTTAGGCATTTACTTACTTGGGGTTTGGGGATAACCGTGAGCATCTTGCAAAGCTAGCACGATTGCTTTACTTTTCAGTAAAAATACAAATGAGAAAGAAGGCCACGCACAGCTTTTCTCTCCTTCAGGTATTCCAGAAAGAACTTGCCCTACCACCAGCTCCATCTGGCAAATGAATAAAAATCTCTGTCCCCAGATGATCAGTGGTAAGACACTATGCCAGGAAGTGATGTGATGATGCAATTGGTAACAGCTAAGAAGTGCTTCTTCTAGCACTGACTCTTGGTGACCTACGCTGGACCACATTCAGACAGGACTGCTAGAGTCAACAGCAGCTGCAAAGTTAGAACCGCAGACGTTTCCCAGAGCATATAAAAGCCTGCCGGAAGGATTCACCCAAAAGGACAGGAGCCACGCTTGGCAATATTGTCTCTAGCTTGGGTTGTTTCCTTCTGTGTATTGTAGGGAGAGGAGTCTATGCATGAGGAACTTGCCTTTCAATCACTTTGACAGAAGACTTGCTCCATAAACAAAGGAAAACATTTCAGTTGAATTGGTGCAGTCTGAACTTTATTTAAAACAGCGGTAATCTAATCTGCATAGTCCTGGGGCAGCATCCAACCTCTGCAATAGCCAGGGAAACTCCAGAACAGCAACATCACTCTGCACTGGGCCAAGCGTTGAGTCAGGGTAGATTAAAATAAAGCGTGTCATCTGACCTATGCCGGATCAAGTCCAGCAAACTAGTAACCTGACTTCTTCCTAAACTTCTTCTTAAGACCCTAAGAGTGAGGGGGGAAAAAAAACAACAACAAAAAAAAGCACAATTAGAAGATAATTCTGCAAAGCAAGAGTTAAAAAAAAAAAATCCGTGTAAAGGCATATACTTTGATATCAATTAGCTAGGTAAGTTTGAGACCAGTTGCAGAAATGCATGTGCTGACTAGAGGTTAAGGGCACAACAGCCTTCAAGAGTCTTGGAATACTCAAGTGGAAGAATTCGTTTAAAAGCATGGTAATATTACAGGCTTGTAGACCATTACAAAGCACTTTTCATAGTTGCTTTGCTGTTTATCTTATCACCTACTTCAGCTTTAATTCCTTCAAATTCATGATGGAGTTTTATTTACACAAGTGCTGAAGTTGTATACCTACTGTAACTAGTACACACACTTGACAGTATTGAAAGACCATGGTTTTAACACAGGTCACAAAACCAAGGTAACCATTTTATAAACTCAAGGTGTAGCTCTGCTAAAAGCCACTTAACTAACATGGGTTCTCTTTCTTAACTTTAACCTGTGAGTAAACCTAAGCCTTGCCCTCTTAAGTTTGGGGGTTTTTTCGAGGGGAGAAGGAAGAATAAGACCTCTCAAACCCACTAAGGCACATTTTCTAAGAGATGAATTGCACTTGAAGCAAGCTGGAAACCAGAGGTAATAAGGAAAAAAGGTAAGATTATTGACATGGTCATGCTTTCTCCACAAGTCTGGAATACTAGCGGTAGGGGGAATGCTGGAGAATGAAGTCCGTGCAAGATAGCTACATGCCCCTTCGGTCTTGTCACTAGGGTTTGAGGTGGATGCTTAAGATGATCAGAGCTCAGAATTGTGGTTTAAGCCAAGCAACTAATTTTAAAAGAAGTCGGGGTATCTGTTGTCCACACAGCAAACTGGGACTTCAGCTGTCAACGCAGTTTGCAAGCTGCACTATTCAGAGGGTGTTAAGTCAAAACCTGGAAATACTAGAAGCAGGAAAGCAGTGTTCCTAGTCTCCTCAAATTTACTCTACCATGACATCATCATTTTGTAGAACATATTTTTTGTGGCACTGCCCCCATCGCCCCCCCCCTCCACAACCTTACATTTGGTTTAGTTGTTTGGGGTTTTTAAGCACATCCCACGTGCATTTTAAAAAAAAAAACCAAAACAAAAAAGAGACTGAAGATTTTAAATTTCTCTTTGGAAGACAGTAATTTACAGTCCATACAAAAATACTCTGGAAAAACATACAACTTCATTTACAAAAACACCAAGTTATAAAGAAATTACAATAGAGAGATAGCACAACATTTGTTTCATAGGATCAGAATTTCTCCCCACCCCTCAAAAAACCCTCATGCACTTAACTGGGTAAGCAGTGTTACCGGTTTACAGAACCAGACCTTCAGACTACTACAAGTTTTCATGTAACCACGTAGAACAGCTTTCAGGGTTTATCTGAAAACACTCTCTGCATGCCAATTCCTTTCAAGACTCTACCTTGCAGGTGGGTAGCAGTGTCACAACAGCCTTGGCTATTGCAATGTTTAAGTACATCTTCGGCTGTGTGTTCTGAGTTTAGCTTTCCTACCCAGCGACAACAACAAAACCCTCAAGTCTCATGCTGGAGCAGTCTCAAGACAAAAATCAGATACAACGGCATGGGACACGTCTATCATCTCCATACCTTGGAAGCATCCTCTGCTGCATTTTCTTCAATACTTAAATTATTTATGGGCCTCCATGGGAGCCAATACTTGTGTAGTGCGTGGCCGTGTTAGGCAGGGGACAGCTGCTAGCTGAGGAAGCTGAGCACCATTGTGATAGATGCACAGGAGTGTATGTGCCAAACGGGAAAATAGTGTAAGAGAAGAATAATATACGCACATGCACCAGGAAACCGCAAATGAATACAAGCACGTTCATACACACTTGAAACCACAACGTGGTTGCAGTAACTAGTTAACCTGTTTACATACATTCTGAATCCAAGTCACAGGGCAGCTTGGGTTTTGTGGCCTTTTCCAAAGCTGTTTCAGCTAGTGACAGTCAAGACTTTTTAAAAGACTAATAGGGATAACTCTTACAAGAATATATTTGGGAAATGAAGACTGAAAAAAGTTAAACTAAAAAGCATATTTTTGTTTACATCAATAAACACGTAGAGTATTGATGTGAGGTAGTCTAGGCACTAGAAGAGTCCATTCAGCTTTTCAGTCAGACCACTGAGTAAAACCCCTTCCTAATTACATTGTCTGTAGATCTGCTGCTGACATCTTCTGGATTGCCACCGCCTTTGAATGCTGAACCCTGGCCAGTTAACTAGAAGAACAGAATACACAGACTCAAAATAATTGCTATTCTAAAGTTACCTTCATATTTGAGTACAGCTTCCAGTCAACACATTAAATGTATTAGTGGCCATTCTTAAAACAACATTTAGACAAGACTACCCTTACCACACAGGAATCTCAAGCCTCGCAAAAAGTCGTACTACCCAAACCTTGAAATCTGTACCTGAAGTATTCCATAGTAGGTAACACTTCTGCAAGCTGATTCTTTACAAGTGTCAAAATTGAGTTTTTTCTAGTTGTTCTTTGCCTCTGCCTCAAATCAGAGGTCAAGCCACACAAACAGCTCTTTAAGGAGAGTTATGTATAGCAAGAAAACAAATCAAGCATTAATCGAAAGCTTCCACAGAAACAAGATTTAACAAACAACTCCACACGGTCATTTCAGCAGTGGACAACCTGTTGAGTAGGCTGCTGATTTCGAAAGCAGCAAAACTATCAAGAGGCATTCAAAAATCATCTGCCAGAACAAGATTAGCTCATACTTCTACATCTATAAGATTCATATCCTCTTCCTTTTGAGATTTGGGGTTTTTTTCTGAATTAAGAACTGCTTCCAAATAAGCCAGTTCATTGAGCAATCGGTCAGTGCAGTAATATACAAGTACAGTAGTATTTAGAGAGCCTGCCACCAGACCAGAAACAGTCACTAGTGCCAGATCTTGGGAAAAAAAATTTGTTTCATAGCTATACAGTACGTTCAAGACAATTTCTCACACCTACCTCCTAGTAAAACTAGCATTATGCTTAAATTTAGATTCCTGAATCCATTGGGGATGTATATAGCATTTCTTCTCAGTTATGTCATTCACTGTACATCAAGAATTAATTCTACTTCAGACCCTCCCTGGCCTAGCCCCCCTTCCTTACCTTTTCTCCGTCTGCTAGTGTTTTGGGGCGTTCTTCTGATGTAGGTGAATGAGGCCCTTCAGTGGTCAGTGAATAAGGTCGTTTAGGTGCAGTGTTCTTAGGATCTGTAATTCAAGTCCCACTTAATTCATGCTGTCCTTGGACAAAACGTGCTCCTGGTTGAGAAACTGTGTTACGTCCTGGAATGGTGCTGCCAACTGGAGGTCCCAATGTTCTTATTGCAACTGTAGCCTCCGTTTCTGTAAGAGACACCGCGCTTCTAGAGTTCAGCCATGAAATTAAAGACTGCATTCCACCCGCTACTTCAATACATACTTGAATCAGTAACAGGAATGGAGAGTCCCTTAGACACTGATGGCACAGCTACACGAGGTAGCTTCTCGCTCTTGTTAGCACCGTTAGATTTCTGGTACACAGCATTTCTGTAAGACTCAGACGCTAGAGTTATAAAATGCTAGTTTGTAAAATACTATACATTTCCTTTCCAGAAAGCCCACGCAAGACAAATGTCTGTCTTCTTAGCTCATTGTCACAGCTCTACCAAACAACAAACTCACGGGCAATCTAGCAGGAGATCTTCATTTTGCTGAACTTCAGACCGCAAATTTAAAACTTAAGCCTTTTCTTTAGTCAGTCTCTATGTACTTGTACTGTCTTCCAGCTTAGTACATTCAGCACTCTGTACATTCATGAAAAGCAGTATCTGCTCGACCCATACGGGCATCCCATTTTATTTTATTTTTAATGCTACTCCTACAGTACCAAACGGTCTGATCACAGCAGGCATTACACATTTGGTACTCTTGGGCTATTACTCTCAAGATTACATATTCCTCCTGGGCTGAAGTAGCTTATGAACAAGCAGACCTCCCAGGAAGTGACACACACTTTTACTGCCCGAGTTCTCATACTGCTGCACCAAGGCACCAGCAGCTCTAGGGTTGCTGTGATCAAGATCAGCACTTCATTAGAACATAACACTGCTTGGCATTAACCATACTTTTTGTTAGAAGGAACAAAATGACCTACATAGAAAACATTCCGGCTTCAAGTTACACACTAACCCAAGGGGATCTACATTCAAGACCAAGTAATTCCTCCGGTATCAACTTCTCCTTTCTTCCTACATGTCTTCATGTATATTAGATTCATTTTTTCAAGGATTTCTTTAACCTGCCTCCCCCCACGAGCCCAAAGGAGATGACAGCTTTGTTCCTGAAGCCATTAGAGCCCTCCACATGCTTATGAACAACACAGATTCAAACAAGAAATCCCACACCTCATTCACATTGCGAGTCAGTTAAAAAGCAGCTTCTTCGCAGCTTTAAGGTTATGGTGCTAACCTTTCTCTCTCGGCTGTAGAGGTGTCCACTTTAGAAATCTTATGTAACGAAGGGGAATTATCTGGTGTTCTGGAGTCCCTGTCTCTGGAACTGTCCAAACAGCTTCCATCTGAAGAAGTCCTTTTGCGCTGAAGCCCACCAGCATTTTGACTAGTACCTGGCATGCTTTGCTGAAACAACAACAACAAAATAATGAAGTCTTCAAGTAATTATTAAAGCAAAAAAAAAAAACATTGCCAGAGAGCCCAATTTTTATTATACCTTCTTTCTTTTCTGTAAGGTTTCCGCAGGCAAAAAATAGTGGAGGTGCTTTCTCTTCACATGAGCTGCCTCAATCTTCATACCTTCCTTTAGCACATTGAGGTTGTTAGCCTGGCTGTAAACTAACAGGAAATTTAGTGTTGTAGCTTAGTGGGAATGTTTGCATTGGGTATTTGTCAAAGTTACATATGGTTTCTTTAGAAACAGCAAGCCTTGAACTCTGCCCAGCCCAAACAAAGAACAAGAAGTGGTCTCAAGATGAATGTGACCCAAGATGCCCATTTCACATCCAGTACACACCAGATACGTAACAGCTATTTTAAGTTCAAACATGCATTTATGTGCTCAGTTACAGCTGTGGTTTGCTAGTCATGCACCTCACCTCTGAGCTGATTTTAACCTGGAAGAGATCATACTCCTTAACCCTTAGTTTGCTGGTTGAAGATAGATCTAGATGACTTTCTCAGTCAACCCAATTGTGCTCAGCTGATGAGAGAACAGACACCTCACTCAAGATTCAGACTCATTTTATTTGATATTTACAGTGGCGATTGTGGGGTTTTGCCTAATAGTTCTGTAACATCATACAACTTTTCAGTAATTTAGGTGTTAAAACCCTACCTGTCCAAGACAGACTGGATTTGAGGGACATCTGACTTATCAGAACCACTACAATTTAAACCAGTTCTTCTTAACTGCCTGCAAACAGCCTTTCCTGCAACTAAAAACCCCTACAGTAGCACAGCAGTTTTTACAGAATTAAGTCACATTTAGACAAGTTTACACAAGCCTGTCGTGAGCATAGCTGGAAAGTCAGCTTACTAACATACAGAGTGGGAATCAAAGTAAGGACATGCAACCAAAACAAAAAGGCTTACAACAAGTCTTTCTGCAGGAGACCTAGAAGTGAAATAAAAGCACAAATATGAACATTCACACCAGTAGGAACAGTTGCTTCAAAGTAAATTCAGTAATGTTTTTATGCAAAAGTGAGATAAAGTTCATTTATCAAAAGCCTTCCAAACTGTGAGCCTTACACTCTTGAGCCCATCAACTTTGCCCTCTAAAAACATTCTCTCAAAGTCACGGCACATGATAAAAGCTTTCTTGCACATAACTACTGCTCACTCCCACATTTGCCAAAGGATACCACACCTCTCAAGAAATACCTTTTCTGGTCAAGCTCTCTGGGTTCAAACCCTATATCTGAAACATACTATAGGCTGTGCTTCACTAAACTGAGAGCACACAGCTATGCTAATCAAGTTTGTGCACAGAAATACAGGATTTAACATTAGTTCTAGCCTCTCAGCAGTACACAAACCTTGTTGACATGATTTACATTTGCCACAACATTCAAACACAGTGCTACTGGATCTAACGTACAAGACAAGCATCAGTTCAGGTAACAGTGCAAGTCTGAGGAAGTCACCCCACCTGGCTTGAAACTCAGACAAGAGTTTTGATGCCTTTTTTCTGTGCTTTTCTCATATCCCAAAGCATGAGCTAAAAAGAAGGTCTGCTTTCACTGCATTTACTCATGTTGTCCGAGCAACACAACACACAGCTCATGCTGGTACCATGGAGAAATGTTTGTTTGCACTGATGAAGAGTTTAAAGGAGTCCACTGTTTAGAACTTTTTGGCCAAACACACTTGTCACTTCAGAAGAGTAACCTGATTTCCTTAGTTTGTCATTATGATAGCAAGGCATGAGCCTCACAGCACACATGCACTTCTGAAAGGCACAAGAGCAGTCAGCTTGGGAAGAAGTAAACAGACTGTGGAAACGACCTCTACTTTCAAATGACTGCTCACCCCCAAACCCCTTTATTCTAGCATTATCTAACAACACTTGCGACATTACTTTATTTCTGCATCTATCAAAAGGAATAACGGAAGATGAACACAGAGCTTGACGTGCAAGACTGCATGTCACTACAATGTGACCACTCACGGCCTTTCAAAGTTCTGGGATGGTATCATACACAAACTCTTATTTTTGGAAACAATACTGTCAACAGGCATTCACAACTTATTTTAGAGCCTGATACAGTTCATTCCCACTTTCAAAGTTTGTCAACTGACAAGCGGTTTTGAAAAGTGTAGCTACACCCAGTAAATGGACATCTCTCTCCTGGCTTCACATCTGACTGTCCACTTCAGGAATCACAGTTCCTTTGTGCGTGTTTACTATGATCTGCAGAACTGTCATTTCACATATGCGATATGGTATATAGGACTGTAGTACACACTTTTGTTTCAAGGTGGACTTACATTGCCAAAGTGTCAAAATAGTATGTTTTTAAGGCTAATCTTCTACGTGTCACGCTCTACAGAAATAGCTAATAGCCAATACCAGAAGGAAGCACAATTCACTTTGCAAAGCAACATGCACTAGAATAAAAAAATGAAACCCTACGAGACTAGAGCAAAATAGAGGCTTACCTGTATCGTTGAATGACTGTATAACATACGTTAAATCAACGTTAACACTTCCTGCATTTTCCACTTTCCTAAACGCGATTCCAAGAAACCACATTGACACATAGCCACTCCTAAAAAGACAGATTCACAAATCTATCATTTATGCACAGATGCCAGTTATTTGGATGCTAGTATCTACTCTCAAGAAGGGATTAAGCAAAACAGTTTAGTTGTACGCAGCAGCTAAACATTGGAGTCAGCCCATACTCAAGTTCTCCGAGAACCCCTCCCTCAAGTTCTCCCTTCTTTAAAAAGATCCTACATGCTCAGAACCTTGCCCGTCAGACCTCGTACCTACAAAACAGTAGGTACGTAACTGAACATCTCTCACGGGTAAGCTGAGGTGAAGGAATATAAACAAGGTACAATACATCGGCCAAACTCTACTTCAGAAAAGTAATGAAACTCACTGTTTACAAAGGTCTCGGCTGCCAGGGAAAGACTGTGGCATTACATGTGCAATAGATATAAATTCATTCCTCTCCAAGTGGCCAACCAGCACACGAATTTTAGATTCCACAAGGCCAATCCTGATAAGAACAAGAGACATTTACTCATTTTTGACTGGATCCAGCACAGTAGTTATATGCCCTTTTATAATACAATGCTAATACAAAAATGCTAACCAGTCAGTAAGTAGTAAGATTCATTCAGCTGAGCAGATACTAGATATTTATATCACACACACTGGAGCTGGAGATGTTTCCAGGGACACTGGCACTTTAAAGGTTCCAAAGACAGAGGCAGTAAGTTTAACTTGTAGTCTTAACAGGTCAGACACAACACTTCAACATATAACCTATGATGAAAATATCAACAAGCAGCAGATTCCCAGCACCTCTGGCTGCATTTTGAAGTGCACCAAAACTCCTTTTTACCCCAAAGGTCAAGGAGAACAACAGTTTAGAAAAGGCTCAAGCACAACTCTTCCATTACACCTGAGTAAAGATGCTAGTCTTCCTGCAGATTGATCTGTGAAAAGAGTTTACCCTTTTCCAGCCAAACTGAAAAATATAGTTCCTTTAATAAACAAATGATCTAGTCAACACAGTCTCATCAGAAACTTACCCAAGAAATGTATCATGACCACAAAGGCTCTTCTTTTAAATGAAGTACTGGCATTTTACCCTTCTACCTAAAACATTGCTAGCTTTGAAGGCAGTCAGAACTCTGTACGTTCTTCACAAGTATCTTACGTTGATGAACAACAGAGATGTGCCATCTATTCCCAAATCCATTCAAGAGTTGGTGAACTAAACTTGTTCTTATAGCAAATGGAAGCAAGTTTGTCTTCTGCTTTTCATTTTCCCTGATGCAAAACTAAGCCCCGTTTGCTGCCATTTCTGTCACTGCAAAAACATCAGCTTTTACTGCAGCCACAACTTTCCTCATCTTTATTGTGAGATACAATAAGCTTTATTCACTTAAAACATTTCACATTAAAAACTATTTGGCTCTAAGCCCTCTGCCCATAACTCCTTGTTGTATACCTAACTGCGACTGCCATCAAGCTGTAGCTGACACGATTTTTAAGTGAACAAATTTAAAAGTTCAGGTAAGAGGTATTACCTACTAGAGCTACTTTTAAACAGGAAATGTCTTTCAGAGGTAGCGCAAGAATTAAATCATTTGCCTTAAAGCGCAAGCCAAACTTTGAAGTATAACCAAGGTGCCCGCAGAACAGGGGTCTGGTACACACAGCTATTTTGCTTGCTTACTTGAGCAAGGCAGGCAAAGCACTCATTTCTTCAGAATAAGAACACCACACACATTACAGTACCTTAATTCCTCACCGTTTCCCCTTATTTCAAGACTCACAGTTAGTCAGCCCATTCACACAGGTTCAACAAGTTATTATTGGCGTGTCTCCCTTGAGGCAGTGACAAATATCATGTCAGAAGCAGTCATTTTCTCTAACCACAATTGAAGTGGTTCTCACATTACATTTCACTAAGTAGATCAGCACTCCTGCAATTTACCTATCCACTACCAAGCGTGCTGAGATGATCATTTCCAGCACTAAACACAAGATGCCTGAGCACACTACTAGATTAAAACTTAGTAAACACTGTTTATCAGCATTCAGGTGCTCTGTGCAGATGGTCAGGTTTCACCCCAATTAAACAGCCTTGTTTCACTTCACTGGAGAACAGTAGGCTCTGGAACAGGCTGACCACATAACCAGAGCAACTTAGCACTGAGTGCAATCTAGTCCTAAATTAAATATTACATCCAGTAAAAAAGCTATGAAACCAAGTCTTCTAAGGCTCTACAGCAGTCGTCTTCAAAGTGTCGGCGGGGATGTACCCCAGGGGGTGCACAAGACAATCCACTGGGTCCGGGAAGAAAAGACTAGAACTTCAGTAATGTGTACGTAACTTGTAAAGAAGTAGATATAGACTGCAACTATGTGTTCAAAAATTATTTTTTTTTTTTTTTGCTCACAGGAGTGCACAAAAGTTTGGAGACCACTGCTCTATAAGTCACTAAAAGATCAAGCTCTCCAGTGTCCACTACACATCTGATGACATCAAGTAATCCCCACTTACTTCAGTCTCTGCAACAAGGAACATCTTCCTAACGGAAGTAGCCTTGGCTAAGTAGTCTCCTTAGACTCCTGGCATCTGCTTCTCCACATGACACAGAGCATACGCACACTAACCCTCGTCGTTCCTTCTCATCATGACTTGGGTCTTTAGGTTAACTTCTTAAACAGCAAGATGACTTATGTTAACTTCCCTTCACAAGAAAGCTTTCAGTTTTGCTGAGGAACTGTCTACTTAACTCCGTACTGTATTCCATGCCTAGTTGCACAGTTGAATACTTTGCTTTTGTGAACTGTATTAACCAAATGAAGCGCAACACGGAATTGAGCGTCAATGATGTATTGAACCCACACTCAAAGCAAGACTTACCACTCTAAGTGATGCTCTTCAGTAGAGGCACTAGCAGTCAGCACAATATAATGTCTAGAAGAAAAGAAAAATTAATATCCTAGCTCAGGACTTGATATTCCTTCAAATGAAACCAAAACTGCCTTAAACCTATAGAAAATTACTTCCAGACAAGACACATTATATCCTGCAGGCAGCACAGCATTAACTGAAGAAAAACTGATTACATCCTTCAGAATTGCGTTCTGCTGCATTCTAAGTATCAGAGCTGATTTTTTTTAATACAAACAGTGTCAGTGGCAAAACACAAACAGTTTTTCCATCTTCCCTATGCTTATCCTTACCAAAATTCCTATGACTACCTCCAGCTTCTGAAAAACAAACATATCAATGCCATCTTGTATTCACACTGCAAGCTAAAACTCACTATGCTAACCAGTACGGAAATCATTTCAAGTTCAGGGAACAGATTTCATACATACTTGTATTTCTGGAAGAAGTTCAGTGGTTCAAAGAGCTTTGACCAGTCTGATTTTCCTTGGAGAATCTCATTTGTAACTGCAAGACCTACAATTAAGGTTGAAAACCTTACTACCATTTTGTTTTTAAGACTAGCAGAGCGTGAGAGAAACTTTACAAGATAAAGGTTTTGAACAGTAATTGACAGATCAAAAAGCAGGAATTCCCTTGACACAATACACGTCTACTACAACAGTTCATTGTAAAACTGGTCCCTTGTTGCCTGCAACAGGTATACGTCCCAGAGAACTCTTCTGCTTAAAAGGGCACAACACCGCACGGAATATAACCAAGTCACGTCATGTGGTTTCATATTGCAAGAATTATACCTTTTAAGCAGTTAATAAGCATGGAAAGAACTTTACCGTGTTTCAACTCCTCTACCATTACCGCTCGCGTTGATGTAGATACGTTGTATGTAGAGTTCTGCTGCGGATAGGCTGGGGTGATGATAGGCATGACGTGGGATCGGTCTGATGGGTTCACCTATGACGTTAAAACAATTGTGCTCAGCACTAGCAGCTTAGCTTAGAAGAAAGTTTAAAGGCTTCCAAATTCCATGTCTACATACCCTAGGGTCCCATACTGGTAAATTAAGATTGCCCTCTTCCTGTTGTTTCAGCAATACAGGTTTTGGCCACTCCCTATACAAGAAAAGCCAGGAACTGACTGCCCATTTAAAACTCTGCCATGTAATTCAGGGTAGGACTGAATGCTGTTGGTCTAAATCTTATATAAAGAACCACCTCAGAAAGTGTTACTGCTTTACACAAATCAAGAGTCATAAATAGCTCTTACCATCCTGAAAAAACCAAGAAGAACTTGTTCACCAGAGTAGAAGCCAAAGCGTTTGGATAGAGTTGACACGTTCTCGCTACTAGCACAGCGCAGGAAACCCCACCAAGAAACCCCAGCACGCTGGAGTAAATGCCACGTCCTACAATGCATACATTGTCGTTAGCCTGTGGTCTTTCCATACCCAAGTATAGTCCTTCAAATTTACAGCACCACCTTCACAATCTATAGAATACCTAGCACACTTCAGCCTCCAAGTCAGTTATTTTTGCAGTGCAACGAGGCCAAAACTGTCGGTCCTTACAGCGATGAGAAAAAGAATCGTTACCGCACCACTTCCCAAAATACTGCTACTCTGAAATTTGCCTGCACTGCTACAGCTACTGCTTCGCTCCAACTTCCCTTAAAAAGAAGGTTCTGCCATTCTTCTAGCACTTGCTCTAGTCACATGCGCAAACGGTATTTTCTTATTCCTTATCTATCAAGCTTTTCTACTTCACTGGGCATTTTTATCCTTTCTAGTCAGGTTCCTGGTAAGCAATGCAGCACCTTGTCTTGTAGGCACTCCCCTCATCTCCCCACTCTACCCCCATTAAAAAAAACACAGAATCTCTACCCCACGGACAGTCCTTGAATCTAAACTAAAAAAACAGGTTTTGAACTAAAACCTGTTATTTAAACAGCCATCCAAAGATGAAGGACTTCTAATGCTATTGTTTTTTCAGCATGAGGTGCCTCTGAAAAGTTTAAAGATCACAAACAATCACATTACTCACGTTTTGCCCACAGTTTAATTGCACGGAGCGTGAGCCGGAAGTTCTCTTTATTTGGCACTAGGTGCAGTATTTCATCAGTAACTCTGCAGCCTGTAAGAAAAAACAGCTGAAGTACAGAACTTCCTAGTAACAGGTACAAGTCAGTTCTGTGCTATACTGGATCAACAGCTTACAGTTTCTCCTGCAAGTCTATGGAAACAAGTTTGCATTACTTGCTTTGTATTACCTTAAAAATTAGAGCTTACACATAACATTCAGCATCACCTCAGGTAACTGGTGCCCTCCACAGCTTTTTCATACTTTAGACTCCAGCCAACAATTTTCAATAAGGCCCTTCTACAGGATTCCGAAAGCTAGGTTTCTTTCGACAGCCAGGAACAATTAAACCAGGCAGTGTTAAACAGTGAGCAACTTCGGCTTCAGGTATTTTAAATAGCCTTTGTTTGTTTGTTTGTTTTTTTAAATGAACTACCACACATTCTTCTCTATCAAGTGCTCTACCTATTCAGCTGAAGCAGTTTCTGTGGCAAACTGGAACAACACTCCCCCCCCCAATCAAAGAAACATGAAACACAGGTCTATCTAAACACACAACTTGAAACAGCTAAATTTAAGCCCACTCGCCACCTCCGCAGATCTCAAGGATACAGGGGATCAGTTTCTGCATCCTGTACAGAGACTTGGGGTGTGTAACCTGCATTCCATACCAATTTTAGTAACATTTTCTTGTTAAAGATGTGCAAATATGCTTACCATTTAAGCTCCGTATACATCTTATATCCAGGCTTCTGAGACACGAGTTGTCTCTGAGATCAAGATTATCAGCAACAGTTGGCACAGACAGTCTTGCAAACACGAGATCAATCTCAAGAGGAAAAAAGTGCCAACCGTTAGAATGCCGCGCAGTTTGCAAACAGCACACTGGTGGGGGACAGTTAGTCAAGTCTAAAAAGAGTAGTTAACATTTGTATTTAGAATTAGGTGACTATAGATACATCTCCCAAGACATTTATTTGCCAGAAGACTCAATGCAATTTCTCGAAGTTCTGAATTTTATTTACAAAACCTTCACTGCATCACCCCTTTCTTTTTAAGCTAGGGAAAGGAAGAGGGCATTTTAAGTTGAAAAAGATTACTCTAGACTTAGAATTTCAATGAAAAGGGAACTTAAAATTATTCACAGAATTAAGACTTAAGTTCAGTCACCTCAACTATACTTCAGCAAAGGAGAGAGCATTTTCTTTATGCAGGAAGCCCTTTTGACCCTGAAGTATCTGCTTTTTAGTACAGTCTGAGGCAAGAAGATTATCCTGTGAAAGTCTGCACCACATAAAGGCCACAAAAAGGTCACTGAATAAATCTCTTTGTGATAGTGATACCAAGCAGTAACTTGCTTAGGGACTACAGCATGCAGGTCTTGATTCATTGTATAAGATGTATTCAAGATAGCAGGATTCCTGCAGCTGACAAACCTAGGCAGGAATCAAATGAGTACTTTTACTTTCCATTTTCCAGATTGTTTGTCCCATGACCACTTCATTTTGGATTTGCAGCAAAACATTTAGTCTGCTCACATGATTCGTGCAGTGAACTACACTGTACACATCCCTCTGTAGATACCTAGCTTGGCAGAGCTAAGAAGACTTAGCAAGGACACCGCCTCTGCTCCCACTCTGCACGATCCTAGGGATAAATGCTATTCAAGCAGGCTACCCTGGTCTACAGCACAGGTCTAGAAAAAGATGTCCCTGATGCTCCCATGCCTGCTAGGCTCCCTAGGGCCTTATTTTCCTATAAGCTCCCGTTCTACTGCAATATCTTCTCCTGGGATAGGTTGTGGTCCAAAATAGCACAGTCATAGCTCCCTGGAAAAGTTATCCTATTCCAAAGCAAGAAAAAAAAGAAATGCTTACCTTGATGCCATCAAACTCAAACTTGACAACTGGTACATATGCATCTTCAACTGCCTGGAAAGGAGAGGATAACTGTGTAAGAAAACATGGTTTGCTACTTTAATGTTTCTCCTAAACTACGATCAAATGCAGAAGTTACACTGCTAACTACTCAGTATAAAGACTTGAGTTGCTTCCAAACCAAAGGAATTCTTCATAAGCTGCACGCACTATAGCACTAAGACGGTAAAATACTAGCTTTAACAAGTTATTTAGCCAAGAGATTCAGAGGCTGATCACGGACTGTAATGAACAAACAGTGCACAATGAGCCATCAGTATCAGAGGTTGTAAGGTACTTACCTTGGTGGTGAGGAAGAAAAGCAAGAGATTTCTGTCGCTATCTTACTACTGGTTAACATCCAGAGAAATCGAGAAAATTCTGTCCGCCTTTGACAGCGTGCACTAGCCTCCTGTATTTTTATCTTCTACCATGCCTGAGATGCTATCAGCTACCTTATGCGACAGTTTTCAATTTTGTAGACCACTCGTTAGAACTGTGCCACAGCCCACTGAGTCTGTCTTCGGTCATCTAAACAAAGCCTCATTAGCTATGCATATGAAGTCTTTCAAAATGTCTGCACAAGGAAGACCAGGCTGAGAGAAACACTTCTCAGGAGTTTGGTTCTATACACAAGGTACACAACATATGCACCGCAGGGTCATTTTACAAGGCAGTTTTGTATGTTCACAGCACAGCTCCTATTGACTTCATGTAAAGCTGACTCTGCATCTCTTCTACAAAGTCTCAGGCTGAGTAGCCACAGAAGAACAGGACCAGAGAAGAAGGAATTAGAGGTCCTAAAGTACACCCAGAGGAACACCACGGCAAAGGTACTGACAGAAGCCTTTCCACATCACATTCAACTTCCTTAGCTCTCAGGCTGCCCCTTCCTCTACCTGCATACAGTTACCTTCTTGCCAAGCCCCTTACTACAGCTCAGATGAAAGCAAGGCTCCTCGGGACAACCTTGCTTTTTGATACTATAGCCCACTCATTCCCAAACCATGGGTAGGGGAGAAGTGGACCACAGAGATTCTTATGGGGTGTACAGTCATTGGGGAAGGGAACCAAAAGCTTCACTTCAACACTTTCATGCTGCGTAGACAGTATTTTACAAGGAGCTCAGAAACAAGTCCCTTTTTAAGTTTGGTTTGTAAGACAATCACTACCAACAGGAGTCTTTAACATGACTATTCTTATTGGAGGAGTTGCACAATCTATCAAGGAGAGAGCTTGCTTACTCTTAGCTTTTTTATTTCCTCCTGACGTTTTAGTTTTTCAAAGAACGACTGAAAGAAATCCGATCTTTCGACGTGTCTAGGAGCAACACAAGCCACATCTATGTCAGCACCTGCAAAGAGATGCCATTTCTTCTGTTACTGTTGGAAGACACTTTCAAACATTACAACTATGACCACACAACAAAAGTTTACCTTTAGTGTGTACTCCAAGCCTGTAAGAACCAAACGTAAATATTTTGCCACCAACATTTGCTACTGCTGAAGGGGGAAAATTCTGCGGGTAGAAGACAAAGAGTTTTCTGGACAATAGAACATACACGTTGACCTACGTGCAAGTTTAACTAGCATATAAGTTATTTAGAAAGACTACAACAGCCTCCATAAACAATGTCTTCTCCCTCCCATACTGAGTTCTTAGTCTAATAGACTGATACTGTTTTTCTGAAGGGAGGGCTTGCAACTCACAAACAACGACAACAAAGATGAGTAATGGAGCAGTCGTTTCATCAATTTAAACAAATTAAGACCTTTTATCAGTCTTCCCTGCAGCAGACCCACACAAATGAACACCATCTAAGAGCCATACCAAAGGCAACTCTAGAGTAATAACTTCAAACTAGATTGAGGGCTGCAGGCTGTCTGGGGCAAGTTTACTGCCCAGTTACCATCTATCTCCCCCCCCCAATATGTTGTTTCAGCTTTGTTAACTGCTACAAGTCAACTGATAGAGCCACTTCACAAATTTATTCAGTGCCCCAAGGGCTTGAAGGTCTTCATCTGAAGTATCTTTTATACATTATTTCAATGGCACTTACTACAGAACTCCTTGATACTTAAGAAGGAAGTGAAATGTTGAACTTTAGCGTAAATCCTAGCAGTAAAGCCTTTAGAAGAAACAAAAAGGCTTCAGCTGTTTTGATAAGAACCTATCAAAAAACCTTACCTTGCTCTCACCAAGTTCTGAAATCCATTCTTTGACCAAGTTATTCAGTCTACCAAGAACGACCAGCCTGTAAAGAAAACTCACGTTAAGTTTGCCCTAAAAAAACCCCAGGACATTAACAAGTTTTACAGTCTTGTTATACCTGTGATTCAGTTCTTCCTCGTCTTCAAATACCCCACATGCTTTCATCGCTTCAAGCAGCTTCTGAGTATGAACGGAATCTATATCCTTAGGAGGCGCCAAGCTAATTGCAGAAGTAATTCCATAGTGCCTTGGAGGCTGGTTCTGCAGCCTAGGAGTACTGGGGGAGAAAATAAAATACTGAAGACTCCACAAAAGAAAAAAACAAAAAACAACAAAACAACCACCACCACCTTACTGCAAAACACCTTTCCACTTACAGGTTTCCAAATCAGCTTCTGCTCTTTTGCCCAGCATTAGCATAAATGAGGGAAAACAGACCCTGCTTATGGTTTTGAGATAACTTGACCTAACTTAGAAGCCACAACTACTTTTTTAAAAAAAACTTGTGGATATAAGAAAAGATCCAAGTTGCTACCATCTTAAGACAGCTTCTTTGCATTGCGCTAGACAGTTAGAACTGATCGCCAGGAAATGAAAAGCTTTGAAATCCACTAAGGGTGACACTACATACAGCACAAGTTTTGGACACATTTCAGTTTCACAGCACTTTTGATTTAAGGTTATTCCCATCAGCTTCCTAATCCCATTAAACAAGACAATTGAACACGGGCTTCTTTTAGTTCAATGTAGTTGCTGTGCTTCTACTGATTCTAAAAGGACATTATACTTGACTGCAGAGGAAGGACAAAGCGGACTGTTAAACAGAGTTGTTGCAGTAAATTCAGCATTACCTTGGTTTTGCCTATGGAAGAGGATGAATGAAAACATCAACACATCTGCAGCTACTGCTGCTAGCAGAGCCTTGTGCTCTTAACACAGTGGTCCATTTTTATAGCGCAGAGGCTTAGCTCTACATACATCTGTTTTAATCTAAATCCAAGAGATGTACGTCAGCACGCAGAGCAGCACAAGTTAAGCTCTGTTTGTACAAGGTGCTCAAATCTGCTTTAGCTAGCTCACTGCCCAGTTAGGCTGAGCAGGACACCAGGCACCTGGGTTTGGAAGCCCACAAGCTTACTGCCCCTGGAACTCCAAGCACAGCAAGGCACCATTTTCACCCCCAACCCTCCGCTTGCCCTGCCTCTTCAGACTTCCTTGCAATCAGAAGCAGCACAGGACTGACTGACATGGCAGGACAACATTAAATTTAAAGCAGCATGAGCATTTTTATTTTTGACACCATAGGACCCTTGCTTTAGAAAGGGAAAAATGGAGAAAAACCACCCTACTTTGCATTACCAGCTGAAACCAGGAGAGAGAAAGGAGGTAAGAACTGTACTTAATGGATCAAGGGTCTCTACAGAAACACTAGTAGCAAAAGGGGGAGACACAGTGAAAAGGTCTCTACAACTCATCATGCTTGTCAAAGAGTCCATATCCAGACCCTAAGGCTACAGGGATTAATGATGGCATTATTCAAACCGGACATTTTCCTACTTCACAAATGGACAACTGCAAATATTAGCTGGGTTAGTCAAGAGACGCTTAGAACTATTTAAGGTATCTGACCCACTTTGGCTGGAATGGGATGAGGAAATGCTCAAAGGACAGCTTCAACACTTGATTTTAAAAAGATAGCTTATTACAACTCCTTATTTCTAATTGTTGCCTTTACTCTGCCACTGAGGGAAGATGGATTTCTCTCGCGCAGAGTAGCTTTGTCCAACTACAGACATAGCTTTTAGTCACCTAGTGGGCTCCCCCACCCCCTTCTCTATGAGCTCATTTTTCAAACTTTTTTCTATGCGTTTTCCAAAAAGCTGGAGGGGGCAGGGGGTGGTATTAGGATGGTAGTCCTATTAACTAATCTCCTCAGTCAGAACGGCTGTTGACTTACAAGTGTAACGAGGCCTTGACCTAATTTGCCTTGCCTTGTTTATAGGCATTGCCTACTTCCACTTCATAAGTAAAAACGTTCCTAATGAGCATCTTCCTTCTTACGATACCATTTTCATAACACATACAGAAGGAAAGCCTATGTTTAATTGCTGTGCATTACATCTAAATTAAAACACCTACAGCAGCAACTTCTTACATGCTTTACGTATTACTTGCAGTGTACAACTTGCACTTCAGAAAGTTTGCACAACACAAGAATGGGTTTTAGACTTTGCTAGCATCCAAGATCTTTCCATGTACAGAAGGCCACCATCTAGCTGCCTTTCATTGCTCCATTCCTCCTACAGAGGCTATAATTAGAGACTGACATAAAGGACAATATCAATAAGATATATCCGATATTATGAAGAGCAAATTCTTTTAGTCAGTAGGAGATATTTTTCAGTTGCTTGCATGTATTACTGAAAATTTAATCTCACACCTTAAAAGTTGAGGAAAATGGCACTTGGAAAGTTTTACTGAGAGAGTGACTTATGCCCAATAGAATTCGTTCCCCTTTTGGAATTCAAAAAAAAAAAAAAAAAAAAAAATCTTCCTTCTCTCTCTCTCAACTGTACCAGACTGCCAGGCATATACAAAGAAGAGATCTTATGAGACAAAGGAGCATACGTGGCATACTACCTATTCATCCACCAGCCTTCTCTTTAAATGAGAAGTCTGTGGCAGTTTAATATTTTGCCAACTCTTGCTAGGATTTGTCCACCATAGGGAACATCTCCAACATACTTCTCTTGCGAGAGATCCCAATTTTATACAAGAAGTTCAACTGATTTGTTCCAAGTTTTGTCACTCCTTTATAGCTTCACAAAGCTGCAAGACATTTCTCCTGCATCCTCCGGAAGACAACGGATAAGTTTACACTATTACAGTTCAGGGAGTTGCCTTCAGCCATCAGGGCGCTGTATGAGCCTTCACTGTGAATGCGTCTCTCCCACTCATGAGGTCGGCTTGCCTCCAGCCGGGTAGAAATGTATCACTCCAGCCTTTTCCACCCTCACCACTTGGGAGGAGGAATGACTGGAAATCAGCTCCTGAACCCCCAAAATTGATAGCACAAACCAAACCAAAACGAAAAAAAACAAAGAACAAACCAACCAAATCCAACCAACCAAGAAAACCCCCAAGCCCCATGACCTTCACGGAAGTAAAACCACCTACACCTTCCATTCCTACCGCACAAACTCATGCGGAAAAAAGCCTGCAGACACCTGCTGGCAAGCTAAAGCACCTTGTTCCTGACGACAGCATTCAGAGAAAGCCACTTTTTTTTCTGCCTTGAAGCTGGGTCAGTAGCCCCAGAGCAGCACCCAGCCGCAGCCCGTTACAAGCTTACGGTGACAACACAATGCCGAGACAGGCACAGAGAACCTTATGCACAACTACGTTAAAACCAGGGGCTCTGACAAATTTTTCCAACCGAAATGATTCTATGACTCTATAAAGGAGGTGCTTGTCTCGTTGGGTTGGTATTTGAATGAGCCGTTGGTACTGCTGTTGGTACCCAAGCTGATGACAGGTTTGCAGGAGATGGGGGATATCCTGGAGGGGGGACAGTGTACCCAGCAGACGGAGGCTGACCAGGTGGAAACTGAGGAGGAAACGGTCTTGGTGGTCCCCCCGGTGGAAGAGGAAGCGCATGGGGTGCTGGAGGATACACGGAAGGTGGAGGCACAGGCACAAAGACTGGTGTTGATGCTGGTAGTGTTGGGGCCCGAGTCCTTTGGGTACGTTCACTGTTCGGGCGGCCTCGATTTGAGCTTCAAAGGAAAACCCCCCCACATGCGTCACTCTGTTACTCTCTCTCCCCTCATTTTAAAGAGGAAAGCTAATGAAGCGGGAGCATGGTGGCAAGCACTTCTTGTTCTCAACCGAAGCCTTTTTCTCCCTGCTCTCTGTTCATTGGAGACTACACTCATTTCTTGACCCTCCTACCTGCCTTCCACATCCTCACCCCCAACACTTCCCTCAGTCTGCTCTCCTCGTACTCAGCTTTGCGACTGTGGATGGAGGCTGCCCAGGCTTAAAAGAGACTCCCATCTCGCACGTGCCAACACTTCACACTTCTGATCTGCAAAGTACTGCACAGATAGTGACTCATCTTCTCCCAGACTTCTATCATCTTCTTCCACGTACACTTCCTACGTTGTTGCCTCACCATGATGTCTTTGGCCTGCTCTTGTCCCCAAATTGTTATTCTCCTGCTTACTCAATTGCAGATTTCAGACAATCTGTGGGATGGATCCTGGGGTTTGTTTTGATTTATCTTTAAGATTTTATAAACACAGGGCACCCTTACAACCTATCTATAACACATACATACCAAAAGGAAGGGCTGACCTGACCCTGCAATCATAGATAAAACAGACTCCTCTCTCGCCAACTGAGAGAAAGCAGCTTGGCTATTTGGGCTGACTAAATTGAAGACATTCAAAATGGTCATAACACAACAGTGTTGACTTTTCCAAGAATTTGCTCAATCAGCATCAACTAAGTTGTTAGAAAAAAAAGAATGTTGGAGGCTGACTCCTATTGGGAAATCAATTTCTACAGACCTGTGCAGCCAGTAACCAAAAGGGTGGCTTTCCACCTGATCCTTTAATTGTATTGAATTTTGATAGGTAATTCTGGTTTCCTCAAAAAGAGTTCCTTTGTCAGAGTCCTCTTCTCAATCAGGTACTGGAGGTTTATTTTAAATAATTTCACTGCAAGCACAGATCCCCTTTGTTAAAGCCAATTCAAATCAGGCCATTGAAAAATTAACGACCACTTGTATCCTCCACAACTATCTGTGCATACTCACTTCATTATGAATCAGGCGTTGCAGAAGTTAAGTGCTACGGCCTCCTTTAACAGCTTACAAGTAGTAATACGTTGAATTTCTGCAGAATACTTACAGTTCCCAGCCTGGTCTGCCACCTGCTGAGCCAACTGTACTGCCTCTCCCTGGATGACCTTTTGGAGTGGAGAGAGGAAAAAGCAAAAAATCCCATTCAGTTTATCTGAAGATAATTTTTTGAAAGGAATTCTAAAGTTACAGTTCCTTACCAGCGGTGGGTATTGATCGTCCTTGGCGGCCCAGACGACTTGCTAATGCTGCTTGTCTTCGCACAGGAACCCGACAGCCCTTGTGAATAAACACAGACAGTTGGAAAAGAAGCTCTGCTACAATATAAGAATCACTGCATATGTTGAAAAAAAGCTTACCTTCTCTTGCAACAAACTGCTGATTGACAGAGAGGAAGATGTACATGGTTCAGAGGCACTCACCAGAGCAGCGGGAGGTGTAACAGTCATGAGTGGTGGTGGAGGCGGTGGCGGCTGCTGCTGTTGCTGCCAAACCTGCTGATGGAGCCTTTTTGTGTAGCCAGTTCCATTTTTGAAGTTGTTCACAGCCTAGAGGCAGAAAAGCATTTACAAGAAGGTAAGATGAAACTTCAGCAGATATACAAACAAAAGCCTTCACAGAGGAAAATTACTCGTGTATTCCTGTAAATGCCATCAATCCTAAAAGAAACCAACATCCAGATGTATGAACACGTCACATTCAACACTGATACTAATGACTGGTAGCTCAGAGGACCTGTATTTCAAGTCCTTCAGCGTTAACGCCAAATGTGAAAGCGAGGCAATCGTGTTAAGTAAGAGCGGGACCTGAATTTGCCAGATTGTCTCTAAAGAGTCGTAAGATTCTGAGACAGCAACAAATAGTGTATTGGAAAAGTCAATTTAGCCTTATTCAATTACGTCTTGCTTAAGGAGATGTAAATTAATATTTTCTTCCCTTTCCCCTTTTTACAGATAGCCTTTTCTTACAAGCACTTTATGTAAAAGTCGTCATGTTACCTGGCGTAGGCACTCGTTGGGAATTAAAGCATCAGGCAAAATATCTGTCTCCTGACACGTTGGGCATATATGTTCCTCAGATTCCACTAATGCTGTTCTAATACCTGTGTAGAATTAGAATAAGCAAAAGAGTATTTAGCCAAACTAAGGAAGTTTTGGGGGTTCTCACCAATCATAAACACATGTATATGATTAATAGCTGAATATGGTCTTGAACTGAGAGCATGAAGCTATAAATGTTCAAGAGTGTAAAAAATTTATAGTATGCAGCAAATAACCATACCGTTTTGTATTTCACCATTGGAACATCTGAAGATGGAGCCTAGGCTGTGTCTTGATGTTGCAACTAGTCTTTTCCCCACTATCTAGTACAGCGAGAAGTCCCCAACCTCAAGGTTAACGAACGAAACGTGTTTCAAAAAAACCATTAAGAGGTTCAAAAAGCCATTAGGAGGTTTGAGTTCTGAAGGTTTTAACCAACTCTCCCGTGGAGAAGAATGGGGATTAAATGCCTAACTATCCGTTTGTTGCAGACCACTGTAAGTCACCAGAGTTGGCTATATAATTTTGTATGAGACAAAGGGCTGTGGACAAACTAAACGCATTCAGTATCTAATATTGTAATCACCTGCACAATTAGCCACTCTCCTCATACTCGTCCTTCCGCTTGTGAAGAAGACTTAACTAGGTACATAAAAAGGGGAAAAAGCTTCCTGGCTTTTTTCTCCCTTCACACCAGAAGAGCCCTTTTCTGTTCAGGGTATACTTAAGTATAAAATAGAACTGGTAACAAAGTAATTTCGTTCTCTCCTCTTTCTGCTTTCAGAAAATCAGATGGGAGGTTTAGAATTAACAAACATGGGAGTAACACTTACATTTCTCACAATAACTGTTGCCACAGCAGGGAATAACAGCTGCATCAGTCATTATATTCTTACAGATGAGACACGAGAACTCGCCTGGAACAGGACCATCTGAGGTGGAGGAAGAGGAGGAGGAGGAAGAGGACGGCTCCTCTGGTAAAAAGGGAGGCTTCTCCATCCTTCCTCTAGCATAAGCTTCCCTGGAGGAGGGGTGGGGAAGGAAAAAGAAACGAGTTAAAGATGGGTAGAGGAAAACTTTTCCAAGCTTTGGATTTTATCAAAGCAAGAGAAGAGATGGAATTCTTCTCACTCCACATTAGCCTCCTAAAGCATAGGCGCTTACTTTAAACTACTTTTCGATAGCCACAACGCTAGAAGAGGGAGGGAGGAACAATCTTCCTTCTGCAGAACTCTCCCATTCATTGCATCAACTAAGAAATAAGCTCAGACTAGAAAAAGAATCTTTTCACAGCTAGAAAGCAGGTGAAATGAATCCCACCTCTCCTTTGCCAGAGGATAAATGTAAATTGCAGGCTCAGGATAACGTTAGTCTCCGAGCAATTACATTTTATAAAAGCAAGAAGTCTATGTTACAGCTTCTACAGAAGGACACCCATGACGGAAAACCAGAAGTGCTACCAAGGGCATTTTAAAACAGCCACTCCTGTCAGCACACGGCAGTATTTTCTTAGTGTATAGCAACAGGAAAACTTCAGTCTGTTTCACACATGGGGTTTCCTCAAAGTCAGAGGGGGAGGAAATCTCAGTCCAACAGCCATCTGTTAAACTTGGCAAGAAGCTTTTGAAACATAAAACAGAAGCAAAATGAGCTTGCAAAGACAACAAATCCACTGTAAACGCTACTGAAATGTTTTGCAGAAACACACATTCTTGGCATACCACAACCTGAACCAAATTCCAGGGACACAAACAGTAGGACCACCCTCTTTTAATATTACAAAGTATCACAGATTTTAAGGTTAAGATACAATGACAGTGCTTCCTCCCCTGTAGTGACACATGCTGGCCAACTCAGTTCATTGCCACTCAGATATTTAGGCGTGGTTTCTCTCCTTCGCTTTTTGGTCAGTCCACTTAATTCCATACTTATGCTTTCATAGTTGGTGTTGCAGAGTTTCCAGTGTTTGTCAGCATAGCAACCTTTGTATCGGGTACCTCTAGCACGAAACTCCTTGGAATTCCTGTGCTCTTTCATTCTGGCAACAGACTCAAAATTTGTGTCCTCTTCAGAAAAGAAAAGCAGACGTACCTCAAGACCCACACTTAAAATGACTTTCCAGTGATTATTTTAAGCAGCAAAAGCCTTTAACCCTCTCCTTTTACCTAGCGTAAGGGATGCTCAACTGAAATACTTCTTTTCCTAAACAAATAGAGCCACGATGTTCCAAAGGCTTGAGCAGGGTTTTTCAACTCAAGCGACATCCTTTGGCTTAACTTCAGGTTCCTTAAGGGTTACATATCCCTTAGCTCACCATCCACTCAGAGAAGAGACACAAACCCGCTGCTCCTCCTCCACAGCGCAGTTCAGAGACACTAATTCGGTGCTCTGAATCACTCACTGCAGATACCTGCATTCACTGTCTATACACGTGAAGGTTGAACTCGGACCTCACGCATATACCTTCAGTGACTAAGGTTAAATGGCATCAGTCCTCAACCAGGGACTTCGTGTAATTAAAACACGCAAATATTCAAGAGATGGGGCAAAGAGAAATGTCTTGCTTTTGTACAAAACCATAAAAACTGTGAACTGTCATTAAAAAGAGTGCAAAACAGAAACATTTCCACTAATACTGAAAGATATAAAAACATGCATGAAAGTTCACCGAGAAACACCTATGGATATATTGAATGTCTACGACCTAGAAAAAAGAAAATTGCACATTTGTAATTCCAGCTTCCCCTGGAATTTTGAAGGGCTTTGCAACAGTGCCATATAACCTCTGCATTTCACCCCAACAGAAACAAGTCTTAATATGAGTATTCATGTATTTGTTACGTAACTGCCAAGGTAAAATAGTTAAAAACTAAGTAACATCACAAGTCCCCCACAATCGTACCCCATTTGTCGGGCGGTTCTTTATGTAGTGGCCACGTTTTCCGCAACGAAAGCAAGTAGATGATGGTGGAGGTGGACCCAAGGGTTTCTTCAGGTAACTAAAAGGTTTGGGGGAAAAAACCAAAAAGGTAGGCATGTGTCTCTCTTGTTAAAACAAACATCTCTGCAATTTTTCCACAATCTGCAAAGATCAGACTGGACATAATCAACACTTACTTGACTGGATCCTATTCACAGCAGGACCCTATCTTCAAAGCTCTTATTTCACCTTCTTCGGAAGCACTGGCTTCAGCCACACTGGCAGTCTGTTTAACAGGCAATTATTTGACACGCGCGTTAGAAACACATTTAAGCCCACACAGCCAAAGACAACACCGCTCACCCGATCCTGCAAAGAGCAGCACAACGCTAGCTGAGGTTGCATGAAAACAGTGGCTTACATAAAATATAGCTGCCCTGAAGATGTTCTGGGGAGTCCTGACGCCATTACAGGGTGTCTATGTGCCTGTTAACCTACTTGGAAAGAGCATTCTAGGGCACTCAAAACCTTAGGCTCTCTTTGGGCCTTACATAAAGACATGTGTAACCAGACCAATTTCCTTCCAAGCAGGCTCAGGCCATGTCCACCAAAAATTACCCTATCCAGTATTTTTAAGCTGGGTTTTAAGCTCCAGGCTAGCTGAAGGAGAAGACAGCCACTGTACATTGAATTGAGAAAGATGTACGCAAGGATCATCATTTACATTTTGCAGCATTAAAAGGACACACAACTTCAAGAGTCGGGGAAGTTGCTTTTGCTTGCTGAAATTCAGCTTCTGACACAGAAGCATCGTTCAACCTTCAGGCCCACAATCTCTCTTAAATCCTTCACAGAGCTGATGGGGATAGGCACAGCTTGCATCCCTGAATACCTGGGACTGGGAAAAGGCCTTGTCAGAGCATGTCTTCACAGCCTTAAAAAGGATGAGACATCCAGCAACCATCCTTACCATGTGTGTTCTAAGATAACAAGAAATACTTGGCAACACGCTTTATCATGGGGAGGAGGAATACAGCTGGAAAACTACTGTAAAGAAAACCATGCAACAGCAACACAGGATTCTGGCTGCAATGTGTGTTACTTCATGAAAAACGACATGAAATAAAAACTGATGGCTGGTGGGAGTTGTGCATTGTAACATGTAGCTGGGGTAGGTGCAGAATACTTGAACCAGGGAATCCAAAAGCTATTGGAAACGTTGGCATAAATAATTCAGATCGTAATTCAAGAGCAGAGCACAAAAGAACATCTCCTAAGGGAAGACGCATAACGGCCTCTTGCATACGCACGGTATCTCTTTCTGCGGAGGTGAAGCAGGCTGAAAACCACGGAAGACAGCCAGGAAGAGCAGAAAATTTGCTGCAGTAAATACACAAATTGCAAAGCATGTGCTAGCTTGACCTCACACATATTTTAAAACAAATACTTAAGTGTGTCCAGCGTGTACAGCGTCGGTTTCTCTTTATTGGCTCATACTCCACACTGGATTAGCACAGGAGAGAAAAAAACCTGCTTGAATATACAAGAATGAATTTTTCACACTGAAGATCACAGCTGTTGCCATCTTCCATACCTGCCTCAACTCTGACCTCTAAACCCCAGTGCCCTTCTTACACCAGGAACTCAGCCATCTTTTCCAGATGCAGGAGCACGTCCCCACAATCCCCAGGAAACCTGCATCTCTATCAAAAGGCATTTGGAGCTAAAAGATGAATTGGCTGGCACAGGTCTCACCCTGTCCAGCAGCCCAGCAGCTTGGAGATTTGGGTTCACAAATACAAAACACTTTAAAGCCAAAACACTCTCTCTAGCTGCTACTTTGCTTAGTCTTGTTTGAAAGAAATACTTGGCAATTTGAACATCTTCTCCACATCAATTCAACCAGATTTGTTTACATTCAAACTTTAAATCGAAAATATATAAAAATCCAAACTAAAAAAATTGCACCGTGCTCATAATTTTTACCTAACTTTTTAAGCATCTTTTGCTCAAAATACTTATATTTTGATTACAATCCAGTATTATTTCTCGGGAGTTACAGAGCACTTTTTTCACTTGAGTGCAATGTAGTTAGCTTATCTCCTAAAAGTACTTCATTCCTGATGACTAACAAAACTCACAGTGCAAAATGAGACGCAGCATCTCCCTGTGCAATGCTAGGCGCCTTGGGCAGTGGTCCTCAGAAACAGGACAAACAGAGAGTGCCTAAGCTTATCAGGGATGAAGCACAGAGGAAAAGGCATCTAATTAGACCTACTCGAAGATCCAAGCACGATCTTCAAACACAAACTTTCTTCTGCAACCAAATGTCTACGGCTGACTTTCCTTTCTGTTAAAATCAATCAATCAATCAATCAATGAGACTGGACTTGGCTTCAATAAGGGCTAACAGCAGAGTTGCCAGAGACCTGATGAGGAACACAGGAGACTGGGGTGTGATTCATCTGACTAAATGTGGATGTCTCTAAGGTAGACGCCCATGGCCGAGCCAAACTTGGTCCCGTTTTTAGGCAACACAGAGTTAAGTCAGTATAACCAGTGAGTTCAAGGGACTGTTCATCTTATCCGAAATAAATACTTATATATTTGCTCAGAAAGACCCCCCATTAGATTCACTGATTTTATTCACTATATCTCCTTTAAAATAAAACAGGACCTCACGCCAGTTGTGCAGGCAGAGATGATTACAACTGCATTACGGATACACAGATGAGGTCAGACAAATCACAGTCCACCTCTGCTCCATCCAGGTTGGCTCAACACCGGGAATTTACATCTCCCTCACCTCCAAAACAGCTCCCGTAACCCCCAGAAGAAGGGAAATGGCAGATTCGCCTGTGAAAGCTCTTCCTATGAGCAATGACACCAGTCACTGGACCAGAGACAGAGAGCCAGTCCCCACCCACAGCCCACAGCTCCTGAAGGTCATCTAAGGAGAGCTGCAGATTCCAACTTTACCTCTTCTCAAGCCCAAATGCCGAGGGATTTACACCACACAGAGGAGCTCCGACGGGATCTACTGGCTGCGCTGGGTCCGTTGACCCAACTGGGAGGGACCATTCAAAAACTGCCACAGGGACCCCAACATTCCGAAGCATGCGGGGGGGGCTGGGCTATGCAAATGATGGAGCCCCCAACAGCTGCTTCCACCCACTGCCACCCACCAGACCTCACAGCACCGACTGCTACAACGCACCAAACCTTCGCGGGCTGATGCCCCTCCACGCTCAACTCGAGGACGCAAGCTTTGAGGGTGGCATGGGCTTGAACCCGGACATGGCATCCTCGCTGCTGGAGGGCGAGACGGGCATGTTCACCTCCCTCTGAAAGAGGGAAAAATAACATCAGAAACTCTCAACCGGACACAACAAGAGCTTGAACTCATTGAAACCCAACACAGAACATGTCTCTATGAACTTCTCATCCTAGTTCTTAACAACCAAAACACTTTAGTGGTACGCTTTAGTAGTACGCTTTAGACAACCATGATTAATTGCAAGAAATCACAGAAGATCATCTGAATGCCACTGTGAAGGCTGTTTAATGTTTAAGCAAGCTGGGAAGAGATTTTGTCAGCCAGGAGTCCATCAGCACCAATTTTTGTAACACAAAAAGGCCATTTTTAATCCTAAAACCATTTACTCTCAGCAGGGAAGGGAATTCACTGTATACTAGCACTCAGCTGTTCACACACACTTCCCCACTTCTTTTAAAAAAAAACCCAACAAGTTGCACTAAGCAGGATTTCAGATGGAAGGCAAATGTAGGTAATCCTTCCAGAAATAGAGGCAGCTCAAAGCAATTGTCCTCCTGTCCCACAGGGAGCATCCCAAGAGAAGACTGAGCTCCCCAACAGGTCTTGCATGACTGCAATCCCTCCCCAGCAAGCCCAAAGAGAAATATGATGCTCTTGAAAAATCCCAGCCCTCAGCACTTGAATGGTTTCAAAGCAAAAATCTGGATGAGAACAGGAGCCCCATTTGAGGCTCAGCAAAGCACAGCCTGGGAAAACCAAAGCCAGCAGATGAACTCAGAGCTTTTACAGAAGGCCTCTGCACAGCAGAAGCATCCTCACTTCCAACACCCTGGATTTTTCCCCTCCATCTACAGCACTGCCTCCCATCTCCCCGTGCTCTCCTCTCGCCCAGGCACCTTTCCCACCCATTCCATGACTTCCCAATGCCTCTGTCTTTCTCTGTGTTTGTGGGGCACATGTTACCTCGGAAACATGGTCCCAGACGGGTCACCTGCATCTCCTTCTCTTCTTCCTCTGCTGTCACGTGACTGCTCCAGCTGCCTGAGGCACTTTTGGACCTCCAAAGCCCTTTCAGCCTGCCTCCCTTCTGCTGTTAAATCCTGTTCCTGCAAGAGAAGGGACAACCACTTGCTCTCCCCTCTGTGGCATCTTACCTGCATCTTCCTGAGCTGGTGGGACAGCTGGTGGCAACTGTCGCCATCAGCCCCGGCTGCACTGCAAGTCTTCTGGCACGGGCGCAGCTCTGGGCGTGCTTGGTGCGTACCATGCTTCCTGAAGGAGAACAGCAACAATCAAAGTGACTCCTGGGCACTGTCCTGCTGGGAGAGCCGATTTGAAGGCAAGTTTGCTGCAGGTCCTGAGGCCGGCTGGTCCAGGGCTGCTCCCTGTCCCCCACCTCGGCCACAGGTCCCACGTCTGGCTCCTTCCAACAGGATTTTGGAAAGCCCGTTCCCAGCTGTGCGCGCCACCCCAAGGGCACGGGGCACAAACAGCCGCCTCCCCCGAGGGCCCCAGCCCCCAACTGGCCCCTGTCCCCAAACTACTAAAACTCCCAAACAGGCTCTCCCTGCAACTACCTGCCCTTTTAAGAAAACAAACTGTATGCTCCCAGAGTCAGTAGCCTGACTAAGACTCTCAGAGGGTGATTTGGGATTCAGTTCCAGAACAAAACAATATCCATTACAGAATCTCAGCCACCACCTCCAGCATCATCATCACTGACCCACAAAAGCTGCCTTGTAAAAAATCTCACAGCTGATTAAAATTACCCTCTCCTCCCCAAATCTTTGTCCCTCTCATACCCTCAGACTACTGCAGTAATAATCACATCATGATTCTGTAATTACCACCAATCTGAATCCCCTCCAACACATTATTCCCTGATGTGATTGACAGTACTGTTCAAAAGGGAGACCATCACTAACCACGCACCCACCTGTTAATCCTTCTGCCTCTGTGACTGAGCACATCTACATGGCTATCTCTGCCTGACAGGAGATGACCGGCCTGAAAAAAAGAAAAAAAAAAAATCTTACATTTTCTTGGCTCTAGAGTAAGCAAGGAATTTATGATAGTGATACAAACAAGTTTAAGAGAAAGCAGGATAGCGGAAGAAGCAGAAAATATGATATGTCTCACCCACCTCTAATTTCAGAGGAAGTTCCAGGGGTGGGGTTTTGTCTTTGTCTGTGGGGTTTTCTCACCACTGCACAGCCCAAGTGAAAAAACACACACCTGTGTTTTATGTAGAACTGTAAATTACAAGAGTAACACTAGCCAGTCTATGTAATTGCACTTCTTTCCAGGACACATCGGTCACTCTTTTTACATTTCAGTGGAGAGCTTTGCGTTAAAAGTCCCTAAATTCTCATACGAAAATAGCAAAACATCACCTGTAAATCTTTAAAAGGAACAATACATTGAAGGAAAACTGTTCATATAAACTGTAAATGACACTTTTTTTCCCTAGCTGACCAGGCCCGTCAACTTTTGGCAGGAACACGAGCACCCACACCCATCCGTAATCCAAAGATCTCTCTGAAAGGAGACTGAAACTGCTTCTTCAACATTTATGCTGATGAAAGTTATACCTTACGGTCGAGGCCAAGAACATAACTTACAGTACAGCACGGAACCAACAGAATGAACATTGAACAAAGGCAAACAAAAGAAAGCCATAAAAATTGGGGATGCTTTGGTGCTCAAAAAGCCCCTCCTTGTGCAAAATCAGAAGCAAGAGAGCCTAACCCTAACAAGTATTTTACTATTCTCTATAGAAATAGCCACAAGAAAATACAGCAGTTTTCCTAACAAAGCTGCCAGCTAAATTAGATGCCCTCATTTAAGGGCAACCACTTCTGGCAGCTCTTGGAAGGGTGGGACCAGAATAAATCTGGGCACTTTCATAGATTAATTTTACTTCTCCATTCTTCAAAACTGCTCCCCATCTGCAGGAATGACCATGACACCACTTCAGGCAGCAAGGCAAGAAATACTTCAGTCCAACACACAGTTTTAAACCACTCCCTCGCCCACTCTCCCCAGCTCTTCTAAGAAGCCCAAATTCACCATCTGACCTAGGGCAGAGACACACACAAGAGCCACCAGCACAACCAAGTCAGACGCGCTTGGAATTCGGGCATCCTCTTTTCGTGGCACTTGCTATCCGCCCAACAGCAGCAACCCTCCAACCAAAATTTCTAACCATGTACACAGCTTTTCAACAAACAAATGTGGGGAGAGGATGTTTCTAACGTGAATGGAGGAACTCCTGTTATTTGACATAGTCACCTTTTTATCCAACAGAAAACACTAGGGTATTAAAGGAGAATCAACCATGTCCTAGCTGTGAAACAGGAAAAAAACCCCAAACACCTGATATCCCATCCAATTAGTTTCTTACTTCAACAAATACAGTACAAAGGAGAGTATGAAAATAGAACTCAACCCGTACAGCCTCAGGACGTCGCTCAACTAACAGGCACTGAGACAATCAGACACATAGTGCAAATGAGTTAAGCTGTGCTGAGTGCACTTCCAGGAACACCAATCTGATATTTCAAAGCATCTTAAGGAGAAGACGCTGAGAATTCCGTCCCTTAGAAAAAGAAAAAACACACACTTGCCCTGTGCAGTTACTTCTCCTTTTTAACTTTAGCAAATACATGTATAAAGGAAACTACAGTATTTCAAAATTAGCCAGGAAGTAAACTGTTAGGGAATGGCACTAAACAAACAGCAGGCACTGTGGACAAAGCAGGAAAAACAAACCGGGGGAATCAATTGGGCTAATTTAGCTGGCATCTCCAGGTCCCACCAGATACTGGTTAGACAACAAGGGCAGCACACCTCGGGGCATGTTTGGAGGAGCTTGGCCTGGACAATCAAAACACAGACACATTAACAAGCCATTAGAAAAGAAAAGCCTTCAGCATCCACACAAGATAGCTCACACCACTTCAAACTGCCTCCTAAGGGGCTGAAGTACCTCAGATTAAGAGTCTGGGAAGAAGTTTAGGGGACCAGGCACCCTGCAAGCCCTCACACTTGGCCCTGCTGTAAACTTCCATTACACATACTGCATCCACACCAGAAAAGGAAAACAGCACACAAATCTGCAAACTGGGGGGGGTGGGGGTGGTGGTTTTTTTGTTTTGTTTTGTTTTTATGATAAGAGTGAGCTTTTATATGTTTGAAGCAAATAAATACACACTGAAAATTAAGAGTCTCACTCATGGCTTTAAAATTACAACGCAACCATTCGCTCACAGCACAGACTCCCAGCATGATACCACAGAGCAGACAACATGCTTTCTTCCATTCCCAGAGGAAAATGCAAGAACAGACTATATTAACAGTGGTACGAAGACTGGATTTGCTTTGAGATGAAGCCAAACAGAGTAAGACGCGGTACAAAAAAGAAGTAGAAGCAAAATGCACACTTTTCAAAGTTCAGTAATAGTTGGATAATGTACAATTTAGTTGATCATAAAAGCACTCATGTTGGCTACCATTACATTTCACACTTGCTTTCGCGTTCGGTTTCTTGGTTGCTCAAGGAACACTGTCATAGAACACTTCTGTAAGCTAGGGTCAAGGAAGCTGCAGTGAAAAAAACAAGAACTCAGCTAAAAAGTAACTTCACCACAAAAACAGACCTTTAAGAGAAAAGCAACAACCTGACCCAGAGAAAAAAAACTGAAGGAGATGGGATGCCTTAGCTGAACCAAGCTGAGATGAGAAAGGCTGAAGCCAAGTATCACGCAAAGAACAATGCACACTGTGGTCAATTGTTTTACATCTTTCTAAGCTGCTGGTACTTCTTCAGCAGCTGTACACAGACAGCAGCTCTCACCTATAAAAGCTTACCTCGTACACTAGCACAGATACGTCTGGGTTTGATCTGCAATTACACTTAAGGAAGGACAACTTCCTTTATGGATTCTGCTCATCAAGTAGCCCTCCTTCTCTATGCAACGGTTCACCTCAGCTAACCCAGAACTGGCAGAAAGTTCAGAGCACTTCCCACCCTCCAAAATGAGGGGAGTGGGGAGTTCCCTCAAGTTCTACCTTTTAGCACATTTCATCTGACACAAAAGCTTTTAAGTGTTTTACAAACACTGCTGCTCTTTCTTCAAGCCTTTGAAGGAGATGAAGAAGAGTGAACAGCCTTAACTGCTAGGCAATCTTTGAAATATAACGCCTACAAACAGAAAAGCACCTTTGATGCTTTTCTGCATCAAGCAGCAGCTTCTGCACCTTCTGCAGAAGCAGGTGCTCTGCTTTCCAAAGGTGAAAATACCCATCTAGGGACACAGCTCACAGCTCCTATTAAATAAAAGAGTAAGAGACTTAGTTTCTATAGTAGAGGTGTCCTTACAAACTCACACTCTCTACTAGGCAGGCTGCATACTCTGCATTGAACTCATCCATAATCCTCTACGAGCTTATCAAGATCAATTTTCATTTTATACTGACCTTGAGAGAACGCAATACAGCACAAAGGTGCCAGCTACTCAAAGAACTAATCTAAGAGTAAATAACCAAAAATAACTTGCACAAGGATCAACTTTTACATTAAATTCAAAATCCAATTCCGGGATTAGCTTTTTGGGTTTTCAAAAAACAAAACCAAAAAATCTTACTGAACTAACAATTCAGATATTCGATTTTTACACGAGACTGTTACCATTTTCTGTCACCTGCACTCTGACACCTCCTTGTACAGAATACTACACCCTGTCAGCACAGAAAGACAGTCAACTACTAAATGAATGCAACACCATATTAGTACTGCTGCCTTTATCTAAGTAAGGAATACTTTAGAAAGTTACACTGATTATCCAACTAGTTACTAAAAACTCAATAAAACACCTGTTCTATTACGGCCTTCTGCATAAACTGCCATCGTATATTGGCAGATACATATACACACACTCACATTTACGTACACCCACAACCGTACTGATAGCTTGACAAAACAAACTGAGCTTTCATTAATTAGTCTTTCAACAGGATTTCAGGAAACCAATATTGCTCGGCTGTATTCCAAAGTTATTCACTGATAACCAACACCCCTCTTGAAATTAGTCTTCTTGGGTGGAATCCTGCCCTGTAACTCTTTGTGTTTGGAGATCCTCTCGTGGCAACACCTACAGGAAAGACAGTAATATTCTGTCTCACACTAGAAAAATCAAACCTAGACCAGGGCCCTACAAACAAAATAAAGGGAAGCACCGCACTAAGACCAAGAAGGGTTTCAATAGCCAAGGGAGTTCCAAGTGCTTTCAAAACAACCCCTATTTTAAACATATATACATATACGTATGTATAGATACACATATACGCACACAAGCACGGACTAGGTAGTAGGATATTTTTTAAAGAACAGAAATTGTAGGGGTGCGTATACACATACACACACATATGGACAGGAAAGGAAAACATGCTTGTAGGGGTGTGTGTATTCACACCCACGTCTATGTGTGGGTGTATGTGTATGTATATACACACTCCTCTACAGACAATTTTTTCTTTAACTAGTATCCCACTACCTTTTCATGAAAAAACCTGAAGTACAGAGACAGCTCTTACCAACAAGAAACATCTCCAACACCGCTCATTTGTATCTATCAACGTACTCTAGTCTTAGAAAAACAACAGCTGCTTCAAGAATTCCGTACCAATGACTCCCAGACACACGAAGTCCAAAACCAGAAGGCGGCTCACCCCACACACGCTTCGTTTCTCAGTCTCTCCCTCAGCAACTGCTGCCGCCTGCCCCCGTCTCCTCTGTCCACACGCCCCAGGATGGGAAGCCGCAAGTGCTCTTCAGGTACCCAAGCCTAAAGAGGTTTAGGATCTCTACTGCATTTGGGGAAACACAAGCCTGAGAAAGATTTGCTCCGTACCTAATCACCACTGAAACACTGAATCAAAAGGAAGACACACCAGCTCTGCCAAGCAAAGAAACTGAGGAAGTTTCTCTGCGCACAGAAGCACAGCTGGAGACACAACTCCTGCGGGCACGCGGTCAGGAGGATTGAACCTCATCCATTTGGGTCCCTTCGAGAATACCAAGCACCCAGACTCTTCTGGAGGATGCAGCATTTTACAGAGGGGACCCTCGGAAAGAATCGCAGAGGGGCACACTTATTCCCTGGGAAAGCACTCTGACACTTACCTGCTTCCCAGATAGCGTAGGACAATTAAAATACAGCAACTCATTAGTAAGCAGGGGCTAATTTCTGGCCCACCATGATTCTAACAACAGCCAACAAATCCCTCCACTAGTTTTGTTCAGACTGTATTTATGGCAGTTCTTTGCTCTACATTTTGGGGAAAAGCAGATCACACAGCTTGCATCTTTGATGTGGAAGGCCGGCTTTCAAAAGAATACTACAAGACCAAAAGAGCACAGCATAGTACAGCTTATATGTAAAGTAAATATTACATCACAACTGCACAATTGCAACATTGCACGCTTCTGTCAGAGAAAATGGGCTTTATGTAGGCGCATGGGAAGTGGGCCTTTTGCTCAAAAAAAAAAAAAAAAGAAAATCCTAATTTAAAAAATTCATATACTAAAACAGTCACACGACGTCCTTTTTGATTCGTCTCTAAATCCACATATATATTTTACTCCTCCGCTGCCATCTGAAATCATACTGCTTGAGGCGCTCTTCATGGAAAACCAAGAAAGCTCAACTCAGAAGGCAAAGACCCTTCTTAATGGAACTGAGCATCTGTGACTGACACGCGGAACAAACTTTACAACTCGGAGAGTGAGTTATAAAGCAGGCATGTTTATTTCAGCGCTGGGTACACGGGGGATCGCTCCACCTATCGTGCACACCGTAAAGCTCGTTAGTGAAGTTTAAATACATGTGTGATATAAATATTCATCATATTTCCCAGAAACCTTATACATATTCATTACATTTCCAGGAAATAATTAACATATGCAAATGCCCTTTGCACAGTCGCAGTTGTTGCCTTGGGTGGTCGTCGGGTGTTCTTCGGGGGTCTTATCATCCTCTTCCGCGCTTAACCGTTCTTTACCTTTTTCAATATCTTGATATTAAACTTCTGTTTTTCCTTTGTTCTTCTTGGATCTTTCATGCCAAATAATCTTTGACCTCCAAAAGTGCTGGTCTCATGCCAACAAACCACCCCTTATCTTCTTACTTGCATTCTTAGTTTCTCTCGTCCTTGAGTCCATATCTCTGTTCTCCTGTGTTCTCACAAATCTATCTACACAGCCTTTAATTACTTCGAGTTGCAGGATGTCTTATCTCGTTAAAGAAAACCATATATTCTGCTTATACCTACTTATTGCTTACGAACTACAAAATATAAGTGACATCTGGAATATATATCAACTACCATATATCATGACTACAATACACCTTCTCCCTCTTTTAAACATCACAGCATAGTAAACACAGTTTTTAAATTCCAAGCAGAGAGATTCCAACTTTGAAGGCTACAACACGTTCTCCTTTTAGCACAAAATAACCCTTTTCTTTCACTTACCCTCGTGTTTCTTCTTTTTCATGCTGCAGCACAGAAAGCCGGTACCCACAGCTGCACAAAGACTCCCACCGCTCACACCAGTGTGCAAAGCACTGAGGAGCCTTGGCTCACTCTTGGCAGTACAGGAGCAATCCATCTCAAGTGCACTACACATTTGGCATTGCGGGGTATCACAGAGCGAGACTTAGTTATTACTTTTCCTCCTAATAACAACAACAAAAGAAAAAAGAAACCCTCCTCGCTTCCACAGCTCTTCTTTCCAGGCTAGAGAATTACGGCAGCAACTACCTAGTCTAGCAGTTTACTCACGTGCTTAGAGTCTGACTGCCAACACAATCTAACAAGAAGAACTATTAAGACAAGCAGAGCTGTGTTTAAAAAAAGTGGGGTTTCTCTTTCCTCTCCTGCGGGTGTATGGCCCAGAGCAGGCTCAACTTCTGATCCTGAAAACTGCTCCTCAGTGCTTGTATGCTCACTCTGGGAAACAAAGACAGCTATTCCAATTCTTTTGCAGGTACAATCTTTGTTTACTTTCTACTTTGAATGAAAAGGAAACAGACACTTAGCATTAAATGCAGCATGATGCTCCTTACCTTGCACTCCTCTTTCTCTAATAGATCTGTATCTTAGAACATTCTGAGTGTATTCTTTCCCAAACCAGGCACTGAACATAAACCCCTACCAGTATCCCCTCACTTTCAGTAACTTTGCATACATCATCCCAGTGGTCCTCCCAAAATGTACCAGGCTGCATGGCTGCATAAAATGAACCGGCACCATTTAAAACCGTCTTTGGCCTGGAGCACACGGCACACATCTCGGTTGTTTGCTGTATTCTTGCTATGAGGCAGCAAAATGAACAAAGCCAGGCTTCACAGAAGGGGGTAGTGGGAAAAGGTCTGGATCCTGTACAGTTTGGGGGGGGAGGGGGAAGGATGGGAACCTATTTGATTCTCAAAATGCAACAGTGATGTTTTCTAAATACCTTGCTGACCAGACCAAAACGAGATTGTTGAACATTAACAGCAGTAAAAAGAGCACATTTCAGCATTTTAAATGTGTTGCTGTGCAAGGTGGAGAATGGACAGATCAGAGGAACATGCCACACGTTCCAGCTGCAGATGGTTGCCTAACAACTGACAGGGGAGCACGGCACTGGCTGCTGTGGGAGTCCTTGCATCGGCAAGGACACGGGCCTCATCCTAACCAGGAGACTACTGTATTTTGAGGAGTCAGTGGTCCATAGAACAGTTAACGGGAGAAGGCACGGGCCTGGCGCTGTGCAATGCTGCAAATAGAGCTTGGTCTTCAAGCCTGTGTTGTGCCGCATATACCCCTTGTTCACAGGATCACCTCAGCCAGCTCATCGTAACAAAGGAGCCTGCAGACAGCTCCTGCTACTGGCAATTACATGTCCTTGTCTCTATCACAAAGTGAAGCAACAGGTTCTCAAGTGAACATCCTTTTCTTTGACAGCAGAAATGATGAATGGTATTATTTTGCTCTCAGAAAATCCTGGGAGAGCTCAAAAGATCAAGTTGTCTGTGGAACCTCTCCACAGGAGGGGACTGCGCCACGTGCCGTGCCCTGCTCCAAGGTCCCTCTGACCACACCACTTGCGGTTCCCAGCATCTGAAGGACATAAGATTATCTAAACCATCCTCTTCTTCCTTCGGGTGTTAGCTTCAATAAATGGAATTCTAATCAGTACGTTACACAGTCCGAGGATCTTTCTTGCAGGGATCACAAAGAAAACTACGTCCAGTGCACCACAGTTTCAAACCCCAAAGAAGGGTTCCCAGTGTACTGTTTAGGGCTTAGAGTTTATTAGCTAAGGATTTAGACCTTTCCATTTAACAAGAAGTCATCAAGCCTCAGCCCCAAAGTGCTAAACTGTAAACCTTGGAACCCAAATGGTCACTGGGGATTTGAAGTTTATGGATGAGGTTAGATTTGAAATCCCAGGCCCGGATCAGTAAATGAGGAAACTGCAAACCCTGACTGGGAAATAACGAGCCCCACAAAATCAAGTAATAAACCATGGCTCCTGACTGGAGAAACCCTCAAGAACAAACTCCAAACTATAAACTGTAACTGAAAAATCCTGAACCTTCAGTTTGCAACACAGCTGAAAGCACACTGAGTAGAATCCATCTATGGATCTGAAGCTATATCACTAACACACTACTGAGGCACGGTCAACACCCACCGCAAGGTCCTGCGCTCCCTTTCCCACCAGATCTGTCTGCATTCCTCATCCTTAACTGCACACGGGTCTTATTCTCACCCTGAGCCCACCCTGGGGCCTACCCAGTGCTCCGCTCCCTGACCTTGACCCACCTCCAGCACACACCCCTGCATACATCTTGGTGGTCCGATTTTGGCCAGCGCTCGAGCTTACCGACTTCCTGGCACCCTCTCTCCCTCAAAGTCATTCATCCCTACGCTGGTCCCCTGCCCTGCTAAGCAAGGTCTGATTTTTTGCTTCTGCTCAGAAGAAATGACTGACCAGTGCTATGTGGCCAACTCATCTGTGAGGAACACACACATGCAAGGCACGTCCCAAGACACCCTGCTGTACAAAAAGGACTGCTGAAATGTTGCACCTCACTAAGAGCCTCACTGAAACTTTTCTAATGCGACAATGGTTTTATAGAGATACTATGCATAACACCTTCAACAAAAGGTTTACTGCCTCACCTTTCTCTCCACTCCTATAGCAGCATTAGGGGGCTCAGTAGAGGTTATTTTTGTACACACTGGAAGTTGCTCCTGGCCCTCACTGTCCCATTGCAGCCTACTCACAGGCTCAGCAGCACTGGGGATGGGCGCTTGCTTGGTGAACTGAACATCTCGTTATTCTCATTCTCTGCACAGCCTATTTCCAAAATTGGAAACATCCAGCTAGTTCTCCCACAAGGAAGGTTCCAGACAAGAGAAGGCAAGAGGGGCTTAGGAGGAAGAGGTACCACAAGACAAAGGTCACCTTTGTCTCGGCAAGAGGAGGAGGCAACACGAGGAGGAGGAGGAGGCAACACGAGGAGGAGGAGGAGGCAACACGAGGAGGAGGAGGAGGAGGCAACACGAGGAGGAGGAGGAGGAGGCAACACGAGGAGGAGGAGGAGGAGGCAACACGAGGAGGAGGAGGAGGCAACACGAGGAGGAGGAGGAGGAGGCAACACGAGGAGGAGGAGGAGGAGGCAACACGAGGAGGAGGAGGAGGAGGCAACACGAGGAGGAGGAGGAGGAGGCAACACGAGGAGGAGGAGGAGGAGGCAACACGAGGAGGAGGAGGAGGAGGCAACACGAGGAGGAGGAGGAGGAGGCAACACGAGGAGGAGGAGGAGGAGGCAACACGAGGACACAGCAGGACACAGGAGGTAAAGCAGGAGGAGGCAAAAGGAGGTAGCAGGAAAAGGAGGAGGAGGAGGCAACAAGAGGCAACAGAAAGCGAAAAAGGAGGAGACCACAGGATGCCACATGAGGTAACAGGAGGCAAGCGGAGGACGAGGCAATAGACCGCCACAGGAGAAGGAAAAAAAGGAGGCAAGAGCAGGACGTAGCAGGACACACGAGACAAAAGAAGGAGGATGCAACGGGAGGCAAGAAAAAGAGAGAAAGGAGGAGACAATAGGATGCAACAGGTGGCAACACTAACAAAGAGAGAAGGAGGCAACAAGATGCTCTAGGTGGCAACAGGAGAAGGAGGAAGCAACAGCGGGAGGAGAAATAGCGGAGGCAAGAGGAGGACACAGCAGCACGCAGGAGGTATAGGAGGAGGAGGAGGCAACAAGAATCAACAGGAGAAGGAGGAGGAGGCAACAGGATGCCACAGGAAGCAACAGGAGGCAATAGGAGTAAGAAAAAGATGAGGCACCAGGGAACATGGGAGGACACCAGAGGTAAACTAGGAGGAGGCAAAAAGGAGGAGGCAACAGTATGCCATAAGATGCATGCAGAGGAAGCAGGATAAAACAGGTAATGGAGGAGGACGAGGAGGATGTAGGAATCGGTGGAGGCAACAGGAGAAATAGGAAGCAACGTGATGAGGGAGGAGGCCAAAAGGAGGCAAAAGGAAAAGGTGTCTTTGTCCTTCCCGGGCCTCCTCTTGCCTTTCCTTGCCTCCTCCTCCACTTGCTTCAGGCTTCTGCTCTTGCCTCCTGCTGCCTCCTCTTTCCTCCTCCTTCTCCTCTTCCTCCTCCTTCAGCCTCCTTTTGCCTCATGTCCTGGTTTCAGCCCAGCCGGGAGCAAAGCACCACGCAGCCGCGCACTCACTCCTCCCTCCCCGTGGCCACGCTGGGATGAGGAGAAAATACAAAGAAAGGCTCGTGGGTCGAGACAAGCACTGCCCCACTTATGGTCACGGGCAAAAGACAGGCTCAACTTGGGGAAGAAACAAGATCAATTTGCTTTACTACCGATCCAATCGAAACAAGGCTAAGGACAAGCAAAACCACCCCTCAGAACACCTTCCCCCCAGCCCCCCCTCCTTCCCGCCTCAACTCCACTCCCGGCTCTCTCGACCTCCTCCCCCCGGCGGCGCAGGGCAACAGGCGAGGGGGGTTGGGGTCAGCTCACCACACCTTGTCTCTGCCGCTCCGTCCTCCTCGGGGGGGGAGGACTCCTCACTCGTCCCCTGCTCCACCGTGGGGTCCCTCCCACGGGAGACAGTCCTTCACCAACTGCTCCCGCGGGAGTCCTTTCTGCGGGCTGCAGTTCCTCACGAACTTCCCTGGCGCGGGGCCTTTCCGCGGGCCGCTCTTCAGTCACACACTGCTCCAGCGCGGGCTTTCCCCCGGAGTCACGGCCATTTGGGGGGGCCTCCGCTCCCCCGCTCACCTCCATGGGCTGCAGGGGGACAGCCTGCCGCCTCACCACCTCCTCAGGCGCCCCTCCTCCCCCTCCTTCTTCTTCTTCTTCCTCACCCACCTCGGTATCTGCAGAGCTCTTCCTCGCCCATTCCCATCCCCCTCCTCACTGCAGCTTCCCCGCCTTCAGCATGTTCTGCCAGAGGCGCTACCGCCGTCGCTGATTGGCTCGGCCTTCGAAGGGGCGGGTCCAACTTGGAGCCCGGCAACCTTCGAGCAGCTTCTCTCAGGAGCCACCCCTGCGGCCCGAGAAAAACCGCCCCACACAAACCCGGCACAATTACCCGTAGGCTTTTTTTAGGGCCCGCAGTTTCACCTGGGGGGTTTAAGCCCTCAGTTTTAGGGCAGAAAGCCTCTTCTCTGTAGGGCCCAAAGCCTCGTTTTCCCTTCCCAAAGTCTCAGTTTGGGCTTCCAAAGCCTCATTTGGATGGTGCACAGGCTCCGTTGCAGTTGGCAGTGTCTCCTTTTTGGAGCCCAAAGCCACCTTGTCAAGCTCCAAAGCCTCATTTTTAGGATCCGGCCAGTTGCTTTGAGGGTCCACGCTGCATCCTGAGTTTGCAAACCCTCATTTTCATGCTCCAAACCCCTCTTTCAGGGCCCAAAGCCTCATTTTCAGCATCTGAATCTGTGATTCTAGGGTTGAAAGCCTCCTTTTGGGGGTCCAAGCCCTTGCTTTTTGGGCCCGGGGACTCATTTTGAGGGTTTTAATCGCTCTTTTAGGGTAACATGCCTCACTTTTAGGTTTCAAACCTTCATTTTTAGGACTGAAAGCCACTTTTTAGAGTCCACAGCTTGGTTTATAGGGCCCAAGTACACATTTTTCTGTCCCGAAGCCTCGTTTTGACTGTCCAAAGACTCCTTTTAGCGTCCCAACCCTTATTTTTGTGAACAAATCCTCATTTTGATGGTCCAAAGCTTTATTTATAAACTCCAGAGCCTCATTTCAGGGTCCACAACCTTGTTTCTAAACTCAACTTTTGAGGCTCCGAACCTCATTTTTAGGGCCCAATGCCTCATGTTCAGGGTCCAAAGAATCATTTCCACAATCCAGCCCTTCATTTTTAGGGTCCTGAAGCCTCATTGCAAGGGCCCAAATACCCATTTTTAAGGTCCAAACCTTCCTTTTACAGCACAAACCCCACCGTTAGAGCCCCAAGCCTCATTCTTTACCTTCCAAAGCCTCCTTTTCAGGGAACAAAGCCTCCTTTTCAGGGACCATAGGCTCATTTTTAGGATCCACTCTGCAACTAGGAGAGCCTCATTTTGAGGGTCCAAATTCTCAGTTGGAGGACCCAAAGCCTCATTTGAGAGGCCAAGCTCCTCGTTTAGGGTGCAAGGCATCACTTGTTTAATGTAGAACCCCTCATTTGGAGCCTCCAAAGACCCATTTCTAGGGCGCAAAGCCTTCGTTTTGGTACCGAAGCATCCCTTGAGGGCACAAAACCTCATTGCAGGGTTCAAAGCCTCAGTTTCATTTCCAAAGCCCCATTTTTAGGACCCAAACCCTCCATTGGAGGGTCCAAAGTCTCCTTCTCAGGGTCCAAAGGCCTCTTTTACAGCTGAGGGCCTCCCCTGGAGTGACCCAAGCCCTCTCTTTGGGACCAGAGCCTCGTTTCTTGGGGCCCTATCGAGACCAACAGGGTCCCCTCCTTTGCAGAGCCCAAAGGGGCACATGTAGCATCTCCCCCATCATTTTTAGTGCCCAAAGCCTCATTTGGAGGGCCAAAGTCCTCATTGTTCTGGTCCAAACCTTTTGGCCTTTTATGACCCATAGCCTTTTTTGAGGGCCCACAGTTTCATTTGGAGGGTTTAACCCTCAGCTTTAAGGCAGAAAGCCACTCTTTTAGGGTCCAAAGTTACATTTATAGGGCAGAAAGCCTCGCTTTCCCTTCCCAAAGTCTTAGTTTGGGCTTCCAGAGCCCCATTGGAGGCTCCAAACCCTCATTCTGAGGGTCCATAGGCTCCGTTGCAGTTGGCAAAGTCTCCTTTTTAGAGCCCAAAGCCACTTTTTTAGTTGCCGAACTCGCATTTTCAATCTCCAAAGCCTCATTTTTAGGATCCGGCCAGTCGTTTTGAGGGCCCGAGCCGCATCCTCAGTTTCCAAACCCTCATTTTTATGCTCCGAACCCCTCTTTTAGGGCCCAAAGCCTCATTTTTAGAGTCCAGAGCTTTGATTCTAGCATTGAAAGCCTCCTTTTTATGGTCCAAAGCCTCATTTTGAAGGCCACTCCCTTGTTGGGACACAGAAAGGACCACCAACGGCCCTGGGTGGGAACTGCCGCACTTTCTCCGCTGCGACAATCTAGGGAAAACGACGCATCGCCAGGGACTCGCCCTGGGGAGAAAACGGACCAACACAGATACTGTGGATCAAACGGTTTCTCCGTTTATTAACTGCGCAACACTCGGTTATATATGTTTCTAATATCTACTCACACATAAGCCATTTGTTGATTGGTTAACATGTGCCGTTCACGCGCTTAAACAGTAGTCTAATTGGATAAAGTCTTCTGATCACGCGAATAGTTCCTCCACCTGCATGCTGTCTTGCACCCTGTCTTCGGTCACGTTGCCCTCCTGTTATCAGTCATGTACGCCCGACCTTGTTCTACTTTTTGTGCTTACTTCAACAAACTTATAACAAAGAACAGTAGTGTCTTGTTCTAGCAAACAGAGAATAACAGTTGTGCCTTACGCAGTTTCCCTCGTTCTCCCACAAGTTCTCCCACAATTTCTCCCACAGGAACGCAAAGGCCCATCAGGAGGTCGTGAGGGGACGAGAGAATAAACACACAGAACAAGGCGCAGCCTTCAACAGCGCCCACCTATGGGACTCACGTAAGGCATGAGTACAGCTTTACAGAGCTGGACCAGCCCCTCCAATAGCCCAGCCACAAAGCTTTCTAAACAAGGCAAAAACGTTGACTACTTTTCTCGTCCCTACTTAAGATTCCCTGTAGAACTGGGTCTTGGCCTGACCGAGGCTGCAGGAGGGAGGAAGACGAGGGAAAACTTTGCAGGGAAAACGCCCAGACACAGTATGGCCTGGCGTCAATAAATGTAGGCACAAGCAAGCCCTCAGGAGCAAACTCTTTATTGTCTGCCTGGGGGAGCTGCCCGGGGGCTCTGTGGCCCTGGAGCCGCACACCTCCTCAGGACACCCTCCACGAGGCTCCCAGCTACCGCCCTCTTTAATGACTCGGGCTGCACGGGCTCCTCCAGGACAAGCTTTAAACGCACTGGTCTGCGCCGTGCTCCTGCCTGGGTAGGGGGCTTGGAACCCGCTGGAGGCATGGGCTCTCTTGGAAACTGGGGGCCCGTGGAGGGAAGGGTGTCTGCGGTGCTCCCTGGCCGGAGTATACACAGAGTTTCCCATGCAGGCACCGAAGACCTTGCTGTGGCTCCGGAGGTGGAATCCCTGGACTCCTGAAGGCCTTCTGTTGGCCGGCGAGCACCTTGCTCAGCGCCTCGGCGGAGAGATGGGAGGAGAGTACGTGAGCTCTCCTCTTTGAGTTGTCCCGCTTCCTCTGAAGGCCTGACTATTGCAGGGAGGCTGAGAGGTGGCAAGACTTCCCTTGGTTGAAGCTTCTCTGATTTTTGCTTGGGCTTCCTTTCTTCCTCTAACTTCTTCCTCACCGTTTCCAGAATTTCAAGGACAATGGTTTTGGCATACCCGATCAATTCAGCATGCAGCTGCTGAACTCTGGAGATGGCCTTTTGGATGCTCTCCTTGGCAAGCTCACGACTCACTCGTGAGACATCAGCAGCGTTTTGCAGCGGTTGCAACACGGGCACCTTTGCTCTCTTGCCTGCTTCTGGGATCTGCCGTTCCGATGCTCTGGCTGGTCCTTGTCCTTCTGTCACGCCTTGAATCTTCAGGATCTCAGAAAACTGACAGCGGAAGTCCTGTTCAAACTGAGAAGCTACAAAGGATGACAAGGTGGAGCTAACACTTTCAACAGCCTCTTTGGTCCTTTTGTCAATAGAAGACTGTGAAGATGCTCCGTCGGAAGCTTCTAGTTCCGCCTCCCTCCATCTCTCTTCTCCGGATTTGCCTGCTCGGCTGGTTCTTCCCGCAACAAGCTCTGACACCTTCTCCCTGCCTGCTGGCCCAGGCTCGGCTGCATCAGACGTGCTGGGTACCAAGTGCTCCCCAAAGCTCTCCAACACGCACGCCACAATCTCTTGAGCCACCAGTCTGATCTTGTCCCGGCGATCCGCAGAAGTGTCCAAAGGCTCTGGCCTTCTGGCTCTGGCAAACAACCTTCCGCTGACCTCATGGGGAGCCCTCCTTAAGACGCGGACGGACTGATCCAGCGCCTTCACACGCTCCAGCACCTCCTGGACCACGGTCTCAGCCACCTCTTTAAGCTCCTGGTCTTCTGCCAGCGTAGGCCGCAGCTGTTAGGCGCTTCTTCTCCGGCACACGTTGGAGGCTAAAGGGAGGAGCAGTTAATGAGTGAATGGGTTCCTTCACCTCCCTTTGCTTTCCTCTTCCTCCTCACAGGACCCCTGCCCAGACGAGTCCCTAGCAGTCAGGCTTGAAAAACTCTGGTTTCTCTGTAGGCCACCTGGCACATGGAGGTTTCTGGTCTCCTGCGGCCAGGAGCCAAGTGTTATGGGCACCTCTCAGAATCAAGCAGGTGCCATTTTGCTTAGAGCAAAGGGCACTGTAGCCCCCCTGGACCTCAGCATGGTGAACCAATAGCGGAGGGAAAGCTGTCAAAGGTACTGGACCAGGCTCTTCTGCCACGGGTCCCAGCTGCTCTTGGGGCACTGCTGCCCTCTATCAGGGTGCCCTGTTTGCCCCTTTTCAGGGCCAAATGCCAGGAACGGCTGTTCTGAGAGCAGAAAAGAAAACGATCCTTCTTCTTGAGGCACCTGGCTGTTGTCTGCCAGCCCAAGGAAATGTCCTTGGGACAGGAGGCAGCCTGAAGGTCCACCGCGGGCTGCCGGCCTCGTGCAAAGTGGGGAAGAAATTGCGAGTCAAGCACAGAGCCAGGCAGCAGCCGGAAATTGTCATTTGCTCTTTTGCAGCTTGACAGCCTGACTGCCACGGCAGAAGGAGCTTAACCCTTCACCCCGGCATAGATACCACCCCACACTATCCAGAAATGCTTCCCAAGAGGCTGTTGCAAGGGATGGAGCCGGGCAACGTTTAACGGGACCCCTACTAATGAGAACTGGGCAACAGCAGGCTCTCTGCTAAGCTAATCTCTTCTGTCAGGTGGCTGGAGATAGGATGAGAGGAAATGGCGTCAAGTAGGGGGAAGGGAGATTTAGGTTGGATATTAGGAAAACTTTCTTTACTGAGAGGGTTGTCAGCCATTGGAATAGGCTGCCCAGGGAAGTGGTTGAGTCACCATCCCTGGAGGTATTCAAAAAGCACAGAGACAAGGTAGTCCAGAACATGGTTTAGTGGGCATGGATGATGGTTGGACTCGATGATCTTGAAGGTCTTTTCCAACCTAAATGATTCTATGATTCTAAGAGCTGCCCTGAGCAGCAGTGGTTGGCCGTGTGTAGGGTTGGGAGAGAGTGTCAAGGGATTTCAGTAGGAAACAGAGGGAAGGTGGATGGCTTTAGCAAATCCTTAAACCATACCTGAGCCCAGAAATGGAAAGGAGTGGTTGTCTATGGGTTGAGGAGGAGGAGGAGGTTTGTCCTGGGAAGATGGCAGGAAGGAAGACCCTTCTTGTGCAAATCAGGGACGAAAGAGACATTTCCATGTTGTGTGCACGCCTCGGTAGGTGGTGAATGCCCGCTGCTGAGGGTGGCTGTGCTCAGTCATGCCCCATGAGCTGATCTTGCTCTCTTTTCCTCCTTCTGTGAGCACAGAGAGTCATCAGTAAAGCCTGGGACATCATGGGGTCAGAGTGTGGTCGGAAGGAGGGGTGGTGGTTAAAATCTGCAGGGAAAACAGGCACAGGCATAGGACAGTGTAGGGCAGCCTGTGGTCGGGATGGCCAAGGGCTTTGGTGGGGCTGGGACCCCCAGCAGAACTGAGGTCCATGTCCTCTGAGCAACGGCAGCTGTCTCTTCCACTGAGGCCCATGAGGAGACACCAGTTCCTTAAAGCCCTGGCCTTTTGCTGCCTCCTCACCCTTGGTAGAGCCTGGGAGGTGTCCTACCACTGACCCGCACTTGGCATCGCAAACCCTCACATCTCACTGCCCTCAGGAAGAGCCCTGAGACACCCGTGATGAAAGGACCCTATTCCTAGGGGATGGGGGTCAGGGCTTGGCTGTCCTGCTTGATAAAACACACCAAGCAAGGGCTTTCACAGCCACCGCCACCTTCATTTTTCTACCTGTAGCCAGTGCTTCTGAGCTCTCCTTCACCCGCCCACAGGGATGGTCACCTCGTCTGCTCATCCCCTCCACGGTCTCTCCAGTGGTGGTCCTCAATGGGGCTCGCAAACACCCTCAGAAACTTGGAGGTTTGCTGCTGACTTTTGGGTTTCCGCAGCCTTGTTCCATCTTCTGTCAAGGGCTGCAGTTCGGGAACTCGGCACCAGAGGGCTCATTAACATGCAAAACTCCCTCACGAGCCACCTCTCTCTGCATCATTTTCCTTAAGTCCCCAATTCTTACGTGGTTCATCAGAGAGATTTCAGGAGTGTAGTCAAAGCAAAAAGGTTTCTCTAATAAGTAACAGTAGGAAAGGATTTCTTCTTTTTCCACTTTTCCTTATTTTTCTGCTTCCAGATTCAGTGATATCAGCAATCTGTGATTGATATTGATCCTGAGCATCTCCTAATTGAGTATGAACATAGAGGGAAGTCAAGACCCTTTACAGAGGCCACTCTATGGGCAAGTTTTGTCCTGTCCCCACACCCCACCATTTCTCTCATCAGCCACCTGGGATTTACAGCAGCCTTGTGTGGGGACAGAATTTTTAGGAGGGCCTCTTGCGATAGGACGAGGGGGAATGGTTTTAAACTAAAAGAGGGTAGATTTAGAGTGGATATATAAGAAATTTTTCATGACGAGGGTGATGAAACATGAGAACGGGTTGCCCAGAGAGGTGGTCGATGCCCCATCCTTGGAAACATTCAAGGTCAGGTTGGATGGGGCTCTGAGCAACCTGATGAAGTTCAAGATGTCCCTGCTCATTGCAAGGGGGGTTAAACTCGATGACCTTGAGAGGTCCTTCCAACCCAAACCATTCAACGATTCTATGAAATCAGAGCTTTCTCCACTCACATCCACAGCTGCATGTCTTAACCCCTTGGCACCCATTCCCACCTGCTTTTCTTGGAGAAGGAGCTGCACCCAGACACAGGAGGATGCTTCTTAATTGCCAGCAAGCAAACCCAAATGGCAATAGTTCAATAAAAAACAAAATACATGCCTCAGGTGTATATTAAGTCCATGTTACCTCCACTGAAGTCCACTTCCCACAGTGGATGACACAATACTGGGTCAAGCACAGATGCCAAGACCCACCCAGACACCTCCTTGCTGGGACTCTCTTTGTCCACATTCACTCTTTATACACAGAAAAAGACACACGCTGAAGCCGTGAACTCCCTCAATTCACAGAGGGAGGCAAAAGTGAATGAATTGCGCTCTTTTGGATAGCCAAAACTGCACTAAATCCCACCCAAAGGATTACAGGAGCATCTTCAAGTAGACTCTACATCACCTAGACCCACTGTGGTGGGTTGACCCTGGCAGGTGCCCACCAAAGCCGCTCTATCACTCCACAACTCAGCTGGACAGGGGAGAGAAAACGTAACGAAAGGCTCGTGGGTCAAGATAAGGACAGGGAGAGATCACTCAGCTAATTACCATCACGGGCAAAATAGACTCGACTTGGGGAAATTTGATTTCTTACGAATCAAATCAGAACAGGATAATGAGAAATAAGAACAAATCCTGAATCACCTTCCCCCCACCCCTCCCTTCTTCCCGGGCACAGCTTCCCTCCCAAATTCTCTACCTGCCCCCCTACAGCAGCGCAGGGGGACGGGGAATGGGCGTTGGTGTCAGTTCATCACACGTTGTCTCTGCTGCTCCTTCCTCCTCAGGGGCAGGACTTCTCACACTCTTCCGTGGGGTCCCTCCCACGGGAGACAGTTCTCCATGAACTTCTCTGTCATGGTTTCAGCTGGAATAGAGTTAATTGTCTTCCTAGTAGCTGGTACAGTGCTATGGTTTTGAGCTAGGTGGGAGAAGAATGTTGATAACACTGATGTTTTCAGTTGTTGCTAAGTAATGTTTAGTCTAAAGTCAAGGATTTTTTAGCTTCTGATGCCCAGCCAGCGAGAAGGCTGGAGGGGCACAAGAAGTTGGCACAGGACACAGCCAGGGCAGCTGACCCAAAGTGGCCAACGGGGTATTCCATACCAGGTGATGTCATGTCTAGTATAGAAACTGGGGGAGTGCGGCTGGGGGGAATCGCCACTCGGGGACTAACTGGGAGTCGATCAGCAGGTGGTGAGCAATTGCATTGTGCATCATTTGGATATTCCAATCCTTTTATTATTACTGTTGTCATTTTATTAGTGTTATGATTATTAGTTCCTTCTTTTCTGTTCTATTAAACCATTCTTATCTTATCTCAACCCACCAGTTTTACTTCTTTTCCCGATTTTCTCCCCCATCCCACTGGGTGGTGGGGAAAGGGAGTGAGCAGCTGCGTAGTGCTTAGTTGCTGGCTGGGGTTAAACCGTGACAGTAGGATATTAAAGGGAAAAAACACCTGTAGGGGTGTGCATAGATACACACACACTTATAATATATACATCTGTCTGTGCATGTGCAGATATATACACACAACCCTACAGACAATTTTTTAACTAATACCCTACCACCTTTTAATGAAAAAAACTGAAGTACAGAAACAACTCTTACTAACAAGAAACATCTACAACACCATTCATTTCTATTGATCAATTTCCTCTATTTTTACAAAAAAAAGAAGTCCTCTGTCAGTTAATATTGCAAACCTGAAGACACCAAGGGAGCTGCCCCTGTGGTAGCAGCTGCTAGAGACACACTGGTAACGCTCAGGCCAAGGCTGTTTGCAGTGCTCATGCTGCTTGCCATGCTGACAACCAAAGAGGTGGTGCAGGGGGCTGAGGTCGAAGCAGCCAAAAAGGTTCTTGAGGGCTGGAGCAAAGTTGTGTTCTCAGCGCTGCTGTGCTAGAAAGGAGACTAAAAGAATGAGGATCACAGAGCAAATAAACCACAGTGGAAGATGCTGGGGGAAAGAAAAAAAACCCAAACCAACAAATGTTTACTAGTGCCCCTCGAAGAAGAAAGAAAAAATAAAATTAAATATATAGCTGAATGGAACCACAGAATAAATTATATTTAACATGGCAATTACAGTTTCTCCCAGACTATATGTATCATTATGAACAACCTATATTTGTGTGGTCAACAACCCGGCCTCATAAACATCCCTGTAATTAATTTGAAAGAACAAAAACCAGGGGTAAATAAATGCAGTGTTATTTTTGCTTCCTTTAACAGAGTGTTTGGCTCCTTAGCTATATACAGACAGTTGACTCCCCACACCTGATGAAGCAGGAATCTCCAGCTAGGGATGAAGACACTGGCTGTCTTCCAACCCAGAGCTTTCTAATGCAGTGTGCACAGCAGTGTTTTATGAACAGAAGTTTGGGATCTTCATAAATTCCTGTTCGGGCTCAGTAAGACGGAGAGGAGCCAGAATTCTCTGTGGCTCCCTTTACAAGAGGGTCTCTATCTTTGCTCACAATACGCTCAAGCAGCAGAGACTGATCAACAGCTTTATTCCAGAAATCGAGAAAGATTCGCACTCCTAAAGCTGGAGAGAAGGGGTATGACAACTTCCCTCAACTGAGTGTTTTGTCCACTTTTAGTTGAGGGGTTTTAAGCAACTCATTAAGCAATAGCTCATTCTTAGGCCCTGGAAGCACGCTCATTGTGCTTGTTCAGTGCATTGAACAAGCTTTGATTACAAGAATACGTTTATTAAATTTGGGGACATGCAATAATACATTCATAGCAACACAGTAGAGTTAAGAGTCAAAAACCCAATCGCACACCTCTCTTACAGGCAAAGCTTCCGCTTGGTTTGGGTTTTTTTGGTTTTGTTTTTTGTTTTGGTCAATTATAAATGTATTCAAAAAAACCTACACTGGGTTGCTTTACAGACTGTTATCCTACATAGCAGAAAAGGTACAGTCGTGGTAAAGACCTGCAAAAACACTCAAAATGAGTGGGGGAAATTAACCTATGCTATACCATCTAGACCAAACCAGAAGTGAATGTAATGACCTGTTACAAGTCTTGCCAGAAATACTTAAGACTTCTGCTTTCATATATACTATCCAGAAGCAGGACCACCTTTCAGTTTCCTGACAGTCTAATGCCTGCCTCATTTGGGAGAGCAGAAAATATGTAACTTAAACCAGCTGTTACTTCTTTAGCTTGGTAATCAGAAATCGCTGTTGCATTGCTCACAATGACAGGTTTACACCCTTCTGCTCAAGTAGTAGCAAGGGCTGTGCATAATAAGATGTAAATTCAATATCAAAGAAGTAAGAGAGGAAAGACAGCCCGACAAAAATCGCAACAAAGACACCAAAGCAGTGCTGAAGGCAGACAGCCAAGCACTGCTATGTCAAGTGATTCACAAAACCTCACCTTTTCTTCTTTGTGTGCATGCACTTGGCTACAGCACTGATGATAATGTTCTCTTCTTGCCAAGTGAGCGCACAGGAAAAATGGAGCAGAACTAAAACTGCAGGGACAAAATAAATTACAGCATTTTCTAGCTTTAGTTAATGCTGTAGCAAGCAGGTACGATGTTTTATTTTTGTCATATTACCCTCAACGCACTTGGTTGGTTATGGCTAGTCAACACGTCCTATTTTAAGGCCACATGTTCAGTTACTCCAAGTTTGCCAGAAACTTTTCTTTGGTGTAAGATTACATATAGCGGGCTGCCAGCTGATTCTTCAGGAAAAACAGAACAGAAATGACTCAGTCCTTGCTAAGAATGATCATGAGGAACACAGGCTGCTTTAATTAGATTCAAAGAATTTTTAAAACTTTTATTTAGAAAGTCTTAACTTCTCCACATTTCAGAAACAGGGACGTTAAATTTAGCACAGAGGCTATGCTGGTGTCACTCTTGGACTTTCTGCTCTTCCTTTGGAAACACGCACGTACCTGGGCATGTGTGGAACCTTGGAAAAGGGTGAACTTACACATGCTTGCCAGACTTGCTTAGTAGCCAAATTTTTCAGCTTTCTCTCCATTGCACGTACTGCGGAGAGTGAGCTGGATGGTCCCCGCAGCAGGCGGCTGATTGCCAGGCTGCCACACACTAAAACCAAAACAGGGTAGGTTAGCTCTCCTCTGGTTTCAGGATTCCTGGCATTTTCACTCCACCAGCACAGAATAAAGTACCACCCGGTTCAAATGCAGAGGAAGCAAAGACGGATTGGGGTGAGAAAGGAAGACGGGCAAGAGTCTGAGGTCAGCCGAAACGAGGAGAGATGAGGTGTGAGTAAGAAACAAGGTTGGGTGAAGAGAGCAGGCGATGCAGACAGGGTCTTCCCAGCAAAGAGGAACTGCCCAGGGACGAGCAGTCCCAGTCTGATTTTCTTGATTTCGAGCCCTTTCCTGAAGGTCAGACAGCCGAGAGCTCAACAGGCTGCATCTTCTGCCACAAGGTAAGCATCAGCCCCCAGGCTGCCGCTTTGCCAAGAGCCCCCCCCCCCCAAACTACACAAGGTGCAGCAGCCTGGAGCCCCGAGCCCTCGGGCCACGCTCGGAGCTGGGCACCCCAGGGGTAGATGGTGGCTGAAGAAACCCTCAGGCACAGGGAAGGGGAGGGAGTCCATGCTGACCAGCATGCTAGGAGGCAGCAGGCAGTGCTCAAGAGCCCACCCCTGGCCTCCTTCTCGGAAAACACCCCACTGGACTCTGCTTAGTCCAACCTGGCCCCGCAGGACTCGAGGAAAGGCAGAGCAACAGCAGAGCTGGCCAGGAAGCAGGGGGCTGCGGCTGGTCCCCCCAACCCCTCTATTACTTGCTCTCTCTAGTTTCTACAGGGACATCCATTGCAACAGCAGAAGCAGAGGCAACTTCACATGAACCACTTCTTTGCTTAGACCTAACAAGTCAAACCACAGGAGACGTTAATTCCTGCAATGGAACGTCTTGCTCAAAGTTACTAGCCATACACAATTTCAATGCAGAGCTGCTCCTCTTTAAGGAGATTGATCATGCACCCCTCACCCCCTCCAGCCGGACCTCCAAGCCACACACCCAGCAACCAGCTAAGAAAGCAGACAGAAAACAGCAAAGTTTGCAGGAAGTCTGGTATCAAGGAGCCTCCCTCACCTTCAAGTCCAAGATATTTTCTGGCTCTGGTCATCTTGTGTTCAGCATGATCACAATTAAATACATTCAGTATTGGGTTTAGCATCTTAGGGGGATGTATTGTGGTAGAAGCAAGAGAAAACAATGTGTTTGTTACTGGGTTTTGGTTTAGTTTAGGCATTTACTTACTTGGGGTTTGGGGATAACCGTGAGCATCTTGCAAAGCTAGCACGATTGCTTTACTTTTCAGTAAAAATACAAATGAGAAAGAAGGCCACGCACAGCTTTTCTCTCCTTCAGGTATTCCAGAAAGAACTTGCCCTACCACCAGCTCCATCTGGCAAATGAATAAAAATCGCTGTCCCCAGATGATCAGTGATAAGACACTATGCCAGGAAGTGATGTGATGATGCAATTGGTAACAGCTAAGAAGTGCTTCTTCTAGCACTGACTCTTGGTGACCTATGCTGGACCACATTCAGACAGGACTGCTAGAGTCAACAGCAGCTGCAAAGTTAGAACCGCAGATGTTTCCCAGAGCATATAAAAGCCTGCCGGAAGGATTCACCCAAAAGGACAGGAGCCACGCTTGGCAATATTGTCTCTAGCTTGGGTTGTTTCCTTCTGTGTATTGTAGGGAGAGGAGTCTATGCATGAGGAACTTGCCTTTCAATCACTTTGACAGAAGACTTGCTCCATAAACAAAGGAAAACATTTCAGTTGAATTGGTGCAGTCTGAACTTTATTTAAAACAGCGGTAATCTAATCTGCATAGTCCTGGGGCAGCATCCAACCTCTGCAATAGCCAGGGAAACTCCAGAACAGCAACATCACTCTGCACTGGGCCAAGCGTTGAGTCAGGGTAGATTAAAATAAAGCGTGTCATCTGACCTATGCTGGATCAAGTCCAGCAAACTAGTAACCTGACTTCTTCCTAAACTTCTTCTTAACACCCTAAGAGTGAGGGGGGAAAAAAAAACAACAACAAAAAAAAGCACAATTAGAAGATAATTCTGCAAAGCAAGAGTTAAAAAAAAAAAATCCATGTAAAGGCATATACTTTGATATCAATTAGCTAGGTTAGTTTGAGACCAGTTGCAGAAATGCATGTGCTGACTAGAGGTTAAGGGCACAACAACCTTCAAGAGTCTTGGAATACTCAAGTGGAAGAATTTTTTTAAAAGCACGGTAATATTACAGGCTTGTAGACCATTACAAAGCACTTTTCATAGTTGCTTTGCTGTTTATCTTATCACCTACTTCAGCTTTAATTCCTTCAAATTCATGATGGAGTTTTATTTACACAAGTGCTGAAGTTGTATACCTACTGTAACTAGTACACACACTTGACAGTATTGAAAGACCATGGTTTTAACACAAGTCACAAAACCAAGGTAACCATTTTATAAACTCAAGGGGTAGCTCTGCTAAAAGCCACTTAAGTAACATGGGTTCTCTTTCTTAACTTTAACCTGTGAGTAAACCTAAGCCTTGCACTCTTAAGTTTTGGGGTGTTTTCGAGGGGAGAAGGAGGAATAAGACCTCTCAAACCCACTAAGGCACATTTTCTAAGAGACGAATTGCACTTGAAGCAAGCTGGAAACCAGAGGTAATAAGGAAAAAAGGTAAGATTATTGACATGGTCAGGCCTTCTCCACAAGTCTGGAATACTAGCGGTAGGGGGAATGCTGGAGAATGAAGTCCGTGCAAGATAGCTACATGCCCCTTCGGTCTTGTCACTAGGGTTTGAGGTGGATGCTTAAGATGATCAGAGCTCAGAATTGTGGTTTAAGCCAAGCAACTAATTTTAAAAGAAGTCAGGGGTATCTGTTGTCCGCCCAGAAAACTGGGACTTCAGCTGTCAACGCAGTTTGCAAGCTGCACTATTCAGAGGGTGTTAATTCAAAACCTGGAAATACCAGAAGCAGGAAAGCAGCGTTCCTAGTCTCCTCAAATTTACTCTACCATGACATCATCATTTTGTAGAACATATTTTTTGTGGCACTGCCCCCATCGCCCCCCCCCCCCCCCCCCACAACCTTACATTTGGTTTAGTTGTTTGGGGTTTTTAAGCACATCCCACGTGCGTTTTAAAAAAAAAAAAAAAAAAAAAAGAGACTGAAGATTTTAAATTTCTCTTTGGAAGACAGTATTTTACAGTCCATACAAAAATACTCTGGAAAAACATACAACTTCATTTACAAAAACACCAAGTTATAAAGAAATTACAATAGAGAGATAGCACAACATTTGTTTCATAGGATCAGAATTTCTCCCCACCCCTCAAAAAACCCTCATGCACTTAACCGGGTAAGAAGTGTTACCAGTTTACAGAACCAGACCTTCTGACTACTATGAGTTTTCATGTAACCACGTAGAACAGCTTTCAGGGTTTATCTGAAAACACTCTCTGCATGCCAATTCCTTTCAAGACTCTACCTTGCAGGTGGGTAGCAGTGTCACAACAGCCTTGGCTATTGCAACGTTTAAGTACATCTTCTGCTGTGTGTTCTGAGTTTAGCTTTCCTACCCAGCGACAACAAAAAAACCCTCAAGTCTCATGCTGGAGCAGTCTCAAGACAAAAATCAGATACAACGGCATGGGGCACGTCTATCATCTCCATACCTTGGTAGCATCCTCTGCTGCATTTTCTTCAATACTTAAATTATTTATGGGCCTCCATGGGAGCCAATACTTGTGTAGTGCGTGGCCGTGTTAGGCAGGGGACAGCTGCTAGCTGAGGAAGCTGAGCACCATTGTGATAGATGCACAGGAGTGTATGTGCCAAACGGGAAAACAGTTTAAGAGAAGAACAATATATGCACATGCACCAGGAAACCACAAATGAATACAAGCACGTTCATACACACTTGAAACCACAACGTGGTTGCAGTAACTACTTAACCTGTTTACATACATTCTGAATCCAAGTCACAGGGCAGCTTGGGTTTTGTGGCCTTTTCCAAAGCTGTTTCAGCTAGTGACAGTCAAGACTTTTAAAAAGACTAATAGGGATAACTCTTACAAGAATATATTTGGGAAATGAAGACTGAAAAAGGTTAAACTTAAAAGCATATTTTTGTTTACATCAATAAACGCGTAGAGTATTGATGTGAGGTAGTCTAGGCACTAGAAGAGTCCATTCAGCTTTTCAGTCAGACCACTGAGTAAAACCCCTTCCTAATTACATTGTCTGTAGATCTGCTGCTGACATCTTCTGGATTGCCACCGCCTTTGAATGCTGAATCCTGGCCAGTTAACTAGAAGAACAGAATACACAGACTCAAAATAATTGCTATTCTAAAGTTACCTTCATATTTGAGTACAGCTTCCAGTCAACACATTAGATGTATTAGTGGCCATTCTTAAAACAACATTTAGACAAGACTACCCTTACCACACAGGAATCTCAAGCCTCGCAAAAAGTCGTACTACCCAAACCTTGAAATCTGTACCTGAAGTATTCCATAGTAGGTAACACTTCTGCAAGCTGATTCTTTACAAGTGTCAAAATTGAGTTTTTTCTAGTTGTTCTTTGCCTCTGCCTCAAATCAGAGGTCAAGCCACACAAACAGCTCTTTAAGGAGAGTTATGTATAGCAAGAAAACAAATCAAGCATTAATCGAAAGCTTCCACAAAAACAAGATTTTACAAGCAACTCCACACGGTCATTTCAGCAGTGGACAACCTGTTGAGTAGGCTGCTGATTTCTAAAGCAGCAAAACTATCAAGAGGCATTCAAAAATCATCTGCCAGAACAAGATTAGCTCATACTTCCACATCTATAAGATTCATATCCTCTTCCTTTTGAGATTTGGGTGTTTTTCTGAATTAAGAACTGCTTCCAGTTCATTGAGCAATCGGTCAGTGCAGTAATATACAAGTACAGTAGTATTTAGAGAGCCTGCCACCAGACCAGAAACAGTCACTAGTGCCAGATCTTGGGAAAAAAAACCACAATCGTTTCATAGCTGTACAGTATGTTCAAGACAATTTCTCACACCTACATCCTAGTAAAACTAGCATTATGCTTAAATTTAGATTCCTGAATCCATTGGGGATGTATATATGCATTTCTTCTCAGTTATGTCATTCACTGTACATCAAGAATTAATTCTACTTCAGACCCTCCCTGGCCTAGCCCCCCTTCCTTACCTTTTCTCCGTCTGCTAGTGTTTTGGGGCGTTCTTCTGATGTAGGTGAATGCAGTCCTTCAGTGGTCAGTGAATAAGGTCGTTTAGGTGCAGCGTTCTTAGGATCTGTAATTTGAGTCCCACTTAATTCATGCTGTCCTTGGACAAAACGTGCTCCTGGTTGAGAAACTGTGTTACGTCCTGGAATGGTGCTGCCAACCGGAGGTCCCAATGTTCTTATTGCAACTGTAGCCTCCGTTTCTGTAAGAGACACCGCGCTTCTAGAGTTCAGCCATGAAATTAAAGACTGCATTCCACCCACTACTTCAATACATACTTGAATCAGTAACAGGAATGGAGAGTCCCTTAGACACTGATGGCACAGCTACACGAGGTAGCTTCTCGCTCTTGTTAGCACTGTTAGATTTCTGGTACACAGCATTTCTGTAAGACTCAGACGCTAGAGTTATAAAATGCTAGTTTGTAAAATACTATACATTTCCTTTCCAGAAAGCCCACGCAAGACAAATGTCTGTCTTCTTAGCTCATTGTCACAGCTCTACCAAACAACAAACTTATGGGCAATCTAGCAGGAGATCTTCATTTGGCTGAACTTCAGACCGCAAATTTAAAACTTAAGCCTTTTCTTTAGTCGGTCTCTATGTACTTGTACTGTCTTCCAGCTTAGTATATCCAGCACTCTGTACATTCATGAAAAGCAGTATCTGCTCGACCCATACAGGCATCCCATTTTATTTTATTTTTAATGCTACTCCTACAGTACCAAATGGTCTGATCACAGCAGGCATTACACATTTGGTACTCCTGGGCTATTACTCTCAAGATTACATATTCCTCCTGGGCTGAAGTAGCTTATGAACAAGCAGACCTCCCAGGAAGTGACACACACTTTTACTGCCCGAGTTCTCATACTGCTGCACCAAGGCACCAGCAGCTCTAGTGTTGCTGTGATCAAGATCAGCACTTCATTAGCACATAACACTGCTTGGCATTAACCATACTTTTTGTTAGAAAGAACAAAATGACCTACATAGAAAACCCTCCGGCTTCAAGTTACACACTAACCCAAGGGGATCTACATTCAAGACCAAATAATTCCTCCGGTATCAACTTCTCCTTTCTTCCTACATGTCTTCATGTACATTAGATTCATTTTTTCAAGGATTTCTTTAACCTGCCTCCCCCCATGTGCCCAAAGGAGATGACAGCTTTGTTCCTGAAGCCATTAGAGCCCTCCACATTGTTGAAAATATTTTGATAAAGAAATTAAAATCCAATTATATAAGAGTTTGGTTTGATTAAGAAGTAGAAAATTGTGAAGCATAATGTATAGCAGTTTTAAGTTTGAAATGTAGTCATAGAAACTTTAGGAACTGTGTTATGTGTGACTATAGGAACCTTAGTATTGTTAAGTTTGAAATAAGCAAACCATAGAAACCTCACCAGGAAGATACTGGTCTTTCTATGTTTTGTTTCAAAAACTAAGGAAACCGTCATGTACACTAGTTTGCTGCTTGGAAACCCCCTTACCCTTCCCATCTCGTAGAGTTAAGTGAAATTGACCAATGATTGTTTTAACATAGGAATATTAATAAGGTGGTATGATTAAAAGACCAATCATTGAAAAGGAATTAACATTTTGCTTGGAAATCTAGTGAATATGTATAACAGGTGTGTATTTAACTGTATTGTTAGACAAGACAGGTGCACACGATAGGTGGAGCGATCCCCGATGTGCCCAGCGCTGCAATAAAGGAGTGCCTGCTTCTTAACTTCTCATTGCTGTTAAGGAGTTTTATTCCGGATTTCGGCAACAACATGCTTATGAACAACACAGATTCAAACAAGAAATCCCAGACCTCATTCACATTGCGAGTCAGTTAAAAAGCAGCTTCTTCACAGCTTTAAGGTTATGGTGCTAACCTTTCTCTCTCGGCTGTAGAGGTGTCCACTTTAGAAATCTTATGTAACGAAGGGGAATTATCTGGTGTTCTGGACTCCGTGTCTCTGGAACTGTCCAAACAGCTTCCATCTGAAGAAGTCCTTTTGCGCTGAAGCCCACTAGCATTTTGACTAGTACCTGGCATGCTTTGCTGAAACAACAACAACAAAATAATGAAGTCTTCAAGTAATTATTAAAGCAAAAAAAAAAAACATTGCCAGAGAGCCCAATTTTTATTATACCTTCTTTCTTTTCTGTAAGGTTTCCGCAGGCAAAAAATAGTGGAGGTGCTTTCTCTTCACATGAGCTGCCTCAATCTTCATACCTTCCTTTAGCACATTGAGGTTGTTAGCCTGGCTGTAAACTAACAGGAAATTTAGTGTTGTAGCTTAGTGGGAATGTTTGCATTGGGTATTTGTCAAAGTTACATATGGTTTCTTTAGAAACAGCAAGCCTTGAAGTCTGCCCAGCCCAAACAAAGAACAAGAAGTGGTCTCAAGATGAATGTGACCCAAGATGCCCATTTCACATCCAGTACAGACCAGATACGTAACAGCTACTTTAAGTTCAAACATGCATTTATGTGCTCAGTTACAGCTGTGGTTTGCTAGTCATGCACCTCACCTCTGAGCTGATTTTAACCTGAAAGAGATCATACTCCTTAACCCTTAGTTTGCTGGTTGAAGATAGATCTAGATGACTTTCTCAATCAACCCAATTGTGCTCAGCTGATGAGAGAACAGACACCTCACTCAAGATTCAGACTCATTTTTTTTATTTGATATTTACAGTGGCGATTGTGGGGTTTTGCCTAACAGTTCTGTAACATCATACAACTTTTCAGTAATTTAGGTGTTAAAACCCTACCTGTCCAAGACAGACTGGATTTGAGGGACATCTGACTTATCAGAACCACTACAATTTAAACCAGTTCTTCTTAACTGCCTGCAAACAGCCTTTCCTGCAACTAAAAACCCCTACAGTAGCACAGCAGTTATTACAGAATTAAGTCACATTTAGACAAGTTTACACAAGCCTGTCGTGAGCATAGCTGGAAAGTCAGCTTACTAACATACAGAGTGGGAATCAAAGTAAGGACATGCAACCAAAACAAAAAGGCTTACAACAAGTCTTTCTGCAGGAGACCTAGAAGTGAAATAAAAGCACAAATATGAACATTCACACCAGTAGGAACAGTTGCTTCAAAGTAAATTCAGTAATGTTTTTATGCAAAAGTGAGATAAAGTTCATTTATCAAAAGCCTTCCAAACTGTGAGCCTCACACTCTTGAGCCCATCAACTTTGCCCTCTAAAAACATTCTCTCAAAGTCAAGGCACATGATAAAAGCTTTCTTGCACATAACTACTGCTCACTCCCACATTTGCCAAAGGATACCACACCTCTCAAGAAATACCTTTTCTGGTCAAGCTCTCTGGGTTCAAACCCTATATCTGAAACATACTATAGGCTGTGCTTCACTAAACTGAGAGCACACAGCTATGCTAATCAAGTTTGTGCACAGAAATACAGGATTTAACATCAGTTCTAGCCTCTCAGCAGTACACAAACCTTGTTGACATGATTTACATTTGCCACAACATTCAAACACAGTGCTACTGGATCTAACGTACAAGACAAGCATCAGTTCAGGTAACAGTGCAAGTCTGAGGAAGTCACCCCACCTGGCTTGAAACTCAGACAAGAGTTTTGATGCCTTTTTTCTGTGCTTTTCTCATATCCCAAAGCATGAGCTAAAAAGAAGGTCCGCTTTCACTGCATTTACTCATGTTGTCCGAGCAACACAACACACAGCTCACGCTGGTACTATGGAGAAATGTTTGTTTGCACTGAGGAAGAGTTTAAAGGAGCCCACTGTTTAGAACTTTTTGGCCAAACACATTTGTCACTTCAGAAGAGTAACCTGATTTCCGTAGTTTGTCATTATGATAGCAAGGCATGAGCCTCTCAGCACACATGCACTTCTGAAAGGCACAAGAGCAGTCAGCTTGGGAAGAAGTAAACAGACTGTGGAAAAGACCTCTACTTTCAAATGACTGCTCACCCCCAAACCCCTTTATTCTAGCATTATCTAACAACGCTTGCGACATTACTTTATTTCTGCATCTATCAAAAGGAATAAAGTAAGATGAACATGAACATGGAGCTTGACGTGCAAGACTGCATGTCACTACAATGTGACCACTCACTGCCTTTCAAAGTTCTGGGATGGTATCATACACAAACTCTTATTTTGGAAACAATACTGTCAACAGGCATTCACAACTTATTTTAGAACCTGATACAGTTCATTCCCACTTTCAAAGTTCGGCAACTGACAACTGCTTTTGACAAGTGTAGCTACACCCAGTAAATGGACATCTCTCTCCTGGCTTCACATCTGGCTGTCCACTTCAGGAATCGCAGTTCCTTTGTGACTGCTTACTATGATCTGCAGAACTGTTATTTCACATATGCGATACGGTATATAGGACTGTAGTACACACTTTTGTTTCAAGGTGGACTTACATTGCCCAAGTGTCAAAATAGTATGTTTTTAAGGCTAATCTTCTACGTGTCACGCTCTACAGAAATAGCTAATAGCCAATACCAGAAGGAAGCACAATTCACTTTGCAAAGCAGCTTGCGCTAGAATAAAGAAAATGAAACCCTACGAGACTAGAGCAAAATAGAGGCTTACCTGTATCGTTGAATGACTGTATAATGTACGTTAAATCAACGTTAACACTTCCTGCATTTTCCACTTTCCTAAACGCGATTCCAAGAAACCACATTGACACATAGCCACTCCTAAAAAGACAGATTCACAAATCTATCATTTATGCACAGATGCCAGTTATTTGGATGCTAGTATCTACTCTCAAGAAAGGGATTAAGCAAAACAGTTTAGTTGTACGCAGCAGCTAAAGATTGGAGTCAGCCCATACTCAAGTTCTCCGAGAACCCCTCCCTCAAGTTCTCCCTTCTTTAAAAAGATCCTACATGCTCAGAACCTTGCCCGTCAGACCTCGTACCTACAAAACAGTAGGTACGTAACTGAACATCTCTCACGGGTAAGCTGAGGTGAAGGAATATAAACAAGGTACAATACATCGGCCAAACTCGACTTCAGAAAAGTAATGAAACTCACTGTTTACAAAGGTCTCGGCTGCCAGGGAAACACTGTGGCATTACATGTGCAATAGATATAAATTCATTCCTCTCCAAGTTGCCAACCAGCACACGAATTTTAGATTCCACAAGGCCAATCCTGATAAGAACAAGAGACATTTACTCATTTTTGACTGGATCCAGCACAGTAGTTATATGCCCTTTTATAATACAATGCTAATACAAAAATGCTAACCAGTCAGTAAGTAGTAAGATTCATTCGGCTGAGCAGATACTAGATAGTTATATCACACACACTGGAGTTGGAGATGTTTCCAGTAACACTGGAGCTTTAAAGGTTCCAAAGACAGAGGCAGTAAGATTAACTTGTAGTCTTAACAGGTCAGACACAACACTTCAACATATAACCTATGATGAAAATATCAACAAGCAGCAGATTCCCAGCACCTCTGGCTGCATTTTGAAGTGCACCAAAACTCCTTTTTACCCCAAAGGTCAAGGAGAACAACAGTTTAGAAAAGGCTCAAGCACAACTCTTCCATTACACCTGAGTAAAGATGCTAGTCTTCCTGCAGATTGATCTGTGAAAAGAGTTTACCCTTTTCCAGCCAAACTGAAAAATATAGTTCCTTTAATAAACAAATGATTTAGTCAACAGTCTCATCAGAAACTTACCCAAGAAATCTATCATGACCACAAAGGCTCTTCTTTTAAATGAAGTACTGGCATTTTACCCTTCTACCTAAAACACTGCTAGCTTTGAAGGCAGTCAGAACTCTGTACGTTCTTCACAAGTATCTTGTGTTGATGAACAACAGAGATGTGCAATCTATTCCCAAATCCATTCAAGAGTTGGTGAACTAAACTTGTTCTTATAGCAACAAGAGATGATCATTTCCAGCACTAAACACAAGATGCCTGAGCACACTACTAGATTAAAACTTAGTAAACACTATTTATCAGCATTCAGGTGCTCTGTGCAGATGGTCAGGTTTCACCCCAATTAAACAGCCTTGTTTCACTTCACTGGAGAACAGTAGGCTCTGGAACAGCCTGACTACATAACCAGAGCAACTTAGCATTGAGTGCAATCTAGTCCTAAATTAAATATTACATCCAGTAAAAAAGCTATGAAACCAAGTCTTCTAAGGCTCTACAGCAGTCGTCTTCAAAGTGTCGGCGGGGATGTACCCCAGGGGGTGCACAAGACAATCCACTGGGTCCGGGAAGAAAAGACTAGAACTTCAGTAATGTGTACGTAACTTGTAAAGAAGTAGATATAGACTGCAACTATGTGTTCAAAAATTATTTTTTTTTTTTTTGCTCACAGGAGTGCACAAAAGTTTGGAGACCACTGCTCTATAAGTCACTAAAAGATCAAGCTCTCCAGTGTCCACTACACATCTGATGACATCAAGTAATCCCCACTTACTTCAGTCTCTGCAACAAGGAACATCTTCCTAACTGAAGTAGCCTTGGCTAAGTAGTCTCCTTAGACTCCTGGCATCTGCTTCTCCACATGACACAGAGCATACGCACACTAACCCTCGTCGTTCCTTCTCATCATGACTTGGGTCTTTAGGTTAACTTCTTAAACAGCAAGATGACTTATGTTAACTTCCCTTCACAAGAAAGCTTTTAGTTTTGCTGAGGAACTGTCTACTTAACTCCGTACTGTATTCCATGCCTAGTTGCACAGTTGAATACTTTGCTTTTGTGAACTGTATTAACCAAATGAAGCGCAACACTGAATTGAGCGTCAGTGATGTATTGAACCCACACTCAAAGCAAGACTTACCACTCTAAGTGATGCTCTTCAGTAGAGGCACTAGCAGTCAGCACAATATAATGTCTAGAAGAAAAGAAAAATTAATATCCTAGCTCAGGACTTGATATTCCTTCAAATGAAACCAAAACTGCCTTAAACGTATAGAAAATTACTTCCAGACAAGACACATTATATCCTGCAGGCAGCACAGCATTAACTGAAGAAAAACTGATTACATCCTTCAGAATTGCGTTCTGCTGCATTCTAAGTATCAGAGCTGATTTTTTTTAATAAAAACAGTGTCAGTGGCAAAACACAAACAGTTTTTCCATCTTCCCTATGCTTATCCTTACCAAAATTCCTATGACTACCTCCAGCTTCTAAAAAACAAACATATCAATGCCATCTTGCATTTAGACTGCAAGGTAAAACTCACTATGCTAACCAGTACGGAAATCATTTCAAGTTCAGGTAACAGATTTCATACATACTTGTATTTCTGGAAGAAGTTCAGTGGTTCAAAGAGCTTTGACCAGTCTGATTTTCCTTGGAGAATCTCATTTGTAACTGCAAGACCTACAATTAAGGTTGAAAACCTTACTACCATTTTGTTTTTAAGACTAGCAGAGCGTGAGAGAAACTTTACAAGATAAAGGTTTTGAACAGTAATTGACAGATCAAAAAGCAGGAATTCCCTTGACACAATACACGTCTACTACAACAGTTCATTGTAAAACTGGTCCCTTGTTGCCTGCAACAGGTATACTTCTCAGAGAACTCTTCTGCCTAAAAGGGCACAACACCGCACGGAATATAACCAAGTCACGTCATATGGTTTCATATTGCAAGAATTATACCTTTTAAGCAGTTAATAAGCATGGAGAGAACTTTACCGTGTTTCAACTCCTCTACCATTACCGCTCGCGTTGATGTAGATACGTTGTATGTAGAGTTCTGCTGCGGATAGGCTGGGGTGATGATAGGCATGACGTGGGATCGGTCTGATGGGTTCACCTATGACGTTAAAACAATTGTGCTCAGCACTAGCAGCTTAGCTTAGAAGAAAGTTTAAAGGCTTCCAAATTCCATGTCTACATACCCTAGGGTCCCATACTGGTAAGTTGAGATTGCTCTCTTCCTGTTGTTTCAGCAATACAGGTTTTGGCCACTCCCTATACAAGAAAAGCCAGGAACTGACTGCCCATTTAAAACTCTGCCATGTAATTCAGGGTAGGACTGAATGCTGTTGGTCTAAATCTTATATAAAGAACCACCTCAGAAACTGTTACTGCTTTACGCAAATCAAGAGTCATAAATAGCTCTTACCATCCTGAAAAAACCAAGAAGAACTTGTTCACCAGAGTAGAAGCCAAAGCGTTTGGATAGAGTTGACACGTTCTCGCTACTAGCACAGCGCAGGAAACCCCACCAAGAAATCCCAGCACGCTGGAGTAAATGCCACGTCCTACAATGCATACATTGTCGTTAGCCTGTAGTCTTTCCATACCCAAGTATAGTCCTTCTAATTTACAGCACCACCTTCACATTCTATAGAATACCTAGCACACTTCAGCCTCCAAGTCAGTTATTTCTGCAGTGCAACGAGGCCAAAACTGTCGGTCCTTACAGCGATGAGAAAAAGAATCGTTACCACACCACTTCCCAAAATACTGCTACTCTGAAATTTGCCTGCACTGCTACAGCTACTGCTTCGCTCCAACTTCCCTTAAGAAGAAGGTTCTGCCATTCTTCTAGCACTTGCTCTAGTCACATGCGCAAACAGTATTTTCTTATTCCTTACCTATCAAGTTTTTCTACTTCACTGGGCATTTTTATCCTTTCTAGTCAGGTTCCTGGTAAGCAATGTAGCACCTTGTCTTGTAGGCACTCCCCTCATCTCCCCACTCTATCCCCATTAAAAAAAAAACAGAATCTCTACCCCACGGACAGTCCTTGAATCTAAACTAAAAAACAGGTCTTGAACTAAAACCTGTTATTTAAACAGCCATCCAAAGATGAAGGACTTCTAATGCTATTGTTTTTTCAGCATGAGGTGCCTCTGAAAAGTTTAAAGATCACAAACAATCACATTACTCACGCTTTGCCCACAGTTTAATTGCACGGAGCGTGAGCCGGAAGTTCTCTTTATTTGGCACTAGGTGCAGTATTTCATCAGTAACTCTGCAGCCTGTAAGAAAAAACAGCTGAAGTACAGAACTTCCTAGTAACAGGTACAAGTCAGTTCTGTGCTATACTGGATCAACAGCTTACAGTTTCTCCTGCAAGTCTATGGAAACAAGTTTGCATTACTTGCTTTGTATTACCTTAAAAATTAGAGCTTACACATAACATTCAGCATCACCTCAGGTAACTGGTGCCCTCCACAGCTTTTTCATACTTTAGACTCCAGCCAACAATTTTCAATAAGGCCCTTCTACAGGATTCCGAAAGCTAAGTTTCTTTTGACAGCCAGGAACAGTTAAACCAGTCAGTGTTAAACAGTGAGCAACTTTGGCTTCAGGTATTTTAAATAGCCTTTTTTGTGGTTTTTGTTTTTTTTTTTTTAAATGCACTACCACACATTCTTCTCTATCAAGTGCTCTACCTATTCAGCTGAAGCAGTTTCTGTGGCAAACTGGAACAACACCCCCCGCCCCAATCAAAGAAACATGAAACACAGGTCTATCTAAACACACAACTTGAAACAGCTAAATTTAAGCCCACTCGCCACCTCCTCAGATCTCAAGGATACAGGGGATCAGTTTCTGCATCCTGTACAGAAACTTGGGGTGTGTAACCTGCATTCCATACCAATTTTAGTAACATTTTCTTGTTAAAGATGTGCAAATATGCTTACCATTTAAGCTCCGTATACATCTTATATCCAGGCTTCTGAGACACGAGTTGTCTCTGAGATCAAGATCATCAGCAACAGTTGGCACAGACAGTCTTGCAAACACGAGATCAATCTCAAGAGGAAAAAAGTGCCAACCGTTAGAATGCCGCGCAGTTTGCAAACAGCACACTGGTGGGGGACAGTTAGTCAAGTCTAAAAAGAGTGGTTAACATTTGTATTTAGAATTAGGTGACTATAGATACATCTCCCAAGACATTTATTTGCCAGAAGACTCAATGCAATTTCTCGAAGTTCTGAATTTTATTTACAAAACCTTCACTGCATCACCCCTTTCTTTTTAAGCTAGGGAAAGGAAGAGGGCATTTTAAGTTGAAAAAGATTACTCTAGACTTAGAATTTCAATGAAAAGGGAACTTAAAATTATTCACAGAATTAAGACTTAAGTTCAGTCACCTCAACTATACTTCAGCAAAGGAGAGAGCATTTTCTTTACGCAGGAAGCCCTTTTGACCCTGAAGTATCTGCTTTTTAGTACAGTCTGAGGCAAGAAGATTATCCTGTGAAAGTCTGTACCACATAAAGGCCACAAAAAGGTCACTGAATAAATCTCTTTGTGATAGTGATACCAAGCAGTAACTTGCTTAGGGACTACAGCATGCAGGTCTTGATTCATTGTATAAGATGTATTCAAGATAGCAGGATTCCTGCAGCTGACAAACCTAGGCAGGAATCAAATGAGTACTTTTACTTTCCATTTTCCAGATTGTTTGTCCCATGACCACTTCATTTTGGATTTGCAGCAAAACATTTAGTCTGCTCACATGATTGGTGCAGTGAACTACACTGTACACATCCCTCTGTAGATACCTAGCTTGGCAGAGCTAAGAAGACTTAGCAAGGACACCGCCTCTGCTCCCACTCTGCACGATCCTAGGGATAAATGCTATTCAAGCAGGCTACCCTGGTCTACAGCACAGGTCTAGAAAAAGATGTCCCTGATGCTCCCATGCCTGCTAGGCTCCCTAGGGCCTTATTTTCCTATAAGCTCCCGTTCTACTGCAATATCTTCTCCTGGGATAGGTTGTGGTCCAAAATAGCACAGTCACAGCTCCCTGGAAAAGTTATCCTATTCCAAAGCAAGAAAAAAAAGAAATGCTTACCTTGATGCCATCAAACTCAAACTTGACAACTGGTACATATGCATCTTCAACTGCCTGGAAAGGAGAGGATAACTGTGTAAGAAAACATGGTTTGCTACTTTAATGTTTCTCCTAAACTACGATCAAATGCAGAAGTTACACTGCTAACTACTCAGTATAAAGACTTGAGTTGCTTCCAAACCAAAGGAATTCTTCATAAGCTGCACGCACTATAGCACTAAGACGGTAAAATACTAGCTTTAACAAGTTATTTAGCCAAGAGATTCAGAGGCTGATCACGGACTGTAATGAACAAACAGTGCACAATGAGCCATCAGTATCAGAGGTTGTAAGGTACTTACCTTGGTGGTGAGGAAGAAAAGCAAGAGATTTCTGTCGCTATCTTACTACTGGTTAACATCCAGAGAAATCGAGAAAATTCTGTCCGCCTTTGACAGCGTGCACTAGCCTCCTGTATTTTTATTTTCTACCATGCCTGAGATGCTATCAGCTACCTTATGCGACAGTTTTCAATTTTGTAGACCACTCGTTAGAACTGTGCCACAGCCCACTGAGTCTGTCTTCGGTCATCTAAACAAAGCCTCATTAGCTATGCAGATGAAGTCTTTCAAAATGTCTGCACAAGGAAGACCAGGCTGAGAGAAACACTTCTCAGGAGTTTGGTTCTATACGCAAGGTACACAACGTATGCACCGCAGGGTCATTTTACAAGGCAGTTTTGTATGTTCACAGCACAGCTCCTATTGACTTCATGTAAAGCTGACTCTGCATCTCTTCTACAAAGTCTCAGGCTGAGTAGCCACAGAAGAACAGGACCAGAGAAGAAGGAATTAGAGGTCCTAAAGTACACCCAGAGGAACACCACGGCAAAGGTACTGACAGAAGCCTTTCCACATCACATTCAACTTCCTTAGCTCTCAGGCTGCCCCTTCCTCTACCTGCATACAGTTACCTTCTTGCCAAGCCCCTTACTACAGCTCAGGTGAAAGCAAGGCTCCTCGGGACAACCTTGCTTTTTGATACTATAGCCCACTCATTCCCAAACCATGGGTAGGGGAGAAGTGAACCACAGAGATTCTTATGGGGTGTACAGTCATTGGGGAAGGGAACTAAAAGCTTCACTTCAACACTTTCATGCTGCGTAGACAGGATTTTACAAGGGGCTCAGAAACAAGTCCCTTTTTAAGTTTGGTTTGTAAGACAATCACTACCAACAGGAGTCTTTAACATGACTATTCTTATTGGAGGAGTTGCACAATCTATCAAGGAGAGAGCTTGCTTACTCTTAGCTTTTTTATTTCCTCCTGACGTTTTAGTTTTTCAAAGAACGACTGAAAGAAATCCGATCTTTCGACGTGTCTAGGAGCAACACAAGCCACATCTATGTCAGCACCTGCAAAGAGATGCCATTTCTTCTGTTACTGTTGGAAGACACTTTCAAACATTACAACTATGACCACACAACAAAAGTTTACCTTTAGTGTGTACTCCAAGCCTGTAAGAACCAAACGTAAATATTTTGCCACCAACATTTGCTACTGCTGAAGGGGGAAAATTCTGCGGGTAGAAGACAAAGAGTTTTCTGGACAATAGAACATACACGTTGACCTACGTGCAAGTTTAACTAGCATATAAGTTATTTAGAAAGACTACAACAGCCTCCATAAACAATGTCTTCTCCCTCCCATACTGAGTTCTTAGTCTAATAGACTGATACTGTTTTTCTGAAGGGAGGGCTTGCAACTCACAAACAACGACAACAAAGATGAGTAATGTAGCAGTTGTTTCATCAATTTAAACAAATTAAGACCTTCTACCAGTCTTCCCTGCAGCAGACCCACATAAACGAACACCATCTAAGAGCCATACCAAAGGCAACTCTAGAGTAATAACTTCAAACTAGATTGAGGGCTGCAGGCTGTCTGGGGCAAGTTTACTGCCCAGTTACCATCTATCTCCCCCCCCCAATATGTTGTTTCAGCTTTGTTAACTGCTACAAGTCAACTGATAGAGCCACTTCACAAATTTATTCAGTGCCCCAAGGGCTTGAAGGTCTTCATCTGAAGTATCTTTTATACATTATTTCAATGGCACTTACTACAGAACTCCTTGATACTTAAGAAGGAAGTGAAATGTTGAACTTTAGCGTAAATCCTAGCAGTAAAGCCTTTAGAAGAAACAAAAAGGCTTCAGCTGTTTTGATAAGAACCTATCAAAAAACCTTACCTTGCTCTCACCAAGTTCTGAAATCCATTCTTTGACCAAGTTATTCAGTCTACCAAGAACGACCAGCCTGTAAAGAAAACTCACGTTAAGTTTGCCCTAAAAAAACCCCAGGACATTAACAAGTTTTACAGTCTTGTTATACCTGTGATTCAGTTCTTCCTCGTCTTCAAATACCCCACATGCTTTCATCGCTTCAAGCAGCTTCTGAGTATGAATGGAATCTATATCCTTAGGAGGAGCCAAGCTAATTGCAGAAGTAATTCCATAGTGCCTTGGAGGCTGGTTCTGCAGCCTAGGAGTACTGGGGGAGAAAATAAAATACTGAAGACTCCACAAAAGAAAAAAACAAAAAACAACAAAACAACCACCACCACCTTACTGCAAAACACCTTTCCACTTACAGGTTTCCAAATCAGCTTCTGCTCTTTTGCCCAGCATTAGCATAAATGAGGGAAAACAGACCCTGCTTATGGTTTTGAGATAACTTGACCTAACTTAGAAGCCACAACTACTTTTTTAAAAAACACTTGTGGATATAAGAAAAGATCCAAGTTGCTACCATCTTAAGACAGCTTCTTTGCATTGCGCTAGACAGTTAGAACTGATCGCCAGGAAATGAAAAGCTTTGAAATCCACTAAGGGTGACACTACATACAGCACAAGTTTTGGACACATTTCAGTTTCACAGCACTTTTGATTTAAGGTTATTCCCATCAGCTTCCTAATCCCATTAAACAAGACAATTGAACACGGGCTTCTTTTAGTTCAATGTAGTTGCTGTGCTTCTACTGATTCTAAAAGGACATTATACTTGACTGCAGAGGAAGGACAAAGCGGACTGTTAAACAGAGTTGTTGCAGTAAATTCAGCATTACCTTGGTTTTGTCTATGGAAGAGGATGAATGAAAACATCAACACATCTGCAGCTACTGTTGCTAGCAGAGCCTTGTGCTCTTAACACAGTGGTCCATTTTTATAGCGCAGAGGCTTAGCTCTACATACATCTGTTTTAATCTAAATCCAAGAGATGTACGTCAGCACGCAGAGCAGCACAAGTTAAGCTCTGTTTGTAGAAGGTGCTCAAATCTGCTTTAGCTAGCTCACTGCCCAGTTAGGCTGAGCAGGACACCAGGCACCTGGGTTGGGAAGCCCACAAGCTTACTGCCCCTGGAACTCCAAGCACAGCAAGGCACCATTTTCACCCCCAACCCTCCACTTGCCCTGCCTCTTTAGACTTCCTTGCAATCAGAAGCAGCACAGGACTGACTGACATGGCAGGACAACATTAAATTTAAAGCAGCATGAGCATTTTTATTTTTGACACCATAGGACCCTTGCTTTAGAAAGGGAAAAATGGAGAAAAACCACCCTACTTTGCATTACCAGCTGAAACCAGGAGAGAGAAAGGAGGTAAGAACTGTACTTAATGGATCAAGGGTCTCTACAGAAACACTAGTAGCAAAAGGGGGAGACACAGTGAAAAGGTCTCTACAACTCATCATGCTTGTCAAAGAGTCCATATCCAGACCCTAAGGCTACAGGGATTAATGATGGCATTATTCAAACCAGACATTTTCCTACTTCACAAATGGACAACTGCAAATATTAGCTGGGTTAGTCAAGAGACGCTTAGAACTATTTAAGGTATCTGACCCACTTTGGCTGGAATGGGATGAGGAAATGCTCAAAGGACAGCTTCAACACTTGATTTTAAAAAGATAGCTTATTACAACTCCTCATTTCTAATTGTTGCCTTTACTCTGCCACTGAGGGAAGATGGATTTCTCTCGCGCAGAGTAGCTTTGTCCAACTACAGACATAGCTTTTAGTCACCTAGTGGGCTCCCCCACCCCCTTCTCTATGAGCTCCTTTTTCAAACTTTTTTCTATGCGTTTTCCAAAAAGCTGGAGGGGGCAGGGGGTGGTATTAGGATGGTAGTCCTATTAACTAATCTCCTCAGTCAGAACGGCTGTTGACTTACAAGTGTAACGAGGCCTTGACCTAATTTGCCTTGCCTTGTTTATAGGCATTGCCTACTTCCACTTCATAAGTAAAAACGTTCCTAATGAGTATCTTCCTTCTTACGATACCATTTTCATAACACATACAGAAGGAAAGCCTATGTTTAATTGCTGTGCATTACATCTAAATTAAAACACCTACAGCAGCAACTTCCTACATGCTTTACGTATTACTTGCAGTGTACAACTTGCACTTCAGAAAGTTTGCACAACACAAGAATGGGTTTTAGACTTTGCTAGCATCCAAGATCTTTCCATGTACAGAAGGCCACCATCTAGCTGCCTTTCATTGCTCCATTCTTCCTACAGAGGCTATAATTAGAGACTGACATAAAGGACAATATCAATGAGATATATCCGATATTATGAAGAGCAAATTCTTTTAGTCAGTAGGAGATATTTTTCAGTTGCTTGCATGTATTACTGAAAATTTGATCTCACACCTTAAAAGTTGAGGAAAATGGCACTTGGAAAGTTTTACTGAGAGAGTGACTTATGCCCAATAGCATTCGTTCCCCTTTTGGAATTCAAAAAAAAAAAAAAAAAAAAACTTCCTTCTCTCTCTCTCAACTGTACCAGACTGCCAGGCATATACAAAGAAGAGATCTTATGAGACAAAGGAGCATACGTGGCATACTACCTATTCATCCACCAGCCTTCTCTTTAAATGAGAAGTCTGTGGCAGTTTAATATTTTGCCAACTCTTGCTAGGATTTGTCCACCATAGGGAACATCTCCAACATACTTCTCTTGCGAGAGATCCCAATTTTATACAAGAAGTTCAACTGATTTGTTCCAAGTTTTGTCACTCCTTTATAGCTTCACAAAGCTGCAAGACATTTCTCCTGCATCCTCCGGAAGACAACGGATAAGTTTACACTATTACAGTTCAGGGAGTTGCCTTCAGCCATCAGGGCGCTGTATGAGCCTTCACTGTGAATGCGTCTCTCCCACTCATGAGGTCGGCTTGCCTCCAGCCGGGTAGAAATGTATCACTCCAGCCTTTTCCACCCTCACCACTTGGGAGGAGGAATGACTGGAAATCAGCTCCTGAACCCCCAAAATTGATAGCACAAACCAAACCAAAACGAAAAAAAACAAAGAACAAACCAACCAAATCCAACCAACCAAGAAAACCCCCAAGCCCCATGACCTTCACGGAAGTAAAACCACCTACACCTTCCATTCCTACCGCACAAACTCATGCGGAAAAAAGCCTGCAGACACCTGCTGGCAAGCTAAAGCACCTTGTTCCTGACGACAGCATTCAGAGAAAGCCACTTTTTTTTCTGCCTTGAAGCTGGGTCAGTAGCCCCAGAGCAGCACCCAGCCGCAGCCCGTTACAAGCTTACGGTGACAACACAATGCCGAGACAGGCACAGAGAACCTTATGCACAACTACGTTAAAACCAGGGGCTCTGACAAATTTTTCCAACCGAAATGATTCTATGACTCTATAAAGGAGGTGCTTGTCTCGTTGGGTTGGTATTTGAATGAGCCGTTGGTACTGCTGTTGGTACCCAAGCTGATGACAGGTTTGCAGGAGATGGGGGATATCCTGGAGGGGGGACAGTGTACCCAGCAGACGGAGGCTGACCAGGTGGAAACTGAGGAGGAAACGGTCTTGGTGGTCCCCCCGGTGGAAGAGGAAGCGCATGGGGTGCTGGAGGATACACGGAAGGTGGAGGCACAGGCACAAAGACTGGTGTTGATGCTGGTAGTGTTGGGGCCCGAGTCCTTTGGGTACGTTCACTGTTCGGGCGGCCTCGATTTGAGCTTCAAAGGAAACCCCCCCCACATGCGTCACTCTGTTACTCTCTCTCCCCTCATTTTAAAGAGGAAAGCTAATGAAGCGGGAGCATGGTGGCAAGCACTTCTTGTTCTCAACCGAAGCCTTTTTCTCCCTGCTCTCTGTTCATTGGAGACTACACTCATTTCTTGACCCTCCTACCTGCCTTCCACATCCTCACCCCCAACACTTCCCTCAGTCTGCTCTCCTCGTACTCAGCTTTGCGACTGTGGATGGAGGCTGCCCAGGCTTAAAAGAGACTCCCATCTCGCACGTGCCAACACTTCACACTTCTGATCTGCAAAGTACTGCACAGATAGTGACTCATCTTCTCCCAGACTTCTATCATCTTCTTCCACGTACACTTCCTACGTTGTTGCCTCACCATGATGTCTTTGGCCTGCTCTTGTCCCCAAATTGTTATTCTCCTGCTTACTCAATTGCAGATTTCAGACAATCTGTGGGATGGATCCTGGGGTTTGTTTTGATTTATCTTTAAGATTTTATAAACACAGGGCACCCTTACAACCTATCTATAACACATATATACCAAAAGGAAGGGCTGACCTGACCCTGCAATCATAGATAAAACAGACTCCTCTCTCGCCAACTGAGAGAAAGCAGCTTGGCTATTTGGGCTGACTAAATTGAAGACATTCAAAATGGTCATAACACAACAGTGTTGACTTTTCCAAGAATTTGCTCAATCAGCATCAACTAAGTTGTTAGAAAAAAAAGAATGTTGGAGGCTGACTCCTATTGGGAAATCAATTTCTACAGCCCTGTGCAGCCAGTAACCAAAAGGGTGGCTTTCCACCTGATCCTTTAATTGTATTGAATTTTGATAGGTAATTCTGGTTTCCTCAAAAAGAGTTCCTTTGTCAGAGTCCTCTTCTCAATCAGGTACTGGAGGTTTATTTTAAATAATTTCACTGCAAGCACAGATCCCCTTTGTTAAAGCCAATTCAAATCAGGCCATTGAAAAATTAACGACCACTTGTATCCTCCACAACTATCTGTGCATACTCACTTCATTATGAATCAGCCGTTGCAGAAGTTAAGTGCTACGGCCTCCTTTAACAGCTTACAAGTAGTAATACGTTGAATTTCTGCAGAATACTTACAGTTCCCAGCCTGGTCTGCCACCTGCTGAGCCAACTGTACTGCCTCTCCCTGGATGACCTTTTGGAGTGGAGAGAGGAAAAAGCAAAAAATCCCATTCAGTTTATCTGAAGATAATTTTTTGAAAGGAATTCTAAAGTTACAGTTCCTTACCAGCGGTGGGTATTGATCGTCCTTGGCGGCCCAGACGACTTGCTAATGCTGCTTGTCTTCGCACAGGAACCCGACAGCCCTTGTGAATAAACACAGACAGTTGGAAAAGAAGCTCTGCTACAATATAAGAATCACTGCATATGTTGAAAAAAAGCTTACCTTCTCTTGCAACAAACTGCTGATTGACAGAGAGGAAGATGTACATGGTTCAGAGGCACTCACCAGAGCAGCGGGAGGTGTAACAGTCATGAGTGGTGGTGGAGGCGGTGGCGGCTGCTGCTGTTGCTGCCAAACCTGCTGATGGAGCCTTTTTGTGTAGCCAGTTCCATTTTTGAAGTTGTTCACAGCCTAGAGGCAGAAAAGCATTTACAAGAAGGTAAGAAGAAACTTCAGCAGATATACAAAAGCCTTCACAGAGGAAAATTACTCGTGTATTCCTGTAAATGCCATCAATCCTAAAAGAAACCAACATCCAGATGTATGAACACGTCACATTCAACACTGATACTAATGACTGGTAGCTCAGAGGACCTGTATTTCAAGTCCTTCAGCGTTAATGCCAAATGTGAAAGCGAGGCAATCGTGTTAAGTAAGAGCGGGACCTGAATTTGCCAGATTGTCTCTAAAGAGTCGTAAGATTCTGAGACAGCAACAAATAGTGTATTGGAAAAGTCAATTTAGCCTTATTCAATTACGTCTTGCTTAAGGAGATGTAAATTAATATTTTCTTCCCTTTCCCCTTTTTACAGATAGCCTTTTCTTACAAGCACTTTATGTAAAAGTCGTCATGTTACCTGGCGTAGGCACTCGTTGGGAATTAAAGCATCAGGCGAAATATCTGTCTCCTGACACGTTGGGCATATATGTTCCTCAGATTCCACTAATGCTGTTCTAATACCTGTGTAGAATTAGAATAAGCAAAAGAGTATTTAGCCAAACTAAGGAAGTTTTGGGGGTTCTCACCAATCATAAACACATGTATATGATTAATAGCTGAATATGGTCTTGAACTGAGAGCATGAAGCTATAAATGTTCAAGAGTGTAAAAAATTTATAGTATGCAGCAAATAACCATACCGTTTTGTATTTCACCATTGGAACATCTGAAGATGGAGCCTAGGCTGTGTCTTGATGTTGCAACTAGTCTTTTCCCCACTATCTAGTACAGCGAGAAGTCCCCAACCTCAAGGTTAACGAACGAAACGTGTTTCAAAAAAACCATTAAGAGGTTCAAAAAGCCATTAGGAGGTTTGAGTTCTGAAGGTTTTAACCAACTCTCCCGTGGAGAAGAATGGGGATTAAATGCCTAACTATCCGTTTGTTGCAGACCACTGTAAGTCACCAGAGTTGGCTATATAATTTTGTATGAGACAAAGGGCTGTGGACAAACTAAATGCATTCAGTATCTAATATTGTAATCACCTGCACAATTAGCCACTCTCCTCATACTCGTCCTTCCGCTTGTGAAGAAGACTTAACTAGGTACATAAAAAGGGGAAAAAGCTTCCTGGCTTTTTTCTCCCTTCACACCAGAAGAGCCCTTTTCTGTTCAGGGTATACTTAAGTATAAAATAGAACTGGTAACAAAGTAATTTCGTTCTCTCCTCTTTCTGCTTTCAGAAAATCAGATGGGAGGTTTAGAATTAACAAACATGGGAGTAACACTTACATTTCTCACAATAACTGTTGCCACAGCAGGGAATAACAGCTGCATCAGTCATTATATTCTTACAGATGAGACACGAGAACTCGCCTGGAACAGGACCATCTGAGGTGGAGGAAGAGGAGGAGGAGGAAGAGGACGGCTCCTCTGGTAAAAAGGGAGGCTTCTCCATCCTTCCTCTAGCATAAGCTTCCCTGGAGGAGGGGTGGGGAAGGAAAAAGAAACGAGTTAAAGATGGGTAGAGGAAAACTTTTCCAAGCTTTGGATTTTATCAAAGCAAGAGAAGAGATGGAATTCTTCTCACTCCACATTAGCCTCCTAAAGCATAGGCGCTTACTTTAAACTACTTTTCGATAGCCACAACGCTAGAAGAGGGAGGGAGGAACAATCTTCCTTCTGCAGAACTCTCCCATTCATTGCATCAACTAAGAAATAAGCTCAGACTAGAAAAAGAATCTTTTCACAGCTAGAAAGCAGGTGAAATGAATCCCACCTCTCCTTTGCCAGAGGATAAATGTAAATTGCAGGCTCAGGATAACGTTAGTCTCCGAGCAATTACATTTTATAAAAGCAAGAAGTCTATGTTACAGCTTCTACAGAAGGACACCCATGACGGAAAACCAGAAGTGCTACCAAGGGCATTTTAAAACAGCCACTCCTGTCAGCACACGGCAGTATTTTCTTAGTGTATAGCAACAGGAAAACTTCAGTCTGTTTCACACATGGGGTTTCCTCAAAGTCAGAGGGGGAGGAAATCTCAGTCCAACAGCCATCTGTTAAACTTGGCAAGAAGCTTTTGAAACATAAAACAGAAGCAAAATGAGCTTGCAAAGACAACAAATCCACTGTAAACGCTACTGAAATGTTTTGCAGAAACACAGATTCTTGGCATACCACAACCTGAACCAAATTCCAGGGACACAAACAGTAGGACCACCCTCTTTTAATATTACAAAGTATCACAGATTTTAAGGTTAAGATACAATGACAGTGCTTCCTCCCCTGTAGTGACACATGCTGGCCAACTCAGTTGCATTGCCACTCAGATATTTAGGCGTGGTTTCTCTCCTTCGCTTTTTGGTCAGTCCACTTAATTCCATACTTATGCTTTCATAGTTGGTATTGCACAGTTTCCAGTGTTTGTCAGCATAGCAACCTTTGTATCGGGTACCTCTAGCACGAAACTCCTTGGAATTCCTGTGCTCTTTCATTCTGGCAACAGACTCAAAATTTGTGTCCTCTTCAGAAAAGAAAAGCAGACGTACCTCAAGACCCACACTTAAAAAGACTTTCCAGTGATTATTTTAAGCAGCAAAAGCCTTTAACCCTCTCCTTTTACCTAGCGTAAGGGATGCTCAACTGAAATACTTCTTTTCCTAAACAAATAGAGCCACGATGTTCCAAAGGCTTGAGCAGGGTTTTTCAACTCAAGCGACATCCTTTGGCTTAACTTCAGGTTCCTTAAGGGTTACATATCCCTTAGCTCACCATCCACTCAGAGAAGAGACACAAACCCGCTGCTCCTCCTCCACAGCGCAGTTCAGAGACACTAATTCGGTGCTCTGAATCACTCACTGCAGATACCTGCATTCACTGTCTATACACGTGAAGGTTGAACTCGGACCTCACGCATATACCTTCAGTGACTAAGGTTAAATGGCATCAGTCCTCAACCAGGGACTTCGTGTAATTAAAACACGCAAATATTCAAGAGATGGGGCAAAGAGAAATGTCTTGCTTTTGTACAAAACTATAAAAACTGTGAACTGTCATTAAAAAGAGTGCAAAACAGAAACATTTCCACTAATACTGAAAGATATAAAAACATGCATGAAAGTTCACCGAGAAACACCTATGGATATATTGAATGTCTACGACCTAGAAAAAAGAAAATTGCACATTTGTAATTCCAGCTTCCCCTGGAATTTTGAAGGGCTTTGCAACAGTGCCATATAACCTCTGCATTTCACCCCAACAGAAACAAGTCTTAATATGAGTATTCATGTATTTGTTACGTAACTGCCAAGGTAAAATAGTTAAAAACTAAGTAACATCACAAGTCCCCCACAATCGTACCCCATTTGTCGGGCGGTTCTTTATGTAGTGGCCACGTTTTCCACAACGAAAGCAAGTAGATGATGGTGGAGGTGGACCCAAGGGTTTCTTCAGGTAACTAAAAGGTTTGGGGGAAAAAACCAAAAAGGTAGGCATGTGTCTCTCTTGTTAAAACAAACATCTCTGCAATTTTTCCACAATCTGCAAAGATCAGACTGGACATAATCAACACTTACTTGACTGGATCCTATTCACAGCAGGACCCTATCTTCAAAGCTCTTATTTCACCTTCTTCGGAAGCACTGGCTTCAGCCACACTGGCAGTCTGTTTAACAGGCAATTATTTGACACGCGCGTTAGAAACACATTTAAGCCCACACAGCCAAAGACAACACCGCTCACCCGATCCTGCAAAGAGCAGCACAACGCTAGCTGAGGTTGCATGAAAACAGTGGCTTACATAAAATATAGCTGCCCTGAAGATGTTCTGGGGAGTCCTGACGCCATTACAGGGTGTCTATGTGCCTGTTAACCTACTTGGAAAGAGCATTCTAGGGCACTCAAAACCTTAGGCTCTCTTTGGGCCTTACATAAAGACATGTGTAACCAGACCAATTTCCTTCCAAGCAGGCTCAGGCCATGTCCACCAAAAATTACCCTATCCAGTATTTTTAAGCTGGGTTTTAAGCTCCAGGCTAGCTGAAGGAGAAGACAGCCACTGTACATTGAATTGAGAAAGATGTACGCAAGGATCATCATTTACATTTTGCAGCATTAAAAGGACACACAACTTCAAGAGTCGGGGAAGTTGCTTTTGCTTGCTGAAATTCAGCTTCTGACACAGAAGCATCGTTCAACCTTCAGGCCCACAATCTCTCTTAAATCCTTCACAGAGCTGATGGGGATAGGCACAGCTTGCATCCCTGAATACCTGGGACTGGGAAAAGGCCTTGTCAGAGCATGTCTTCACAGCCTTAAAAAGGATGAGACATCCAGCAACCATCCTTACCATGTGTGTTCTAAGATAACAAGAAATACTTGGCAACACTCTTTATCATGGGGAGGAGGAATACAGCTGGAAAACTACTGTAAAGAAAACCATGCAACAGCAACACAGGATTCTGGCTGCAATGTGTGTTACTTCATGAAAAATGACATGAAATAAAAACTGATGGCTGGTGGGAGTTGTGCATTGTAACATGTAGCTGGGGTAGGTGCAGAATACTTGAACCAGGGAATCCAAAAGCTATTGGAAACGTTGGCATAAATAATTCAGATCGTAATTCAAGAGCAGAGCACAAAAGAACATCTCCTAAGGGAAGACGCATAACGGCCTCTTGCATACGCACAGTATCTCTTTCTGCGGAGGTGAAGCAGGCTGAAAACCACGGAAGACAGCCAGGAAGAGCAGAAAATTTGCTGCAGTAAATACACAAATTGCAAAGCATGTGCTAGCTTGACCTCACACATATTTTAAAACAAATACTTAAGTGTGTCCAGCGTGTACAGCGTCGGTTTCTCTTTATTGGCTCATACTCCACACTGGATTAGCACAGGAGAGAAAAAAACCTGCTTGAATATACAAGAATGAATTTTTCACACTGAAGATCACAGCTGTTGCCATCTTCCATACCTGCCTCAACTCTGACCTCTAAACCCCAGTGCCCTTCTTACACCAGGAACTCAGCCATCTTTTCCAGATGCAGGAGCACGTCCCCACAATCCCCAGGAAACCTGCATCTCTATCAAAAGGCATTTGGAGCTAAAAGATGAATTGGCTGGCACAGGTCTCACCCTGTCCAGCAGCCCAGCAGCTTGGAGATTTGGGTTCACAAATACAAAACACTTTAAAGCCAAAACACTCTCTCTAGCTGCTACTTTGCTTAGTCTTGTTTGAAAGAAATACTTGGCAATTTGAACATCTTCTCCACATCAATTCAACCAGATTTGTTTACATTCAAACTTTAAATCGAAAATATATAAAAATCCAAACTAAAATAATTGCACCGTGCTCATAATTTTTACCTAACTTTTTAAGCATCTTTTGCTCAAAATATAAGTATTTTGATTACAATCCAGTATTATTTCTCGGGAGTTATAGAGCACTTTTTTCACTTGAGTGCAATGTAGTTAGCTTATCTCCTAAAAATACTTCATTCCTGATGACTAACAAAACTCACAGTGCAAAATGAGACGCAGCATCTCCCTGTGCAATGCTAGGCGCCTTGGGCAGTGGTCCTCAGAAACAGGACAAACAGAGAGTGCCTAACCTTATCAGGGATGAAGCAAAGAGGAAAAGGCATCTAATTAGACCTACTCGAAGATCCAAGCACGATCTTCAAACACAAACTTTCTTCCGCAACCAAATGTCTAAGACTGACTTTCCTTTCTGTTAAAATCAATCAATCCATCAATGAGAGACTGGACTTGGCTTCAATAAGGGCTAACAGCAGAGTTGCCAGAGACCTGATGAGGAACACAGGAGACTGGGGTGTGATTCATCTGACTAAACGTGGATGTCTCTAAGGTAGACGCCCATGGCCGAGCCAAACTTGGTCCCATTTTTAGGCAACACAGAGTTAAGTCAGTATAACCAGTGAGTTCAAGGGACTGTTCATCTTATCCTAAATAAATACTTATATATTTGGTCAGAAAGGTCCCCCATTAGATTCACTGATTTTATTCACTCTATCTCCTTCAAAATAAAACAGCACCTCACGCCAGTTGTGCAGGCAGAGACGATTACAACTGCATTACAGATACACAGATGAGGTCAGACAAATCACAGTCCACCTCTGCTCCATCCAGGTTGGCTCAACACCAGGAATTTACATCTCCCTCACCTCCAAAACAGCTCCCGTAACCCCCAGAAGAAGGGAAATGGCAGATTCGCCTGTGAAAGCTCTTCCTATGAGCAATGACACCAGTCCCTGGACCAGAGACAGAGAGCCAGTCCCCACCCACAGCCCACAGCTCCTGAAGGTCATCTAAGGAGAGCTGCAGATTCCAACTTTACCTCTTCTCAAGCCCAAATGCCGAGGGATTTACACCACACAGAGGAGCTCCGACGGGATCTACTGGCTGCGCTGGGTCCGTTGACCCAACTGGGAGGGACCATTCAAAAACTGCCACAGGGACCCCAACATTCCGAAGCATGCGGGGGGGGCTGGGCTATGCAAATGACGGAGCCCCCAACAGCTGCTTCCACCCACTGCCACCCACCAGACCTCACAGCACCGACTGCTACAACACACCAAACCTTCGCGGGCTGATGCCCCTCCACGCTCAACTCGAGGACGCAAGCTTTGAGGGTGGCATGGGCTCGAACCCGGACATGGCATCCTCGCTGCTGGAGGGCGAGATGGGCATGTTCACCTCCCTCTGAAAGAGGGAAAAATAACATCAGAAACTCTCAACCGGACACAACAAGAGCTTGAACTCATTGAAACCAGACACAGAACATGTCTCTATGAACTTCTCATCCTACTTTTTAACAACCAAAACACTTTAGTAGTACGCTTAAGTAGTACGCTTTAAACAACCCTGATTAATTGCAAGAATTCACAAGAGATCATCTGAATGCCACTGTGAAGGCTGTTTAATGTTTAAGCAAGCTGGGAAGAGATTTTGTCAGCCAGGAGTCCATCAGCACCAATTTTTGTAACACAAAACGGCTATTTTTAATCCTAAAACCATTTACTCTCAGCAGGGAAGGGAATTCACTGTATACTAGCACTCAGCTGTTCACACACACTTCCCCACTACTTTTAAAAAAAAACCCAACAAGTTGCACTAAGCAGGATTTCAGATGGAAGGCAAATGTAGGTAATCCTTCCAGAAAAAGAGGCAGCTCAAAGCAATTGTCCTCCTGTCCCACAGGGAGCATCCCAAGAGAAGACTGAGCTCCCCAACAGGTCTTGCATGACTGCAATCCCTCCCCAGCAAGCCCAAAGAGAAATATGATGCTCTTGAAAAATCCCAGCCCTCCGCACTTGAATGGTTTCAGAGCAAAAATCTGGACGAGAACAGGAGCCCCATTTGAGGCTCAGCAAAGCACAGCCTGGGAAAACCAAAGCCAGCAGATGAACTCGGAGCTTTTACAGAAGGCCTCTGCACAGCAGAAGCATCCTCACTTCCAACACCCTGGATTTTTCCCCTCCATCTACAGCACTGCCTCCCGTCTCCCCGTGCTCTCCTCTCGCCCAGGCACCTTTCCCACCCATTCCATGTCTTCCCAATGCCTCTGTCTTTCTCTGTGTTTGTGGGGCACATGTTACCTCGGAAACATGGTCCCAGACGGGTCACCTGCATCTCCTTCTCTTCTTCCTCTGCTGTCACGTGACTGCTCCAGCTGCCTGAGGCACTTCTGGACCTCCAAAGCCCTTTCAGCCTGCCTCCCTTCTGCTGTTAAATCCTGTTCCTGCAAGAGAAGGGACAACCACTTGCTCTCCCCTCTGTGGCATCTTACCTGCACCTTCCTGAGCTGGTGGGACAGCTGGTGGCAACTGTCGCCATCAGCCCCGGCTGCACTGCAAGTCTCCTCCTGGCACGGGCGCAGCTCTGGGCGTGCTTGGTGCGTACCACGCTTCCTGAAGGAGAACAGCAACAACCAAAGTGAATCCTGGGCACTGTCCTGCTGGGAGAGCCGATTTGAAGGCAAGTTTGCTGCAGGTCCTGAGGCCGGCTGGTCCAGGGCTGCTCCCTGGCCCCCACCTCGGCCACAGGTCCCACGTCTGGCTCCTTCCAACAGGATTTTGGAAAGCCCGTTCCCAGCTGTGAGCGCCAGCCCAAGGGCAAGGGGCACAAACAGCCCCCTCCCCCGAGGGCCCCAGCCCCCAACTGGCCCCTGTCCCCAAACTACTAAAACTCCCAAACAGGCTCTCCCTGCAACTACCTGCCCTTTTAAGAAAACAAACTGTATGCTCCCAGAGTCAGTAGCCTGACTAAGACTCTCAGAGGGTGATTTGGGATTCAATTCCAGAACAAAACAATATCCATTACAGAATCTCAGCCACCACCTCCAGCATCATCACCACTGACCCACAAAAGCTGCCTTGTAAAAAATCTCACAGCTGATTAAAATTACCCTCTCCTCCCCAAATCTTTGTCCCTCTCATACCCTCAGACTACTGCAGTAATAATCACATCTTTATTCTGTAATTACCACCAATCTGAATCCCCTCCAACACATTATTCCCTGATGTGACTGACAGTACTGTTCAAAAGGGAGAACCATCACTAACCACGCACCCACCTGTTAATCCTTCTGCCTCTGTGACTGAGCACATCTACATGGCTATCTCTGCCTGACAGGAGATGACCGGCCTGAAAAAAAGAAAAAAAAAAAAAAATCTTACATTTTCTTGGCTCTAGAGTAAGCAAGGAATTTATGATAGTGATACAAACAAGTTTAAGAGAAAGCAGGATAGCGGAAGAAGCAGAAAATACGATACGTCTCACCCACCTCTAATTTCAGAGGAAGTTCCAGAAGTGGGTTTTTGTCTCTGTCTGTGGGGTTTTCTCACCACTGCACAGCCCAAGTGAAAAAACACACACCCGTGTTTTATGTAGAACTGTAAACTACAAGAGTAACACTAGCCAGTCTATGTAATTGCACTTCTTTCCAGGACACATCGGTCACTCTTTTTACATTTCAGTGGAGAGCTTTGCGTTAAAAGTCCCTAAATTCTCATACGAAAATAGCAAAACATCACCTGTAAATCTTTGAAAGGAACAATACATTGAAGGAAAACTGTTCATATAAACTGTAAATGACACTTTTTTTCCCTAGCTGACCAGGCCTGTCAACTTTTGGCAGGAACACGAGCACCCACACCTATCCGTAATCCAAAGATCTCCCTGAAAGGAGACTGAAACTGCTTCTTCAACATTTACGCTGATGAAACTTATACCTTACGGTCGAGGCCGAGAACATAACTTACAGTACAGCACGGAACCAACAGAATGAACATTGAACAAAGGCAAACAAAACAAAGCCATAAAAAATGGGGATGCTTTGGTGCTCCAAAAGCCCCTCCTTGTGCAAAATTAGAAGCAAGAGAGAGCCCAACCCTAACAAGTATTTTACTATTCTCTATAGAAATAGCCACAAGAAAATACAGCAGTTTTCCTAACAAAGCTGCCAGCTAAATTAGATGCCCTCATTTAAGGGCAACCACTTCTGGCAGCTCTTGGAGGGGTGGGACCAGAATAAATCCGGGCACTTTCATAGATTAATTTTACTTCTCCATTCTTCAAAACTGTTCCCCATCTGCAGGAATGACCATGACACCACTTCAGGCAGCAAGGCAAGAAATACTTCAGTCCAACACACAGTTTTAAACCACTCCCTCGCCCACTCTCCCCAGCTCTTCTAAGAAGCCCAAATTCACCATCTGACCTAGGGCAGAGACACACACAAGAGCCACCAGCACAACCAAGTCAGACGCGCTTGGAATTCGGGCATCTTCTTTTCATGGCACTTGCTATCCGCCCAACAGCAGCAACCCTCCAACCAAAATTTCTAACCATGTACACAGCTTTTCAACAAACAAATGTGGCGAGAGGATGTTTCTAACGTGAATGGAGGAACTCCTGTTATTTGACATAGTCACCTTTTTATTCAACAGAAAACACTAGGGTATTAAAGGAGAATCAACCATGTCCTAGCTGTGAAACAGGAAAAAAACCCCAAACACCTGATATCCCATCCAATTAGTTTCTTACTTCAACAAATACAGTACAAAGGAGAGTATGAAAATAGAACTCAACCCGTACAGCCTCAGGACGTTGCTCAACTAACAGGCACTGAGACAATCAGACACATAGTGCAAATGAGTTAAGCTGTGCTGAGTGCACTTCCAGGAACACCAATCTGATATTTCAAAGCATCTTAAGGAGAAGACGCTGAGAATTCCGTCCCTTAGAAAAAGAAAAAACACACACTTGCCCTGTGCAGTTACTTCTCCTTTTTAACTTTAGCAAATACATGTATAAAGGAAACTACAGTATTTCAAAATTAGCCAGGAAGTAAACTGCTAGGGAATGGCACTAAACAAACAGCAGGCACTGTGGACAAAGCAGGAAAATCAAACGGGGGGGAATCAATTGGGCTAATTTAGCTGGCATGATTGAAGCAAGAGCCCCCTGACACACAAAGGTCTTTATATACCACAAAAACTTGAGGGCAGCAGCTGCTCTATCATGAAGAGGCAGCCCAGAGCTCATCCTATGCAACCAGAAACATCCTGTTCTCTTCTGAATCTCTCTCCTCATTCTAGGTCGGGTCAGAAAAGGGGACCCTGAGGTCTGACAGCCCCCAGATGCAATCACCCTCACGTTTGCCCTTTCCCCAAAATGGAACCCCTTCCAGTTTATCACAACTCCTACCGTACCTGCTTCACTGGCAAAGGCACCTGCTGGCCAAATCACTGGACTGAGGCAAGCTGGGCAACGTTGCCGCGTGCCGCGATGGCTGAAGGCAGAAGCGAAGCTGTGGTGGATACCACGCTAGGCAGAGAGCCAGCGGAAGGCACTGAGCAAAAAGGCTCTGCCTTCGGTGCTGGAACTGAGGAAGTAGCTGCAGCAAGTTAAAAAGTGGCATTCAAATACAAATCCCAGCACACCTGACACTCCAGCCTGCATTCAGGAACACAGTAGCATTCTCCCCTTGGTTTACAAGAACCACACCGTTAAGGACCGGTAGTATAGGTTCTTCAGCATTTGGAACAAGAATTCCACATGCAACATGTGCCAACAGAAATGCCTTGGCATAGACAGCAGCAGCTCCCGAGGGCCCATTTGCACCAAGGGTTAAGCAGCCCAGGACAGCAACAATTAAATTACTTACTGGGTAGGCAGGCAGAAGTCCTCCAGCTCCCACCAGATACTGGTTAGACAACAAGGGCGGCACACCTCGGGGCATGTTTGGAGGAGCTTGGCCTGGACAATCAAAACACAGACACATTAACAAGCCATTAGAAAAGAAAAGCCTTCAGCATCCACACAAGATAGCTCACACCACTTCAAACTGCCTCCTAAGGGGCTGAAGTACCTCAGATTAAGAGTCTGGGAAGAAGTTTAGGGGACCAGGCACCCTGCAAGCCCTCACACTTGGCCCTGCTGTAAACTTCCATTACACATACTGCATCCACACCAGAAAAGGAAAACAGCACACAAATCTGCAAACTGGGGGGGGGGGGGGGGGGTAGGGTGGGGTGGTTTTTTTGTTTCATGTTGTTTTTATGATAAGAGTGAGCTTTTATATGTTTGAAGCAAATAAATACACACTGAAAATTAAGAGTCTCACTCATGGCTTTAAAATTACAACGCAACCATTCGCTCACAGCACAGACTCCCAGCATGATACCACAGAGCAGACAACAAGCTTTCTTCCATTCCCAGAGGAAAATGCAAGAACAGACTATATTAACAGTGGTATGAAGATGCGGTACAAAAAAGAAGTAGAAGCAAAATGCACACTTTTCAAAGTTCAGAAATATTTGGATAATGTACAATTTAGTTGATCATAAAAGCACTCATGTTGGCTACCATTACATTTCACACTTGCTTTCGCGTTCGGTTTCTTGGTTGCTCAAGGAACACTGTCATAGAACACTTCTGTAAGCTAGGGTCAAGGAAGCTGCAGTGAAAAAAACAAGAACTCAGCTAAAAAGTAACTTCACCACAAAAACAGACCTTTAAGAGAAAAGCAACAACCTGACCCAGAGAAAAAAAACTGAAGGAGATGGGATGCCTTAGCTGAACCAAGCTGAGATGAGAAAGGCTGAAGCCAAGTATTACGCAAAGAACAATGCACACTGTGGTCAATTGTTTTACATCTTTCTAAGCTGCTGGTACTTCTTCAGCAGCTGTACACAGACAGCAGCTCTCACCTATAAAAGCTTACCTCGTACACTAGCACAGATACGTCTGGGTTTGATCTGCAATTACACTTAAGGAAGGACAACTTCCTTTATGGATTCTGCTCATCAAGTAGCCCTCCTTCTCTATGCAACGGTTCACCTCAGCTAACCCAGAACTGGCAGAAAGTTCAGAGCACTTCCCACCCTCCAAAATGAGGGGAGTGGGGAGTTCCCTCAAGTTCTACCTTTTAGCACATTTCATCTGACACAAAAGCTTTTAAGGGTTTTACAAACACTGCTGCTCTTTCTTCAAGCCTTTGAAGGAGATGAAGAAGAGTGAACAGCCTTAACTGCTAGGCAATCTTTGAAATATAACGCCTACAAACAGAAAAGCACCTTTGATGCTTTTCTGCATCAAGCAGCAGCTTCTGCACCTTCTGCAGAAGCAGGTGCTCTGCTTTCCAAAGGTGAAAATACCCATCTAGGGACACAGCTCACAGCTCCTATTAAATAAAAGAGTAAGGGACTTAGTTCCTATAGTAGAGGTGTCCTTACAAACTCACACTCTCTACCAGGCAGGCTGCATACTCTGCATTGAACTTATCCATAATCCTCTACGAGCTTATCAAGATCAATTTTCATTTTATACTGACCTTGAGAGAACGCAATACAGCACAAAGGTGCCAGCTACTCAAAGAACTAATCTAAGAGTAAATAACCAAAAATAACTTTCACAAGGATCAACTTTTACATTAAATTCAAAATCAAATTCCGGGATTAGCTTTTCGGGTTTTCAAAAAACAAAACCAAAAAATCTTACTGAACTAACAATTCAGATAGTCGATTTTTACATGAGACTGTTACCATTCTCTGTCACCTGCACTCTGACACCTCCTTGTACAGAATACTACACCCTGTCAGCACAGAAAGACAGTCAACTACTAAATGAATGCAACACCATATTAGTACTGCTGCCTTTATCTAAGTAAGGAATACTTTAGAAAGTTACACTGATTATCCAACTAGTTACTAAAAAGTCAATAAATCACCTGTTCTATTACAGCCTTCTGCATAAACTGCCATCGTATATTGGCAGATACATATACACACACACTCACATTTACATACACCCACAACCGTACTGATAGCTTGACAAAACAAACTGAGCTTTCATTAATTAGTCTTTCCACAGGATTTCAGGAAACCAATATTGCTCGGCTGTATTCCAAAGTTATTCACTGATAACCAACACCCCTCTTGAAATTAGTCTTCTTGGGTGGAATCCTGCCCTGTAACTCTTTGTGTTTGGAGAGCCTCTCGTGGCAACACCTACTGGAAAGACAGTAATATTCTGTCTCACACTAGAAAAATCAAACCTAGACCAGGGCCCTACAAACAAAACAAAGGGAAGCACTGCACTAAGACCAAGAAGGGTTTCAATAGCCAAGGGAGTTCCAAGTGGTTTCAAAACAACCCCTATTTTAAACATATATACATATACGTATGTATAGATACACATATACGCACACAAGCACGGACTAGGTAGTAGGGTATTTTTTAAAGAACAGAAATTGTAGGGGTGCGTATACACATACACACACATATGGACAGGAAAGGAAAACATGCTTGTAAGGGTGTGGGTATTCACACCCACGTCTATGTGTGGGTGTATGTGTATGTATATACACACTCCCCTACAGACAATTTTTTCTTTAACTAGTATCCCACTACCTTTTCATGAAAAAACCTGAAGTACAGAGACAGCTCTTACCAACAAGAAACATCTCCAACACCGCTCATTTGTATCTATCAACGTACTCTAGTCTTAGAAAAACAACAGCTGCTTCAAGAATTCCGTACCAATGACTCCCAGACACATGAAGTCCAAAACCAGAAGGAGGCTCACCCCACACACGCTTCGTTTCTCAGTCTCTCCCTCAGCAACTGCTGCCGCCTGCCCCCGTCTCCTCTGTCCACACGCCCCAGGATGGGAAGCCGCAAGTGCTCTTCAGGTACCCAAGCCTAAAGAGGTTTAGGATCTCTACTGCATTTGGGGAAACACAAGCCTGAGAAAGATTTGCTCCGTACCTAACCACCACTGAAACACTGAATCAAAAGGAAGACACACCAGCTCTGCCAAGCAAAGAAACTGAGGAAGTTTCTCTGCGCACAGAAGCACAGCTGGAGACACAACTCCTGCGGGCACGCGGTCAGGAGGATTGAACCTCATCCATTTGGGTCCCTTCGAGAATACCAAGCACCCAGACTCTTCTGGAGGATGCAGCATTTTACAGAGGGGACCCTCGGAAAGAATCGCAGAGGGGCACACTTATTCCCTGGGAAAGCGCTCTGACACTTACCTGCTTCCCAGATAGCGTAGGACAATTAAAATACAGCAACTCGTTAGTAAGCAGGGGCTAATTTCTGGCCCATCATGATTCTAACAACAGCCAACAAATCCCTCCACTAGTTTTGTTCAGACTGTATTTATGGCAGTTCTTTGCTCTACATTTTGGGGAAAAGCAGATCACACAGCTTGCATCTTCGATGTGGAAGGCCGGCTTTCAAAAGAATACTACAAGACCAAAAGAGCACAGCATAGTACAGCTTATATGTAAAGTAAATATTACATCACAATTGCACAATTGCAACATTGCACGCTTCTGTCAGAGAAAATGGGCTTTATGTAGGCACATGGGAAGTTGGCCTTTTGCTCAAAAAAAAAAAAAAGAAAATCCTGATTTAAAAAATTCATATACTAAAACAGTCACACGACATCCTTTTTGATTCGTCTCTAAATTCACATGTAGATTTTATTCCTCCGCTGCCATCTGAAATCATACTGCTTGAGGCGCTCTTCATGGAAAACCAAGAAAGCTCAACTCAGAAGGCAAAGACCCTTCTTAATGGAACTGAGCATCTGTGACTGATGCGCAGAACAAACTTTACAACTCGGAGAGTGAGTTATAAAGCAGGCATGTTTATTTCAGTGCTGGGTACACGGGGGATCGCTCTACCTATCGTGCACACTGTAAAGCTCGTTAGTGAAGTTTAAATACATGTGTGATATAAATATTCATCATATTTCCCAGAAACCTTATACATATTCATTACATTTCCAGGAAATAATTAACATATGCAAATGCCCTTTGCACAGTCGCAGTTGTTGCCTTGGGTGGTCGTCGGGTGTTCTTCGGGGGTCTTATCATCCTCTTCCGCGCTTAACCGTTCTTTACCTTTTTCAATATCTTGATATTAAACTTCTGTTTTTCCTTTGTTCTTCTTGGATCTTTCATGCCAAATAATCTTTGACCTCCAAAAGTGCTGGTCTCATGCCAACAAACCACCCCTTATCTTCTTACTTGCATTCTTAGTTTCTCTCGTCCTTGAGTCCATATGTCTGTTCTCCTGTGTTCTCACAAATCTATCTACACAGCCTTTAATTACTTCGAGTTGCAGGATGTCTTATCTCGTTAAAGAAAACCATATATTCTGCTTATACCTACTTATTGCTTACGAACTACAAAATATAATTGACATCTGGAATATGTATCAACTACCATATATCATGACTACAATACACCTTCTCCCTCTTTTAAACATCACAGCATAGTAAACACAGTTTTTAAATTCCAAGCAGAGAGATTCCAACTTTGAAGGCTACAACACGTTCTCCTTTTAGCACAAAATAACCCATTTCTTTCACTTACCCTCCTGTTTCTTCTTTTTCATGCTGCAGCACAGACAGCCAGTACCCACAGCTGCACAAAGACTCCCACCGCTCACACCAGTGTGCAAAGCACTGAGGAGCCTTGGCTCACTCTTGGCAGTACAGGAGCAATCCATCTCAAGTGCACTACACATTTGGCATTGCGGGGTATCACAGAGCGAGACTTAGTTATTACTTTTCCTCCTAATAACAACAACAAAAGAAAAAAGAAACCCTCCTCGCTTCCACAGCTCTTCTTTCCAGGCTAGAGAATTACGGCAGCAACTACCTAGTCTAGCAGTTTACTCACGTGCTTAGGTCTGACCGCCAACACAATCTAACAAGAAGAACTATTAAGACAAGCAGAGCTGTATTTAAAAACAGTGGGGTTTCTCTTTCCTCTCCTGCGGGTGTATGGCCCAGAGCAGGCTCAACTTCTGATCCTGAAAACTGCTCCTCAGTGCTTGTATGCTCACTCTGGGAAACAAAGACAGCTATTCCAATTCTTTTGCAGGTACAATCTTTGTTTACTTTCTACTTTGAATGAAAAGGAAACAGACACTTAGCATTAAATGCAGCATGATGCTCCTTACCTTGCACTCCTCTTTCTCTAATAGATCTGTATCTTAGAACATTCTGAGTGTATTCTTTCCCAAACCAGGCACTGAACATGAACCCCTACCAGTATCCCCTCACTTTCAGTAACTTTGCATACATCATCCCAGTGGTCCTCCCAAAATGTACCAGGCTGCATGGCTGCATAAAATGAACCGGCACCATTTAAAACCGTCTTTGCCCTGGAGCACACGGCACACATCTCGGTTGTTTGCTGTATTCTTGCTATGAGGCAGCAAAATTAACAAAGCCAGGCTACACAGAGGGGGGTAGTGGGAAAAGGTCTGGATCCTGCACAGTTTGGGGGGAGGGGGAAGGATGGGAACCTATTTGATTCTCAAAATGCAACAGCGATGTTTTCCAAATACCTTGCTGACCAGACCAAAACGAGATTGTTGAACATTAACAGCAATAAAAAGAGCACATTTCAGCATTTTAAATGTGTTGCTGTGCAAGGTGGAGAATGGACAGATCAGAGAACATGCCACACCTTCCAGCTGCAGATGGTTGCCTAACAACTGACAGGGGAGCACGGCACTGGCTGCTGTGGGAGTCCTTGCATCGGCAAGGACACGGGCCTCATCCTAACCAGGAGACTACTGTATTTTGAGGAGTCAGTGGTCCATAGAACAGTTAACGGGAGAAGGCACGGGCCTGGCGCTGTGCACTGCTGCAAATAGAGCTTGGTCTTCAAGCCTGTGTTGTGCCGCATATACCCCTTGTTCACAGGATCACCTCAGCCAGCTCATCGTAACAAAGGAGCCTGCAGACAGCTCCTGCTACTGGCAATTACATGTCCTTGTCTCTATCACAAAGTGAAGCAACAGGTTCTCAAGTGAACATCCTTTTCTTTGACAGCAGAAATGATGAATGGTATTATTTTGCTCTCAGAAAATCCTGGGAGAGCTCAAAAGATCAAGTTGTCTGTGGAACCTCTCCACAGGAGGGAACTGCACCACGTGCCGTGCCCTGCTCCAACGTGCCGTGCCCTGCTCCAAGGTCCCTCTGACCACACCACTTGCGGTTCCCAGCATCTGAAGGACATAAGATTATCTAAACCATCCTCTTCTTCCTTCGGGTGTTAGCTTCAATAAATGGAATTCTAATCAACACGTTACGCAGTCCGAGGACCTTTCTTGCAGGGATCACAAAGAAAACTACGTCCAGTGCACCACAGTTTCAAACCCCAAAGAAGGGTTCCCAGTGTACTGTTTAGGGCTTAGAGTTTATTAGCTAAGGATTTAGACCTTTCCATTTAACAGGAAGTCATCAAGCCTCAGCCCCAAAGTGCTAAACTGTAAACCTTGGAACCCAAATGGTCACTGGGGATTTGAAGTTTATGGATGAGGTTAGATTTGAAATCCCAGGCCCGGATCAGTAAATGAGGAAACTGCAAACCCTGACTGGGAAATAACGAGCCCCACAAAATCAAGTGATAAACCATGGCTCCTGACTGGAGAAACCCTCAAGAACAAACTCCAAACTATAAACTGTAACTGAAAAATCCTGAACCTTCAGTTTGCAACACTGCTGAAAGCACACTGAGTAGAATCCATCTATGGATCCACAGCTATATCACTAACGCACTACTGAGGCACGGTCAACACCCACTGCAAGGTCCTGCGCTCCCTTTCCCACCAGATCTGTCTGCATTCCTCATCCTTAACTGCACACGGGTCTTATTCTCACCCTGAGCCCACCCTGGGGCCTACCCAGTGCTCCGCTCCCTGACCTTGACCCACCTCCAGCACACACCCCTGCATACATCTTGGTGGTCCGATTTTGGCCAGCGCTCGAGCTTACCGACTTCCTGGCACCCTCTCTCCCTCAAAGTCATTCATCCCTACGCTGGTCCCCTGCCCTGCTAAGCAAGGTCTGACTTTTTGCTTCTGCTCAGAAGAAATGACTGACCAGTGCTACGTGGCCAACTCATCTGTGAGGAACACACACATGCAAGGCACATCCCAAGACACCCTGCTGTACAAAAAGGACTGCTGAAATGTTGCACCTCACTAAGAGCCTCACTGAAACTTTTCTAATGCGACAATGGTTTTATAGAGATACTATGCATAACACCTTCAACAAAAGGTTTACTGCCTCACCTTTCTCTCCACTCCTATAGCAGCATTAGGGGGCTCAGTAGAGGTTATTTTTGTACACACACTGGAAGTTGCTCCTGGCCCTCACTGTCCCTTTGCAGCCTACTCACAGGCTCAGCAGCACTGGGGATCGGCGCTTGCTTGGTGAACTGAACATCTCGTTATTCTCATTCTCTGCACAGCCTATTTCCAAAATTGGAAACATCCAGCTAGTTCTCCCACAAGGAAGGTTCCAGACAAGAGAAGGCAAGAGGGGCTTAGGAGGAAGACGTACCACAAGACAAAGGTCACCTTTGTCTCGGCAGGAGGAGGAGGCAACACGAGGACACAGCAGGACACAGGAGGTAAAGCAGGAGGAGGCAAAAGGAGGTAGCAGGAAAAGGAGGAGGAGGAGGCAACAAGAGGCAACAGAAAGCGAAAAAGGAGGAGACCACAGGATGCCACATGAGGTAACAGGAGGCAGGCGGAGGACGAGGCAATAGACCGCCACAGGAGAAGGAAAAAAAGGAGGCAAGAGCAGGACGTAGCAGGACACACGAGACAAAAGAAGGAGGATGCAACGGGAGGCAAGAAAAAGAGAGAAAGGAGGAGACAATAGGATGCAACAGGTGGCAACACTAACAAAGAGAGAAGGAGGCAACAAGATGCTCTAGGTGGCAACAGGAGAAGGAGGAGGCAACAGGAAGCAACAGCGGGAGGAGAAATAGCGGAGGCAAGAGGAGGACACAGCAGCACGCGGGAGGTAAAGGAGGAGGAGGAGGCAACAAGAATGAGAAGGAGGAGGAGGCAACAGGATGCCACAGGAAGCAACAGGAGGCAATAGGAGTAAGAAAAAGATGAGGCACCAGGGAACATGGGAGGACACCAGAGGTAAACTAGGAGGAGGCAACAGTATGCCATAAGATGCATGCAGAGGAAGCAGGATAAAACAGGTAATGGAGGAGGACGAGGAGGATGTAGGAATCGGTGGAGGCAACAGGAGAAATAGGAAGCAACGTGATGAGGGAGGAGGCCAAAAGGAGACAAAAGGAAAAGGTGTCTTTGTCCTTCCCGGGCCTCCTCTTGCCTTTCCTTGCCTCCTCCTCCACTTGCTTCAGGCTTCTGCTCTTGCCTCCTGCTGCCTCCTCTTTCCTCCTCCTTCAGCCTCCTTTTGCCTCATGTCCTGGTTTCAGCCCAGCCGGGAGCAAAGCACCACGCAGCCGCGCACTCGCTCCTCCCTCCCCGTGGCCACGCTGGGATGAGGAGAAAATACAAAGAAAGGCTCGTGGGTCGAGACAAGCACTGCCCCACTTATGGTCACGGGCAAAAGACAGGCTCAACTTGGGGAAGAAACAAGATCAATTTGCTTTACTACCGATCCAATCGAAACAAGGCTAAGGACAAGTAAAACCACCCCTCAGAACACCTTCCCCCCAGCCCCCCCTCCTTCCCGCCTCAACTCCACTCCCGGCTCTCTCGACCTCCTCCCCCCGGCGGCGCAGGGCAACAGGCGAGGGGGGTTGGGGTCAGCTCACCACACCTTGTCTCTGCCGCTCCGTCCTCCTCGGGGGGGGAGGACTCCTCACTCGTCCCCTGCTCCACCGTGGGGTCCCTCCCACGGGAGACAGTCCTTCACCAACTGCTCCCGCGGGAGTCCTTTCTGCGGGCTGCAGTTCCTCACGAACTTCCCTGGCGCGGGGCCTTTCCGCGGGCCGCTCTTCAGTCACACACTGCTCCAGCGCGGGCTTTCCCCCGGAGTCACGGCCATTTGGGGGGGCCTCCGCTCCCCCGCTCACCTCCATGGGCTGCAGGGGGACAGCCTGCCGCCTCACCACCTCCTCAGGCGCCCCTCCTCCCCCTCCTTCTTCTTCTTCTTCCTCACCCACCTCGGTATCTGCAGAGCTCTTCCTCGCCCATTCCCATCCCCCTCCTCACTGCAGCTTCCCCGCCTTCAGCATGTTCTGCCAGAGGCGCTACCGCCGTCGCTGATTGGCTCGGCCTTCGAAGGGGCGGGTCCAACTTGGAGCCCGGCAACCTTCGAGCAGCTTCTCTCAGGAGCCACCCCTGCGGCCCGAGAAAAACCGCCCCACACAAACCCGGCACAATTACCCGTAGGCTTTTTTTAGGGCCCGCAGTTTCACCTGGGGGGTTTAAGCCCTCAGTTTTAGGGCAGAAAGCCTCTTCTCTGTAGGGCCCAAAGCCTCGTTTTCCCTTCCCAAAGTCTCAGTTTGGGCTTCCAAAGCCTCATTTGGATGGTGCACAGGCTCCGTTGCAGTTGGCAGTGTCTCCTTTTTGGAGCCCAAAGCCACCTTGTCAAGCTCCAAAGCCTCATTTTTAGGATCCGGCCAGTTGCTTTGAGGGTCCACGCTGCATCCTGAGTTTGCAAACCCTCATTTTCATGCTCCAAACCCCTCTTTCAGGGCCCAAAGCCTCATTTTTTAGCATCCAAAACTGTGATTCTAGGGTTGAAAGCCTCCTTTTGGGGGTCCAAACCCTCGCTTTTTGGGCCCGGGGACTCATTTTGAGGGTTTTAATCGCTCTTTTAGGGTAACATGCCTCACTTTTAGGTTTCAAACCTTCATTTTTAGGACCGAAAGCCACTTTTTAGAGTCCACAGCTTCGTTTATAGGGCCCAAGTACACATTTTTCTGTCCCGAAGCCTCGTTTTGACTGTCCAAAGACTCCTTTTAGCGTCCCAACCCTTATTTTTGTGAACAAATCCTCATTTTGATGGTCCAAAGCTTTATTTATAAACTTCAGAGCCTCATTTCAGGGTCCACAACCTTGTTTCTAAACTCAACTTTTGAGGCTCCGAACCTCATTTTTAGGGCCCAATGCCTCATGTTCAGGGTCCAAAGAATCATTTCCACAATCCAGCCCTTCATTTTTAGGGTCCTGAAGCCTCATTGCAAGGGCCCAAATACCCATTTTTAAGGTCCAAACCTTCCTTTTACAGCACAAACCCCACTGTTAGAGCCCCAAGCCTCATTCTTTCCCTTCCAAAGCCTCCTTTTCAGGGAACAAAGCCTCCTTTTCAGGGACCATAGGCTCATTTTTAGGATCCACTCTGCAACTAGGAGAGCCCAAGGCCTCATTTTGAGGGTCCAAATTCTCAGTTGGAGGGCCCAAAGCCTCATTTGAGAGGCCAAGCTCCTCATTTAGGGTATAAAGCGTCACTTGTTTAATGTACAGCCCCTCATTTGGAGCCTCCAAAGACCCATTTCTAGGGTGCAAAGCCTTCGTTTTTGGTACTGAAGCATCCCTTGAGGGCACAAAACCTCATTGCAGGGTTCAAAGCCTCAGTTTCATTTCCAAAGCCCCATTTTTAGGACCCAAACCCTCCACTGGAGGGTCCAAAGTCTCCTTCTCAGGGTCCAAAGGCCTCTTTTACAGCTGAGGACCTCCCCTGGAATGACCCAAGCCCTCTCCTTGGGACCAAAGCCTCATTTCTTGGGGCCCTATCGAGACCAACAGGTTCCCCTCCTTTGCAGAGCCCAAAGGGGCACGTGTAGCATCTCCCCCATCATTTTTAGTGCCCAAAGCCTCATTTGGAGGGCCAAAGTCCTCATTGTTCTGGTCCAAACCTTTTGGCCTTTTATGACCCATAGCCTTTTTTGAGGGCCCACAGTTTCATTTGGAGGGTTTAAACCCTCAGCTTTAAGGCAGAAAGCCACTCTTTTAGGGTCCAAAGTTACATTTATAGGGCAGAAAGCCTCGCTTTCCCTTCCCAAAGTCTTAGTTTGGGCTTCCAGAGCCCCATTTGAGGCTCCAAACCCTCATTCTGAGGGTCCACAGGCTCCGTTGCAGTTGGCAAAGTCTCCTTTTTAGAGCCCAAAGCCACTTTTTTAGTTGCCGAACTCGTATTTTCAATCTCCAAAGCCTCATTTTTAGGATCCGGCCAGTCGTTTTGAGCGTCCAAGCCGCATCCTCACTTTCCAAACCCTCATTTTTATGCTCCGAACCTCTCTTTTAGGGCCCAAAGCCTCATTTTTAGAGTCCAGAGCTTTGATTCTAGCATTGAAAGCCTCCTTTTTATGGTCCAAAGCCTCATTTTGAAGGCCACTCCCTTGTTGGGACACAGAAAGGACCACCAACGGCTCTGGGTGGGAACCCAAAGGCCCATCAGGAGGTCGTGAGGGGACGAGAGAATAAACGCACAGAACAAGGTGCAGCCTTCAACAGCGCCCACCTATGGGACTCACGTAAGGCATGAGTACAGCTTTACAGAGCTGGACCAGCCCCTCCAATAGCCCAGCCACAAAGCTTTCTAAACAAGGCAAAAACGTTGACTACTTTTCTCGTCCCTACTTAAGATTCCCTGTAGAACTGGGTCTTGGCCTGACCGAGGCTGTAGGAGGGAGGAAGACGAGGGAAAACTTTGCAGGGAAAACGCCCAGACACAGTATGGCCTGGCGTCAATAAATGTAGGCACAAGCAAGCCCTCAGGAGCAAACTCTTTATTGTCTGCCTGGGGGAGCTGCCCGGGGGCTCTGTGGCCCTGGAGCCGCACACCTCCTCAGGACACCCTCCACGAGGCTCCCAGCTACCGCCCTCTTTAATGACTCGGGCTGCACGGGCTCCTCCAGGACAAGCTTTAATCGCACTGGTCTGCGCCGTGCTCCTGCCTGGGTAGGGGGCTTGGAACCCGCTGGAGGCATGGGCTCTCTTGGAAACTGGGGGCCCGTGGAGGGAAGGGTGTCTGCGGTGCTCCCTGGCCGGAGTATACACAGAGTTTCCCATGCAGGCACTGAAGACCTTGCTGTGGCTCCGGAGGTGGAATCCCTGGACTCCTGAAGGCCTTCTGTTGGCCGGCGAGCACCTTGCTCAGCGCCTCGGCGGAGAGATGGGAGGAGAGTACGTGAGCTCTCCTCTTTGAGTTGTCCCGCTTCCTCTGAAGGCCTGACTATTGCAGGGAGGCTGAGAGGTGGCAAGACTTCCCTTGGTTGAAGCTTCTCTGATTTTTGCTTGGGCTTCCTTTCTTCCTCTAACTTCTTCCTCACCGTTTCCAGAATTTCAAGGACAATGGTTTTGGCACACCCGATCAATTCAGCATCCAGCTGCTGAACTCTGGAGATGGCCTTTTGGATGCTCTCCTTGGCAATCTCATGACTCACTTGTGAGACATCAGCAGCGTTTTGCAGCGGTTGCAACACGGGCACCTTTGCTCTCTTGCCTGCTTCTGGGATCTGCCGTTCCGATGCTCTGGCTGGTCCTTGTCCTTCTGTCACGCCTTGAATCTTCAGGATCTCAGAAAACTGACAGCGGAAGTCCTGTTCAAACTGAGAAGCTACAAAGGATGACAAGGTGGAGCTAACACTTTCAACAGCCTCTTTGGTCCTTTTGTCAATAGAAGACTGTGAAGATGCTCTGTCGGAAGCTGCTAGTTCCGCCTCCCTCCATCTCTCTTCTCTGGATTTGCCTGCTCGGCTGGTTCTTCCCGCAACAAGCTCTGACACCTTCTGCCTGCCTGCTGGCCCAGGCTCGGCTGCATCAGACGTGCTGGGTACCAAGTGCTCCCCGAAGCTCTCCAACACGCTCGCCACAATCTCTTGAGCCACCAGTCTGATCTTGTCCCGGCGATCCGCAGAAGTGTCCAAAGGCTCTGGCCTTCTGGCACTGGCAAACAACCTTCCGCTGACCTCATGGGGAGCCCTCCTTAAGACGCGGACGGACTGATCCAGCGCCTTCACACGCTCCAGCACCTCCTGGACCACGGTCTCAGCCACCTCTTTAAGCTCCTGGTCTTCTGCCAGCGTAGCCCACAGCTGTTAGGCGCTTCTTCTCCGGCACACGTTGGAGGCTAAAGGGAGGAGCAGTTAATGAGTGAATGGGTTCCTTCACCTCCCTTTGCTTTCCTCTTCCTCCTCACAGGACCCCTGCCCAGATGAGTCCCTAGCAGTCAGGCTTGAAAAACTCTGGTTTCTCTGTAGGCCACCTGGCACACAGAGGTTTCTGGTCTCCTGCGGCCAGGAGCCAAGTGTTATGGGCACCTCTCAGAATCAAGCAGGTGCCATTTTGCTTAGAGCAAAGGGCACTGTAGCCCCCCTGGACCTCAGCACGGTGAACCAATAGCGGAGGGAAAGCTGTCAAAGGTACTGGACCAGGCTCTTCTGCCACGGGTCCCAGCTGCTCTTGGGGCACTGCTGCCCTCTATCAGGGTGCCCTGTTTGCCCCTTTTCAGGGCCAAATGCCAGGAACGGCTGTTCTGAGAGCAGAAAAGAAAACGATCCTTCTTCTTGAGGCACCTGGCTGTTGTCTGCCAGCCCAAGGAAATGTCCTTGGGACAGGAGGCAGCCTGAAGGTCCACCGCGGGCTGCCGGCCTCGTGCAAAGTGGGGAAGAAATTGCGAGTCAAGCACAGAGCCAGGCAGTAGCTGGAAATTGTCATTTGCTCTTTTGCAGCTTGACAGCCTGACTGCCACGGCAGAAGGAGCTTAACCCTTCACCCCGGCATAGATACCACCCCACACTATCCAGAAATGCTTCCCAAGAGGCTGTTGCAAGGGATGGAGCCGGGCAACGTTTAACAGGACCCCCACTAATGAGAACTGGGCAACAGCAGGCTCTCTGCTAAGCTAATCTCTTCTGTCAGGTGGCTGGAGATAGGATGAGAGGAAATGGCCTCAAGTAGGGGGAAGGGAGATTTAGGTTGGATATTAGGAAAACTTTCTTTACTGAGAGGGTTGTCAGCCATTGGAATAGGCTGCCCAGGGAAGTGGTTGAGTCACCATCCCTGGAGGTATTCAAAAATCGCATAGACAAGGTAGTCCAGAACATGGTTTAGTGGACATGGATGATGGTTGGACTCGATGATCTTGAAGGTCTTTTCCAACCTAAATGATTCTATGATTCTAAGAGCTGCCCGGAGCAGCAGTGGTTGGCCGTGTGTAGGGTTGGGAGAGAGTGTCAAGGGATTTCAGTGAGAAACAGAGGGAAGGTGGATGGCTTTAGCAAATCCTTAAACCATACCTGAGCCCAGAAATGGAAAGGAGTGGTTGTCTGTGGGTTGAGGAGGAGAAGGAGGAGGTTTGTCCTGGGAAGATGGCAGGAAGGAAGACCCTTCTTGTGCAAATCAGGGACGAAAGAGACATTTCCATGTTGTGTGCACGCCTCGGTAGGTGGTGAATGCCCGCTGCTGAGGGTGGCTGTGCTCAGTCATGCCCCATGAGCTGATCTTGCTCTCTTTTCCTCCTTCTGTGAGCACAGAGAGTCATCAGTAAAGCCTGGGACATCATGGGGTCAGAGTGTGGTCGGAAGGAGGGGTGGTGGTTAAAATCTGCAGGGAAAACAGGCACAGGCATAGGACAGTGTAGGGCAGCCTGTGGTCGGGATGGCCAAGGGCTTTGGTGGGGCTGGGACCCCCAGCAGAACTGAGGTCCATGTCCTCTGAGCAACGGCAGCTGTCTCTTCCACTGAGCCCCATGAGGAGACACCAGTTCCTTAAAGCCCCGGCCTTTTGCTGCCTCCTCACCCTTGGTAGAGCCTGGGAGGTGTCCTACCACTGACCGCACTCGGCATCGCAAACCCTCACATCTCACTGCCCTCAGGAAGAGCCCTGAGACACCCGTGATGAAAGGACCCTATTCCTAGGGGATGGGGGTCAGGGCTTGGCTGTCCTGCTTGATAAAACACACCAAGCAAGGGCTTTCACAGCCACCGCCACCTTCATTTTTCTACCTGTAGCCAGTGCTTCTGAGCTCTCCTTCACCCGCCCACAGGGATGGTCACCTCGTCTGCTCATCCCCTCCACGGTCTCTCCAGTGGTGGTCCTCAATGGGGCTCGCAAACACCCTCAGAAACTTGGAGGTTTGCTGCTGACTTTTGGGTTTCCGCAGCCTTGTTCCATCTTCTGTCAAGGGCTGCAGTTCGGGAACTCGGCACCAGAGGGCTCATTAACATGCAAAACTCCCTCACGAGCCACCTCTCTCTGCATCATTTTCCTTAAGTCCCCAATTCTTACGTGGTTCATCAGAGAGATTTCAGGAGTGTAGTCAAAGCAAAAAGGTTTCTCTAATAAGTAACAGTAGGAAAGGATTTCTTCTTTTTCCACTTTTCCTTATTTTTCTGCTTCCAGATTCAGTGATATCAGCAATCTGTGATTGATATTGATCCTGAGCATCTCCTAATTGAGTATGAACATAGAGGGAAGTCAAGACCCTTTACAGAGGCCACTCTATGGGCAAGTTTTGTCCTGTCCCCACACCCCACCATTTCTCTCATCAGCCACCTGGGATTTACAGCAGCCTTGTGTGGGGACAGAATTTTTAGGAGGGCCTCTTGCGATAGGACGAGGGGAAATGGTTTTAAACTAAAAGAGGGTAGATTTAGAGTGGATATATAAGAAATTTTTCATGATGAGGGTGATGAAACACCAGAACGGGTTGCCCAGAGAGGTGGTCGATGCCCCATCCTTGGAAACATTCAAGGTCAGGTTGGACGGGGCTCTGAGCAACCTGATGAAGTTCAAGATGTCCCTGCTCAGTGCAGGGGGGTTGGACTCGACCTTGAAAGGTCCCTTCCAACCCAAACCATTCAACGATTCTATGAAATCAGAGCTTTCTCCACTCACATCCGTAGCTGCATGTCTTAACCCCTTGGCACCCATTCCCACCTGCTTTTCTTGGAGAAGGAGCTGCACCCAGACACAGGAGGATGCTTCTTAATTGCCAGCAAGCAAACCCAAATGGCAATAGTTCAATAAAAAACAAAATACATGCCTCAGGTGTATATTAAGTCCACGTTACCTCCACTGAAGTCCACTTCCCACAGTGGATGACACAATACTGGGTCAAGCACAGATGCCAAGACCCACCCAGACACCTCCTTGCTTGGACTCTCCTTGTCCACATTCACTCTTTATACACAAAAAAAGTCACACGCTGAAGCCACCAACTCCCTCGATTCACAGAGAGAAGCAAAAGTGAATGAAATGCTCTCTTTTGGATAGCCAAAACCGCACTAAATCCCACCCAATAGTGATTACAGGAGCATCTTCAAGTAGACCCTGCATCACCTAGACCCACTGTGGTGGGTTGACCCTGGCAGGTGCCCACCGAAGCCACTCTATCACTCCACAACTCAGCTGGACAGGGGAGAGAAAATGTAACGAAAGGCTCATGGGTGAAGATAAGGACAGGGAGAGATCACTCAGCTAATTACCATCACGGGCAAAATAGACTCGACTTGGGGAAATTTGATTTCTTACGAATCAAATCAGAACAGGATAATGAGAAATAAGAACAAATCCTGAATCACCTTCCCCCCACCCCTCCCTTCTTCCCAGGCACAGCTTTCCTCCCAAATTCTCTACCTGCCCCCCTACAGCAACGCAGGGGGATGGGGAATGGGGAATGTGTGTTGGTGTCAGTTCATCACACGTTGTCTCTGCTGCTCCTTCCTCCTCAGGGGCAGGACTTCTCACACTCCTCCGTGGGGTCCCTCCCACGGGAGACAGTTCTCCATGAACTTCTCTGTCATGGTTTCAGCTGGAATAGAGTTAATTGTCTTCCTAGTAGCTGGTACAGTGCTATGGTTTGGAGCTAGGTGTGAGAAGAATGTTGATAACACTGATGTTGTCAGCTGTTGCTAAGTAATGTTTAGTCTCAAGTCAAGGATTTTTTCAGTTTCTGATGCCCAGCCAGCGAGAAGGCTGGAGGGGCACAAGAAGTTGGCCCAGGACACAGCCAGGGCAGCTGACCCAAAGTGGCCAACGGGGTATTCCATACCAGGTGATGTCATGTCTAGTATAGAAACTGGGGGAGTGCGGCTGGGGGGAATCGCCACTCGGGGACTAACTGGGAGTCGATCAGCAGGTGGTGAGCAATTGCATTGTGCATCATTTGGATATTCCAATCCTTTTATTATTATTGTTGTCATTTTATTAGTGCTATGATTATTAGTTCCTTCTTTTCTGTTCTATTAAACCATTCTTATCTTATCTCAACCCGCCAGTTTTACTTCTTTTCCCGATTTTCTCCCCCATCCCACTGGGTGGTGGGGAAAGGGAGTGAGCATCTGCATCGTGCTTAGTTGCTGGCTGGGGTTAAACCGTGACAGTAGGATATTAAAGGGTAAAAACACCGGTAGGGGTGTGCGCATATACACACACACTTATAATATATACATCTGTCTGTGCATGTGCAGATATATACACACAACCCTACAGACAATTTTTTAACTAATACCCTACTACCTTTTAAAGAAAAAAACTGAAGTACAGAAACAACTCTTACTAACAAGAAACATCTACAACACCATTTATTTCTATTGACCAATTTCCTCTATTTTTACAAAAAAAAGAAGTCCTCTGTCAGTTAATATTGCAAACCTGAAGACACCAAGGGAGCTGCCCCTGTGGTAGCAGCTGCTAGAGACACACTGGTAACGCTCAGGCCAAGGCTGTTTGCAGTGCTCATACTGCTTGCCATGCTGACAACCAAAGAGGTGGTGCAGGGGGCTGAGGTCGACGCAGCCGAAAAGGTTCTTGAGGGCTGGAGCAAAGTTGTGTTCTCAGCGCTGGTGTGCTAGAAAGGAGACTAAAAGAATGAGGATCACAGAGCAAATAAACCACAGTGGAAGATGCTGGGGGAAAGAAAAAAAAACCCAAACCAACAAATATTTACTAGTGCCCCTCCTAGAAGAAAGGAAAAATAAAATTAAATATATAGCTGAATGGAACCACAGAATAAATTATATTTAGCATGGCAATTACAGTTTCTCCCAGACTATATGTATTACTATGAACAACCTATATTTGTGTGGTCAACAACCCGGCCTCATAAACATCCCTGTAATTAATTTGAAAGAACAAAAACCAGGGGTAAATAAATGCAGTGTTATTTTTGCTCCCTTTAACAGAGTGTTTGGCTCCTTAGCTATATACAGACAGTTGACTCCCCACACCTGATGAAGCAGGAATCTCCAGCTAGGGATGAAGATACTGGCTGTCTTCCAACCCAGAGCTTTCTCATGCAGTGTGCACAGCAGTGTTTTATGAACAGAAGTTTGGGATCTTCATAAATTCCTGTTCGGGCTCAGTAAGACGGAGGGGAGACAGAATTCTCTGTGGCTCCCTTTACAAGAGGGTCTCCATCTTTGCTCACAATACGCTCAAGCAGCAGAGACTGACCAACAGCTTTATTCCAAAAATCGAGGAAGATTCGCACTCCTAAAGCTGGAGAGAAGGGATATGACAACTTCCCTCAACTGAGTGTTTCGTCCACTTTTAGTTGAGGGGCTTTAAGCAACTCATTAAGCAATAGCTCATTCTTAGGCCCTGGAAGCACGCTCATTGTGCTTGTTCAGTGCATTGAACAAGCTTTGATTACAAGAATACGTTTATTAAATTTGGGAACATGCAATAATACATTCATAGCAACACAGTAGAGTTAAGAGTCAAAAACCCAATCTCACAGCTTTCTTACAGGCAAAGCTTCCACTTGGTTTGGGTTTTTTTGGTTTTGTTTTGTTTTGGTTCTTTTGGTAAGTTATAAATGTATTGAACAAAACCTACAGTGGGTTGCTTTATAGAGTGTTATCCTACATAGCAGAAAAGGTACAGTCGTGGTAAAGACCTGCAAAAACACTCAAAATGAATGGGGAAAATTAACCTATGCTATACCATCTAGACCAAACCAGAAGTGAATGTAATGACCTGTTACAAGTCTTGCCAGAAATACTTAAGACTTCTGCTTTCATATATACTATCCAGAAGCAGGACCAACTTTCAGTTTCCTGACAGTCTAATGCCTGCCTCATTTGGGAGAGCAGAAAATATGTAACTTAAACCAGCCGTTACTTCTTTAGCTTAGTAATCAGAAATCGCTGTTGCATTGCTCACAACGACAGGTTTACGCCCTTCTGCTCAAGTAGTAGCAAAGGCTGTACATAATAAGATGTAAATTCAATATCAAAGAAGTAAGAGAGGAAAGACAGCCCGACAAAAATCGCAACAAAGACACCAAAGCAGTGCTGAAGGCAGACAGCCAAGCACTGCTACGTCAAGCGATTCACAAAACCTCACCTTTTCTTCTTTGTGTGCATGCACTTGGCTACAGCGTTGATGATAACGTTCTCTTCTTGCCAAGTGAGCGCACAGGAAAAATGGAGCAGAACTAAAACTGCAGGGACAAAATAAATTACAGCATTTTCTAGCTTTAGTTAACGCTGTAGCAAGCAGGTTTTATTTTTGTCATATTACCCTCAACGCACTTGGTTGGTTATGGCTAGTCAACACGTCCTATTTTAAGGCCACATGTTCAGTCACTCCAAGTTTGCCAGAAACTTTTCTTTGGTGCAAGATTACATATAGTGGGCCGCCAGCTGATTTTCAGGAAAAACAGAACAGAAATGACTCAGTCCTTGCTAAGAATGATCATGAGGAACACAGGCTGCTTTAATTAGATTCAAAGAATTTTTAAAACTTTCTAAATAAAAGTCTTAACTTCTCCACATTTCAGAAACAGGGACATTAAATTTAGCACAGAGGCTATGCTGGTGTCACTCTTGGACTTTCTGCTCTTCCTTTGGAAACACGCACGTACCTGGGCATGTGTGGAACCTTGGAAAAGGGTGAACTTACACATGCTTGCCAGACTTGCTTAGTAGCCAAATTTTTCAGCTTTCTCTCCATTGCACGTACTGCGGAGAGTGAGCTGGATGGTCCCCGCAGCAGGCGGCTGATTGCCAGGCTGCCACACACTAAAACCAAAACAGGGTAGGTTAGCTCTCCTCTGGTTTCAGGATTCCTGGCATTTTCACTCCACCAGCACAGAATAAAGTACCAACCGGTTCAAATGCAGAGGAAGCAAAGACGGATTGGGGTGAGAAAGGAAGACGGGCAAGAGTCTGAGGTCAGCCGAAACGAGGAGAGATGAGGTGTGAGTAAGAAACAAGGTTGGGTGAAGAGAGCAGGCGATTCAGACAGGGTCTTCCCAGCAAAGAGGAACTGCCCAGGGACGAGCAGTCCCAGTCTGATTTTCTTGATTTCGAGCCCTTTCCTGAAGGTCAGGCAGCCGAGAGCTCAACAGGCTGCATCTTCTGCCACAAGGTAAGCATCAGCCCCCAGGCTACCGTTTTGCCAAGAGCCCCCCCCCCCCCCCAAACTACACAAGGTGCAGCAGCCTGGAGCCCCGAGCCCTCGGGCCACGCTCGGAGCTGGGCACCCCAGGGGTAGATGGTGGCTGAAGAAACCCTCAGGCACAGGGAAGGGGAGGGAGTCCATGCTGACCAGCATGCTAGGAGGCAGCAGGCAGTGCTCAACAGCCTACCCCTCGCCTCCTTCTCGGAAAACACCCCACTGGACTCTGCTTAGTCCAACCTGGCCCCGCAGGACTCGAGGAAAGGCAGAGCAACAGCAGAGCTGGCCAGGAAGCAGGGGGCTGCGGCTGGTCCCCCCAACCCCTCTATTACTTGCTCTCTCTAGTTTCTACAGGGACATCCATTGCAACAGCAGAAGCGGAGGCGACTTCACATGAACCACTCCTTTGCTTAGACCTAACAAGTCAAACCACAGGAGATGTTAATTCCTGCAATGGAACGTCTTGCTCAAAGTTACTAGCCATACACAATTTCAATGCAGAGCTGCTCCTCTTTAAGGAGATTGATCATGCATCCCTCACCCCCTCCAGCCGGACCTCCAAGCCACACACCCAGCAACCAGCTAAGAAAGCAGACAGAAAACAGCAAAGTTTGCAGGAAGTCTGGTATCAAGGAACCTCCCTCACCTTCAAGTCCAAGATATTTTCTGGCTCTGGTCATCTTGTGTTCAGCATGATCACAATTAAATACATTCAATATTGGGTTTAGGGTCTTAGGGGGATGTATTGTGGTAGAAGCAAGAGAAAACAATGTGTTTGTTACTGGGGTTTGGTTTAGTTTAGGCATTTACTTACTTGGGGTTTGGGGATAACCGTGAGCATCTTGCAAAGCTAGCACGATTGCTTTACTTTTCAGTAAAAATACAAATGAGAAAGAAGGCCACGCACAGCTTTTCTCTCCTTCAGGTATTCCAGAAAGAACTTGCCCTACCACCAGCTCCATCTGGCAAATGAATAAAAATCTCTGTCCCCAGATGATCAGTGATAAGACACTATGCCAGGAAGTGATGTGATGATGCAATTGGTAACAGCTAAGAAGTGCTTCTTCTAGCACTGACTCTTGGTGACCTACGCTGGACCACATTCAGACAGGACTGCTAGAGTCAACAGCAGCTGCAAAGTTAGAACCGCAGACGTTTCCCAGAGCATATAAAAGCCTGCCGGAAGGATTCACCCAAAAGGACAGGAGCCACGCTTGGCAATATTGTCTCTAGCTTGGGTTGTTTCCTTCTGTGTATTGTAGGGAGAGGAGTCTTTACGCATGAGGAACTTGCCTTTCAATCACTTTGACAGAAGACTTGCTCCATAAACAAAGGAAAACATTTCAGTTGAATTGGTGCAGTCTGAACTTTATTTAAAACAGCGGTAATCTAATCTGCATAGTCCTGGGGCAGCATCCAACCTCTGCAATAGCCAGGGAAACTCCAGAACAGCAACATCACTCTGCACTGGGCCAAGCGTTGAGTCAGGGTAGATTAAAATAAAGCGTGTCATCTGACCTATGCCGGATCAAGTCCAGCAAACTAGTAACCTGACTTCTTCCTAAACTTCTTCTTAACACCCTAAGAGTGAGGGGGGAAAAAAAACAACAACAAAAAAAAGCACAATTAGAAGATAATTCTGCAAAGCAAGAGTTAAAAAAAAAAAATCCGTGTAAAGGCATATACTTTGATATCAATTAGCTAGGTAAGTTTGAGACCAGTTGCAGAAATGCATGTGCTGACTAGAGGTTAAGGGCACAACAGCCTTCAAGAGTCTTGGAATACTCAAGTGGAAGAATTCGTTTAAAAGCATGGTAATATTACAGGCTTGTAGACCATTACAAAACACTTTTCATAGTTGCTTTGCTGTTTATCTTATCACCTACTTCAGCTTTAATTCCTTCAAATTCATGATGGAGTTTTATTTACACAAGTGCTGAAGTTGTATACCTACTGTAACTAGTACACACACTTGACAGTATTGAAAGACCATGGTTTTAACACAAGTCACAAAACCAAGGTAACCATTTTATAAACTCAAGGTGTAGCTCTGCTAAAAGCCACTTAACTAACATGGGTTCTCTTTCTTAACTTTAACCTGTGAGTAAACCTAAGCCTTGCCCTCTTAAGTTTGGGGGTTTTTTCGAGGGGAGAAGGAAGAATAAGACCTCTCAAACCCACTAAGGCACATTTTCTAAGAGATGAATTGCACTTGAAGCAAGCTGGAAACCAGAGGTAATAAGGAAAAAAGGTAAGATTATTGACATGGTCATGCTTTCTCCACAAGTCTGGAATACTAGCGGTAGGGGGAATGCTGGAGAATGAAGTCCGTGCAAGATAGCTACATGCCCCTTCGGTCTTGTCACTAGGGTTTGAGGTGGATGCTTAAGATGATCAGAGCTCAGAATTGTGGTTTAAGCCAAGCAACTAATTTTAAAAGAAGTCGGGGTATCTGTTGTCCACACAGCAAACTGGGACTTCAGCTGTCAACGCAGTTTGCAAGCTGCACTATTCAGAGGGTGTTAATTCAAAACCTGGAAATACTAGAAGCAGGAAAGCAGCGTTCCTAGTCTCCTCAAATTTACTCTACCATGACATCATCATTTTGTAGAACATATTTTTTGTGGCACTGCCCCCATCGCCCCCCCCCCTCCACAACCTTACATTTGGTTTAGTTGTTTGGGGTTTTTAAGCACATCCCACGTGCATTTTAAAAAAAAAAAAAAAACAAAAAAAAAAGAGACTGAAGATTTTAAATTTCTCTTTGGAAGACAGTAATTTACAGTCCATACAAAAATACTCTGGAAAAACATACAACTTCATTTACAAAAACACCGAGTAATAAAGAAATTACAATAGAGAGATAGCACAACATTTGTTTCATAGGATCAGAATTTCTCCCCACCCCTCAAAAAACCCTCATGCACTTAACTGGGTAAGCAGTGTTACCGGTTTACAGAACCAGACCTTCAGACTACTACAAGTTTTCATGTAACCACGTAGAACAGCTTTCAGGGTTTATCTGAAAACACTCTCTGCATGCCAATTCCTTTCAAGACTCTACCTTGCAGGTGGGTAGCAGTGTCACAACAGCCTTGGCTATTGCAATGTTTAAGTACATCTTCGGCTGTGTGTTCTGAGTTTAGCTTTCCTACCCAGCAACAACAAAAAACCCCTCAAGTCTCATGCTGGAGCAGTCTCAAGACAAAAATCAGATACAACGGCATGGGACACGTCTATCATCTCCATACCTTGGTAGCATCCTCTGCTGCATTTTCTTCAATACTTAAATTATTTATGGGCCTCCATGGGAGCCAATACTTGTGTAGTGCGTGGCCGTGTTAGGCAGGGGACAGCTGCTAGCTGAGGAAGCTGAGCACCATTGTGACAGATGCACAGGAGTGTATGTGCCAAACGGGAAAATAGTGTAAGAGAAGAACAATATATGCACATGCACCAGGAAACCACAAATGAATACAAGCACGTTCATACACACTTGAAACCACAACGTGGTTGCAGTAACTACTTAACCTGTTTACATACATTCTGAATCCAAGTCACAGGGCAGCTTGGGTTTTGTGGCTTTTTCCAAAGCTGTTTCAGCTAGTGACAGTCAAGACTTTTTAAAAGACTAATAGGGATAACTCTTACAAGAATATATTTGGGAAATGAAGACTGAAAAAAGTTAAACTAAAAAGTATATTTTTGTTTACATCAATAAACGCGTAAGTATTGATGTGAGGTAGTCTAGGCACTAGAAGAGTCCATTCAGCTTTTCAGTCAGACCACTCAGTACAACCCCTTCCTAATTACATTGTCTGTAGATCTGCTGCTGACATCTTCTGGATTGCCACTGCCTTTGAATGCTGAACCCTGGCCAGTTAACTAGAAGAACAGAATACACAGACTCAAAATAATTGCTATTCTAAAGTTACCTTCATATTTGAGTACAGCTTCCAGTCAACACATTAAATGTATTAGTGGCCATTCTTAAAACAACATTTAGACAAGACTACCCTTACCACACAGGAATCTCAAGCCTTGCAAAAAGTCGTACTACCCAAACCTTGAAATCTGTACCTGAAGTATTCCATAGTAGGTAACACTTCTGCAAGCTGATTCTTTACAAGTGTCAAAATTGAGTTTTTTCTAGTTGTTCTTTGCCTCTGCCTCAAATCAGAGGTCAAGCCACACAAACAGCTCTTTAAGGAGAGTTATGTATAGCAAGAAAACAAATCAAGCATTAATCGAAAGCTTCCACAGAAACAAGATTTAACAAACAACTCCACACGGTCATTTCAGCAGTGGACAACCTGTTGAGTAGGCTGCTGATTTCGAAAGCACTAAAACTATCAAGAGGCATTCAAAAATCATCTGCCAGAACAAGATTAGCTCATACTTCTACATCTATAAGATTCATATCCTCTTCCTTTTGAGATTTGGGGTTTTTTCTGAATTAAGAACTGCTTCCAAATAAGCCAGTTCATTGAGCAATCGGTCAGTGCAGTAATATACAAGTACAGTAGTATTTAGAGAGCCTGCCACCAGACCAGAAACAGTCACTAGTGCCAGATCTTGGGAAAAAAAAACACAATCGTTTCATAGCTGTACAGTACGTTCAAGACAATTTCTCACACCTACATCCTAGTAAAACTAGCATTATGCTTAAATTTAGATTCCTGAATCCATTGGGGATGTATATATGCATTTCTTCTCAGTTATGTCATTCACTGTACATCAAGAATTAATTCTACTTCAGACCCTCCCTGGCCTAGCCCCCCTTCCTTACCTTTTCTCTGTCTGCTAGAGTTTTGGGGCGTTCTTCTGATGTAGGTGAATGAGGCCCTTCAGTGGTCAGTGAATAAGGTCGTTTAGGTGCAGTGTTCTTAGGATCTGTAATTCGAGTCCCACTTAATTCATGCTGTCCTTGGACAAAACGTGCTCCTGGTTGAGAAACTGTGTTACGTCCTGGAATGGTGCTGCCAACTGGAGGTCCCAATGTTCTTATTGCAACTGTAGCCTCCGTTTCTGTAAGAGACACCGCGCTTCTAGAGTTCAGCCATGAAATTAAAGACTGCATTCCACCCACTACTTCAATACATACTTGAATCAGTAACAGGAATGGAGAGTCCCTTAGACACTGATGGCACAGCTACACGAGGTAGCTTCTCGCTCTTGTTAGCACCATTAGATTTCTGGTACACAGCATTTCTGTAAGAGTCAGATGCTAGCGCTATAAAATGCTAGTTTGTAAAATACTATACATTTCCTTTCCAGAAAGCCCATGCAAGACGAATGTCTGTCTTCTTAGCTCATTGTCACAGCTCTACCAAACAACAAACTCACGGGCAATCTAGCAGGAGATCTTCATTTTGCTGAACTTCAGACCGCAAATTTAAAACTTAAGCCTTTTCTTTAGTCAGTCTCTATGTACTTGTACTGTCTTCCAGCTTAGTACATCCAGCACTCTGTACATTCATGAAAAGCAGTATCTGCTCGACCCATACAGGCATCCCATTTTATTTTATTTTTAATGCTACTCCTACAGTACCAAACGGTCTGATCACAGCAGGCATTACACATTTGGTACTCTTGGGCTATTACTCTCAAGATTACATATTCCTCCTGGGCTGAAGTAGCTTATGAACAAGCAGACCTCCCAGGAAGTGACACACACTTTTACTGCCCGAGTTCTCATACTGCTGCACCAAGGCAGCAGCAGCTCTAGGGTTGCTGTGATCAAGATCAGCACTTCATTAGAACATAACACTGCTTGGCATTAACCATACTTTTTGTTAGAAGGAACAAAATGACCTACACAGAAAACACTCCGGCTTCAAGTTACACACTAACCCAAGGGGATCTACATTCAAGACCAAATAATTCCTCCGGTATCAACTTCTCCTTTCTTCCTACATGTCTTCATGTATATTAGATTCATTTTTTCAAGGATTTCTTTAACCTGCCTCCCCCCACGAGCCCAAAGGAGATGACAGCTTTGTTCCTGAAGCCATTAGAGCCCTCCACATGCTTATGAACAACGCAGATTCAAACAAGAAATCCCACACCTCATTCACATTGCGAGTCAGTTAAAAAGCAGCTTCTTCGCAGCTTTAAGGTTATGGTGCTAACCTTTCTCTCTCGGCTGTAGAGGTGTCCACTTTAGAAATCTTATGTAACGAAGGGGAATTATCTGATGTTCTGGAGTCCCTGTCTCTGGAACTGTCCAAACAGCTTCCATCTGAAGAAGTCCTTTTGCGCTGAAGCCCACCAGCATTTTGACTAGTACCTGGCATGCTTTGCTGAAACAACAACAACAAAATAATGAAGTCTTCAAGTAATTATTAAAGCAAAAAAAACCCCCCAAATATTGCCAGAAGAGCCCAATTTTTATTATACCTTCTTTCTTTTCTGTAAGGTTTCTGCAGGCAAAAAATAGTGGAGGTGCTTTCTCTTCACATGAGCTGCCTCAATCTTCATACCTTCCTTTAGCACATTGAGGTTGTTAGCCTGGCTGTAAACTAACAGGAAATTTAGTGTTGTAGCTTAGTGGGAATGTTTGCATTGGGTATTTGTCAAAGTTACATATGGCTTCTTTAGAAACAGCAAGCCTTGAAGTCTGCCCAGCCCAAACAAAGAACAAGAAGTGGTCTCAAGATGAATGTGACCCAAGATGCCCATTTCACATCCAGTACACACCAGATAGGTAACAGCTATTTTAAGTTCAAACATGCATTTCTGTGCTCAGTTACAGCTGTGGTTTGCTAGTCATGCACCTCACCTCTGAGCTGATTTTAACCTGGAAGAGATCATACTCCTTAACCCTTAGTTTGCTGGTTGAAGATAGATCTAGATGACTTTCTCAGTCAACCCAATTGTGCTCAGCTGATGAGAGAACAGACACCTCACTCAAGATTCAGACTCATTTTTTTTATTTGATATTTACAGTGGCGATTGTGGGGTTTTGCCTAACAGTTCTGTAACATCATACAACTTTTCAGTAATTTAGGTGTTAAAACCCTACCTGTCCAAGACAGACTGGATTTGAGGGACATCTGACTTATCAGAACCACTACAATTTAAACCAGTTCTTCTTAACTGCCTGCAAACAGCCTTTCCTGCAACTAAAAACCCCTACAGTAGCACAGCAGTTATTACAGAATTAAGTCACATTTAGACAAGTTTACACAAGCCTGTCGTGAGCATAGCTGGAAAGTCAGCTTACTAACATACAGAGTGGGAATCAAAGTAAGGACATGCAGCCAAAACAAAAAGGCTTACAACAAGTCTTTCTGCAGGAGACCTAGAAGTGAAATAAAAGCACAAATATGAACATTCACACCAGTAGGAACAGTTGCTTCAAAGTAAATTCAGTAATGTTTTTATGCAAAAGTGAGATAAAGTTCATTTATCAAAAGCCTTCCAAACTGTGAGCCTCACACTCTTGAGCCCATCAACTTTGCCCTCTAAAAACATTCTCTCAAAGTCAAGGCACGTGATAAAAGCTTTCTTGCACATAACTACTGCTCACTCCCACATTTGCCAAAGGATACCACACCTCTCAAGAAATACCTTTTCTGGTCAAGCTCTCTGGGTTCAAACCCTATATCTGAAACATACTATAGGCTGTGCTTCACTAAACTGAGAGCACACAGCTATGCTAATCAAGTTTGTGCACAGAAATACAGGATTTAACATTAGTTCTAGCCTCTCAGCAGTACACAAACCTTGTTGACATGATTTACATTTGCCACAACATTCAAACACAGTGCTACTGGATGTAACGTACAAGACAAGCGTCAGTTCAGGTAACAGTGCAAGTCTGAGGAAGTCACCCCACCTGGCTTGAAGCACAGACAAGAGTTTTGATGCCTTTTTTCTGTGCTTTTCTCATATCCCAAAGCATGAGCTAAAAAGAAGGTCCGCTTTCACTGCATTTACTCATGTTGTCCGAGCAACACAACACACAGCTCACGCTGGTACCATGGAGAAATGTTTGTTTGCACTGATGAAGAGTTTAAAGGAGCCCACTGTTTAGAACTTTTTGGCCAAACACACTTGTCACTTCAGAAGAGTAACCTGATTTCCTTAGTTTGTCATTATGATAGCAAGGCACGAGCCTCTCAGCACACATGCACTTCTGAAAGGCACAAGAGCAGTCAGCTTGGGAAGAAGTAAACAGACTGTGGAAAAGACCTCTACTTTCAAATGACTGCTCACCCCCAAACCCCTTTATTCTAGCATTATCTAACAACGCTTGCGATATTACTTTATTTCTGCATCTATCAAAAGGAATAAAGTAAGATGAACATGAACATGGAGCTTGACGTGCAAGACTGCATGTCACTACAATGTGACCACTCACGGCCTTTCAAAGTTCTGGGATGGTATCATACACAAACTCTTATTTTGGAAACAATACTGTCAACAGGCATTCACAACTTATTTTAGAGCCTGATACAGTTCATTCCCACTTTCAAAGTTCGGCAACTGACAACTGCTTTTGACAAGTGTAGCTACACCCAGTAAATGGACATCTCTCTCCTGGCTTCACATCTGACTGTCCACTTCAGGAATCGCAGTTCCTTTGTGAGTGTTTACTATGATCTGCAGAACTGTTATTTCACATATGCGATACGGTATATAGGACTGTAGTGTACACTTTTGTTTCAAGGTGGACTTACATTGCCCAAGTGTCAAAATAGTATGTTTTTAAGGCTAATCTTCTACGTGTCACGCTCTACAGAAATAGCTAATAGCCAATACCAGAAGGAAGCACAATTCACTTTGCAAAGCAGCTTGCGCTAGAATAAAGAAATGAAACCCTGCGAGACTAGAGCAAAATAGAGGCTTACCTGTATCGTTGAATGACTGTATAACATACGTTAAATCAACGTTAACCCTTTCTGCATTTTCCACTTTCCTAAACGCGATTCCAAGAAACCACATTGACACATAGCCACTCCTAAAAAGACAGATTCACAAATCCATCATTTATGCACAGATGCCAGTTATTTGGATGCTAGTATCTACTCTCAAGAAGGGATTAAGCAAAACAGTTTAGTTGTACGCAGCAGCTAAAGATTGGAGTCAGCCCATACTCAAGTTCTCCGAGAACTCCTCCCTCAAGTTCTCCCTTCTTTAAAAAGATCCTACATGCTCAGAACCTTGCCCGTCAGACCTCGTACCTACAAAACAGTAGGTACGTAACTGAACATCTCTCACGGGTAAGCTGAGGTGAAGGAATATAAACAAGGTACAATACATCGGCCAAACTCGACTTCAGAAAAGTAATGAAACTCACTGTTTACAAAGGTCTCGGCTGCCAGGGAAACACTGTGGCGTTACATGTGCGACAGATATAAATTCATTCCTCTCCAAGTTGCCAACCAGCACACGAATTTTAGATTCCACAAGGCCAATCCTGATAAGAACAAGAGACATTTACTCATTTTTGACTGGATCCAGCACAGTAGTTATATGCCTTCTTATAATACAATGCTAACACAAAAATGCTAACCAGTCAGTAAGTAGTAAGATTCATTCAGCTGAGCAGATACTAGATATTTATATCACACACACTGGAGTTGGAGATGTTTCCAGTGACACTGGAGCTTTAAAGGTTCCAAAGACAGAGGCAGTAAGTTTAACTTGTAGTCTTAACAGGTCAGACACAACACTTCAACATATAACCTATGATGAAAATATCAACAAGAAGCAGATTCCCAGCACCTCTGGCTGCATTTTGAAGTGCACCAAAACTCCTTTTTACCCCAAAGATCAAGGAGAACAACAGTTTAGAAAAGGCTCAAGCACAACTCTTCCATTACACCTGAGTAAAGATGCTAGTCTTCCTGCAGATTGATCTGTGAAAAGAGTTTACCCTTTTCCAGCCAAACTGAAAAATATAGTTCCTTTAATAAACAAATGATCTAGTCAACAGTCTCATCAGAAACTTACCCAAGAAATGTATCATGACCACAAAGGCTCTTCTTTTAAATGAAGTACTGGCATTTTACCCTTCTACCTAAAACACTGCTAGCTTTGAAGGCGGTCAGAACTCTGTACGTTCTTCACAACTATCTTATGTTGAGGAACAACAGAGATGTGCCATCTATTCCCAAATCCATTCAAGAGCTGGTGAACTAAACTTGTTCTTACAGCAAACGGAAGCAAGTTTGTCTTCTGCTTTTCATTTTCCCTGATGCAAAACTAAGCCCCGTTTGCTGCCATTTCTGTCACTGCAAAAACGTCAGCTTTTACTGCAGCCACAACTTTCCTCATCTTTATTGTGAGATACAATAAGCTTTCTTCACTTAAAACATTTCACATTAAAAACTGTTTGGCTCTAAGCCCTCTGCCCATAACTCCTTGTTGTATACCTAACTGCGACTGCCATCAAGCTGTAGCTGACACGATTTTTAAGTGAACAAATTTAAAAGTTCAGGTAAGAGGTATTACCTACTACAGCTATTTTTAAACAGGAAATAAGATGTCTTTCAGAGGTCGCACAAGAATTAAATCATTTGCCTTAAAGCGCAAACCAAACTTTGAAGTATAACCAAGGTGCCCGCAGAACAGGGGTCTGGTACACACAGCTATTTTGCTTGTTACTTGAGCAAGGCAGGCAAAGCACTCATTTCTTCAGAGTAAGAACACCACACACATTACAGTTCCTTAATTCCTCACCGTTTCCCCTTATTTCAAGACTCACAGTTAGTCAGCCCATTCACACAGGTTCAACAAGTTATTATTGGCATGTCTCCCTTGAGGCAGTGACAAATATCATGTCAGAAGCAGTCATTTTCTCTAACCACAATTGAAGTGGTTCTCACATTACATTTCACTAAGTAGATCAGCACTCCTGCAATTTACCTATCCACTACCAAGCGTGCTGAGATGATCATTTCCAGCACTAAACACAAGATGCCTGAGCACACTACTAGATTAAAACTTAGTAAACACTATTTATCAGCATTCAGGTGCTCTGTGCAGATGGTCAGGTTTCACCCCGATTAAACAGCCTTGTTTCACTTCACTGGAGAACAGTAGGCTCTGGAACAGGCTGACTACATAACCAGAGCAACTTAGCATTGAGTGCAGTCTAGTCCTAAATTAAATATTACATCCAGTAAAAAAGCTATGAAACCAAGTCTTCTAAGGCTCTACAACAGTCGTCTTCAAAGTGTCGGCGGGGATGTACCCCAGGGGGTGCACAAGACAATCCACTGGGTCCGGGAAGAAAAGACTAGAACTTCAGTAATGTGTACGTAACTTGTAAAGAAGTAGATATAGACTGCAACTATGTGTTCAAAAATTCTTTTTTTTTTTTGCTCACAGGAGTGCACAAAAGTTTGGAGACCACTGCTCTATAAGTCACTAAAAGATCAAGCTCTCCAGTGTCCACTACACATCTGATGACATCAAGTAATCCCCACTTACTTCAGTCTCTGCAACAAGGAACATCTTCCTAACGGAAGTAGCCTTGGCTAAGTAGTCTCCTTAGACTCCTGGCATCTGCTTCTCCACATGACACAGAGCATACGCACACTAACCCTCGTCGTTCCTTCTCATCATGACTTGGGTCTTTAGGTTAACTTCTTAAACAGCAAGATGACTTATGTTAACTTCCCTTCACAAGAAAGCTTTCAGTTTTGCTGAGGAACTGTCTACTTAACTCCGTACTGTATTCCATGCCTAGTTGCACAGTTGAATACTTTGCTTTTGTGAACTGTATTAACCAAATGAAGCGCAACACTGAATTGAGCGTCAATGATGTATTGAACCCACACTCAAAGCAAGACTTACCACTCTAAGTGATGCTCTTCAGTAGAGGCACTAGCAGTCAGCACAATATAATGTCTAGAAGAAAAGAAAAATTAATATCCTAGCTCAGGACTTGATATTCCTTCAAATGAAACCAAAACTGCCTTAAACCTATAGAAAATTACTTCCAGACAAGACACATTATATCCTGCAGGCAGCACAGCATTAACTGAAGAAAAACTGATTACATCCTTCAGAATTGCGTTCTGCTGCATTCTAAGTATCAGAGCTGATTTTTTTTAATACAAACAGTGTCAGTGGCAAAACACAAACAGTTTTTCCATCTTCCCTATGCTTATCCTTACCAAAATTCCTATGACTACCTCCAGCTTCTGAAAAACAAACATATCAATGCCATCTTGCATTTAGACTGCAAGCTAAATCTCACTATGCTAACCAGTACGGAAATCATTTCAAGTTCAGGGAACAGATTTCATACATACTTGTATTTCTGGAAGAAGTTCAGTGGTTCAAAGAGCTTTGACCAGTCTGATTTTCCTTGGAGAATCTCATTTGTAACTGCAAGACCTACAATTAAGGTTGAAAACCTTACTACCATTTTGTTTTTAAGACTAGCAGAGCGTGAGAGAAACTTTACAAGATAAAGGTTTTGAACAGTAATTGACAGATCAAAAAGCAGGAATTCCCTTGACACAATACACGTCTACTACAACAGTTCATTGTAAAACTCGTCCCTTGTTGCCTGCAACAGGTATACTTCCCAGAGAACTCTTCTGCCTAAAAGGGCACAACACCGCACGGAATATAACCAAGTCACGTCATGTGGTTTCATATTGCAAGAATTATACCTTTTAAGCAGTTAATAAGCATGGAAAGAACTTTACCGTGTTTCAACTCCTCTACCATTACCGCTCGCGTTGGTGTAGATACGTTGTATGTAGAGTTCTGCTGCGGATAGGCTGGGGTGATGATAGGCATTACGTGGGATCGGTCTGATGGGTTCACCTATGATGTTCAAACAATTGTGCTCAGCACTAGCAGCTTAGCTTAGAAGAAAGTTTAAAGGCTTCCAAATTCCATGTCTACATACCCTAGGGTCCCATACTGGTAAGTTGAGATTGCTCTCTTCCTGTTGTTTCAGCAATACAGGTTTTGGCCACTCCCTATACAAGAAAAGCCAGGAACTGACTGCCCATTTAAAACTCTGCCATGTAATTCAGGGTAGGACTGAATGCTGTTGGTCTAAATCTTATATAAAGAACCACCTCAGAAAGTGTTACTTCTTTACGCAAATCAAGAGAGTCATAAATAGCTCTTACCATCCTGAAAAAACCAAGAAGAACTTGTTCACCAGAGTAGAAGCCAAAGCGTTTGGATAGAGTTGACACGTTCTCGCTACTAGCACAGCGCAGGAAACCCCACCAAGAAACCCCAGCACGCTGGAGTAAATGCCACGTCCTACAATGCATACATTGTCGTTAGCCTGTAGTCTTTCCATACCCAAGTATAGTCCTTCAAATTTACAGCACCACCTTCACATTCTATAGAATACCTAGCACACTTCAGCCTCCAAGTCAGTTATTTCTGCAGTGCAACGAGGCCAAAACTGTCGGTCCTTACAGCGATGAGAAAAAGAATCGTTACCACACCACTTCCCAAAATACTGCTACTCTGAAATTTGCCTGCACTGCTACAGCTACTGCTTCGCTCCAACTTCCCTTAAGAAGAAGGTTCTGCCATTCTTCTAGCACTTGCTCTAGTCACATGCGCAAACAGTATTTTCTTATTCCTTACCTATCAAGTTTTTCTACTTCACTGGGCATTTTTATCCTTTCTAGTCAGGTTCCTGGTAAGCAATGTAGCACCTTGTCTTGTAGGCACTCCCCTCATCTCCCCACTCTATCCCCATTAAAAAAAACACAGAATCTCTACCCCACGGACAGTCCTTGAATCTAAACTAAAAAACAGGTCTTGAACTAAAACCTGTTATTTAAACAGCCATCCAAAGATGAAGGACTTCTAATGCTATTGTTTTTTCAGCATGAGGTGCCTCTGAAAAGTTTAAAGATCACAAACAATCACATTACTCACGCTTTGCCCACAGTTTAATTGCACGGAGCGTGAGCCGGAAGTTCTCTTTATTTGGCACTAGGTGCAGTATTTCATCAGTAACTCTGCAGCCTGTAAGAAAAAACAGCTGAAGTACAGAACTTCCTAGTAACAGGTACAAGTCAGTTCTGTGCTATACTGGATCAACAGCTTACAGTTTCTCCTGCAAGTCTATGGAAACAAGTTTGCATTACTTGCTTTGTATTACCTTAAAAATTAGAGCTTACACATAACATTCAGCATCACCTCAGGTAACTGGTGCCCTCAACAGCTTTTTCATACTTTAGACTCCAGCCAACAATTTTCAATAAGGCCCTTCTACAGGATTCCGAAAGCTAGGTTTCTTTCGACAGCCAGGAACAGTTAAACCAGTCAGTGTTAAACAGTGAGCAACTTTGGCTTCAGGTATTTTAAATAGCCTTTTTTGTGGTTTTTGGTTTGTTTTTTTTTAATGCACTACCACACATTCTTCTCTATCAAGTGCTCTACCTATTCAGCTGAAGCAGTTTCTGTGGCAAACTGGAACAACACCCCCCCCCCCCAATCAAAGAAACATGAAACACAGTTCTACCTAAACACACAACTTGAAACAGCTAAATTTAAGCCCACTCGCCACCTCCTCAGATCTCAAGGATACAGGGGATCAGTTTCTGCATCCTGTACAGAAACTTGGGGTGTGTAACCTGCACTCCATACCAATTTTAGTAACATTTTCTTGTTAAAGATGTGCAAATATGCTTACCATTTAAGCTCCGTATACATCTTATATCCAGGCTTCTGAGACACGAGTTGTCTCTGAGATCAAGATTATCAGCAACAGTTGGCACAGACAGTCTTGCAAACACGAGATCAATCTCAAGAGGAAAAAAAGTGCCAACCGTTAGAATGCCGCGCAGTTTGCAAACAGCACACTGGTGGGGGACAGTTAGTCAAGTCTAAAAAGAGTGGTTAACATTTGTATTTAGAATTAGGTGACTATAGATACATCTCCCAAGACATTTATTTGCCAGAAGACTCAATGCAATTTCTCGAAGTTCTGAATTTTATTTACAAAACCTTCACTGCATCACCCCTTTCTTTTTAAGCTAGGGAAAGGAAGAGGGCATTTTAAGTTGAAAAAGATTACTCTAGACTTAGAATTTCAATGAAAAGGGAACTTAAAATTATTCACAGAATTAAGACTTAAGTTCAGTCACCTCAACTATACTTCAGCAAAGGAGAGAGCATTTTCTTTACGCAGTAAGCCCTTTTGACCCTGAAGTATCTGCTTTTTAGTACAGTCTGAGGCAAGAAGATTATCCTGTGAAAGTCTGTACCACATAAAGGCCACAAAAAGGTCACTGAATAAATCTCTTTGTGATAGTGATACCAAGCAGTAACTTGCTTAGGTACTACAGCATGCAGGTCTTGATTCATTGTATAAGATGTATTCAAGATAGCAGGATTCCTGCAGCTGACAAACCTAGGCGGGAATCAAATGAGTACTTTTACTTTCCATTTTCCAGATTGTTTGTCCCATGACCACTTCATTTTGGATTTGCAGCAAAACATTTAGTCTGCTCACATGATTCGTACAGTGAACTACACTGTACACATCCCTCTGTAGATACCTAGCTTGGCAGAGCTAAGAAGACTTAGCAAGGACACCGCCTCTGCTCCCACTCTACACGATCCTAGGGATAAATGCTGTTCAAATAGGCTACCCTGGTCTACAGCACAGGTCTAGAAAAAGATGTCCCTGATGCTCCCATGCCTGCTAGGCTCCCTAGGGCCTTATTTTCCTATAAGCTCCCGTTCTACTGCAATATCTTCTCCTGGGATAGGTTGTGGTCCAAAATTGCACAGTCACAGCTCCCTGGAAAAGTTATCCTATTCCAAAGCAACAAAAAATTTACTCACGTAAAGAAAAAAAAAAAAAAAAAAAAAAGAAATGCTTACCTTGATGCCATCAAACTCAAACTTGACAACTGGTACATATGCATCTTCAACTGCCTGGAAAGGAGAGGATAACTGTGCAAGAAAACATGGTTTGCTACTTTGATCGTAGTTTAGGAGAAACATTAAATGCAGAAGTTACACTGCTAACTACTCAGTATAAAGACTTGAGTTGCTTCCAAAACAAAAGAATTGTTCATAAGCTGCACGCAGTATAGCACTAAGACAGTATAATACTAGCTTTAACAAGTTATTTAGCCAAGAGATTCAGAGGCTGATCACGGACTGTAATGAACAAACAGTGCACAATGAGCCATCAGTATCAGAGGTTGTAAGGTACTTACCTTGGTGGTGAGGAAGAAAAGCAAGAGATTTCTGTCGCTATCTTACTACTGGTTAACATCCAGAGAAATCGAGAAAATTCTGTCCGCCTTTGACAGCGTGCACTAGCCTCCTGTATTTTTATCTTCTACCATGCCTGAGATGCTATCAGCTACCTTATGCGACAGTTTTCAATTTTGTAGACCACTCGTTAGAACTGTGCCACAGCCCACTGAGTCTGTCTTCGGTCATCTAAACAAAGCCTCATTAGCTATGCATATGAAGTCTTTCAAAATGTCTGCACAAGGAAGACCAGGCTGAGAGAAACACTTCTCAGGAGTTTGGTTCTATACGCAAGGTACACAACATATGCACCGCAGGGTCATTTTACAAGGCAGTTTTGTATGTTCACAGCACAGCTCCTATTGACTTCATGTAAAGCTGACTCTGCATCTCTTCTACAAAGTCTCAGGCTGAGTAGCCACAGAAGAACAGGACCAGAGAAGAAGGAATTAGAGGTCCTAAAGTACACCCAGAGGAACACCACGGCAAAGGTACTGACAGAAGCCTTTCCACATCACATTCAACTTCCTTAGCTCTCAGGCTGCCCCTTCCTCTACCTGCATGCAGTTACCTTCTTGCCAAGCCCCTTACTACAGCTCAGATGAAAGCAAGGCTCCTCGGGACAACCTTGCTTTTTGATACTATAGCCCACTCATTCCCAAACCATGGGTAGGGGAGAAGTGAACCACAGAGATTCTTATGGGGTGTACAGTCATTGGGGAAGGGAACTAAAAGCTTCACTTCAACACTTTCATGCTGCGTAGACAGGATTTTACAAGGGGCTCAGAAACAAGTCCCTTTTTAAGTTTGGTTTGTAAGACAATCACTACCAACAGGAGTCTTTAACATGACTATTCTTATTGGAGGAGTTGCACAATCTATCAAGGAGAGAGCTTGCTTACTCTTAGCTTTTTTATTTCCTCCTGACGTTTTAGTTTTTCAAAGAACGACTGAAAGAAATCCGATCTTTCGACGTGTCTAGGAGCAACACAAGCCACATCTATGTCAGCACCTGCAAAGAGATGCCATTTCTTCTGTTACTGTTGGAAGACACTTTCAAACATTACAACTATGACCACACAACAAAAGTTTACCTTTAGTGTGTACTCCAAGCCTGTAAGAACCAAACGTAAATATTTTGCCACCAACATTTGCTACTGCTGAAGGGGGAAAATTCTGCGGGTAGAAGACAAAGAGTTTTCTGGACAATAGAACATACACGTTGACCTACGTGCAAGTTTAACTAGCATATAAGTTACTTACAAAGACTACAACAGCCTCCATAAACAATGTCTTCTCCCTCCCATACTGAGTTCTTAGCCTAATAATAGACTGATACTGTTTTTCTGAAGGGAGGGATTGCAACTCACAAACAACAACGACGACAACAAAGATGAGTAATGTAGCAGTTGTTTCATCAATTTAAACAAATTAAGACCTTCTACCAGTCTTCCCTGCAGCAGACCCACATAAACGAACACCATCTAAGAGCCATACCAAAGGCAACTCTAGAGTAATAACTTCAAACTAGATTGAGTGCTGCAGGCTGTCTGGGGCAAGTTTACTGCCCAGTTACCATCTGTCTCCCCCCCACAATATGTTGTTTCAGCTTTGTTAACTGCTACAAGTCAACTGATAGAGCCACTTCACAAATTTATTCAGTGCCCCAAGGGCTTGAAGGTCTTCATCTGAAGTATCTTTTATACATTATTTCAATGGCACTTACTACAGAACTCCTTGATACTTAAGAAGGAAGTGAAATGTTGAACTTTAGCAGAAATCCTAGCAGTAAAGCCTTTAGAAGAAACAAAAAGGCTTCAGCTGTTTTGATAAGAACCTATCAAAAAACCTTACCTTGCTCTCACCAAGTTCTGAAATCCATTCTTTGACCAAGTTATTCAGTCTACCAAGAACCACCAGCCTGTAAAGAAAACTCACGTTAAGTTTGCCCTAAAAAAACCCCAGGACATTAACAAGTTTTAGTCTTGTTATACCTGTGATTCAGTTCTTCCTCGTCTTCAAATACCCCACATGCTTTCATCGCTTCAAGCAGCTTCTGAGTATGAATGGAATCTATATCCTTAGGAGGAGCCAAGCTAATTGCAGAAGTAATTCCATAGTGCCTTGGAGGCTGGTTCTGCAGCCTAGGAGTACTGGGGGAGAAGATAAAACACTGAAGACTCCACAAAAGAAAAAAACAAAAAACAACAAAACAACAACCACCACCTTACTGCAAAACACCTTTCCACTTACAGGTTTCCAAATCAGCTTCTGCTCTTTTGCCCAGCATTAGCATAAATGAGGGAAAACAGACCCTGCTTATGGTTTTGAGATAACTTGACCTAACTTAGAAGTCACAACTACTTTTTTAAAAAACACTTGTGGATATAAGAAAAGATCCAAGTTGCTACCATCTTAAGACAGCTTCTTTGCATTGCGCTAGACAGTTAGAACTGATCACCAGGAAATGAAAAGCTTTGAAATCCAGTAAGGGTGACACTACATACAGCACAAGTTTTGGACACATTTCAGTTTCACAGCACTTTTGATTTAAGGTTATTCCCATCAGCTTCCTGATCCCATTAAACAAGACAATTTAACACGGGCTTCTTTTAGTTCAATGTAGTTGCTGTGCTTCTACTGATTCTAAAAGGACATTATACTTGACTGCAGAGGAAGGACAAAGTGGACTGTTAAACAGAGTTGTTGCAGTAAATTCAGCATTACCTTGGTTTTGCCTATGGAAGAGGATGAATGAAAACATCAACACATCTGCAGCTACTGTTGCTAGCAGAGCCTTGTGCTCTTAACACAGTGGTCCATTTTTATAGCGCAGAGGCTTAGCTCTACATACATCTGTTTTAATCTAAATCCAAGAGATGTACGTCAGCACGCAGAGCAGCACAAGTTAAGCTCTGTTTGTAGAAGGTGCTCAAATCTGCTTTAGCTAGCTCACTGCCCAGTTAGGCTGAGCAGGACACCAGGCACCTGGGTTTGGAAGCCCACAAGCTTACTGCCCCTGGAACTCCAAGCACAGCAAGGCACCATTTTCACCCCCAACCCTCCGCTTGCCCTGCCTCTTCAGACTTCCTTGCAATCAGAAGCAGCACAGGACTGACTGACATGGCAGGACAACATTAAATTTAAAGCAGCATGAGCATTTTTATTTTTGACACCATAGGACCCTTGCTTTAGAAAGGGAAAAATGGAGAAAAAAACCACCCTACTTTGCATTACCAGCTGAAACCAGGAGAGAGAAAGGAGGTAAGAACTGTACTTAAAGGATCAAGGGTCTCTACAGAAACACTAGTAGCAAAAGAGGGAGACACAGTGAAAAGGTCTCTACAACTCATCATGCTTGTCAAAGAGTCCATATCCAGACCCTAAGGCTACAGGGATTAATGATGGCATTATTCAAACCGGACATTTTCCTACTTCTCAAATGGACAACTGCAAATATTAGCTGGGTTAGTCAAGAAACGCTTAGAACTATTTAAGGTATCGGACCCACTTTGGCTGGAATGGGATGAGGAAATGCTCAAAGGACAGCTTCAACACTTGATTTTAAAAAGATAGCTTATTACAACTCCTCATTTCTAATTGTTGCCTTTACTCTGCCACTGAGGGAAGATGGATTTCTCTCGCGCAGAGTAGCTTTGTCCAACTACAGACATGGCTTTTAGTCACCTAGTGGCCTCCCCCACCCCCCTTCTCTATGAGCTCATTTTTCAAACTTTTTTCTATGCGTTTTCCAAAAAGCTGGAGGGGGCAGGGGGTGGTATTAGGATGGTAGTCCTATTAACTAGTCTCCTCAGTCAGAACGGCTGTTGACTTACAAGTGTAACTAGGCCTTGACCTAATTTGCCTTGCCTTGTTTATAGGCATTGCCTACTTCCACTTCATTAGTAAAAACATTCCTAATGAGTATCTTCCTTCTTACGATACCATTTTCATAACACATACAGAAGGAAAGCCTATGTTTAATTGCTGTGCATTACATCTAAATTAAAACACCTACAGCAGCAACTTCCTACATGCTTTACGTATTACTTGCAGTGTACAACTTGCACTTCAGAAAGTTTGCACAACACAAGAATGGGTTTTAGACTTTGCTAGCATCCAAGATCTTTCCATGTACAAAAGGCCACCATCTAGCTGCCTTTCATTGCTCCATTCTTCCTACAGAGGCTATAATTAGAGACTGACATAAAGGACAATATCAATGAGATATATCTGATATTATGAAGAGCAAATTCTTTTAGTCAGTAGGAGATATTTTTCAGTTGCTTGCATGTATTACTGAAAATTTGATCTCACACCTTAAAAGTTGAGGAAAATGGCACTTGGAAAGTTTTACTGAGAGAGTGACTTATGCCCAATAGCATTCGTTCCCCTTTTGGAATTCAAAAAAAAAAAAAAAAAACCAAACTTCCTTCTCTCTCTCTCAACTGTACCAGACTGCCAGGCATATACAAAGAAGAGATCTTATGAGACAAAGGAGCATACGTGGCATACTACCTATTCATCCACCAGCCTTCTCTTTAAATGAGAAGTCTGTGGCAGTTTAATATTTTGCCAACTCTTGCTAGGATTTGTCCACCATAGGGAACACCTCCAACGTACTTCTCTTGCGAGAGATCCCAATTTTATACAAGAAGTTCAACTGATTTGTTCCAAGTTTTGTCACTCCTTTATAGCTTCACAAAGCTGCAAGACGTTTCTCCTGCATCCTCCGGAAGACAACAGATAAGTTTACACTATTACAGTTCAGGGAGTTGCCTTCAGCCATCAGGGCGCTGTATGAGCCTTCACTGTGAATGCGTCTCTCCCACTCATGAGGTCGGCTTGCCTCCAGCCGGGTAGAAATGTATCACTCCAGCCTTTTCCACCCTCACCACTTGGGAGGAGGAATGACTGGAAATCAGCTCCTGAACCCCCAAAATTGATAGCACAAACCAAACCAAAACAAAAAAAAACAAAGAACAAACCAACCAAATCCAACCAACCAAGAAAACCCCCAAGCCCCATGACCTTCACGGAAGTAAAACCACCTACACCTTCCATTCCTACCGCACACACTCATGCGGAAAAAAGCCTGCAGACACCTGCTGGCAAGCTAAAGCACCTTGTTCCTGACGACAGCATTCAGAGAAAGCCACTTTTTTTTCTGCCTTGAAGCTGGGTCAGTAGCCCCAGAGCAGCACCCAGCCGCAGCCCGTTACAAGCTTACGGTGACAACACAATGCCGAGACAGGCACAGAGAACCTTACGCACAACTACGTTAAAACCAGGGGCTCTGACAAATTTTTCCAACCGAAATGATTCTATGACTCTATAAAGGAGGTGCTTGTCTCGTTGGGTTGGTATTTGAATGAGCCGTTGGTACTGCTGTTGGTACCCAAGCTGATGACAGGTTTGCAGGAGATGGGGGATATCCTGGAGGGGGGACAGTGTACCCAGCAGACGGAGGCTGACCAGGTGGAAACTGAGGAGGAAACGGTCTTGGTGGTCCCCCCGGTGGAAGAGGAAGTGCATGGGGTGCTGGAGGATACACGGAAGGTGGAGGCACAGGCACAAAGACTGGTGTTGATGCTGGTAGTGTTGGGGCCCGAGTCCTTTGGGTACGTTCACTGTTCGGGCGGCCTCGATTTGAGCTTCAAAGGAAACCCCCCCCACATGCGTCACTGTTTGTTACTCTCTCTCCCCTCATTTTAAAGAGGAAAGCCAATGAAGCGGGAGCATGATGGCAAGCACTTCTTGTTCTCAACCGAAGCCTTTTTCTCCCTGCTCTCTGTTCATTTGAGATTACACTCATTTCTTGACCCTCCTACCTGCCTTCCACATCCTCACCCCCAACACTTCCCTCAGTCTGCTCTCCTCGTACTCAGCTTTGCGACTGTGGATGGAGGCTGCCCAGGCTTAAAAGAGACTCCCATCTCGCACGTGCCAACACTTCACACTTCTGATCTGCAAAGTACTGCACAGATAGTAACTCATCTTCTCCCAGACTTCTATCATCTTCTTCCACGTATGCTTCCTGCGTTGTTGCCTCACCATGATGTCTTTGGCCTGCTCTTGTCCCCAAATTGTTATTCTCCTGCTTACTCAATTGCAGATTTCAGACAATCTGTGGGATGGATCCTGGGGTTTGTTTTGATTTATCTTTAAGATTTTATAAACACAGGGCACCCTTACAACCTATCTATAACACATAAATACCAAAAGGAAGGACTGACCTGACCCTGCAATCATAGATAAAACAGACTCCTCTCTCGCCAACTGAGAGAAAGCAGCTTGGCTATCTGGGCTGACTAAATTGAAGACATTCAAAATGGTCATAACACAACAGTGTTGACTTCTCCAAGAATTTGCTCCATCAGCATCAACTAAGTTGTTAGAAAAAAAAGAATATTGATTTCTCCTATTGGGAAATCAATTTCTACAGGCCTGTTCAGCCAGTAACCAAAAGGGTGGCTTTCCACCTGATCCTTTAATTGTATTTAATTTTGATAGGTAATTCTGGTTTCCTCAAAAAGAGTTCCTTTGTCAGAGTCTTCTTCTCAATCAGGTACTGGAGGTTTATTTTAAATAATTTCACTGCAAGCACAGATCCCCTTTGTTAAAGCCAATTCAAATTAGGCCATTGAAAAATTAACGACCACTTGTATCCTCCACAACTATCTGTGCATGCTTACTTCATTATGAATGAGCCGTTGCAGAAGTTAAGTGCTACGGCCTCCTTTAACAGCTTACAAGTAGTAATACATTGAATTTCTGCAGAATACTTACAGTTCCCAGCCTGGTCTGCCACCTGCTGAGCCAACTGTACTGCCTCTCCCTGGATGACCTTTTGGAGTGGAGAGAGGAAAAAGCAAAAAATCCCATTCAGTTTATCTGAAGATAATTTTTTGAAAGGAATTCTAAAGTTACACTTCCTTACCAGTGGTGGGTATTGATTGTCCTTGGCGGCCCAGACGACTTGCTAATGCTGCTTGTCTTCGCACAGGAACCCGACAGCCCTTGTGAATAAACGCAGACAGTTGGAAAAGAAGCTCTGCTACAATATAAGAATCACTGCATATGTTGAAAAAAAGCTTACCTTCTCTTCCAACAAACTGCTGATTGACAGAGAGGAAGATGTAGATGGTTCAGAGGCACTCACCAGAGCAGTGGCAGGTGTAACAGTCATGAGTGGTGGCGGAGGCGGTGGCGGCTGCTGCTGTTGCTGCCAAATCTGCTGAAGGAGCCTTTTTGTGTAGCCAGTTCCATTTTTGAAGTTGTTCACAGCCTAGAGGCAGAAAAGCATTTACAAGAAAGTAAGAAGAAACTTCAGCAGATATACAAAAGCCTTCACAGAGGAAAATTACTCGTGTATTCCTCTAAATGTCATCAATCCTAAAAGAAACCAACATACAGATGTATGAACACGTCACATTCAACACTGATACTAATGACTGGTAGCTCAGAGGACCTGTATTTCAAGTCCTTCAGCGTTAACGCCAAATGTGAAAGCGAGGCAATCGTGTTAAGTAAGAGCGGGACCTGAATTTGCCAGATTGTCTCTAAAGAGTCGTAAGCTTCTGAGACAGCAACAAATAGTGTATTGGAAAAGTCAATTTAGCCTTATTCAATTACGCCTTGCTTAAGGAGATGTAAATTAATATTTTCTTCCCTTTCCCCTTTTTACAAATAGCCTTTTCTTACAAGCACTTTATGTAAAAATCGTCATGTTACCTGGCGTAGGCACTCGTTGGGAATTAAAGCATCAGGCGAAATATCTGTCTCCTGACATGTTGGGCATATGTGTTCCTCGGATTCCACTAATGCTGTTCTAATACCTGTGTAGAATTAGAATAAGCAAAATAGTATTTAGCCAAACTAAGGAAGTTTTGGGGGTTCTCACCAATCATAAACACATGTATATGATTAATGGCTGAATATGGTCTTGAACTGAGAGCATGAAGCTATAAATGTTCAATAGTGTAAAAAATTTCTAGTATGCAGCAAATAACCATACCGTTTTGTATTTCACCATTGGAACATCTGAAGATGGAGCGCAGGCTGTGTCTTGATGTTGCAACTAGTCTTTTCCCCACTATCTAGTACAGCGAGAAGTCCCCAACCTCAAGGTTAACGAACGAAACGTGTTTCAAAAAAACCATTAAGAGGTTCAAAAAGCCATTAGGAGGTTTGAGTTCTGAAGGTTTTAACCAACTCTCCCGTGGAGAAGAATGGGGATTAAATGCCTAACTATCCGTTTGTTGCAGACCACTGTAAGTCACCAGAGTTGGCTATATAATTTTGTATGAGACAAAGGGCTGTGGACAAACTAAACGCATTCAGTATCTAATACTGTAATCACCTGCACAATTAGCCACTCTCCTCATACTCGTCCTTCTGCTTGTAAAGAAGACTTAACTAGGTACATAAAAAGGGGAAAAAGCTTCCTGGCTTTTTTCTCCCTTCACACCAGAAGAGCCCTTTTCTGTTCAGGGTATACTTAAGTATAAAATAGAACTGGTAACAAAGCAATTTCGTTCTCTCCTCTTTCTGCTTTCAGAAAATCAGATGGGAGGTTTAGAATTAACAAACATGGGAGTAACACTTACATTTCTCACAATAACTGTTGCCACAGCAGGGAGTAACAGCTGCATCAGTCATTATATTCTTACAGATGAGACACGAGAACTCGTCTGGAACAGGACCATCTGAGGTGGAGGAAGAGGAGGAGGAGGAAGAGGACGGCTCCTCTGGTAAAAAGGGAGGCTTCTCCATCCTTCCTCTAGCATAAGCTTCCCTGGAGGAGGGGTGGGGAAGGAAAAAGAAACGAGTTAAAGATGGGTAGAGGAAAACTTTTCCAAGCTTTGGATTTTATCAAAGCAAGAGAAGAGATGGAATTCTTCTCACTCCACATTAGCCTCCTAAAGCATAGGCGCTTAGTTGAAACTACTTTTCGATAGCCACAACGCTAGAAGAGGGAGGGAGGAACAACCTTCCTTCTGCAGAACTCTCCCATTCATTGCATCAACTAAGAAATAAGCTCAGACTAGAAAAAGAATCTTTTCACAGCTAGAAAGCAGGTGAAATGAATCCCACCTCTCCTTTGCCAGAGGATAAAAGTAAATTGCAGGCTCAGGATAACGTTAGTCTCCGAGCAATTACATTTTATAAAAGCAAGAAGTCTATGTTACAGCTTCTACAGAAGGACACCCATGACGGAAAACCAGAAGTGCTACCAAGGGCATTTTAAAACAGCCACTCCTGTCAGCACATGGCAGTATTTTCTCAGTGTATAGCAACAGGAAAACTTCAGTCTGTTTCACACATGGGGTTTCCTCAAAGTCAGAGGGGGAGGAAATCTCAGTCCAACAGCCATCTGTTAAACTTGGCAAGAAGCTTTTGAAACATAAAACAGAAGCAAAATGAGCTTGCAAAGAGAACAAATCCACCGTAAACGCTACTGAAATGTTTTGCAGAAACACAGATTCTTGGCATACCACAACCTGAACCAAATTCCAGGGACACAAACAGTAGGACCACCCTCTTTTAATATTACAAAGTATCACAGATTTTAAGGTTAAGATACAATGACAGTGCTTCCTCCCCTGTAATGACAGATGCTGGCTAACTTGTGGGAGATTTCATGGAAAATGGGGGACATTTCTTTGAGCCTGATTATTTAGAGTTAGCATAAGTAGGACGCAGGTAGCATGAGTGGGCTGGAGTACGTGACAGCTGCAGTATGAACGGAGTTTGAACCACCAGAAAAACAACGCACATGAGGAACTTGGACAGTGGAGCAATTAATAAACAAGATAACAGAACTGCAGGGGCAAGAAGGAGTTGCAAGAGCTTTAATGCAATTAAGTAAGCTGTCATTTCGGCTTAGAGCATTTAGCTGCAGGATGGGGACTTAGGAGTTGGTTTGTATCTTTGTTAAAAATCGGGGTTTCTTTTATTCTTGTGTATTTTATTAGGTATAATGTTGTTTTTATTGTGTTTAATTAATTGTGTTCATAGATCTTGTAGGTCACCTTGGCCAACATAACAGGTCAAGATTCTCGGTGCATTGCAACCGCATCACAAAACCCATGAACCAGTAGACAGGACGGCTATGACTCGTGCAGCGCGCCTGGCCAGCGAGCCCATGCGTCATAGGCTCCCCATGTTGCAACCGAGGCGGATTTTGGCACCCGCTGGCCACGTGTGCTGAAATCCGTTCCTCTGCAGATGTATAAACACCGGGATTTTCCGAAGAGCATCGGGCTGGTGTATGGCAAGGCCATTGTTGCCTCCATGGGGACGCCCATGTAAATCTGGCACCTACCGATTGCTGGGATGAGTTTGCGGTGCAAGACGGCATGCAATGTTGCAGAATCGAGCTGCTATTGATTTTCTATTGCTAGCACATGGTCGTGGTTGTGAAGATTTAGATGGAATGTGTTGTATGAATTTATCTGATCACTCTGAATCGATCCATAAAGCTATACAAATAATGAAGGACCAAGTTCAAAAACTGCAGGTTAGTGATGGTTTGGGATGGTTAGACAGGCTGTTTACCCACTGGGGAATTATGGGATGGATAAGAGATCTGTTAAAAATGTTGGGAATTGTTTTGTTAGTAGTGGTAGTCTTGTTATTAATTATCCCTTGTATACTCAGTTGTTTAGGAAGGATGGTACAGAATGCAATGGCTAAAGTCTGGATTGTTCAAAAACAAAAAGAGGGATTTGTGGGATACTTGGAAAGTAATGGGCACATAGTGAACAATCCAGACTTGATAGAATTGATCAATTTGTGAGCCAAGGATGTTTTGTAGGCAGCAGGCTTCAAGGACGCTTTGCTTGTGGACACATATTTAGCTAACGGTAGTAAGAGCATTCCAGACACCTTTGGAAGGCCTTGAACAGAATAAACAAGACGACAAAAAAAGAAAGATACCAATTAGAAGAACACAGGTGCGCATTCCACGATAAAGGGAACTTGGCACAAAGAACTTCAATTCCGCAGCTTATCTTGACCAATTAGACTGAGACAAGTTTCGCATGTTTTAGTTAATATAACCAATTATGCCTTATGTTTATGCACGTGTACAGTGTTGATATAACCAATCATTAGGTGTAACTAGGCGTGTGGACAGCTCACGCTAACCAATCTCTAATTTGCTTATGCATGAACAGTAACTAGAATGAACATATAAACCGAGCTATCTTGGCAATAAAGTGGCATCTGCTTGATCATATTGATTGTGTGCAGTGTCCGTGACGTCCGCGTCAACAGCCAACTCAGTTGCATTGCCACTCAGATATTTAGGCGTGGTTTCTCTCCTTCGCTTTTTGGTCAGTCCACTTAATTCCATACTTGTGCTTTCATAGTTGGTGTTGCAGAGTTTCCAGTGTTTGTCAGCATAGCACCCTTTGTATCAGGTACCTCTAGCACGAAACTCCTTGAAATTCCTGTGCTCTTTTTCATTCTGGCAACAGACTCAAAATTTGTGTCCTCTTCAGAAAAGAAATGCAGATGTACCTCAAGACCCACACTTAAAATGACTTTCCAGTGATTATTTTAAGCAGCAAAAGCCTTTAACCCTCTCCTTTTACCTAGCGTAAGGGATGCTCAACTGAAATACTTCTTTTCCTAAACAAATAGAGCCACGATGTTCCAAAGGCTTGAGCAGGGTTTTTCAACTCAAGCGACATCCTTTGGCTTAACTTCAGGTTCCTTAAGCTCACCATATCCCTTAGCTCACCATCCACTCAGAGAAGAGACACAAACCCGCTGCTCCTCCTCCACAGCGCAGTTCAGAGACACTAATTCAGTGCTCTGAATCACTCACTGCAGATACCTGCATTCACTGTCTATACACATGAAGGTTGAACTCGGACCTCACGCATATACCTTCAGTGACTAAGGTTAAGTGGCATCAATCCTCAACCAGGGACTTAGTGTAATTAAAACACGCAAATATTCAAGAGATGGGGCAAAGAGAAATGTCTTGCTTTTGTACAAAACTATAAAAACTGTGAACTGTCATTAAAAAGAGTGGAAAACAGAAACATTTCCACTAATACTGAAAGATATAAAAACATGCATGAGAGTTCACCGAGAAACACCTATGGATATATTGAATGTCTACGACCTAGAAAAAAGAAAATTGCACATTTGTAATTCCAGCTTCCCCTGGAATTTTGAAGGGCTTTGCAACAGTGCCATATAACCTCTGCATTTCACCCCAACAGAAACAAGTCTTAATATGAGTATTCATGTATTTGTTACGTAACTGCCAAGGTAAAACAGTTAAAAACTAAGTAACACCACAAGTCCCCCAAAATCGTACCCCATTTGTCGGGCGGTTCTTTATGTAGTGGCCACGTTTTCCGCAACGAAAGCAAGCAGATGATGGCAGAGGTGGACCCAAGGGTTTCTTCAGGTAACTAAAAGGTTTGGGGGAAAAAAACAAAAAGGTAGGCATGTGTCTCTCTTGTTAAAACAAACATCTCTGCAATTTTTCCACAATCTGCAAAGATCAGACTGGACATAATCAACACTTACTTGACTGGATCCTATTCACAGCAGGACCCTATCTTCAAAGCTCTTATTTCACCTTCTTCGGAAGCACTGGCTTCAGCCACACTGGCAGTCTGTTTAACAGGCAATTATTTGACACGCGCGTTAGAAACACATTTAAGCCCACACAGCCAAAGACAACACCGCTCACCCGATCCTGCAAAGAGCAGCACAACGCTAGCTGAGGTTGCATGAAAACAGTGGCTTACATAAAATATAGCTGCCCTGAAGATGTCCTGGGGAGTCCTGATGCCATTACAGGGTGTCTATGTGCCTGTTAACCTACTTGGAAAGAGCATTCTAGGGCACTCAAAACCTTAGGCTCTCTTTGGGCCTTACATAAAGACTTGTGTAACCAGACCAATTTTCTTCCAAGCAGGCTCAGGCCATGTCCACCAAAAATTACCCTGTCCAGTATTTTTAAGCTGGTTTTTAAGCTCCAGGCTAGCTGAAGGAGAAGACATCCACTGTACATTTCATTGAGAAAGATGTACGCAAGGATCATTATTGACATTTTGCAGCATTAAAAGGACACACAACTTCAAGAGTCGGGGAAGTTGCTTTTGCTTGCTGAAATTCAGCTTCTGACACAGAAGCATCGTTCAACCTTCAGGCCCACAATCTCTCTTAAATCCTTCACAGAGCTGATGGGGATAGGCACAGCTTGCATCCCTGAATACCTGGGACTGGGAAAAGGCCTTGTCAGAGCATGTCTTCACAGCCTTAAAAAGGATGAGACATCCAGCAACCATCCTTACCATGTGTGTTCTAAGATAACAAGAAATACTTGGCAACACTCTTTATCATGGGGAGGAGGAATACAGCTGGAAAACTACTGTAAAGAAAACCATGCAACAGCAACACAGGATTCTGGCTGCAATGTGTGTTACTTCATGAAAAATGACATGAAATAAAAACTGATGGCTGGTGGGAGTTGTGCATTGTAACATGTAGCTGGGGTAGGTGCAGAATACTTTAACCAGGGAATCCAAAAGCTATTGGAAACGTTGGCATAAATAATTCAGATCGTAATTCAAGAGCAGAGCACAAAAAAACATCTCCTAAGGGAAGACGCATAACGGCCTCTTGCATACGCACGGTATCTCTTTCTGCGGAGGTGAAGCAGGCTGAAAACCACGGAAGACAGCCAGGAAGAGCAGAAAATTTGCTGCAGTAAATACACAAATTGCAAAGCATGTGCTAGCTTGACCTCACACATATTTTAAAACAAATACTTAAGTGTTTCCAGCGTGTACAGCGTCGGTTTCTCTTTATTGGCTCATACTCCACACTGGATTAGCACAGGAGAGAAAAAAACCTGCTTGAATATACAAGAATAAATTTTTCACACTGAAGATCACAGCTGTTGCCATCTGCCATACCTGCCTCAACTCTGGCCTCTAAACCCCAGTGCCCTTCTTACGCCAGGAACTCAGCCATCTTTCCCACATGCAGGAGCACGTCCCCACAATCCCCAGGAGACCTGCTTCTCTATCAAAAGGCATTTGGAGCTAAAAGATGAATTGGCTGGCACAGGTCTCACCCTGTCCAGCAGCCCAGCAACTTGGAGATTTGGGTTCACAAATACAAAACACTTTAAAGCCAAAACACTCTCTCTAGCTGCTACTTTGCTTAGTCTTGTTTGAAAGAAATACTTGGCAATTTGAACATCTTCTCCACATCAATTCAACCAGATTTGTTTACATTCAAACTTTAAATCGAAAATATATAAAAATCCAAACTAAAAAAATTGCACCGTGCTCATAATTTTTACCTAACTTTTTAAGCATCTTTTGCTCAAAATATAAGTATTTTGATTACAATCCAGTATTATTTCTCGGGAGTTACAGAGCACTTTTTTCACTTGAGTGCAATGTAGTTAGCTTATCTCCTAAAAGTACTTCATTCCTGATGACTAACAAAACTCACAGTGCAAAATGAGATGCAGCATCTCCCTGTGCAATGCTAGGCGCCTTGGGCAGTGGTCCTCAGAAACAGGACAAACAGAGAGTGCCTAACCTTATCAGGGATGAAGCAAAGAGGAAAAGGCATCTAATTAGACCTACTCGAAGATCCAAGCACGATCTTCAAACACAAACTTTCTTCTGCAACCAAATGTCTAAGACTGACTTTCCTTTCTGTTAAAATCAATCAATCAATCAATGAGAGACTGGACTTGGCTTCAATAAGGGCTAACAGCAGAGTTGCCAGAGACCTGATGAGGAACACAGGAGACTGGGGTGTGATTCATCTGACTAAACGTGGATGTCTCTAAGGTAGACACCCATGGCCGAGCCAAACTTGGTCCCGTTTTTAGGCAACACAGAGTTAAGTCAGTATAACCAGTGAGTTCAAGGGACTGTTCATCTTATCCGAAATAAATACTTATATATTTGCTCAGAAAGACCACCCATTAGATTCACTGATTTTATTCACTATATCTCCTTCAAAATAAAACAGGACCTCACGCCAGTTGTGCAGGCAGAGACGATTACAACTGCATTACAGATACACAGTTGAGGTCAGACAAATCACAGTCCACCTCTGCTCCATCCAGGTTGGCTCAAGACCGGGAACTTACATCTCCCTCACCTCCAAAACAGCTCCCGTAACCCCCAGAAGAAGGGAAATGGCAGATTCGCCTGTGAAAGCTCTTCCTATGAGCAATGACACCAGTCACTGGACCAGAGACAGAGAGCCAGTCCCCACCCACAGCCCACAGCTCCTGAACGTCATCTAAGGAGAGCTGCAGATTCCAGCTTTACCTCTTCTCAAGCCCAAATGCCGAGGGATTTACGCCACACAGAGGAGCTCCGACGGGATCTACTGGCTGCGCTGGGTCCGTTGACCCAACTGGGAGGGACCATTCAAAAACTGCCACAGGGACCCCAACATTCCGAAGCATGCGGGGGGGGCTGGGCTATGCAAATGACGGAGCCCCCAACAGCTGCTTCCACCCACTGCCACCCACCAGACCTCACAGCACCGACTGCTACAACACACCAAACCTTCGCGGGCTGATGCCCCTCCACGCTCAACTCGAGGACGCAAGCTTTGAGGGTGGCATGGGCTCGAACCCGGACATGGCATCCTCGCTGCTGGAGGGCGAGACGGGCATGTTCACCTCCCTCTGAAAGAGGGAAAAATAACATCAGAAACTCTCAACCGGACACAACAAGAGCTTGAACTCATTGAAACCCAACACAGAACATGTCTCTATGAACTTCTCATCCTAGTTCTTAACAACCAAAACACTTTAGTAGTATGCTTAAGTAGTATGCTTTAGACAACCGTGATTAATTGCAAGAATTCACACGAGATCATCTGAACGCCACTGTGAAGGCTGTTTAATGTTTAAGCAAGCTGGGAAGAGATTTTGTCAGCCAGGAGTCCATCACCACCAATTTTTGTAACACAAAACGGCTATTTTTAATCCTAAAACCATTTAATCTCAGCAGGGAAGGGAATTCACTGTATACTAGCACTCAGCTGTTCACACACACCTCCCCCCATTTTTTTAAAAAAAACCCAACAAGTTGCACTAAGCAGGATTTCAGGTGGAAGGCAAATGTAGGTAATCCTTCCAGAAATAGAGGCAGCTCAAAGCAATTGTCCTCCTGTCCCACAGGGAGCATCCCAAGAGAAGACTGAGCTCCCCAACAGGTCTTGCATGACTGCAATCCCTCCCCAGCAAGCCCAAAGAGAAATATGATGCTCTTGAAAAATCCCAGCCCTCAGCACTTGAATGGTTTCAGAGCAAAAATCTGGATGAGAACAGGAGCCCCATTTGAGGCTCAGCAAAGCACAGCCTGGGAAAACCAAAGCCAGCAGATGAACTCGGAGCTTTTACAGAAGGCCTCTGCACAGCAGAAGCATCCTCACTTCCAACACCCTGGATTTTTCCCCTCCATCTCCAGCACTGCCTCCCATCTCCCCGTGCTCTCCTCTCACCCAAGCACCTCTCCCACCCATTCCATGACTTCCCAATGCCTCTGTCTTTCTCTGTGTTTGTGGGGCAGATGTTACCTCGGAAACATGGTCCCAGATGGGTCACCTGCATCTCCTTCTCTTCTTCCTCTGCTGTCACATGACTGCTCCAGCTGCCTGAGGCACTTCTGGACCTCCAAAGCCCTTTCAGCCTGCCTCCCTTCTGCTGTTAAATCCTGTTCCTGCAAGAGAAGGGACAACCACTTGCTCTCCCCTCTGTGGCATCTTACCTGCATCTTCCTGAGCTGGTGGGACAGCTGGTGGCAACTGTCGCCATCAGCCCCGGCTGCACTGCAAGTCTTCTCCTGGCACGGGCGCAGCTCTGGGTGTGCTTGGTGCGTACCACGCTTCCTGAAGGAGAACAGCAACAACCAAAGTGAATCCTGGGCACTGTCCTGCTGGGAGAGACCATTTGAAGGCAAGTTTGCTGCAGGTCCTGAGGCCGGCTGGTCCAGGCGTGCTCCCTGTCCCCCACCTCGGCCACAAGTCCCATGTCTGGCTCCTTCCAACAGGATTTTGGAAAGCCCGTTCCCAGCTGTGAGCGCCAGCCCAAGGGCAAGGGGCACAAACAGCCCCCTCCCCCGAGGGCCCCAGCCCCCAACTGGCCCCTGTCCCCAAACTACTAAAACTTCCAAACAGGCTCTCCCTGCAACTACCTGGCCTTTTAAGAAAACAAACTGTATGCTCCCAGAGTCAGTAGCCTGACTAAGACTCTCAGAGGGTGATTTGGGATTCAGTTCCAGAACAAAACAATATCCATTACAGAATCTCAGCCACCACCTCCAGCATCATCACCACTGACCCACAAAAGCTGCCTTGTAAAAAATCTCACAGCTGATTAAAATTACCCTCTCCTCCCCAAATCTTTGTCCCTCTCATACCCTCAGACTACTGCAGTAATAATCACATCATGATTCTGTAATTACCACCAATCTGAATCCCCTCCAACACATTATTCCCTGATGTGACTGACAGTACTGTTCAAAAGGGAGAACCATCACTAACCACGCACCCACCTGTTAGTCCTTCTGCCTCTGTGACTGAGCACACCTTCATGGCTATGTCTGCCTGAGAGGAGATGACCGGCCTGAAAAAAAGAAAAAAAAAAACCTTACATTTTCCTGGCTCTAGAGTAAGCAAGGAATTTATGATAGTGATACAAACAAGTTTAAGAGAAAGCAGGATAGCGGAAGAAGGAGAAAATATGATATGTCTCACCCACCTCTAATTTCAGAGGAAGTTCCAGGGGTGGGTTTTTGTCTTTGTCTGTGGGGTTTTCTTACCATGGCACAGCCCAAGTGAAAAAACACACCTGTGTTTTATGTAGAACTGTAAACTACAAGACTAAAACTAGCCAGTCTATGTAACTGCACTTCTTTCCAGGACACATCGGTCACTTTTTTTACATCTCAGTGGAGAGCTTTATGTTTAAAAATCCCTAAATTCCGATAGGAAAATAGTAAAACGTCACCTGTAACTCTTTGAAAGGAACAATACATTGAAGGAAAACTGTTCATATAAACTGTAAATGACACATTGCTGCTGCCAAAGGCTATAACGGTTTTGAGCGTCTTTGCTGTCTTCATCTTCTTTGTCTTCACTTTTTTCTGATGACATTATAACTACCGTCCCTCAACATAACATTGAACTGCTCAAGCACTCTTGCCAATTCTATGAAATCTAAACTGCCTTACTGTCCTTGTTCTGGCTGGGGTAGTTACATTTCTTCATGTTAGTTTGTACGGGGCTATGCTTTGGATTTGTGCTGAAAATAGTGTTGACAACAATTGTCAAGAAGATTCATTACAAAAAATCCCCAAATCCAGAACATCCATTTTACCGCAAGCTGTTTAAAATATGGTGTATAATACTTGAATATGCATTAATAATCATTTTTAATATTGAAATAAAATCATTCAAAATCCTCGTTTTGCTTTGAGAGAGTTCAGGGAACCTACTCAGGACCCCACTGGAGTGAACTGATCTTGTACACTGCACTTTGCAGGAAGAGGGCCTCAACTTTTTCTACCGCAATGCATTCTCAGCTCTTAATGACTTTTTCAGTGCAATATGAAGGGCAGAGAAGACACAGAAAAACACCCACACATTGAAGGATAACCTGAGAACATGCAGGCACATCTTGCCTCCTGATGCACAATGGGAGGAAAGAGTAAAGAATTTAGTTTGACAAGAGAATGGCAGCTCTTAACAAAACACAAGCCAGATCCATGTAGTACTAATAGAGAGAGAGGCAGCCAACATTTCACTTCAGGAAAAAAAAAAAAAAAAAAAATCTCTTCACAGGCAAAAAAACCAAACTGCAAGAGATACAAACTTAGGATTCATTCTGCCAAACTCGCTGGCCAAATGTCCAAAGTAAGAGGACGGCTGACCAATCAGCTCTCAGGGAGATTACAGATCTCATTCCCTGTCTTAACACCATCTGCTAGTTTCAGTCAGAATCATCAGAACCTGCAGGAGCACAAACACAGAGACCCTTCTTATGTAGAGCCTTAACCTGGAGATCATTAGGGTCAAGTTACTACCTTTTTTACAATGCAGGTCAGCATTTTATCTACCATATTACATTCTAGTTTGTGTAAGAAGCACGTGCCGTGGTACTTTTCCATTTCCCCCCACCCCAGAACAGGCATTTCACTTCAACACAGATGTGTAATAATTTCAACATGTAGGCAAACATCAAAGGCATTCATCTATTTTACGTGTAATGGCTTTACCTGGGAAGAATACAGCTTCACCTAAGGGCAGGTTAGAAGAGAAGATGCTGACTAGCTCTCACACTCCCAATTTCAAGGCATTCTGACCAAAAGGTTTGGACTCAAACCTTCCACTCAGCACAGAAATCTATACAAAGGGTTGCCCGTAAGCCTGCTCAAAGTGAGTATGTGAAAACACGGCAAAACCATTCTCAAGCATGCATTTAGCTTAAATGCTAATAACCTCTTGGACTAGCAAGGAAAGGTCTACCTTGCTGCATGTTGCACCTGGAGCATGGAGCTTTGGACCCTGAGAAGAGGCTTTCTGCCCTAAAACTGAGGGTTTAAACCCCCCAAGTGAAACTGTGGGGCCTAAAAAAAGGCTATGGGTAATGAAAGACCAAAAGGTTTGGACCAGAACAATGAGGATTTTGGCCCTCCAAATGAGGCTTTGGGCACTAAAACTGATGGGGGAGACGCTACACATGACCTTTTGGGCTCTGTAAAGGAGGGGAACCTATTGGTCCCGATAGGGCCCCAAGAAATGAGGTTTCAGTCCCAAAGATAGGGCTTGGGTCACTCCAGGGGAGGCCCTCAGCTGTAAAAGAGGCCTTTGGACCCTCAGAAGGAGACTTTGGACCCTCCAATGGAGGGTTTGGGCCCAAAGAATGGGGCTTTGGAAATGAAATTGAGGCTTTGAACCCTGCATTAGGTTTTGTGCCCTCAAGAGATGCTTCGGTACCAAAAACGAAGGCTTTGCACCCTAGAAATGGGTCTTTGGAGGCTCCAAATGAGGGGTTGTACATTAAACAAGTGACGCTTTATACCCTAAACAAGCAGCTTGGCCTCTAAAATGAGGCTTTGGGCCCTCCAATTGAGTATTTGGACCCTCAAAATGAGGCCTTGGGCTCTCCTGGTTGCAGACTGGATCCTAAAAATGAGCCTTTGTTCCCTGAAAAAGCGGCTTTGGACAGTCAAAATGAGGCTTGGGGACGTAAAAGTGTGTACTTGGGCTTTATAAATGAAGTTGTGAACTCTAAAAAGTGGCGTTCAGTCCTAAAAATGAAGGTTTGAAACCTCAAAATGAGGCATACTAGCCTAAAAGAGTGATTAAAACCCTCAAAATGAGTCCCTGGACCCTCAAAATGAGTCCCTGGGCCCAAAGAGCAAGGGTTTGGACCCTAAAAAGGAGGCTTTCAACACTAGAATCAAAGTTTTGGATGCTAAAAATGAGGCTTTGGGCCCTAAAAGAAGGATTTGGAGCATAAAAATTAGGGTTTGGACCCTCAAGATGTGGCTTGGACCCTAAAATGACTGGCTGGATCCTAAAAGTGATGCTGTGCTCTAAAAATGAGAGAGCTGCTCCTGTGCCTGCAGCACCCCTGGTCCTGGCCCTGGCCCTGCTCCCTCCCTTGCCCTAGCTGCCCCCAGCCCATCTCTCACCTGTTTCTCCTCAGGCTGCTCAGCCTCTGCCCCCTCTGGCAGAGGAATTGGGGCACAAATGACATCGCGAGCACCCGCACAAGCCAGGTTCCCGGGCCTGCCCTATCAGCAGTGACATAAACACCACAAAATCCTAAAAATGAAACTGTGGCTCCTAAAAAAAGGCTATGGGTAATGAAAGACAGGTTTGGACCCTCCAAATGAGGATTTCAGCCCTCAAAAGCAGGCCTTGTTCCTGCAAAGGATGGCAGAGATGCCACAAACATGCTTTGGACTCTGACAATGCGGGGAACCTATTGGCTCCTCTATGGCCCCCAGAAATCATAGAATCATAGAATCATTTCGGTTGGAAAAGACCTTCAAGATCATCACGTCCAACCATTAACCATGCCCCCTAAACCATGCCCTGGAGTACCCTGTCCACTTGCTTTTTGAATACCTCCAGGGATGGTGACTCAACCACTTCCCTGGGCAGCCTATTCCAATGTTTGACAACCCTCTCAGTAAAAAAATTTTTCCTAATATCTAACCTAAATCTCCCTTGCCTCAACTTGAGGCCATTTCCTCTCGTCCTATCTCCAGCCACCTGACAGAAGAGACCAACACCCACCTCACTACAACCCCCTTTCAGGTAGTTGTAGAGAGCGATAAGGTCTCCCCTCAGCCTCCTCTTTTCTAGACTGAACAACCCCAGATCCCTCAGCCGCTCCTCATAAGACTTGTGCTCCAGGCCCCTCACCAACTTGGTTGCTCTCCTCTGGACACGCTCAAGCAGCTCAATGTCTTTCCTGTAGTGAGGGGCCCAAAACTGAACACAGGACTCGAGGTGCGGCCTCACCAGTGCCGAGTACAGGGGAACAATCACCTCCCTGCTCCTGCTGGCCACACTGTTCCTGATACAGGCCAGGCTGCCGTTGGCCTTCTTGGCCACCTGGGCACACTGCTGGCTCATATTCAGCCAGCTATCAACCAGCACCCCCAGGTCTTTCTCTGCCGGGCAGCTTTCCAGCCACTCTTCCCCAAGCCTGTAGCGCTGCATGGGGTTGCCGTGACCGAAGTGCAGGACCCGGCACTTGGCCTTGTTAAACTTCATACGATTGGCCTCAGCCTTGGTGCCAAATATAGGGCTTTGGGCACTACAGTTGAGGCTTAGAGCTGTGAAAGGGGGGTTTGGACTCTCGGAAGGAGGGTCAGGGCCTTAAGAATGGGGCTTTGGGCCCTAAAAATAGTGCTTTAGAAATGAAAATGAGGCTTTGAACCCTGAAATTAGGTTTTGGGCCCTCAGTTGGATGCTTTGGTACCAAAAACTAAGGCTTTGCACCCTAAAAAGGGGTCTTCGGATGCTCAAAAGGAGGCTTCGGGCCCTCAAAATTGCAGACCGAGTACTAAAAATGAGCCTGTGGTCCATGAAAAGGAGGATTTGGTCCCCAAAAAGCAGGCTTGGGAAGCTCAAAAATGAGGGTTTGGGCCTGAAAAGAAGCCTTTGGGCCTGAAAATGTGCCTTTGGACCCTATAAAGAAGGCTTTGGACTCTCAAAATGAGGCTTTGCACCTTCATAATCAGACTTGAAGAAATTGTTACTCAAAGGATTTGGTCCACATCACGACCATCACTCTTCTTGGCAACAAAGGGGAAAGCTCTGGATGACAAAGGATATCAGGATGCGCCCCAGAAAAAAAAGACCAGCGCAAGAAGATCCCTGTCACCTACCTGCAAAGGAATAATTTTAGCTCTATGAAATGGGTACCCAAAATGAAAACACATGGAACAGCAGCCATCATCAAAACTCTTTCAGTGGTAGTTTTAACTGCAGCAGATCTGCAGGCAGACAAACTTATTGTCACAGGGCCCCAAAAGGAGTAATAATTAGCAAACAGAAACTCTACCCATAGCCCATATCTATCTAGCCTTTAAAGGTAAAGCAGCTCTGAAGGTCTAGACCAGCCTATACGTACATCCTGTGCCTACCTGCTCCATGATCTGTCTGGAAACTCAAATCACAATTACCTTTGAAAAAGAATGCAACCTGGGGGGAAGGGGAGTGAAAGGAAGACACTGGTGGAAAAAAGGAAAAGCGTACGCGTGCAATTGCAAATGGAAGGAGCCAAGTTATCCCAAAGACCAGCTCAGCCCAACTCGCTCTTGCCGGCAAAAAGCTGTGCAGCTTGGAGGAAAAAAAGCAGACTTTGGTGCTGGGATGCACACCAACGTCTGAGCTCAGATCTGAAAGAGCAGGAAAACCTTGACAGGGCTCCTTGCCGCTGCCCTCCTACCTGTGTGCATGCTGCGACCGCCTCGTTGCCCTGAGGTCCTCCCAGACTAACAGGGAGGTGGCATCTGTCCAGTCCACGTGCCGTGACGAAGAAACAGTTTTGACCACGAAGCGGGTAGAAGGTAACTGCATCTGCAGAAGCAAAGGGGCAGCCACGCCTCGGCTTCGGAGATGCCCAAAGCTGCCCCAGGAGCCCTCGGTGCCCCAGCATTTGCTCGGCCCTGAAGCCCCGCAGGGCCTTGCCAGCACTGGGGAGCCCCAGGCACAGAAGGGAAGGACAGTGGTCAGCCCCTGTGGGGAGAGGGACGGGGCTCTGTCCTTCCTTCTGGCCGCAGGAGGATGCCCTGGGCCACGCCAGGACAGGGTGTCTCTCCTCCTCAGCCCCGGGGGAAGGTGAGGCCTGAGGAAGGCCCTGGGTGCTGGGCTCAGCACGGGCGGTGCGACCGGGGCCAGAGCCCTGTCTCCTGCCGGGTGCCGGCCTGGCCGAGGCCAGCGGCTCCCGTCACGCAGCTCCTCCCGCCCGGGGCTGTGGCTGGAGCCCAGACAGAACCGCCTTTTGGGAAAGACTTGCCGATCCAGAGCGAATCCAGAGCAGATCCCCTCCTGTCCTCTCATGTCCCCTCCCTGAGGGGGCCCAGACCCCACGAGCAGACCGAGGGAGGGCAGACCTGCGCACACACCTTGCGCTGCTGAGAGAACAGCTCCAGGTGGAATGGCCCCTCTTGCAGGCCGTCTCTCCGCAGGCCCAGTGTCCCGGCTGGCTGAGGAGCAGCTGCCCTGGCGGGGGGCAGCTGGCGCAGGGCAGCTCTGTGAGGAGAGGCCCAGGCTGCCCCTGCCCGCCCGGCAACAGCTGCGCCATTGGCCACGGCTGAGCCAATCAGCGGAGCCGGTGTTGGCCTGTCAGTCACTGCCGACCTGGGGCGGGGCCGGAGGGGGCAGAGGCTGAGTGGCCTGAGGAGAAATGGGGGAGAGATGGGGTGGGGCAGCCGGGGCGAGGGGGGGACCAGGGCCAAGGCCGGGACCAGGTTTGCAATTGCAGGTGCAGGTTGTCTCCCGGCGTGGACGGGCCTGGGGGAGACCTGGAGACCTCATCACCCGTGGGCCCTGCCGTGGCCCAGCTCACCAGCCCTGGGCCCGAGCGCTCGGCCCCAGGAACAACCCCACAACCAGGGTCAGAGCAGCTCCTGCTGCTGCCCCGAGGGTCGCCAGCCCTGAGCCAGAGTGCAGGTAGCTGAGCTGGGATGAGGTGGAAGAGACTGGAAAGCGATTCGTGGAGAGGAGGCGATGGCAGAAGGTGCAGCGTACGTGGCGCCGGGGGTTAACTGGCACCCTCTGTTTCGTGTCTGGGTCGGTACTGTACTTGCACGTGTGTTGTCCCACGAGCGGGGGTCGGTACCCGGCGTGCGATATGCGCACAGAGCCGAGAAATCTGTTTATTTGAAGTCTGCGCAGAGATGGGTGCTGGGGGGTGACTCCACAAAGCTGGCAGGCCACACCAAAGAAAAACAATGTATTTATTCTGTTACATGCTTAGTAAAATCCCGCCTAAATTTACATTCATCGCTTAGTAGTCACCATCTCATCTACTGTTGGCCAGTTATATTTCAGTTAGCCTCGCTTGCTGTGTAAATTAGCGTGCATGCTCCTTGCAGGTGTGGGGGGCAGGTTCTTCCAGCCTTGAATGGAGTCGGTGGTCGTGATCTCCCCCTGCTGCCTTTGCTTTTCCCCTAGTTCATGCTGCTTTGGCAATCTTCGGGTGCCTTCTGGAGCAGGATGTTTCCTTTTTATCAGTCTTTAGTTCCTTCTTCGAGGGTACGGTCCTCAGCAAAGCATGCATAGTTTATACACAGTAATCAGGCTTGCATAGTGAAGCTATGGAGTAATGGTCCTCCTTAAAGGACAACGTCTCATGTTTAACCCTAAACTGAGCAGTATCACCATGGCTAGGCCATAACTCACACGCATGACTACACATGGACTAAGCCGCAGATGAGAGCAGAAATTGTCGTTGCTAAGCCTGGGTGACAGAGGGCTGCTCCCGCTCTCTCCTCCCTGGTGTGAGCCGAGCGCATGAGTGCCCTGCCTGCTCCTGCCTTGGTGCTTTGGGAACTGGGGTGAAAAGGAAAGACAGACTCGTGTAGTTACGGGACCTCTTGAGGTGTCCTGGGTTTGCTTTGCTAATTGCTCACGTGACGTTTCCTCGACTGTTCACTAGATATATGCATAGAGAGGCAAATCAGGCCATGAACTGGCTTTCCAGTTGAAGGTTTCCTCTTACAATAAAACGTGCTTCCATTTTCTCATGGGTAACAGCCTGAAAGATAGAAGCTGAAGCAGCATGTGCCTCTTGTGCAAATAGGTAACAACAGATGGTTGTATTCGGTTGATCCTTAGTTGCTCCCTGCGTAGGAAAACTGTATGTTAATTTAATCTTTGTGTATAGGCAGGGCCTTGCTGATGTTACTGGGTAGGCAGCAAGTATGTGGATGTCCGGTCTTCTGCATGTTTGTGACTGATCTTTGTTGCTTCTTTTGATGAGGAAAGTCTTGCTGTGTACTCCCAAGGAATGAGAGAAATGCAAAGAACTGATGAAGAAAGAGCTGCCGATCCAGATGGGAGTGTTAGGTTTTAAATTTTCTCGACTGTGTTCTAGCCAAAAGCCTTGTCTTAAACAATTGAAATGAGCTGGACCACTGGGTGTTTGTCATCCCTGCGCAGTTCTGTATCGCTGCAGACTTTACCAGCCATGGTGATGGACTGGGGACCTGTCCTGTAGTGAGGTCAAAGAGGGTATTCAGGAAAAAAAGGGTACTTTTCCAAAACGCTTACAAGACAGAAGGCAACAGCTGCTGTAGACAGGTGGGAATACACAGGAATGGGCAGTCTCACTCAGAATGAGGAACAGTGATCTGGGTACAGCTGTAGCGTGACAGTTTTCATGGCCTTGAGCAGCACAGCAGGAATTTTGAGGCAGCGGGGTGGCCTGGGCAGGGGTGTGTGAACAGCTCTTCCCGAGCGTGGAGATGGGCAGGGCAGGGGACAGTGCTGTTCGTGTTGGTGCGCAGCAGGGGACAGTCGGCGGAGGCTGCTCTCGGGACATGTAATTAAGAGCTGTCGTCTTGGTACTCAGTGGAAAATAACACATTCCCAAAATAATGAGACATGACTTGTGGTGCGCATGCATTCATGATTTCCAGGTAGTCAGGGAACGATAAGAGCAATACCCAATTAGCAGTCAACAGAAAAGGCAAGGCTTCCTCTTCATAATGGTGTTTCTTTATAATAATATCATTTTATTTCTAATAAAAAACTGTCACCATTCTAATAATAATTATCCACCTTTACAGTAATACTTACTCACCATTCATCAACCTTCTCCATTTCTTTTTTCAGTCTTTACTTCCACCAAACTGGATATAAAATGTGAATGCTGAAAAGTGCAGAAAATCCTGGACAGCCTTCAGCTTGTCCCAAGGCTCTCTTTCTCTGCAAGCCCAATAAAACAATGTCTAATTAGACTAGCGCATGCTAGGGCAGCAGGAGAGGATTAGTTTGGCCCATCGCTTCTTCATAGGAACATGGGGGGATTTTGTTTGTTTTTCATACACGGGGACTGGAGGGGCTGGAGAATGCAAATACTGGTGTCCTTGATTTTATGTGGATTGATGAGTTGTACGTTGTGGTCGCTCTTCCAAATCCAGGTCAAAGACGTACCAACGAGAGGCTGAATTTTGACATGCAGCATTGCCTTGAAAGGCACCTTGCGAACGCCAGCCGATGCAAACGCTGCAGAAACAGGAGGACCCCTCCGAGAAAACTGCAGCTGGGGCATTTGCTCAGCATTTCATGGTTGATCTTGTTGACTCTGTCTGCAGCAATCTTTGTGAGAGTGGCTATTCCTCTGACCCACTTTAGAGAGGTTTATGAGGGTTTTTTTTCCTCTGTTTGTATGTGAACATGGCAATGTAACGGGCCCAATAACTGTGAAATACAACTGAAAGTCTTGTTTCTTGATGTTACGTACTAAAAGCACACTGAATTTATTTATTCCTTTGCGTTTGTGGCTGGGCAGAGGGTTTCTGTTTTCAAACAATGCCAGTTTGAAAGCTAACGTTTCTGGTCTTCTGTAGTGGGTTTTGGGTTTGGTTATGGTTGTTGTTTTTTTTTCCCTGAGAAGAGCTGCTTTCATATGCCTGCGAGTTAAGTGGCTGGTTAGCACAAATAGACCATGTAGGGGGAATCTGTATTGTAATAAATGTATTTGGGCTGGCCAGACAAAGAGGTCACAGTTCTGAGAGTCTTTCTGCATCCTTCTCAAGGATTACAAGAGCAAGGCAGAAATGAGTAGACATGAGAAACTCAGGGTTACTGTTGCTTAACTCCAAAAAGCGATGCCTGATGTTGAGAGGGCTCTGGCCCAGCTCCAAAAGGTGAGGAAAGTCAGAAAATAGTCAAGAGTTAGAACTAGAAGCTAACTTCTCCTGAGAGATGCCCTTTGGTTCTTGCAAAGGGAATCTCTCTTGTAACAAGGACGGACATCCCTAATGATTGTAACAAAAGGAAAATGACTCCCAAGTTCCCGCCCTTCCTTCTTAGTACCGGAACACATTTTCTTGCTTTCTTCTGGTCAAATTACTGAAGCTGTTGAGACAGACTTCCTTCTGTGGCTGATGGCAGGAGGAGATGGTGGAGAAGATGGAGATGAGGATTCCGGGGGGCACAGAGCTTGGATGCAAGTTACAAAATCTTGGAATATAAAAAGTTTGGCATAATGGTATGTGTGCAACGCTAACTGCAACAGTATCTTCATCTGCAGTGGTACCTGCCTCTGCAGTGGTATCTGCATCTGCAGTGGCATTTGCCTCTGCCATGGTATCTTAATCTGTAACGGTATCTGCATCTGAACTGGTAGTTGCAGCGGTATCTGCATTTGCAGTGGCATCTGCGTCGGTCTGCAGGTTACAAGTTACAAAATCCTGGAAGAGAAGCTGTTCTGCGTAATATTCTTGGCTTCTTTTTATTAATTAATTTTCTTTTTTTATTCTGCCTTGCCAGGACAAAAAAACCATGGACAGGGTCTTTGTGGATTCAGACAGGAGGTGTGATTTTGACTAGAACTTCAGCTTCCCCAAGGTTTTTTCCTTTTTCCTTTTCACTTTTACAGTCCGATACACCCGAATGCTCTGGCTGCTCCGTTGCCTAGAGCCTGGGGCAGCAGGACATGCTGACCAGTAACACTGGCTTGCCCCTGCTTTTACTGTTTTATATATTGCCAGGCTCACACCCGTCCCCCCGCTGCTGAGGAAGCGGTGTCTCTGCAGAAAGCAAGTGCCGAGTGTGTTCTCCAGGGGGGTCTGGAGATGCAGAGGCTGCGGTTGTTGGTGGCTCCTTATCCCCTTCTGCAAGAGGGTCAGGAAGACACTAGTCAGGTCCGTGTTAAAACCGTTTGAGTGTCAGAGGCAATGAATGGATTTTTTTGGTCCCTCTCCAATAAGTGCAGTGTGGGCTGTGAGTGAGCGTGTTGCAGTGATCAGGAGGGTATTTTCTTCCTGACAGAGGTGACAGTGCCTCCTTTCCATGCAGGACTCAACCCGCGAATCCCCAGCAGCAGGTTTCTGTAGCAGCGCTGTGCCCACTTTCCCCCAGCTCTGAGCTCCTCAGCCCCTTGGGGAAGCAGGAGGAGAGCAGGGACTGTGAGAACCAGAGGCAGAGGACAGAGGCAAGCAAGAGGGTGGTGCGGTGGCAGGTGACATTGCTGGGGTGTGGTGAGGTCACTGGTGTGGGAGGAAGCTGATCGGTCAGAAGCAGCAGGCGGCACTGAGGTGCTCCCTGCACCGACGCAGAACGTCCCGCGCCGCCCGTCACCTCCCGGGAGGCACTGGGAGGGTGTCACAGAGGGTGACAGGGGAGACTGAGGAGGGGACAGAGAGGTGTCTGGGCTGAAGGGGAGCCTGAGGCAAGGGGAGGAGAGGGGCTTCCTGCATCCTTCGTTTGTCCTCTGTGTTTCTCAAGATGCAAATCAGGAAGGAGATGTTGAGAGCGGTGGGCCAGAAATGTAATTCAGTGCAATTCCCCAAGTTGAGGCTGCTTTGCCCATGACAGGGAAATGGTCTACCAAATCCAGTGCAGCAGCAGCAGCAGCCGCCCGCGGGCGGCCCAGCTGCAGCCCTGCCATCGGAAGGCCAAAGCTGGGAAAAAGAGGTACAAGGAGGAAGAAGGGGCAGCAGGTCAGCACCGAGTCGAGGCCCCCTGCTCAAAGCAGGGTCAGCGAGAGCGGGTGGCCCTCATGCGTGTCCAGAGGGGCCTGCAGGTGGGCCCTGGGGCGGCTGGGCAGCGGCGTGGCAAGACGATGATGCAACAATGCGGTGGTGCGGCAACGTGATGATGCAGCAATGCAATGATGCAACAATGTGCAACTGCTCTATATAGCCGCTTGCTGGAAGACCAGCTGTGGTGGCCACAGCTGGGTGCCTCTGGAGCGAGAGGTGCCAGCGCAGGGTCGCAGCTCCAGGAGAGCTCTTGGAAGGAGCCATGGAGCACCGTCTCGCTGCTGGCGTCCGAAACGTGGACGCACTGCTGAGCGCAGTGGGGAAGCGGGGAAAGGTGAGCGATGGGCTGATGGAGAGGGCTCAGCCCGGGAGCCTGGGACATGGCCGGGGAGCTGGGAGGGATCCCAAGGTGGTTGGGCTGGGGAGAGTTTGCAGGGAGTCCTGCCTCTGTGCCCAGCCTGGCTTACGGCTAAGCAGGTGGGAGGGCTTGCTGGGAAAGGCCGCGGACGTGGGTTGAGGGAGGGTCGGGAGTTGTGGGGACGGGGGCGAGGAAGCAGAGAGCAGCTTTTGACTGGGCCGCTCTTGGCGCTCCCCTTGGCTGGAGTCTTCCGAGAGCCTTTCTCGCAACTGCCGTGCAGGAGGCTTATGGAGATAGTGCCTGAGTGCCCATGAGTGTCTCCCTCTTTCTAGCTCGGGAACAAGAGACAGCCACTGGCAGAAGGAGGTACTGGGCTGCTGGACCTCCCACTTGGGGTCAAGATCCCTGTGCACGCGGGCTCCAAGCCTGTCTTCTGCAGGACAAAGCTGGGGGAAAAGGTAAAGGAAGTCGAAAGGGGTAGAAAAGCTCTCCTCTTTTACGGGGTCCCCGTCATTCAGAGAAGTCCTTGTGGCCGCCTGTCCTACAGTGGGTGCCGCAGCCCTTCAATCCGGCAGCGCTGGGAAGCTCCTGGCTCCCTGGTGCAGAGACAGAGAGGAGGACTTGTCAGTTTTCTGGACTGGTTTCTGGCACCGTGCAAGCGTGCGACTGGGGCCCTGCCTGCAGCAGGCAGCAGTGTGTCCGGGGGCCGGGCCAACGTGCCCTTCCAGCTCATCCAGCAATGTTGAGCCAGGCCGCGGGGCACTCCTGAGGGAGAGTGCAACCTTCTGCTTGCCTTGTTGGTGTATTTGGAAAAGCTCGGGCTTCTCTGCTTGGGGAATGCAGACGGTGTCCTCCTCCTACTGCAGCTTGCGGTGCATTTTTCCCAAGGCAGAGACTTCCTGGAGGCAGAGTTAGTTGACACAGCCCTTGGGCCTGCCGAACCCTGGGGAGACTGTTTTCAGAGCATCAGCCATTTGCTGCGTTTGAACCGCCAGGCTTGAACTTTTCGCTCTGAAGGTTCATTTCTCTTGTGGCAAGGTCTGCAGTTCTTCCTGCTGGCCTAAGATGCCTACTTTGCTGGTGGGCTTTGTCTTCTCTCCCCCAGCCCAGCCCAGCCCAGCCTGACCCTGCAGTCCGGCTGTGGTGTCCTCTGTGGCTTCAGAAGGATGGAGAAGAGCGTTGGTCTTCAAAGGACCTTTACCTTTTCACAAGTACCGCTTGGCACCCCTTTGCTGCTCTCTCCTTCCTCCTTCATAGTCTGCAAAATCTCTCTCACAGCTTCACCAGCCCTCTGGTTATTTCAATCTGGGAGACCCATACTGCCGCCTGCTGAGCACCGACTACAACAGCCTGCATGACCCGCATCTGCGGGCCTACCACAAACGCAAGGACAACCTGCAGAGGCTGAAGAGAGAGGGTTACGTCACCAGTGACGGCAAAGTAGGTTTGGACATCGGGCTGATAAAAACAGTCCTCATCAAGCGGGGTTCCCAGAGCGCTTGCTGCAGCCGCCTGTTGCTGGCGGAGGGCACAGGGCTGTGGGGCTGGTTTCCCTGGGAGCAGAAGTAGCGCCAGCGTCCCTCTGGCAATTCCCGCTCCTGCTCTTCTCCGGCTGCCCTGCGCTGCCTGAGCGTCGAGGAGGCAGCCAGTACGAGGCCTGGTGCTGAGGCGAGGAGCACCGCTCGGCCCTGGCTGGGGGGGAGTCAGGGGCCCCGCCACTGGGGAGAGGAGCGGAGGGGAGGGTGTGCAGAGGAGCGGCTCCCCTCCCGCTGGGTTTGGGCTGTTTTGGGGAAGGCGGCCTACGGAACTGGCTTGAGAGTTCTCGGGGGATTTCTCCCCTCGTCTCGCCATAGGTGGTTTGCACTCTGAAGGAGTTCAATGAGTACAGGCAGTATCTGACCACGCTCAAGCTGGAGGCAGAGAAAACGTTCATGCGAGAGGAGGTAGGCAAAGCGGAGGGTTCGTGGACACCGGTCAGCGGCACGGTGCCAAGGGCCGGGGCTTTACTTGCAGCATGTCGGGGAGGGGAGGCGGTCAGTGCAGAAGAGGTGAGGGCTGTGCTGCTGGGCCGGGTCTTGTGGCAGGGAAAGGAGTACCGGGCTGCGAGCTGAGCTAGCGCAGGGTGCAGGGGTGGGCATGGGCAGGAAAGTCACGTGCAAGCACGCGGAGTCCCGAGGGAAGCATTTCTTTTCCACCCTCGTCGCGTGGCTGAAGCAGATGGCTGTCCTGGGTCCGCGGGGTGCCTCAGCATGCAGGGGCGTGAGCGCTTGTCCAGGCAACAGCAAGCCACAACCTGATGTCACCTTTCAGAAAAAGCTTCAGCAAGACCTGGCCCAATCAGAGGATGCCTCCAAACTGCCGGGAGGGACTGACGTTTCTCGCCTGCAAGAGTGGCTGCCACAGGAGCAAAGACAGAGTTTGCCAGGTGGAGAGAGGAAGAGGAGGCAGAGGTAAGAAAAGGCCAAGTAACGCTTGCTCTTCAAGGGGGCCGTGGTCCCTGAGAGAAGTGCTGGAGCCTCCTGTTGCAGTAAACAAACAAAGGCCAGTGGTGGCAGGAGCCGGTGCGGGCTGCAGTCACGTTGGCGCAGTCTGTGTTTGGAGCCTTGGACAGGCAGCTGGAAGCTGCTGCGGGGACTACTGGAGCAAAGCAGCCGGGAGCAGGATGATGGGAGTGGCCGAGCAGAAAATGGCCTGGGCAAGACGGACAGAGCGGCTCCTTCTCAGCTGCCTTCCTTTCTCTTGACAGGCATCTGACTGTGACCAAGAAGCCGATGGAAAGACTGGAGGCTCTTGAAAAAGAGCAACGCCTCCTCCAGCAGGCCAAGTGCCACCAGCAGCAGCAGCTGGGAAAGAGGAGACAGCCAGGCATGCAGAGCAGCTCCCAAAAGTCTGCTCTCAAAGGAAGGCCGGTGAGTAGGAGCTGGGTGGATGCTGGGGGCTGCCCCTGCTGTGCGGCAGCACGTTGGTACCTGGGACTCGGGAGAGGATGCTGCCACACACACACAGCCACTCAGGGCTTGCGAACAGTGCTTGGTCGCTGAGGAGGTGGTACCTGGCCGGTGTGCGACGTGTCCTTGTTTGAGGGTGGCTGTCAGAGACCAAGAAGTGGTTGCTTGCCTTCCTGTGTCCTGAGACACGAGGCACTAGCCCTTTCTGACACAGAAGTGTGCCTTGGCACTCAGTGGCCACTTCTGTGCACGGACTCGCACATTTAGCACGAACCTGCTGCACTAAGTGGCTGCACGGTCCATGGTGCTGGTTTCGCGCCTGGTTGAAAAACTCTTGGTTTCATCCAAAGAATTCTGCATCCAAAGATGCAGTGTCCCTGAACCTGACAGTGCCGGTGCTTGGCCATTCGTGGGTTGGTTTTCTCTTCCAGGAGGTCTTTGATTAGCTTAGCGGAGAGCCTGCTGTTGCCCAGTTCTCATTAGTGGGGGTCCTGTTAAACGTTGCCCAGCTCCATCCCTTGCAACAGCCTCTTGGGAAGCATTTCTGGATAGTGTGGGGTGGTATCTATGCCGGGGTGAAGGGTTAAGCTCCTTCTGCCGTGGCAGTCAGGCTGTCAAGCCGCAAAAGAGCAAATGACAATTTCCAGCTACTGCCTGGCTCTGTGCTTGACTCACAATTTCTTCCCCACTTTGCATGAGGCCGGCAGCCCGCGGTGGACCTTCAGGCTGCCTCCTGTCCCAAGGACATTTCCTTGGGCTGGCAGACAACAGCCAGGTGCCTCAAGAAGAAGGATCGTTTTCTTTTCTGCTCTCAGAACAGCCGTTCCTGGCATTTGGCCCTGAAAAGGGGCAAACAGGGCACCCTGATAGAGGTCAGCAGTGCCCCAAGAGCAGCTGGGACCTGTGGCAGAAGAGCCTGGTCCAGTACCTTTGACAGCTTTCCCTCCGCTATTGGTTCACCGTGCTGAGGTCCAGGGGGGCTACAGTGCCCTTTGCTCTAAGCAAGATGGCACCTGCTTGATTCTGAGAGGTGCCCATAACACTTGGCTCCTGGCCGCAGGAGACCAGAAACCTCCGTGTGCCAGGTGGCCTACAGAGAAACCAGAGTTTTTCAAGCCTGACTGCTAGGGACTCGTCTGGGCAGGGGTCCTGTGAGGAGGAAGAGGAAAGCAAAGGGAGGTGAAGGAACCCATTCACTCATTAACTGCTTCTCCTTTTAGCCTCCAACGTGTGCCGGAGAAGAAGCGCCTAACAGCATACAGCCTACAGTGCTGCGGGCTACGCTGGCAGAAGACCAGGAGCTTAAAGAGGTGGCTGAGACCGTGGTCCAGGAGGTGCTGGAGCAGGTGAAGGCGCTGGATCAGTCCGTCCGCGTCTTAAGGAGGGCTCCCCATGAGGTCAGCGGAAGGTTGTTTGCCAGTGCCAGAAGGCCAGAGCCTTTGGACACTTCTGCGGATCGCCGGGACAAGATCAGACTGGTGGCTCAAGAGATTGTGGCGAGCGTGTTGGAGAGCTTCGGGGAGCACTTGGTACCCAGCACGTCTGATGCAGCCGAGCCTGGGCCAGCAGGCAGGCAGAAGGTGTCAGGGCTTGTTGCGGGAGGAACCAGCCGAGCAGGCAAATCCGGAGAAGAGAGATGGAGGGAGGCGGAACTAGCAGCTTCCGACAGAGCATCTTCACAGTCTTCTATTGACAAAAGGACCAAAGAGGCTGTTGAAAGTGTTAGCTCCACCTTGTCATCCTTTGTAGCTTCTCAGTTTGAACAGGACTTCCGCTGTCAGTTTTCTGAGATCCTGAAGATTCAAGGCGTGACAGAAGGACAAGGACCAGCCAGAGCATCGGAACGGCAGATCCCAGAAGCAGGCAAGAGAGCAAAGGTGCCCGTGTTGCAACCGCTGCAAAACGCTGCTGATGTCTCACGAGTGAGTCGTGAGATTGCCAAGGAGAGCATCCAAAAGGCCATCTCCAGAGTTCAGCAGCTGCATGCTGAATTGATCGGGTATGCCAAAATCATTGTCCTTGAAATTCTGGAAACGGTGAGGAAGAAGTTAGAGGAAGAAAGGAAGCCCAAGCAAAAATCAGAGAAGCTTCAACCAAGGGAAGTCTTGCCACCTCTCAGCCTCCCTGCAATAGTCAGGCCTTCAGAGGAAGCGGGACAACTCAAAGAGGAGAGCTCACGTACTCTCCTCCCATCTCTCCGCCGAGGCGCTGAGCAAGGTGCTCGCCGGCCAACAGAAGGCCTTCAGGAGTCCAGGGATTCCACCTCCGGAGCCACAGCAAGGTCTTCGGTGCCCGCATGGGAAACTCTGCGTATACTCCGGCCAGGGAGCACCGCAGACACCCTTCCCTCCACGGGCCCCCAGTTTCCAAGAGAGCCCATGCCTCCAGCGGGTTCCAAGCCCCCTACCCAGGCAGGAGCACGGCGCAGACCAGTGCGTTTAAAGCTTGTCCTGGAGGAGCCCGTGCAGCCCGAGTCATTAAAGAGGGCGGTAGCTGGGAGCCTCGTGGAGGGTGTCCTGAGGAGGTGTGCGGCTCCAGGGCCACAGAGCCCCCGGGCAGCTCCCCCAGGCAGACAATAAAGAGTTTGCTCCTGAGGGCTTGCTTGTGCCTACATTTATTGACGCCAGGCCATACTGTGTCTGGGCGTTTTCCCTGCAAAGTTTTCCCTCGTCTTCCTCCCTCCTGCAGCCTCGGTCAGGCCAAGACCCAGTTCTACAGGGAATCTTAAGTAGGGACGAGAAAAGTAGTCAACGTTTTTGCCTTGTTTAGAAAGCTTTGTGGCTGGGCTATTGGAGGGGCTGGTCCAGCTCTGTAAAGCTGTACTCATGCCTTACGTGAGTCCCATAGGTGGGCGCTGTTAAAGGCTGCGCCTTGTTCTGTGTGTTTATTCTCTCGTCCCCTCACGACCTCCTGATGGGCCTTTAGGTTCCCACCCAGAGCCGTTGGTGGTCCTTTCTGTGTCCCAACAAGGGAGTGGCCTTCAAAATGAGGCTTTGGACCATAAAAAGGAGGCTTTCAATGCTAGAATCAAAGCTCTGGACTCTAAAAATGAGGCTTTGGGCCCTAAAAGAGAGGTTCGGAGCATAAAAATGAGGGTTTGGAAAGTGAGGATGCGGCTTGGACGCTCAAAACGACTGGCCGGATCCTAAAAATGAGGCTTTGGAGATTGAAAATGCGAGTTCGGCAACTAAAAAAGTGGCTTTGGGCTCTAAAAAGGAGACTTTGCCAACTGCAACGGAGCCTGTGGACCCTCAGAATGAGGGTTTGGAGCCTCAAATGGGGCTCTGGAAGCCCAAACTAAGACTTTGGGAAGGGAAAGCGAGGCTTTCTGCCCTATAAATGTAACTTTGGACCCTAAAAGAGTGGCTTTCTGCCTTAAAGCTGAGGGTTTAAACCCTCCAAATGAAACTGTGGGGCCTAAAAAAGGCTATGGGTCATAAAAGGCCAAAAGGTTTGGACCAGAACAATGAGGACTTTGGCCCTCCAAATGAGGCTTTGGGCACTAAAAATGATGGGGGAGATGCTACACGTGCCCCTTTGGGCTCTGCAAAGGAGGGGAACCTGTTGGTCTCGATAGGGCCCCAAGAAATGAGGCTCTGGTCCCAAGGAGAGGGCTTGGGTCATTCCAGGGGAGGTCCTCAGCTGTAAAAGAGGCCTTTGGACCCTCCAATGGAGGGTTTGGGTCCTAAAAATGGGGCTTTGGAAATGAAACTGAGGCTTTGAACCCTGCAATGAGGTTTTGTGCCCTCAAGGGATGCTTCAGTACCAAAAACGAAGGCTTTGCACCCTAGAAATGGGTCTTTGGAGGCTCCAAATGAGGGGCTGTACATTAAACAAGTGACGCTTTATACCCTAAATGAGGAGCTTGGCCTCTCAAATGAGGCTTTGGGCCCTCCAACTGAGAATTTGGACCCTCAAAATGAGGCCTTGGGCTCTCCTAGTTGCAGAGTGGATCCTAAAAATGAGCCTATGGTCCCTGAAAAGGAGGCTTTGTTCCCTGAAAAGGAGGCTTTGGAAGGGAAAGAATGAGGCTTGGGGCTCTAACGGTGGGGTTTGTGCTGTAAAAGGAAGGTTTGGACCTTAAAAATGGGTATTTGGGCCCTTGCAATGAGGCTTCAGGACCCTAAAAATGAAGGGCTGGATTGTGGAAATGATTCTTTGGACCCTGAACATGAGGCATTGGGCCCTAAAAATGAGGTTCGGAGCCTCAAAAGTTGAGTTTAGAAACAAGGTTGTGGACCCTGAAATGAGGCTCTGGAGTTTATAAATAAAGCTTTGGACCATCAAAATGAGGATTTGTTCACAAAAATCAGGGTTGGGACGCTAAAAGGAGTCTTTGGACAGTCAAAACGAGGCTTCGGGACAGAAAAATGTGTACTTGGGCCCTATAAACGAAGCTGTGGACTCTAAAAAGTGGCTTTCAGTCCTAAAAATGAAGGTTTGAAACCTAAAAGTGAGGCATGTTACCCTAAAAGAGCGATTAAAACCCCCAAAATGGGTCCCCGGGCCCAAAAAGCGAGGGCTTGGACCCCCAAAAGGAGGCTTTCAACCCTAGAATCACAGATTCAGATGCTGAAAATGAGGCTTTGGGCCCTGAAAGAGGGGTTTGGAGCATGAAAATGAGGGTTTGCAAACTCAGGATGCAGCGTGGACCCTCAAAGCAACTGGCCGGATCCTAAAAATGAGGCTTTGGAGCTTGACAAGGTGGCTTTGGGCTCCAAAAAGGAGACACTGCCAACTGCAACGGAGCCTGTGCACCATCCAAATGAGGCTTTGGAAGCCCAAACTGAGACTTTGGGAAGGGAAAACGAGGCTTTGGGCCCTACAGAGAAGAGGCTTTCTGCCCTAAAACTGAGGGCTTAAACCCCCCAGGTGAAACTGCGGGCCCTAAAAAAAGCCTACGGGTAATTGTGCCGGGTTTGTGTGGGGCGGTTTTTCTCGGGCCGCAGGGGTGGCTCCTGAGAGAAGCTGCTCGAAGGTTGCCGGGCTCCAAGTTGGACCCGCCCCTTCGAAGGCCGAGCCAATCAGCGACGGCGGTAGCGCCTCTGGCAGAACATGCTGAAGGCGGGGAAGCTGCAGTGAGGAGGGGGATGGGAATGGGCGAGGAAGAGCTCTGCAGATACCGAGGTGGGTGAGGAAGAAGAAGAAGAAGGAGGGGGAGGAGGGGCGCCTGAGGAGGTGGTGAGGCGGCAGGCTGTCCCCCTGCAGCCCATGGAGGTGAGCGGGGGAGCGGAGGCCCCCCCAAATGGCCGTGACTCCGGGGGAAAGCCCGCGCTGGAGCAGTGTGTGACTGAAGAGCGGCCCGCGGAAAGGCCCCGCGCCAGGGAAGTTCGTGAGGAACTGCAGCCCGCAGAAAGGACTCCCGCGGGAGCAGTTGGTGAAGGACTGTCTCCCGTGGGAGGGACCCCACGGTGGAGCAGGGGACGAGTGAGGAGTCCTCCCCCCCCGAGGAGGACGGAGCGGCAGAGACAAGGTGTGGTGAGCTGACCCCAACCCCCCTCGCCTGTTGCCCTGCGCCGCCGGGGGGAGGAGGTCGAGAGAGCCGGGAGTGGAGTTGAGGCGGGAAGGAGGGGGGGCTGGGGGGAAGGTGTTCTGAGGGGTGGTTTTGCTTGTCCTTAGCCTTGTTTCGATTGGATCGGTAGTAAAGCAAATTGATCTTGTTTCTTCCCCAAGTTGAGCCTGTCTTTTGCCCGTGACCATAAGTGGGGCAGTGCTTGTCTCGACCCACGAGCCTTTCTTTGTATTTTCTCCTCATCCCAGCGTGGCCACGGGGAGGGAGGAGCGAGTGCGCGGCTGCGTGGTGCTTTGCTCCCGGCTGGGCTGAAACCAGGACATGAGGCAAAAGGAGGCTGAAGGAGGAGGAAAGAGGAGGCAGCAGGAGGCAAGAGCAGAAGCCTGAAGCAAGTGGAGGAGGAGGCAAGGAAAGGCAAGAGGAGGCCCGGGAAGGACAAAGACACCTTTTCCTTTTGTCTCCTTTTGGCCTCCTCCCTCATCACGTTGCTTCCTATTTCTCCTGTTGCCTCCACCGATTCCTACATCCTCCTCGTCCTCCTCCATTACCTGTTTTATCCTGCTTCCTCTGCATGCATCTTATGGCATACTGTTGCCTCCTCCTAGTTTACCTCTGGTGTCCTCCCATGTTCCCTGGTGCCTCATCTTTTTCTTACTCCTATTGCCTCCTGTTGCTTCCTGTGGCATCCTGTTGCCTCCTCCTCCTTCTCCTGTTGATTCTTGTTGCCTCCTCCTCCTCCTTTACCTCCCGCGTGCTGCTGTGTCCTCCTCTTGCCTCCGCTATTTCTCCTCCCGCTGTTGCTTCCTGTTGCCTCCTCCTTCTCCTGTTGCCACCTAGAGCATCTTGTTGCCTACTTCTCTCTTTGTTAGTGTTGCCACCTGTTGCATCCTATTGTCTCCTCCTTTCTCTCTTTTTCTTGCCTCCCGTTGCATCCTCCTTCTTTTGTCTCGTGTGTCCTGCTACGTCCTGCTCTTGCCTCCTTTTTTTCCTTCTCCTGTGGCGGTCTATTGCCTCGTCCTCCGCCTGCCTCCTGTTACCTCATGTGGCATCCTGTGGTCTCCTCCTTTTTCGCTTTCTGTTGCCTCTTGTTGCCTCCTCCTCCTCCTTTTCCTGCTACCTCCTTTTGCCTCCTCCTGCTTTACCTCCTGTGTCCTGCTGTGTCCTCGTGTTGCCTCCTCCTCCTGCCGAGACAAAGGTGACCTTTGTCTTGTGGTACGTCTTCCTCCTAAGCCCCTCTTGCCTTCTCTTGTCTGGAACCTTCCTTGTGGGAGAACTAGCTGGATGTTTCCAATTTTGGAAATAGGCTGTGCAGAGAATGAGAATAACGAGATGTTCAGTTCACCAAGCAAGCGCCGATCCCCAGTGCTGCTGAGCCTGTGAGTAGGCTGCAAAGGGACAGTGAGGGCCAGGAGCAACTTCCAGTGTGTGTACAAAAATAACCTCTACTGAGCCCCCTAATGCTGCTATAGGAGTGGAGAGAAAGGTGAGGCAGTAAACCTTTTGTTGAAGGTGTTATGCATAGTATCTCTATAAAACCATTGTCGCATTAGAAAAGTTTCAGTGAGGCTCTTAGTGAGGTGCAACATTTCAGCAGTCCTTTTTGTACAGCAGGGTGTCTTGGGATGTACCTTGCATGTGTGTGTTCCTCACAGATGAGTTGGCCACGTAGCAGTGGTCAGTCGTTTCTTCTGAGCAGAAGCAAAAAGTCAGACCTTGCTTAGCAGGGCAGGGGACCAGCGTAGGGATGAATGACTTTGAGGGAGAGAGGGTGCCAGGAAGTCGGTAAGCTCGAGCGCTGGCCAAAATCGGACCACCAAGATGTATGCAGGGGTGTGTGCTGGAGGTGGGTCAAGGTCAGGGAGCGGAGCACTGGGTAGGCCCCAGGGTGGGCTCAGGGTGAGAATAAGACCCGTGTGCAGTTAAGGATGAGGAATGCAGACAGATCTGGTGGGAAAGGGAGCGCAGGACCTTGCGGTGGGTGTTGACCGTGCCTCAGTAGTGTGTTAGTGATATAGCTGTGGATCCATAGATGGATTCTACTCAGTGTGCTTTCAGCTGTGTTGCAAACTGAAGGTTCAGGATTTTTCAGTTACAGTTTATAGTTTGGAGTTTGTTCTTGAGGGTTTCTCCAGTCAGGAGCCATGGTTTATTACTTGATTTTGTGGGGCTCGTTATTTCCCAGTCAGGGTTTGCAGCTTCCTCATTTACTGATCCGGGCCTGGGATTTCAAATCTAACCTCATCCATAAACTTCAAATCCCCAGTGACCATTTGGGTTCCAAGGTTTACAGTTTAGCACTTTGGGGCTGAGGCTTGATGACTTCCTGTTAAATGGAAAGGTCTAAATCCTTAGCTAATAAACTCTTAAGCCCTAAACAGTACACTGGGAACCCTTCTTTGGGGTTTGAAACTGTGGTGCACTGGACGTAGTTTTCTTTGTGATCCCTGCAAGAAAGGTCCTCGGACTGCGTAACGTGTTGATTAGAATTCCATTTATTGAAGCTAACACCCGAAGGAAGAAGAGGATGGTTTAGATAATCTTATGTCCTTCAGATGCTGGGAACCGCAAGTGGTGTGGTCAGAGGGACCTTGGAGCAGGGCACGGCACGTGGTGCAGTTCCCTCCTGTGGAGAGGTTCCACAGACAACTTGATCTTTTGAGCTCTCCCAGGATTTTCTGAGAGCAAAATAATACCATTCATCATTTCTGCTGTCAAAGAAAAGGATGTTCACTTGAGAACCTGTTGCTTCACTTTGTGATAGAGACAAGGACATGTAATTGCCAGTAGCAGGAGCTGTCTGCAGGCTCCTTTGTTACGATGAGCTGCCTGAGGTGATCCTGTGAACAAGGGGTATATGCGGCACAACACAGGCTTGAAGACCAAGCTCTATTTGCAGCATTGCACAGCGCCAGGCCCGTGCCTTCTCCCGTTAACTGTTCTATGGACCACTGACTCCTCAAAATACAGTAGTCTCCTGGTTAGGATGAGGCCCGTGTCCTTGCCGATGCAAGGACTCCCACAGCAGCCAGTGCTGTGCTCCCCTGTCAGTTGTTAGGCAACCATCTGCAGCTGGAAGGTGTGGCATGTTCCTCTGATCTGTCCATTCTCCACCTTGCACAGCAACACATTTAAAATGCTGAAATGTGCTCTTTTTATTGCTGTTAATGTTCAACAATCTCGTTTTGGTCTGGTCAGCAAGGTATTTGGAAAACATCGCTGTTGCATTTTGAGAATCAAATAGGTTCCCATCCTTCCCCCTTCCCCCCAAATGCTGGATCCAGACCTTTTCCCACTACCCCCCTCTGTGTAGCCTGGCTTTGTTAATTTTGCTGCCTCATAGCAAGAATACAGCAAACAACCGAGATGTGTGCCGTGTGCTCCAGGCCAAAGACGGTTTTAAATGGTGCCGGTTCATTTTATGCAGCCATGCAGCCTGGTACATTTTGGGAGGACCACTGGGATGATGTATGCAAAGTTACTGAAAGTGAGGGGATACTGGTAGGGGTTTATGTTCAGTGCCTGGTTTGGGAAAGAATACACGCAGAATGTTCTAAGATACAGATCTATTAGAGAAAGAGGAGTGCAAGGTAAGGAGCATCATGCTGCATTTAGTGCTAAATGTCTGTTTTCTTTTCATTCAAAGTAGAAAGTAAACAAAGATTGTACCTGCAAAAGAGTTGGAATAGCTGTCTTTGTTTCCCAGAGTGAGCATACAAGCACTGGGGAGCAGTTTGCAGGATCAGAAGTTGAGCCTGCTCTGGGCGATACACCCGCAGGAGAGGAAAGAGAAACCCCACTTTTTTTAAATACAGCTCTGCTTGTCTTAATAGTTCTTCTTGTTAGATTGTGTTGGCGGTCAGACTCTAAGCACGTGAGTAAACTGCTAGACTAGGTAGTTGCTGCCGTAATTCTCTAGCCTGGAAAGAAGAGCTGTGGAAGCGAGGAGGGTTTCTTTTTTCTTTTGTTGTTGTTATTAGGAGGAAAAGTAATAACTAACTCTCGCTCTGTGATACCCCGCAATGCCAAATGTGTAGCGCACTTGAGATGGATTGCTCCTGTACTGCCAAGAGTGAGCCAAGGCTCCTCAGTGCTTTGCACACTGGTGTGAGCGGTGGGAGTCTTTGTGCAGCTGTGGGTACTGGCTGTCTGTGCTGCAGCATGAAAAAGAAGAAACACGAGGGTAAGTGAAAGAAATGGGTTATTTTGTGCTAAAAGGAGAACGTCTTGTAGCCTTCAAAGTTGGAATCTCTCTGCTTGGAATTTAAAAACCGTGTTTACTATGCTGTGGTGTTTAAAAGAGGGAGAAGGTGTATTGTAGTCATGATATATGGTAGTTGATACATATTCCAGATGTCAATTATATTTTGTAGTTCGTAAGCAATAAGTAGGTATAAGCAGAATATATGGTTTTCTTTAACGAGATAAGACATCCTGCAACTCGAAGTAATTAAAGGCTGTGTAGATAGATTTGTGAGAACACAGGAGAACAGACATATGGACTCAAGGACGAGAGAAACTAAGAATGCAAGTAAGAAGATAAGGGGTGGTTTGTTGGCATGAGACCAGCACTTTTGGAGGTCAAAGATTATTTGGCATGAAAGATCCAAGAAGAACAAAGGAAAAACAGAAGTTTAATATCAAGATATTGAAAAAGGTAAAGAACGGTTAAGTGAGGAAGAGAACGATAAGACCCCCGAAGAACACCCGACGACCACCCAAGGCAACAACTGCGACTGTGCGAAGGGCATTTGCATATGTTAATTATTTCCCGGAAATGTAATGAATATGTATAAGGTTTCTGGGAAATATGATGAATATTTATATCACACATGTATTTAAACTTCACTAACGAGCTTTACAGTGTGCACGATAGGTGGAGCGATCCCCCATGTACCCAGCACTGAAATAAACATGCCTGCTTTATAACTCACTCTCCGAGTTGTAAAGTTTGTTCCGCGCGTCAGTCACAGATGCTCAGTTCCATTAAGAAGGGTCTTTGCCTTCTGAGTTGAGCTTTCTTGGTTTTCCATGAAGAGCGCCTCAAGCAGTATGATTTCAGATGGCAGCGGAGGAATAAAATCTACATGTGGATTTAGAGACGAATCAAAAAGGACGTCGTGTGACTGTTTTAGTATATGAACTTTTTAAATCAGGATTCTTTTTTTTTTTTTGAGCAAAAGGCCCACTTCCCATGCACCTACATAAAGCCCATTTTCTCTGACAGAAGCGTGCAATGTGGCTTGTGATGTAATATCTACTTTACATATAAGCTGTACTATGCTGTGCTCTTTTGGTCTTGTAGTATTCTTTTGAAAGCTGGCCCTCCACATCGAAGATGCAAGCTGTGTGATCTGCTTTCCCCCAAAATGTAGAGCAAAGAACTGCCATAAATACAGTCTGAACAAAACTAGTGGAGGGATTTGTTGGCTGTTGTTAGAATCATGATGGGCCAGAAATTAGCCCCTGCTTACTAATGAGTTGCTGTATTTTAATTGTCCTACGCTATCTGGGAAGCAGGTAAGTGTCAGAGCGCTTTCCCAGGGAATAAGTGTGCCCCTCTGCGATTCTTTCCGAGGGTCCCCTCTGTAAAATGCTGCATCCTCCAGAAGAGTCTGGGTGCTTGGTATTCTCAAAGGGTCCCAAATGGGTGAGGTTCAATCCTCCTGACCGCGTGCCCGCAGGAGTTGTGTCTCCAGCTGTGCTTCTGTGCGCAGAGAAACTTCCTCAGTTTCTTTGCTTGGCAGAGCTGGTGTGTCTTCCTTTTGATTCAGTGTTTCAGTGGTGGTTAGGTACGGAGCAAATCTTTCTCAGGCTTGTGTTTCCCCAAATGCAGTAGAGATCCTAAACCTCTTTAGGCTTGGGTACCTGAAGAGCACTTACGGCTTCCCATCTTCGGGCGTGTGGGCAGAGGAGACGGGGGCAGGCGGCAGCAGTTGCTGAGGGAGAGACTGAGAAACGAAGCGTGTGTGGGGTGAGCCGCCTTCTGGTTTTGGACTTCGTGTGTCTGGGAGTCATTGGTATGGAATTCTTGAAGCAGCTGTTGTTTTTCTAAGACTAGAGTACATTGATAGATACAAATGAGCGGTGTTGGAGGTGTTTCTTGTTGGTAAGAGCTGTCTCTGTACTTCAGTTTTTTTCATGAAAAGGTAGTGGGATACTAGTTAAAGAAAAAATTGTCTGTAGGGGAGTGTGTATATACATACACATACACCCACACATAGACGTGGGTGTGAATACACACACCCCTACAAGCATGTTTTGCTTTCCTGTCCATATGTGTGTGTATGTGTATACACAACCCTACAATTTCTGTTCTTTAAAAAATATCCTACTACCTAGTCTGTGCTTGTGTGCGTATATGTGTATCTATACATACGTATATGTATATATGTTTAAAATAGGGGTTGTTTTGAAAGCACGTGGAACTCCCTTGGCTATTGAAACCCTTCTTGGTCTTAGTGCGGTGCTTCCCTTTGTTTTGTTTGTCGGGCCCTGGTCTAGGTTTGATTTTTCTAGTGTGAGACAGAATATTACTGTCTTTCCAGTAGGTGTTGCCACGAGAGGCTCTCCAAACACAAAGAGTTACAGGGCAGGATTCCACCCAAGAAGACTAATTTCAAGAGGGGTGTTGGTTATCAGTGAATAACTTTGGAATACAGCCGAGCAATATTGGTTTCCTGAAATCCTGTTGCAAGACTAATTAATGAAAGCTCAGTTTGTTTTGTCAAGCTATCAGTACGGTTGTGGGTGTATGTAAATGTGAGTGTGTGTATATGTATCTGCCAATATACGATGGCAGTTTATGCAGAAGGCTGTAATAGAACAGGTGAGTTATTGACTTTTTAGTAACTAGTTGGATAATCAGTGTAACTTTCTAAAGTATTCCTTACTTAGATAAAGGCAGCAGTACTAATATGCTGTTGCATTCATTTAGTAGTTGACTGTCTTTCTGTGCTGACAGGGTGTAGTATTCTGTACAAGGAGGTGTCAGAGTGCAGGTGACAGAGAATGGTAACAGTCTCATGTAAAAATCGAATATCTGAATTGTTAGTTCAGTAAGATTTTTTGGTTTTGTTTTTTGAAAACCCAAAAAGCTAATCCTGGAATTGGATTTTGAATTTAATGTAAAAGTTGATCCTTGTGAAAGTTATTTTTGGTTATTTACTCTTAGATTAGTTCTTTGAGTAGCTGGCACCTTTGTGCTGTATTGCGTTCTCTCAAGGTCAGTATAAAATGAAAATTGATCTTGATAAGCTCGTAGAGGATTATGGATAAGTTTAATGCAGAGTATGCAGCCTGCCTGGTAGAGAGTGTGAGTTTGTAAGGACACCTTTACTATAGGAACTAAGTCCCTTACTCTTTTATTTAATAGGAGCTGTGAGCTGTGTCCCTAGATGGGTATTTTCACCTTTGGAAAGCAGAGCACCTGCTTCTGCAGAAGGTGCAGAAGCTGCTGCTTGATGCAGAAAAGCATCAAAGGTGCTTTTCTGTTTGTAGGCGTTATATTTCAAAGATTGCCTAGCAGTTAAGGCTGTTCACTCTTCTTCATCTCCTTCAAAGGCTTGAAGAAAGAGCAGCAGTGTTTGTAAAACCCTTAAAAGCTTTTGTGTCAGATGAAATGTGCTAAAAGGTAGAACTTGAGGGAACTCCCCACTCCCCTCATTTTGGAGGGTGGGAAGTGCTCTGAACTTTCTGCCAGTTCTGGGTTAGCTGAGGTGAACCGTTGCATAGAGAAGGAGGGCTACTTGATGAGCAGAATCCATAAAGGAAGTTGTCCTTCCTTAAGTGTAATTGCAGATCAAACCCAGACGTATCTGTGCTAGTGTACGAGGTAAGCTTTTATAGGTGAGAGCTGCTGTCTGTGTACAGCTGCTGAAGAAGTACCAGCAGCTTAGAAAGATGTAAAACAATTGACCACAGTGTGCATTGTTCTTTGCGTGATACTTGGCTTCAGCCTTTCTCATCTCAGCTTGGTTCAGCTAAGGCATCCCATCTCCTTCAGTTTTTTTTCTCTGGGTCAGGTTGTTGCTTTTCTCTTAAAGGTCTGTTTTTGTGGTGAAGTTACTTTTTAGCTGAGTTCTTGTTTTTTTCACTGCAGCTTCCTTGACCCTAGCTTACAGAAGTGTTCTATGACAGTGTTCCTTGAGCAACCAAGAAACCAAACGCGAAAGCAAGTGTGAAATGTAATGGTAGCCAACATGAGTGCTTTTATGATCAACTAAATTGTACATTATCCAACTATTACTGAACTTTGAAAAGTGTGCATTTTGCTTCTACTTCTTTTTTGTACCGCGTCTTACTCTGTTTGGCTTCATCTCAAAGCAAATCCAGTCTTCGTACCACTGTTAATATAGTCTGTTCTTGCATTTTCCTCTGGGAATGGAAGAAAGCATGTTGTCTGCTCTGTGGTATCATGCTGGGAGTCTGTGCTGTGAGCGAATGGTTGCGTTGTAATTTTAAAGCCATGAGTGAGACTCTTAATTTTCAGTGTGTATTTATTTGCTTCAAACGTATAAAAGCTCACTCTTATCATAAAAACAAAACAAAACAAAAAAACCACCACCCCCACCCCCCCCAGTTTGCAGATTTGTGTGCTGTTTTCCTTTTCTGGTGTGGATGCAGTATGTGTAATGGAAGTTTACAGCAGGGCCAAGTGTGAGGGCTTGCAGGGTGCCTGGTCCCCTAAACTTCTTCCCAGACTCTTAATCTGAGGTACTTCAGCCCCTTAGGAGGCAGTTTGAAGTGGTGTGAGCTATCTTGTGTGGATGCTGAAGGCTTTTCTTTTCTAATGGCTTGTTAATGTGTCTGTGTTTTGATTGTCCAGGCCAAGCTCCTCCAAACATGCCCCGAGGTGTACCGCCCTTGTTGTCTAACCAGTATCTGGTGGGAGCTGGAGGACTTCTGCCTGCCTACCCAGTAAGTAATTTAATTGTTGCTGTCCTGGGTTGCTTAACCCTTGGTGCAAATGGGCCCTCGGGAGCTGCTGCTGTCTATGCCAAGGCATTTCTGTTGGCACATGTTGCATGTGGAGTTCTTGTTCCAAATGCTGAAGAACCTATGCTACTGGTCCTTAACGGTGTGGTTCTTGTAAACCAAGGGGAGAATGCTACTGTGTTCCTGAATGCAGGCTGGAGTGTCAGGTGTGCTGGGATTTGTCTTTGAATGCCACTTTTTAACTTGCTGCAGCTACTTCCTCAGTTCCAGCACCGAAGGCAGAGCCTTTTTGCTCACTGCCTTCCGCTGGCTCTCTGCCTAGCGTGGTATCCACCACGGCTTTGCTTCTGCCTTCAGCCATCGCGGCACGCGGCAACGTTGCCCAGCTTGCCTCAGTCCAGTGATTTGGCCAGCAGGTGCCTTTGCCAGTGAAGCAGGTACGGTAGGAGTTGTGATAAACTGGAAGGGGTTCCATTTTGGGGAAAGGGCAGACGTGAGGGTGATTGCATCTGGGGGCTGTCAGACCTCAGGGTCCCCTTTTCTGACCCGACCTAGAATGAGGAGAGAGATTCAGAAGAGAACAGGATGTTTCTGGTTGCATAGGATGAGCTCTGGGCTGCCTCTTCATGATAGAGCAGCTGCTGCCCTCAAGTTTCTATGGTATATAAAGACCTTTGTGTGTCAGGGGGCTCTTGCTTCAATCATGCCAGCTAAATTAGCCCAATTGATTCCCCCCGTTTGATTTTCCTGCTTTGTCCACAGTGCCTGCTGTTTGTTTAGTGCCATTCCCTAACAGTTTACTTCCTGGCTAATTTTGAAATACTGTAGTTTCCTTTATACATGTATTTGCTAAAGTTAAAAAGGAGAAGTAACTGCACAGGGCAAGTGTGTGTTTTTTCTTTTTCTAAGGGACGGAATTCTCAGCGTCTTCTCCTTAAGATGCTTTGAAATATCAGATTGGTGTTCCTGGAAGTGCACTCAGCACAGCTTAACTCATTTGCACTATGTGTCTGATTGTCTCAGTGCCTGTTAGTTGAGCAACGTCCTGAGGCTGTACGGGTTGAGTTCTATTTTCATACTCTCCTTTGTACTGTATTTGTTGAAGTAAGAAACTAATTGGATGGGATATCAGGTGTTTGGGGTTTTTTTCCTGTTTCACAGCTAGGACATGGTTGATTCTCCTTTAATACCCTAGTGTTTTCTGTTGAATAAAAAGGTGACTATGTCAAATAACAGGAGTTCCTCCATTCACGTTAGAAACATCCTCTCGCCACATTTGTTTGTTGAAAAGCTGTGTACATGGTTAGAAGTTTTGGTTGGAGGGTTGCTGCTGTTGGGCAGATAGCAAGTGCCATGAAAAGAGGATGCCTGAATTCCAAGCGCGTCTGACTTGGTTGTGCTGGTGGCTCTTGTGTGTGTCTCTGCCCTAGGTCAGATGGTGAATTTGGGCTTCTTAGAAGAGCTGGGGAGAGTGGGCGAGGGAGTGGTTTAAAACTGTGTGTTGGACTGAAGTATTTCTTGCCTTGCTGCCTGAAGTGGTGTCATGGTCATTCCTGCAGATGGGGAACAGTTTTGAAGAATGGAGAAGTAAAATTAATCCATGAAAGTGCCCGGATTTATTCTGGTCCCACCCCTCCAAGAGCTGCCAGAAGTGGTTGCCCTTAAATGAGGGCATCTAATTTAGCTGGCAGCTTTGTTATGAAAACTGCTGTATTTTCTTGTGGCTATTTCTATAGAGAATAGTAAAATACTTGTTAGGGTTAGGCTCTCTCTTGCTTCTAATTTTGCACAAGGAGGGGCTTTTTGAGCACCAAAGCATCCCCATTTCTTACGGCTTTGTTTTGTTTGCCTTTGTTCAATGTTCATTCTGTTGGTTCCGTGCTGTACTGTAAGTTATGTTCTCGGCCTCGACCGTAAGGTATAACTTTCATCAGTGTAAATGTTGCAGAAGCAGTTTCGGTCTCCTTTCAGGGAGATCTTTGGATTACGGATGGGTGTGGGTGCTCGTGTTCCTGCCAAAAGTTGACGGGCCTGGTCAGCTAGGGAAAAAAAGTGTCATTTATAGTTTATATGAACAGTTTTCCTTCAATGTATTGTTCCTTTCAAAGATTTACAGGTGATGTTTTGCTATTTTCGTATGAGAATTTAGGGACTTTTAACGCAAAGCTCTCCACTGAAATGTAAAAAGAGTGACCGATGTGTCCTGGAAAGAAGTGCAATTACATAGACTGGCTAGTGTTACTCTTGTAGTTTACAGTTCTACATAAAACACAGGTGTGTGTTTTTTCACTTGGGCTGTGCAGTGGTGAGAAAACCCCACAGACAAAGACAAAAACCCACCCCTGGAACTTCCTCTGAAATTAGAGGTGGGTGAGACATATCATATTTTCTGCTTCTTCCGCTATCCTGCTTTCTCTTAAACTTGTTTGTATCACTATCATAAATTCCTTGCTTACTCTAGAGCCAAGAAAATGTAAGGTTTTTTTTTTTTTCTTTTTTTCAGGCCGGTCATCTCCTGTCAGGCAGAGATAGCCATGAAGATGTGCTCAGTCACAGAGGCAGAAGGACTAACAGGTGGGTGCGTGGTTAGTGATGGTTCTCCCTTTTGAACAGTACTGTCAGTCACATCAGGGAATAATGTGTTGGAGGGGATTCAGATTGGTGGTAATTACAGAATCATGATGTGATTATTACTGCAGTAGTCTGAGGGTATGAGAGGGACAAAGATTTGGGGAGGAGAGGGTAATTTTAATCAGCTGTGAGATTTTTTACAAGGCAGCTTTTGTGGGTCAGTGGTGATGATGATGATGCTGGAGGTGGTGGCTGAGATTCTGTAATGGATATTGTTTTGTTCTGGAATTGAATCCCAAATCACCCTCTGAGAGTCTTAGTCAGGCTACTGACTCTGGGAGCATACAGTTTGTTTTCTTAAAAGGGCAGGTAGTTGCAGGGAGAGCCTGTTTGGAAGTTTTAGTAGTTTGGGGCCAGGGGCCAGTTGGGGGCTGGGGCCCTCGGGGGAGGGGGCTGTTTGTGCCCCGTGCCCTTGGGCTGGCGCTCACAGCTGGGAACGGGCTTTCCAAAATCCTGTTGGAAGGAGCCAGACGTGGGACCTGTGGCCGCGGACAGGGAGCAGCCCTGGACCAGCCGGCCTCAGGACCTGCAGCAAACTTGCCTTCAAATCGGCTCTTCCAGCAGGACAGTGCCCAGGAGTCACTTTGGTTGTTGCTGTTCTCCTTCAGGAAGCACGGTACGCACCAAGCACACCCAGAGCTGCGCCCGTGCCAGGAGAAGACTTGCAGTGCAGCCGGGGCTGATGGCGACAGTTGCCACCAGCTGTCCCACCAGCTCAGGAAGATGCAGGTAAGATGCCACAGAGGGGAGAGCAAGTGGTTGTCCCTTCTCTTGCAGGAACAGGATTTAACAGCAGAAGGGAGGCAGGCTGAAAGGGCTTTGGAGGTCCAAAAGTGCCTCAGGCAGCTGGAGCAGTCACGTGACAGCAGAGGAAGAAGAGAAGGAGATGCAGGTGACCCATCTGGGACCATGTTTCCGAGGTAACACCTGCCCACAAACACAGAGAAAGACAGAGGCATTGGGAAGACATGGAATGGGTGGGAAAGGTGCCTGGGCGAGAGGAGAGCACGGGGAGACGGGAGGCAGTGCTGGAGATGGAGGGGAAAAATCCAGGGTGTTGGAAGTGAGGATGCTTCTGCTGTGCAGAGGCCTTCTGTAAAAGCTCCGAGTTCATCTGCTGGCTTTGGTTTTCCCAGGCTGTGCTTTGCTGAGCCTCAAATGGGGCTCCTGTTCTCGTCCAGATTTTTGCTCGGAAACCATTCAAGTGTTGAGGGCTGGGATTTTTCAAGAGCATCATATTTCTCTTTGGGCTTGCTGGGGAGGGATTGCAGTCATGCAAGACCTGTTGGGGAGCTCAGTCTTCTCTTGGGATGCTCCCTGTGGGACAGGAGGACAATTGCTTTGAGCTGCCTCTATTTCTGGAAGGATTACCTACATTTGCCTTCCATCTGAAATCCTGCTTAGTGCAACTTGTTGGGTTTTTTTTTAAAAGAAGTGGGGAAGTGTGTGTGAACAGCTGAGTGCTAGTATACAGTGAATTCCCTTCCCTGCTGAGAGTAAATGGTTTTAGGATTAAAAATAGCCGTTTTGTGTTACAAAAATTGGTGCTGATGGAGTCCTGGCTGACAAAATCTCTTCCCAGCTTGCTTAAACATTAAACAGCCTTCACAGTGGCATTCAGATGATCTTCTGTGATTTCTTGCAATTAATCATGGTTGTCTAAAGCGTACTACTAAAGCGTACCACTAAAGTGTTTTGGTTGTTAAGAACTAGGATGAGAAGTTCATAGAGACATGTTCTGTGTTGGGTTTCAATGAGTTCAAGCTCTTGTTGTGTCCGGTTGAGAGTTTCTGATGTTATTTTTCCCTCTTTCAGAGGGAGGTGAACATGCCCGTCTCGCCCTCCAGCAGCGAGGATGCCATGTCCGGGTTCAAGCCCATGCCACCCTCAAAGCTTGCGTCCTCGAGTTGAGCGTGGAGGGGCATCAGCCCGCGAAGGTTTGGTGTGTTGTAGCAGTCGGTGCTGTGAGGTCTGGTGGGTGGCAGTGGGTGGAAGCAGCTGTTGGGGGCTCCGTCATTTGCATAGCCCAGCCCCCCCCGCATGCTTCGGAATGTTGGGGTCCCTGTGGCAGTTTTTGAATGGTCCCTCCCAGTTGGGTCAACGGACCCAGCGCAGCCAGTAGATCCTGTCGGAGCTCCTCTGTGTGGCGTAAATCCCTCGGCATTTGGGCTTGAGAAGAGGTAAAGTTGGAATCTGCAGCTCTCCTTAGATGACGTTCAGGAGCTGTGGGCTGTGGGTGGGGACTGGCTCTCTGTCTCTGGTCCAGTGACTGGTGTCATTGCTCATAGGAAGAGCTTTCACAGGCGAATCTGCCATTTCCCTTCTTCTGGGGGTTACGGGAGCTGTTTTGGAGGTGAGGGAGATGTAAATTCCCGGTGTTGAGCCAACCTGGATGGAGCAGAGGTGGACTGTGATTTGTCTGACCTCAACTGTGTATCTGTAATGCAGTTGTAATTGTCTCTGCCTGCACAACTGGCATGAGGTGCTGTTTTATTTTGAAGGAGATATAGTGAATAAAATCAGTGAATCTAATGGGTGGTTTTTCTGACCAAATATATAAGTATTTATTTAGGATAAGATGAACAGTCCCTTGAACTCACTGGTTATACTGACTTAACTCTGTGTTGCCTAAAAATGGGACCAAGTTTGGCTCGGCCATGGGCGTCTACCTTAGAGACATCCACGTTTAGTCAGATGAATCACACCCCAGTCTCCTGTGTTCCTCATCAGGTCTCTGGCAACTCTGCTGTTAGCCCTTATTGAAGCCAAGTCCAGTCTCTCATTGATGGATTGATTGATTTTAACAGAAAGGAAAGTCAGTCTTAGATATTTGGTTGCGGAAGAAAGTTTGTGTTTGAAGATCGTGCTTGGATCTTCGAGTAGGTCTAATTAGATGCCTTTTCCTCTTTGCTTCATCCCTGATAAGGTTAGGCACTCTCTGTTTGTCCTGTTTCTGAGGACCACTGCCCAAGGCGCCTAGCATTGCACAGGGAGATGCTGCATTTCATTTTGCACTGTGAGTTTTGTTAGTCATCAGGAATGAAGTACTTTTAGGAGATAAGCTAACTACATTGCACTCAAGTGAAAAAAGTGCTCTATAACTCCCGAGAAATAATACTGGATTATAATCAAAATACTTATATTTTGAGCAAAAGATGCTTAACAAGTTAGGTAAAAATTATGAGCACGGTGCAATTTTTTTAGTTTGGATTTTTACATATTTTCGATTTAAAGTTTGAATGTAAACAAATCTGGTTGAATTGATGTGGAGAAGATGTTCAAATTGCCAAGTATTTCTTTCAAACAAGACTAAGCAAAGTAGCAGCTAGAGAGAGTGTTTTGGCTTTAAAGTGTTTTGTATTTGTGAACCCAAATCTCCAAGCTGCTGGGCTGCTGGACAGGGTGAGACCTGTGCCAGCCAATTCATCTTTTAGCTCCAAATGCCTTTTGATAGAGAAGCAGGTCTCCTGGGGATTGTGGGGACGTGCTCCTGCATCTGGAAAAGATGGCTGAGTTCCTGGCGTAAGAAGGGCACTGGGGTTTAGAGGTCAGAGTTGAGGCAGGTATGGAAGATGGCAACAGCTGTGTTCTTCAGTGTGAAAAATTTATTTTTGTATATTCAAGCAGGTTTTTTTCTCTCCTGTGCTAATCCAGTGTGGAGTATGAGCCAATAAAGAGAAACCGACGCTGTACATGCTGGACACACTTAAGTATTTGTTTTAAAATATGTGTGAGGTCAAGCTAGCACATGCTTTGCAATTTGTGTATTTACTGCAGCAAATTTTCTGCTCTTCCTGGCTGTCTTCTGTGCTTTTCAGCCTGCTTCACCTCCGCAGAAAGAGATACCGTGCGTATGCAAGAGGCCGTTATGCGTCTTCCCTTAGGAGATGTTTTTTTGTGCTCTGCTCTTGAATTACGATCTGAATTATTTATGCCAACGTTTCCAATAGCTTTTGGATTCCCTGGTTCAAGTATTCTGCACCTACCCCAGCTACATGTTACAATGCACAACTCCCACCAGCCATCAGTTTTTATTTCATGTCATTTTTCATGAAGTAACACACATTGCAGCCAGAATCCTGTGTTGCTGTTGCATGGTTTTCTTTACAGTAGTTTTCCAGCTGTATTCCTCCTCCCCATGATAAAGCGTGTTGCCAAGTATTTCTTGTTATCTTAGAACACACATGGTAAGGATGGTTGCTGGATGTCTCATCCTTTTTAAGGCTGTGAAGACATGCTCTGACAAGGCCTTTTCCCAGTCCCAGGTATTCAGGGATGCAAGCTGTGCCTATCCCCATCAGCTCTGTGAAGGATTTAAGAGAGATTGTGGGCCTGAAGGTTGAACGATGCTTCTGTGTCAGAAGCTGAATTTCAGCAAGCAAAAGCAACTTCCCCGACTCTTGAAGTTGTGTGTCCTTTTAATGCTGCAAAATGTAACTAATGATCCTTGCGTACATCTTTCTCAATTCAATGTACAGTGGATGTCTCCTCCTTCAGCTAGCCTGGAGCTTAAAACCCAGCTTAAAAATACTGGATAGGGTAATTTTTGGTGGACATGGCCTGAGCCTGCTTGGAAGAAAATTGGTCTGGTTACACAAGTCTTTATGTAAGGCCCAAAGAGAGCCTAAGTTTTTGAGTGCCCTAGAATGCTCTTTTCAAGTAGGTTAACAGGCACATAGACACCCTGTAATGGCGTCAGGACTCCCCAGGACATCTTCAGGGCAGCTATATTTTATGTAAGCCACTGTTTTCATGCAACCTCAGCTAGCGTTGTGCTGCTCTTTGCAGGATCGGGTGAGCGGTGTTGTCTTTGGCTGTGTGGGCTTAAATGTGTTTCTAACGCGCGTGTCAAATAATTGCCTGTTAAACAGACTGCCAGTGTGGCTGAAGCCAGTGCTTCCGAAGAAGGTGAAATAAGAGCTTTGAAGATAGGGTCCTGCTGCGAATAGGATCCAGTCAAGTAAGTGTTGATTATGTCCAGTCTGATCTTTGCAGATTGTGGAAAAATTGCAGAGATGTTTGTTTTAACAAGAGAGACACATGCCTACCTTTTTGGTTTTTTCCCCCAAACCTTTTAGTTACCTGAAGAAACCCTTGGGTCCACCTCCACCATCATCTACTTGCTTTCGTTGCGGAAAACGTGGCCACTACATAAAGAACCGCCCGACAAATGGGGTACGATTGTGGGGGACTTGTGGTGTTACTTAGTTTTTAACTATTTTACCTTGGCAGTTACGTAACAAATACATGAATACTCATATTAAGACTTGTTTCTGTTGGGGTGAAATGCAGAGGTTATATGGCAATGTTGCAAAGCCCTTCAAAATTCCAGGGGAAGCTGGAATTACAAATGTGAAATTTTCTTTTTTCTAGGTGGTAGACATTCAATATATCCATAGGTGTTTCTCGGTGAACTTTCATGCATGTTTTTATATCTTTCAGTATTAGTGGAAATGTTTCTGTTTTGCACTCTTTTTAATGACAGTTCACAGTTTTTGTAATTTTGTACAAAAGCAAGACATTTCTCTTTGCCCCATCTCTTGAATATTTGCGTGTTTTAATTACACTAAGTCCCTGGTTGAGGATTGATGCCATTTAACCTTAGTCACTGAAGGTATATGCGTGAGGTCCGAGTTCAACCTTCACGTGTATAGGCAGTGAATGCAGGTATCTGCAGTGAGTGATTCAGAGCACCGAATTAGTGTCTCTGAACTGCGCTGTGGAGGAGGAGCAGCGGGTTTGTGTCTCTTCTCTGAGTGGATGGTGAGCTAAGGGACATGGTGAGCTTAAGGAACCTGAAGTTAAGCCAAAGGATGTCGCTTGAGTTGAAAAACCCTGCTCAAGCCTTTGGAACATCCTGGCTCTATTTGTTTAGGAAAAGAAGTATTTCAGTTGAGCATCCCTTACGCTAGGTAAAAGGAGAGGGTTAAAGGCTTTTGCTGCTTAAAATAATCACTGGAAAGTCATTTTAAGTGTGGGTCTTGAGGTACATCTGCTTTTCTTTTCTGAAGAGGACAAAAATTCTGAGTCTGTTGCCAGAATGAAAGAGCACAGGAATTCCAAGGAGTTTCGTGCTAGAGGTACCCGATACAAAGGGTGCTATGCTGACAAACACTGGAAACTCTGCAATACCAACTATGAAAGCATAAGTATGGAATTAAGTGGACTGACCAAAAAGCGAAGGAGAGAAACCATGCCTAAATGTCTGAGTGGCAATGCAACTGAGTTGGCCAGCATGTGTCATTACAGGGGAGGAAGCACTGTCATTGTATCTTAACCTTAAAATCTGTGATACTTTGTAATATTAAAAGAGGGTGGTCCTACTGTTTGTGTCCCTGGAATTTGGTTCAGGTTGTGGTATGCCAAGAATGTGTGTTTCTGCAAAACATTTCAGTAGCGTTTACAGTGGATTTGTTCTCTTTGCAAGCTCATTTTGCTTCTGTTTTATGTTTCAAAAGCTTCTTGCCAAGTTTAACAGATGGCTGTTGGACTGAGATTTCCTCCCCCTCTGACTTTGAGGAAACCCCATGTGTGAAACAGACTGAAGTTTTCCTGTTGCTATACACTAAGAAAATACTGCCGTGTGCTGACAGGAGTGGCTGTTTTAAAATGCCCTTGGTAGCACTTCTGGTTTTCCGTCATGGATGTCCTTCTGTAGAAGCTGTAACATAGACTTCTTGTTTTTATAAAATGTAATTGCTCGGAGACTAACGTTACCCTGAGCCTGCAATTTACATTTATGCTCTGGCAAAGGAGAGGTGGGATTCATTTCACCTGCTTTCTAGCTGTGAAAAGATTCTTTTTCTAGTCTGAGCTTATTTCTTAGTTGATGCAATGAATGGGAGAGTTCTGCAGAAGGAAGGTTGTTCCTCCCTCCCTCTTCTAGTGTTGTGGCTATCGAAAAGTAGTTTAAAGTAAGCGCCTATGCTTTAGGAGGCTAATGTGGAGTGAGAAGAATTCCATCTCTTCTCTTGCTTTGATAAAATCCAAAGCTTGGAAAAGTTTTCCTCTACCCATCTTTAACTCGTTTCTTTTTCCTTCCCCACCCCTCCTCCAGGGAAGCTTATGCTAGAGGAAGGATGGAGAAGCCTCCCTTTTTACCAGAGGAGCCGTCCTCTTCCTCCTCCTCCTCTTCCTCCACCTCAGATGGTCCTGTTCCAGATGAGTTCTCGTGTCTCATCTGTAAGAATATAATGACTGATGCAGCTGTTACTCCCTGCTGTGGCAACAGTTATTGTGAGAAATGTAAGTGTTACTCCCATGTTTGTTAATTCTAAACCTCCCATCTGATTTTCTGAAAGCAGAAAGAGGAGAGAACGAAATTACTTTGTTACCAGTTCTATTTTATACTTAAGTATACCCTGAACAGAAAAGGGCTCTTCTGGTGTGAAGGGAGAAAAAAGCCAGGAAGCTTTTTCCCCTTTTTATGTACCTAGTTAAGTCTTCTTCACAAGCGGAAGGACGAGTATGAGGAGAGTGGCTAATTGTGCAGGTGATTACAATATTAGATACTGAATGCGTTTAGTTTGTCCACAGCCCTTTGTCTCATACAAAATTATATAGCCAACTCTGGTGACTTACAGTGGTCTGCAACAAACGGATAGTTAGGCATTTAATCCCCATTCTTCTCCACGGGAGAGTTGGTTAAAACCTTCAGAACTCAAACCTCCTAATGGCTTTTTGAACCTCTTAATGGTTTTTTTGAAACACGTTTCGTTCGTTAACCTTGAGGTTGGGGACTTCTCGCTGTACTAGATAGTGGGGAAAAGACTAGTTGCAACATCAAGACACAGCCTAGGCTCCATCTTCAGATGTTCCAATGGTGAAATACAAAACGGTATGGTTATTTGCTGCATACTATAAATTTTTTACACTCTTGAACATTTATAGCTTCATGCTCTCAGTTCAAGACCATATTCAGCCATTAATCATATACATGTGTTTATGATTGGTGAGAACCCCCAAAACTTCCTTAGTTTGGCTAAATACTCTTTTGCTTATTCTAATTCTACACAGGTATTAGAACAGCATTAGTGGAATCTGAGGAACATATATGCCCAACGTGTCAGGAGACAGATATTTTGCCTGATGCTTTAATTCCCAACGAGTGCCTACGCCAGGTAACATGACGACTTTTACATAAAGTGCTTGTAAGAAAAGGCTATCTGTAAAAAGGGGAAAGGGAAGAAAATATTAATTTACATCTCCTTAAGCAAGACGTAATTGAATAAGGCTAAATTGACTTTTCCAATACACTATTTGTTGCTGTCTCAGAAGCTTACGACTCTTTAGAGACAATCTGGCAAATTCAGGTCCCGCTCTTACTTAACACGATTGCCTCGCTTTCACATTTGGCATTAACGCTGAAGGACTTGAAATACAGGTCCTCTGAGCTACCAGTCATTAGTATCAGTGTTGAATGTGACGTGTTCATACATCTGTATGTTGGTTTCTTTTAGGATTGATGGCATTTACAGGAATACACGAGTAATTTTCCTCTGTGAAGGCTTTTGTTTGTATATCTGCTGAAGTTTCATCTTACCTTCTTGTAAATGCTTTTCTGCCTGTAGGCTGTGAACAACTTCAAAAATGGAACTGGCTACACAAAAAGGCTCCATCAGCAGATTTGGCAGCAGCAACAGCAGCAGCCGCCACCGCCTCCACCACCACTCATGACTGTTACACCTGCCGCTGCTCTGGTGAGTGCCTCTGAACCATGTACATCTTCCTCTCTGTCAATCAGCAGTTTGTTGCAAGAGAAGGTAAGCTTTTTTTCAACATATGCAGTGATTCTTATATTGTAGCAGAGCTTCTTTTCCAACTGTCTGTGTTTATTCACAAGGGCTGTCGGGTTCCTGTGCGAATACAAGAAGCATTAACAAGTCCTCTGGGCCGCCAAGGACGATCAATACCCACCGCTGGTAAGGAACTGTAACTTTAGAATTCCTTTCAAAAAATTATCTTCAGATAAACTGAATGGGATTTTTTGCTTTTTCCTCTCTCCACTCCAAAAGGTCATCCAGGGAGAGGCAGTACAGTTGGCTCAGCAGGTGGCAGACCAGGCTGGGAACTGTAAGTATTCTGCAGAAATTCAACGTATTACTACTTGTAAGCTGTTAAAGGAGGCCGTAGCACTTAACTTCTGCAACGGCTGATTCATAATGAAGTGAGTATGCACAGATAGTTGTGGAGGATACAAGTGGTCGTTAATTTTTCAATGGCCTGATTTGAATTGGCTTTAACAAAGGGGATCTGTGCTTGCAGTGAAATTATTTAAAATAAACCTCCAGTACCTGATTGAGAAGAGGACTCTGACAAAGGAACTCTTTTTGAGGAAACCAGAATTACCTATCAAAAGTAAATACAATTAAAGGACCAGGTGGAAAGCCACCCTTTTGGTTACTGGCTGCACAGGGCTGTAGAAATTGATTTCCCAATAGGAGTCAGCCTCCAACATTCTTTTTTTTCTAACAACTTAGTTGATGCTGATGGAGCAAATTCTTGGAAAAGTCAACACTGTTGTGTTATGACCATTTTGAATGTCTTCAATTTAGTCAGCCCAAATAGCCAAGCTGCTTTCTCTCAGTTGGCGAGAGAGGAGTCTGTTTTATCTATGATTGCAGGGTCAGGTCAGCCCTTCCTTTTGGTATATATGTGTTATAGATAGGTTGTAAGGGTGCCCTGTGTTTATAAATTCTTAAAGATAAATCAAAACAAACCCCAGGATCCATCCCACAGATTGTCTGAAATCTGCAATTGAGTAAGCAGGAGAATAACAATTTGGGGACAAGAGCAGGCCAAAGACATCATGGTGAGGCAACAACGTAGGAAGTGTACGTGGAAGAAGATGATAGAAGTCTGGGAGAAGATGAGTCACTATCTGTGCAGTACTTTGCAGATCAGAAGTGTGAAGTGTTGGCACGTGCGAGATGGGAGTCTCTTTTAAGCCTGGGCAGCCTCCATCCACAGTCGCAAAGCTGAGTACGAGGAGAGCAGACTGAGGGAAGTGTTGGGGGTGAGGATGTGGAAGGCAGGTAGGAGGGTCAAGAAATGAGTGTAGTCTCCAATGAACAGAGAGCAGGGAGAAAAAGGCTTCAGTTGAGAACAAGAAGTGCTTGCCACCATGCTCCCGCTTCATTAGCTTTCCTCTTTAGAATGAGGGGAGAGAGAGTAACAGAGTGACGCATGTGGGGGGGTTTTCCTTTGAAGCTCAAATTGAGGCCGCCCGAACAGTGAACGTACCCAAAGGACTCGGGCCCCAACACTACCAGCATCAACACCAGTCTTTGTGCCTGTGCCTCCACCTTCCGTGTATCCTCCAGCACCCCATGCGCTTCCTCTTCCACCGGGGGGACCACCAAGACCGTTTCCTCCTCAGTTTCCACCTGGTCAGCCTCCGTCTGCTGGGTACACTGTCCCCCCTCCAGGATATCCCCCATCTCCTGCAAACCTGTCATCAGCTTGGGTACCAACAGCAGTACCAACGGCTCATTCAAATACCAACCCAACGAGACAAGCACCTCCTTTATAGAGTCATAGAATCATTTCGGTTGGAAAAATTTGTCAGAGCCCCTGGTTTTAACGTAGTTGTGCGTAAGGTTCTCTGTGCCTGTCTCGGCATTGTGTTGTCACCGTAAGCTTGTAATGGGCTGCGGCTGGGTGCTGCTCTGGGGCTACTGACCCAGCTTCAAGGCAGAAAAAAAAGTGGCTTTCTCTGAATGCTGTCGTCAGGAACAAGGTGCTTTAGCTTGCCAGCAGGTGTCTGCAGGCTTTTTTCCGCATGAGTTTGTGTGGTAGGAATGGAAGGTGTAGGTGGTTTTACTTCCGTGAAGGTCATGGGGCTTGGGGGTTTTCTTGGTTGGTTGGATTTGGTTGGTTTGTTCTTTGTTTTTTTTTGTTTTGGTTTGGTTTGTGCTATCAATTTTGGGGGTTCAGGAGCTGATTTCCAGTCATTCCTCCTCCCAAGTGGTGAGGGTGGAAAAGGCTGGAGTGATACATTTCTACCCGGCTGGAGGCAAGCCGACCTCATGAGTGGGAGAGACGCATTCACAGTGAAGGCTCATACAGCGCCCTGATGGCTGAAGGCAACTCCCTGAACTGTAATAGTGTAAACTTATCCGTTGTCTTCCGGAGTATGCAGGAGAAATGTCTTGTAGCTTTGTGAAGCTATAAAGGAGTGACAAAACTTGGAACAAATCCGTTGAACTTCTTGTATAAAATTGGGATCTCTCGCAAGAGAAGTATGTTGGAGATGTTCCCTATGGTGGACAAATCCTAGCAAGAGTTGGCAAAATATTAAACTGCCACAGACTTCTCATTTAAAGAGAAGGCTGGTGGATGAATAGGTAGTATGCCACGTATGCTCCTTTGTCTCATAAGATCTCTTCTTTGTATATGCCTGGCAGTCTGGTACAGTTGAGAGAGAGAGAAGGAAGATTTTTTTTTTTTTTTTTTTTTGAATTCCAAAAGGGGAACGAATGCTATTGGGCATAAGTCACTCTCTCAGTAAAACTTTCCAAGTGCCATTTTCCTCAACTTTTAAGGTGTGAGATCAAATTTGCAGTAATACATGCAAGCAACTGAAAAATATCTCCTACTGACTAAAAGAATTTGCTCTTCATAATATCGGATATATCTTATTGATATTGTCCTTTATGTCAGTCTCTAATTATAGCCTCTGTAGGAGGAATGGAGCAATGAAAGGCAGCTAGATGGTGGCCTTCTGTACATGGAAAGATCTTGGATGCTAGCAAAGTCTAAAACCCATTCTTGTGTTGTGCAAACTTTCTGAAGTGCAAGTTGTACACTGCAAGTAATACGTAAAGCATGTAGGAAGTTGCTGCTGTAGGTGTTTTAATTTAGATGTAATGCACAGCAATTAAACATAGGCTTTCCTTCTGTATGTGTTATGAAAATGGTATCGTAAGAAGGAAGATACTCATTAGGAACGTTTTTACTTATGAAGTGGAAGTAGGCAATGCCTATAAACAAGGCAAGGCAAATTAGGTCAAGGCCTCGTTACACTTGTAAGTCAACAGCCGTTCTGACTGAGGAGATTAGTTAATAGGACTACCATCCTAATACCACCCCCTGCCCCCTCCAGCTTTTTGGAAAACGCATAGAAAAAAGTTTGAAAAATGAGCTCATAGAGAAGGGGGTGGGGGAGCCCACTAGGTGACTAAAAGCTATGTCTGTAGTTGGACAAAGCTACTCTGCGCGAGAGAAATCCATCTTCCCTCAGTGGCAGAGTAAAGGCAACAATTAGAAATAAGGAGTTGTAATAAGCTATCTTTTTAAAATCAAGTGTTGAAGCTGTCCTTTGAGCATTTCCTCATCCCATTCCAGCCAAAGTGGGTCAGATACCTTAAATAGTTCTAAGCGTCTCTTGACTAACCCAGCTAATATTTGAAGTTGTCCATTTGTGAAGTAGGAAAATGTCCGCTTTGAATAATGCCATCATTAATCCCTGTAGCCTTAGGGTCTGGATATGGACTCTTTGACAAGCATGATGAGTTGTAGAGACCTTTTCACTGTGTCTCCCCCTTTTGCTACTAGTGTTTCTGTAGAGACCCTTGATCCTTTAAGTACAGTTCTTACCTCCTTTCTCTCTCCTGGTTTCAGCTGGTAATGCAAAGTAGGGTGGTTTTTCTCCATTTTTCCCTTTCTAAAGCAAGGGTCCTATGGTGTCAAAAATAAAAATGCTCATGCTGCTTTAAATTTAATGTTGTCCTGCCATGTCAGTCAGTCCTGTGCTGCTTCTGATTGCAAGGAAGTCTAAAGAGGCAGGGCAAGCGGAGGGTTGGGGGTGAAAATGGTGCCTTGCTGTGCTTGGAGTTCCAGGGGCAGTAAGCTTGTGGGCTTCCAAACCCAGGTGCCTGGTGTCCTGCTCAGCCTAACTGGGCAGTGAGCTAGCTAAAGCAGATTTGAGCACCTTCTACAAACAGAGCTTAACTTGTGCTGCTCTGCGTGCTGACGTACATCTCTTGGATTTAGATTAAAACAGATGTATGTAGAGCTAAGCCTCTGCGCTATAAAAATGGACCACTGTGTTAAGAGCACAAGGCTCTGCTAGCAACAGTAGCTGCAGATGTGTTGATGTTTTCATTCATCCTCTTCCATAGACAAAACCAAGGTAATGCTGAATTTACTGCAACAACTCTGTTTAACAGTGCGCTTTGTCCTTCCTCTGCAGTCAAGTATAATGTCCTTTTAGAATCAGTAGAAGCACAGCAACTACATTGAACTAAAAGAAGCCCGTGTTCAATTGTCTTGTTTAATGGGATCAGGAAGCTGATGGGAGTAACCTTAAATCAAAAGTGCTGTGAAACTGAAATGTGTCCAAAACTTGTGCTGTATGTAGTGTCACCCTTAGTGGATTTCAAAGCTTTTCATTTCCTGGCGATCAGTTCTAACTGTCTAGCGCAATGCAAAGAAGCCGTCTTAAGATGGTAGCAACTTGGATCTTTTCTTATATCCACAAGTTTTTTTTAAAAAAGTAGTTGTGGCTTCTAAGTTAGGTCAAGTTATCTCAAAACCATAAGCAGGGTCTGTTTTCCCTCATTTATGCTAATGCTGGGCAAAAGAGCAGAAGCTGATTTGGAAACCTGTAAGTGGAAAGGTGTTTTGCAGTAAGGTGGTGGTGGTTGTTTTGTTGTTTTCTGTTTTTTTCTTTTGTGGAGTCTTCAGTATTTTATTTTCTCCCCCAGTACTCCTAGGCTGCAGAACCAGCCTCCAAGGCACTATGGAATTACTTCTGCAATTAGCTTGGCGCCTCCTAAGGATATAGATTCCATTCATACTCAGAAGCTGCTTGAAGCGATGAAAGCATGTGGGGTATTTGAAGACGAGGAAGAACTGAATCACAGGTATAACAAGACTGTAAAACTTGTTAATGTCCTGGGGTTTTTTTAGGGCAAACTTAACGTGAGTTTTCTTTACAGGCTGGTGGTTCTTGGTAGACTGAATAACTTGGTCAAAGAATGGATTTCAGAACTTGGTGAGAGCAAGGTAAGGTTTTTTGATAGGTTCTTATCAAAACAGCTGAAGCCTTTTTGTTTCTTCTAAAGGCTTTACTGCTAGGATTTCTGCTAAAGTTCAACATTTCACTTCCTTCTTAAGTATCAAGGAGTTCTGTAGTAAGTGCCATTGAAATAATGTATAAAAGATACTTCAGATGAAGACCTTCAAGCCCTTGGGGCACTGAATAAATTTGTGAAGTGGCTCTATCAGTTGACTTGTAGCAGTTAACAAAGCTGAAACAACATATTGTGGGGGGGAGACAGATGGTAACTGGGCAGTAAACTTGCCCCAGACAGCCTGCAGCCCTCAATCTAGTTTGAAGTTATTACTCTAGAGTTGCCTTTGGTATGGCTCTTAGATGGTGTTAATTTGTGTGGGTCTGCTGCAGGGAAGACTGGTAGAAGGTCTTAATTTGTTTAAATTGATGAAACGACTGCTCCATTACTCATCTTTGTTGTCGTTGTTTGTGAGTTGCAAGCCCTCCCTTCAGAAAAACAGTATCAGTCTATTAGACTAAGAACTCAGTATGGGAGGGAGAAGACATTGTTTATGGAGGCTGTTGTAGTCTTTCTAAATAACTTATATGCTAGTTAAACTTGCACGTAGGTCAACGTGTATGTTCTATTGTCCAGAAAACTCTTTGTCTTCTACCCGCAGAATTTTCCCCCTTCAGCAGTAGCAAATGTTGGTGGCAAAATATTTACGTTTGGTTCTTACAGGCTTGGAGTACACACTAAAGGTAAACTTTTGTTGTGTGGTCATAGTTGTAATGTTTGAAAGTGTCTTCCAACAGTAACAGAAGAAATGGCATCTCTTTGCAGGTGCTGACATAGATGTGGCTTGTGTTGCTCCTAGACACGTCGAAAGATCGGATTTCTTTCAGTCGTTCTTTGAAAAACTAAAACGTCAGGAGGAAATAAAAAAGCTAAGAGTAAGCAAGCTCTCTCCTTGATAGATTGTGCAACTCCTCCAATAAGAATAGTCATGTTAAAGACTCCTGTTGGTAGTGATTGTCTTACAAACCAAACTTAAAAAGGGACTTGTTTCTGAGCCCCTTGTAAAATCCTGTCTACGCAGCATGAAAGTGTTGAAGTGAAGCTTTTAGTTCCCTTCCCCAATGACTGTACACCCCATAAGAATCTCTGTGGTTCACTTCTCCCCTACCCATGGTTTGGGAATGAGTGGGCTATAGTATCAAAAAGCAAGGTTGTCCCGAGGAGCCTTGCTTTCACCTGAGCTGTAGTAAGGGGCTTGGCAAGAAGGTAACTGTATGCAGGTAGAGGAAGGGGCAGCCTGAGAGCTAAGGAAGTTGAATGTGATGTGGAAAGGCTTCTGTCAGTACCTTTGCCGTGGTGTTCCTCTGGGTGTACTTTAGGACCTCTAATTCCTTCTTCTCTGGTCCTGTTCTTCTGTGGCTACTCAGCCTGAGACTTTGTAGAAGAGATGCAGAGTCAGCTTTACATGAAGTCAATAGGAGCTGTGCTGTGAACATACAAAACTGCCTTGTAAAATGACCCTGCGGTGCATACGTTGTGTACCTTGCGTATAGAACCAAACTCCTGAGAAGTGTTTCTCTCAGCCTGGTCTTCCTTGTGCAGACATTTTGAAAGACTTCATCTGCATAGCTAATGAGGCTTTGTTTAGATGACCGAAGACAGACTCAGTGGGCTGTGGCACAGTTCTAACGAGTGGTCTACAAAATTGAAAACTGTCGCATAAGGTAGCTGATAGCATCTCAGGCATGGTAGAAGATAAAAATACAGGAGGCTAGTGCACGCTGTCAAAGGCGGACAGAATTTTCTCGATTTCTCTGGATGTTAACCAGTAGTAAGATAGCGACAGAAATCTCTTGCTTTTCTTCCTCACCACCAAGGTAAGTACCTTACAACCTCTGATACTGATGGCTCATTGTGCACTGTTTGTTCATTACAGTCCGTGATCAGCCTCTGAATCTCTTGGCTAAATAACTTGTTAAAGCTAGTATTTTACCGTCTTAGTGCTATAGTGCGTGCAGCTTATGAAGAATTCCTTTGGTTTGGAAGCAACTCAAGTCTTTATACTGAGTAGTTAGCAGTGTAACTTCTGCATTTGATCGTAGTTTAGGAGAAACATTAAAGTAGCAAACCATGTTTTCTTACACAGTTATCCTCTCCTTTCCAGGCAGTTGAAGATGCATATGTACCAGTTGTCAAGTTTGAGTTTGATGGCATCAAGGTAAGCATTTCTTTTTTTTCTTGCTTTGGAATAGGATAACTTTTCCAGGGAGCTATGACTGTGCTATTTTGGACCACAACCTATCCCAGGAGAAGATATTGCAGTAGAACGGGAGCTTATAGGAAAATAAGGCCCTAGGGAGCCTAGCAGGCATGGGAGCATCAGGGACATCTTTTTCTAGACCTGTGCTGTAGACCAGGGTAGCCTGCTTGAATAGCATTTATCCCTAGGATCGTGCAGAGTGGGAGCAGAGGCGGTGTCCTTGCTAAGTCTTCTTAGCTCTGCCAAGCTAGGTATCTACAGAGGGATGTGTACAGTGTAGTTCACTGCACGAATCATGTGAGCAGACTAAATGTTTTGCTGCAAATCCAAAATGAAGTGGTCATGGGACAAACAATCTGGAAAATGGAAAGTAAAAGTACTCATTTGATTCCCGCCTAGGTTTGTCAGCTGCAGGAATCCTGCTATCTTGAATACATCTTATACAATGAATCAAGACCTGCATGCTGTAGTCCCTAAGCAAGTTACTGCTTGGTATCACTATCACAAAGAGATTTATTCAGTGACCTTTTTGTGGCCTTTATCTGGTACAGACTTTCACAGGATAATCTTCTTGCCTCAGACTGTACTAAAAAGCAGATACTTCAGGGTCAAAAGGGCTTCCTGCGTAAAGAAAATGCTCTCTCCTTTGCTGAAGTATAGTTGAGGTGACTGAACTTAAGTCTTAATTCTGTGAATAATTTTAAGTTCCCTTTTCATTGAAATTCTAAGTCTAGAGTAATCTTTTTCAACTTAAAATGCCCTCTTCCTTTCCCTAGCTTAAAAAGAAAGGGGTGATGCAGTGAAGGTTTTGTAAATAAAATTCAGAACTTCGAGAAATTGCATTGAGTCTTCTGGCAAATAAATGTCTTGGGAGATGTATCTATAGTCACCTAATTCTAAATACAAATGTTAACCACTCTTTTTAGACTTGACTAACTGTCCCCCACCAGTGTGCTGTTTGCAAACTGCGCGGCATTCTAACGGTTGGCACTTTTTTCCTCTTGAGATTGATCTCATGTTTGCAAGACTGTCTGTGCCAACTGTTGCTGATAATCTTGATCTCAGAGACAACTCGTGTCTCAGAAGCCTGGATATAAGATGTATACGGAGCTTAAATGGTAAGCATATTTGCACATCTTTAACAAGAAAATGTTACTAAAATTGGTATGGAATGCAGGTTACGCACCCCAAGTCTCTGTACAGGATGCAGAAACTGATCCCCTGTATCCTTGAGATCTGAGGAGGTGGCGAGTGGGCTTAAATTTAGCTGTTTCAAGTTGTGTGTTTAGATAGACCTGGGTTTCATGTTTCTTTGATTGGGGGGGGGGGGTGTTGTTCCAGTTTGCCACAGAAACTGCTTCAGCTGAATAGGTAGAGCACTTGATAGAGAAGAATGTGTGGTAGTTCATTTAAAAAAACAAACAAACAAACAAAGGCTATTTAAAATACCTGAAGCCGAAGTTGCTCACTGTTTAACACTGCCTGGTTTAATTGTTCCTGGCTGTCGAAAGAAACCTAGCTTTTGGAATCCTGTAGAAGGGCCTTATTGAAAATTGTTGGCTGGAGTCTAAAGTATGAAAAAGCTGTGGAGGGCACCAGTTACCTGAGGTGATGCTGAATGTTATGTGTAACCTCTAATTTTTAAGGTAATACAAAGCAAGTAATGCAAACTTGTTTTCATAGACTTGCAGGAGAAACTGTAAGCTGTTGATCCAGTATAGCACAGAACTGACTTGTACCTGTTACTAGGAAGTTCTGTACTTCAGCTGTTTTTTCTTACAGGCTGCAGAGTTACTGATGAAATACTGCACCTAGTGCCAAATAAAGAGAACTTCCGGCTCGCGCTCCGTGCAATTAAACTGTGGGCAAAACGTGAGTAATATGATTGTTTGTGATCTTTAAACTTTTCAGAGGCACCTCATGCTGAAAAAACAATAGCATTAGAAGTCCTTCATCTTTGGATGGCTGTTTAAATAACAGGTTTTAGTTCAGAACCTGTTTTTTAGTTTAGATTCAAGGACTGTCCATGGGGTAGAGATTCTGTGTTTTTTTTAATGGGGGTAGAGTGGGGAGATGAGGGGAGTGCCTACAAGACAAGGTGCTGCGTTGCTTACCAGGAACCTGACTAGAAAGGATAAAAATGCCCAGTGAAGTAGAAAAGCTTGATAGGTAAGGAATAAGAAAATACCGTTTGCGCATGTGACTAGAGCAAGTGCTAGAAGAATGGCAGAACCTTCTTCTTAAGGGAAGTTGGAGCGAAGCAGTAGCTGTAGCAGTGCAGGCAAATTTCAGAGTAGCAGTATTTTGGGAAGTGGTGCGGTAACGATTCTTTTTCTCATCGCTGTAAGGACCGACAGTTTTGGCCTCGTTGCACTGCAAAAATAACTGACTTGGAGGCTGAAGTGTGCTAGGTATTCTATAGAATGTGAAGGTGGTGCTGTAAATTAGAAGGACTATACTTGGGTATGGAAAGACTACAGGCTAACGACAATGTATGCATTGTAGGACGTGGCATTTACTCCAGCGTGCTGGGGTTTCTTGGTGGGGTTTCCTGCGCTGTGCTAGTAGCGAGAACGTGTCAACTCTATCCAAACGCTTTGGCTTCTACTCTGGTGAACAAGTTCTTCTTGGTTTTTTCAGGATGGTAAGAGCTATTTATGACTCTCTTGATTTGCGTAAAGCAGTAACACTTTCTGAGGTGGTTCTTTATATAAGATTTAGACCAACAGCATTCAGTCCTACCCTGAATTACATGGCAGAGTTTTAAATGGGCAGTCAGTTCCTGGCTTTTCTTGTATAGGGAGTGGCCAAAACCTGTATTGCTGAAACAACAGGAAGAGAGCAATCTCAACTTACCAGTATGGGACCCTAGGGTATGTAGACATGGAATTTGGAAGCCTTTAAACTTTCTTCTAAGCTAAGCTGCTGGTGCTGAGCACAATTGTTTGAACATCATAGGTGAACCCATCAGACCGATCCCACGTAATGCCTATCATCACCCCAGCCTATCCGCAGCAGAACTCTACATACAACGTATCTACATCAACGCGAGCGGTAATGGTAGAGGAGTTCAGACACGGTAAAGTTCTTTCCATGCTTATTAACTGCTTAAAAGGTATAATTCTTGCAATATGAAACCACATGACGTGACTTGGTTATATTCCGTGCGGTGTTGTGCCCTTTTAGGCAGAAGAGTTCTCTGGGAAGTATACCTGTTGCAGGCAACAAGGGACGAGTTTTACAATGAACTGTTGTAGTAGACGTGTATTGTGTCAAGGGAATTCCTGCTTTTTGATCTGTCAATTACTGTTCAAAACCTTTATCTTGTAAAGTTTCTCTCACGCTCTGCTAGTCTTAAAAACAAAATGGTAGTAAGGTTTTCAACCTTAATTGTAGGTCTTGCAGTTACAAATGAGATTCTCCAAGGAAAATCAGACTGGTCAAAGCTCTTTGAACCACTGAACTTCTTCCAGAAATACAAGTATGTATGAAATCTGTTCCCTGAACTTGAAATGATTTCCGTACTGGTTAGCATAGTGAGTTTTAGCTTGCAGTGTGAATACAAGATGGCATTGATATGTTTGTTTTTCAGAAGCTGGAGGTAGTCATAGGAATTTTGGTAAGGATAAGCATAGGGAAGATGGAAAAACTGTTTGTGTTTTGCCACCGACACTGTTTGTATTAAAAAAAATCAGCTCTGATACTTAGAATGCAGCAGAACGCAATTCTGAAGGATGTAATCAGTTTTTCTTCAGTTAATGCTGTGCTGCCTGCAGGATATAATGTGTCTTGTCTGGAAGTAATTTTCTATACGTTTAAGGCAGTTTTGGTTTCATTTGAAGGAATATCAAGTCCTGAGCTAGGATATTAATTTTTCTTTTCTTCTAGACATTATATTGTGCTGACTGCTAGTGCCTCTACTGAAGAGCATCACTTAGAGTGGTAAGTCTTGCTTTGAGTGTGGGTTCAATACATCATTGACGCTCAATTCCGTGTTGCGCTTCATTTGGTTAATACAGTTCACAAAAGCAAAGTATTCAACTGTGCAACTAGGCATGGAATACAGTACGGAGTTAAGTAGACAGTTCCTCAGCAAAACTGAAAGCTTTCTTGTGAAGGGAAGTTAACATAAGTTATCTTGCTGTTTAAGAAGTTAACCTAAAGACCCAAGTCATGATGAGAAGGAACGACGAGGGTTAGTGTGCGTATGCTCTGTGTCATGTGGAGAAGCAGATGCCAGGAGTCTAAGGAGACTACTTAGCCAAGGCTACTTCCGTTAGGAAGATGTTCCTTGTTGCAGAGACTGAAGTAAGTGGGGATTACTTGATGTCATCAGATGTGTAGTGGACACTGGAGAGCTTGATCTTTTAGTGACTTATAGAGCAGTGGTCTCCAAACTTTTGTGCACTCCTGTGAGCAAAAAAAAAAAAGAATTTTTGAACACATAGTTGCAGTCTATATCTACTTCTTTACAAGTTACGTACACATTACTGAAGTTCTAATCTTTTCTTCCCGGACCCAGTGGATTGTCTTGTGCACCCCCTGGGGTACATCCCCGCCGACACTTTGAAGACGACTGTTGTAGAGCCTTAGAAGACTTGGTTTCGTAGCTTTTTTACTGGATGTAATATTTAATTTAGGACTAGACTGCACTCAATGCTAAGTTGCTCTGGTTATGTAGTCAGCCTGTTCCAGAGCCTACTGTTCTCCAGTGAAGTGAAACAAGGCTGTTTAATTGGGGTGAAACCTGACCATCTGCACAGAGCACCTGAATGCTGATAAATAGTGTTTACTAAGTTTTAATCTAGTAGTGTGCTCAGGCATCTTGTGTTTAGTGCTGGAAATGATCATCTCAGCACGCTTGGTAGTGGATAGGTAAATTGCAGGAGTGCTGATCTACTTAGTGAAATGTAATGTGAGAACCACTTCAATTGTGGTTAGAGAAAATGACTGCTTCTGACATGATATTTGTCACTGCCTCAAGGGAGACATGCCAATAATAACTTGTTGAACCTGTGTGAATGGGCTGACTAACTGTGAGTCTTGAAATAAGGGGAAACAGTGAGGAATTAAGGAACTGTAATGTGTGTGGTGTTCTTACTCTGAAGAAATGAGTGCTTTGCCTGCCTTGCTCAAGTAACAAGCAAAATAGCTGTGTGTACCAGACCCCTGTTCTGCGGGCACCTTGGTTATACTTCAAAGTTTGGCTTGCGCTTTAAGGCAAATGATTTAATTCTTGTGCGACCTCTGAAAGACATCTTATTTCCTGTTTAAAAATAGCTGTAGTAGGTAATACCTCTTACCTGAACTTTTAAATTTGTTCACTTAAAAATCGTGTCAGCTACAGCTTGATGGCAGTCGCAGTTAGGTATACAACAAGGAGTTATGGGCAGAGGGCTTAGAGCCAAACAGTTTTTAATGTGAAATGTTTTAAGTGAAGAAAGCTTATTGTATCTCACAATAAAGATGAGGGAAGTTCTGGCTGCAGTAAAAGCTGACGTTTTTGCAGTGACAGAAATGGCAGCAAACGGGGCTTAGTTTTGCATCAGGGAAAATGAAAAGCAGAAGACAAACTTGCTTCCGTTTGCTGTAAGAACAAGTTTAGTTCACCAGCTCTTGAATGGATTTGGGAATAGATGGCACATCTCTGTTGTTCCTCAACATAAGATAGTTGTGAAGAACGTACAGAGTTCTGACCGCCTTCAAAGCTAGCAGTGTTTTAGGTAGAAGGGTAAAATGCCAGTACTTCATTTAAAAGAAGAGCCTTTGTGGTCATGATACATTTCTTGGGTAAGTTTCTGATGAGACTGTTGACTAGATCATTTGTTTATTAAAGGAACTATATTTTTCAGTTTGGCTGGAAAAGGGTAAACTCTTTTCACAGATCAATCTGCAGGAAGACTAGCATCTTTACTCAGGTGTAATGGAAGAGTTGTGCTTGAGCCTTTTCTAAACTGTTGTTCTCCTTGATCTTTGGGGTAAAAAGGAGTTTTGGTGCACTTCAAAATGCAGCCAGAGGTGCTGGGAATCTGCTTCTTGTTGATATTTTCATCATAGGTTATATGTTGAAGTGTTGTGTCTGACCTGTTAAGACTACAAGTTAAACTTACTGCCTCTGTCTTTGGAACCTTTAAAGCTCCAGTGTCACTGGAAACATCTCCAACTCCAGTGTGTGTGATATAAATATCTAGTATCTGCTCAGCTGAATGAATCTTACTACTTACTGACTGGTTAGCATTTTTGTGTTAGCATTGTATTATAAGAAGGCATATAACTACTGTGCTGGATCCAGTCAAAAATGAGTAAATGTCTCTTGTTCTTATCAGGATTGGCCTTGTGGAATCTAAAATTCGTGTGCTGGTTGGCAACTTGGAGAGGAATGAATTTATATCTGTCGCACATGTAACGCCACAGTCTTTCCCTGGCAGCCGAGACCTTTGTAAACAGTGAGTTTCATTACTTTTCTGAAGTCGAGTTTGGCCGATGTATTGTACCTTGTTTATATTCCTTCACCTCAGCTTACCCGTGAGAGATGTTCAGTTACGTACCTACTGTTTTGTAGGTACGAGGTCTGACGGGCAAGGTTCTGAGCATGTAGGATCTTTTTAAAGAAGGGAGAACTTGAGGGAGGGGTTCTCGGAGAACTTGAGTATGGGCTGACTCCAATCTTTAGCTGCTGCGTACAACTAAACTGTTTTGCTTAATCCCTTCTTGAGAGTAGATACTAGCATCCAAATAACTGGCATCTGTGCATAAATGATGGATTTGTGAATCTGTCTTTTTAGGAGTGGCTATGTGTCAATGTGGTTTCTTGGAATCGCGTTTAGGAAAGTGGAAAATGCAGAAAGGGTTAACGTTGATTTAACGTATGTTATACAGTCATTCAACGATACAGGTAAGCCTCTATTTTGCTCTAGTCTCGCAGGGTTTCATTTCTTTATTCTAGCGCAAGCTGCTTCGCAAAGTGAATTGTGCTTCCTTCTGGTATTGGCTATTAGCTATTTCTGTAGAGCGTGACACGTAGAAGATTAGCCTTAAAAACATACTATTTTGACACTTGGGCAATGTAAGTCCACCTTGAAACAAAAGTGTGTACTACAGTCCTATATACCGTATCGCATATGTGAAATAACAGTTCTGCAGATCATAGTAAACACTCACAAAGGAACTGCGATTCCTGAAGTGGACAGTCAGATGTGAAGCCAGGAGAGAGATGTCCATTTACTGGGTGTAGCTACACTTGTCAAAAGCAGTTGTCAGTTGCCGAACTTTGAAAGTGGGAATGAACTGTATCAGGCTCTAAAATAAGTTGTGAATGCCTGTTGACAGTATTGTTTCCAAAATAAGAGTTTGTGTATGATACCATCCCAGAACTTTGAAAGGCAGTGAGTGGTCACATTGTAGTGACATGCAGTCTTGCACGTCAAGCTCCATGTTCATGTTCATCTTACTTTATTCCTTTTGATAGATGCAGAAATAAAGTAATATCGCAAGCGTTGTTAGATAATGCTAGAATAAAGGGGTTTGGGGGTGAGCAGTCATTTGAAAGTAGAGGTCGTTTCCACAGTCTGTTTACTTCTTCCCAAGCTGACTGCTCTTGTGCCTTTCAGAAGTGCATGTGTGCTGAGAGGCTCGTGCCTTGCTATCATAATGACAAACTAAGGAAATCAGGTTACTCTTCTGAAGTGACAATTGTGTTTGGCCAAAAAGTTCTAAACAGTGGGCTCCTTTAAACTCTTCATCAGTGCAAACAAACATTTCTCCATGGTACCAGCGTGAGCTGTGTGTTGTGTTGCTCGGACAACATGAGTAAATGCAGTGAAAGCGGACCTTCTTTTTAGCTCATGCTTTGGGATATGAGAAAAGCACAGAAAAAAGGCATCAAAACTCTTGTCTGTGCTTCAAGCCAGGTGGGGTGACTTCCTCAGACTTGCACTGTTACCTGAACTGACGCTTGTCTTGTACATTACATCCAGTAGCACTGTGTTTGAATGTTGTGGCAAATGTAAATCATGTCAACAAGGTTTGTGTACTGCTGAGAGGCTAGAACTGATGTTAAATCCTGTATTTCTGTGCACAAACTTGATTAGCATAGCTGTGTGCTCTCAGTTTAGTGAAGCACAGCCTATAGTATGTTTCAGATATAGGGTTTGAACCCAGAGAGCTTGACCAGAAAAGGTATTTCTTGAGAGGTGTGGTATCCTTTGGCAAATGTGGGAGTGAGCAGTAGTTATGTGCAAGAAAGCTTTTATCATGTGCCTTGACTTTGAGAGAATGTTTTTAGAGGGCAAAGTTGATGGGCTCAAGAGTGTGAGGCTCACAGTTTGGAAGGCTTTTGATAAATGAACTTTATCTCACTTTTGCATAAAAACATTACTGAATTTACTTTGAAGCAACTGTTCCTACTGGTGTGAATGTTCATATTTGTGCTTTTATTTCACTTCTAGGTCTCCTGCAGAAAGACTTGTTGTAAGCCTTTTTGTTTTGGTTGCATGTCCTTACTTTGATTCCCACTCTGTATGTTAGTAAGCTGACTTTCCAGCTATGCTCACGACAGGCTTGTGTAAACTTGTCTAAATGTGACTTAATTCTGTAATAACTGCTGTGCTACTGTAGGGGTTTTTAGTTGCAGGAAAGGCTGTTTGCAGGCAGTTAAGAAGAACTGGTTTAAATTGTAGTGGTTCTGATAAGTCAGATGTCCCTCAAGTCCAGTCTGTCTTGGACAGGTAGGGTTTTAACACCTAAATTACTGAAAAGTTGTATGATGTTACAGAACTGTTAGGCAAAAACCCACAATCGCCACTGTAAATATCAAATAAAAAAAATGAGTCTGAATCTTGAGTGAGGTGTCTGTTCTCTCATCAGCTGAGCACAATTGGGTTGACTGAGAAAGTCATCTAGATCTATCTTCAACCAGCAAACTAAGGGTTAAGGAGTATGATCTCTTCCAGGTTAAAATCAGCTCAGAGGTGAGGTGCATGACTAGCAAACCACAGCTGTAACTGAGCACAGAAATGCATGTTTGAACTTAAAATAGCTGTTACCTATCTGGTGTGTACTGGATGTGAAATGGGCATCTTGGGTCACATTCATCTTGAGACCACTTCTTGTTCTTTGTTTGGGCTGGGCAGAGTTCAAGGCTTGCTGTTTCTAAAGAAACCATATGTAACTTTGACAAATACCCAATGCAAACATTCCCACTAAGCTACAACACTAAATTTCCTGTTAGTTTACAGCCAGGCTAACAACCTCAATGTGCTAAAGGAAGGTATGAAGATTGAGGCAGCTCATGTGAAGAGAAAGCACCTCCACTATTTTTTGCCTGCGGAAACCTTACAGAAAAGAAAGAAGGTATAATAAAAATTGGGCTCTTCTGGCAATATTTGGGGGGTTTTTTTTGCTTTAATAATTACTTGAAGACTTCATTATTTTGTTGTTGTTGTTTCAGCAAAGCATGCCAGGTACTAGTCAAAATGCTGGTGGGCTTCAGCGCAAAAGGACTTCTTCAGATGGAAGCTGTTTGGACAGTTCCAGAGACACGGAGTCCAGAACACCAGATAATTCCCCTTCGTTACATAAGATTTCTAAAGTGGACACCTCTACAGCCGAGAGAGAAAGGTTAGCACCATAACCTTAAAGCTGCGAAGAAGCTGCTTTTTAACTGACTCGCAATGTGAATGAGGTGTGGGATTTCTTGTTTGAATCTGTGTTGTTCATAAGCATGTGGAGGGCTCTAATGGCTTCAGGAACAAAGCTGTCATCTCCTTTGGGCACATGGGGGGAGGCAGGTTAAAGAAATCCTTGAAAAAATGAATCTAATGTACATGAAGACATGTAGGAAGAAAGGAGAAGTTGATACCAGAAGAATTATTTGGTCTTGAATGTCGATCCCCTTGGGTTAGTGTGTAACTTGAAGCCGGAGTGTTTTCTATGTAGGTCGTTTTGTTCTTTCTAACAAAAAGTATGGTTAATGCCAAGCAGTGCTATGTTCTAACGAAGTGCTGATCTTGATCACAGCAACCCTAGAGCTGCTGCTGCCTTGGTGCAGCAGTATGAGAACTCGGGCAGTAAAAGTGTGTGTCACTTCCTGGGAGGTCTGCTTGTTCATAAGCTACTTCAGCCCAGGAGGAATATGTAATCTTGAGAGTAATAGCCCAAGAGTACCAAATGTGTAATGCCTGCTGTGATCAGACCGTTTGGTACTGTAGGAGTAGCATTAAAAATGAAATAAAATGGGATGCCCGTATGGGTCGAGCAGATACTGCTTTTCATGAATGTACAGAGTGCTGGATGTACTAAGCTGGAAGACAGTACAAGTACATAGAGACTGACTAAAGAAAAGGCTTAAGTTTTAAATTTGCGGTCTGAAGTTCAGCAAAATGAAGATCTCCTGCTAGATTGCCCGTGAGTTTGTTGTTTGGTAGAGCTGTGACAATGAGCTAAGAAGACAGACATTTGTCTTGCGTGGGCTTTCTGGAAAGGAAATGTATAGTATTTTACAAACTAGCATTTTATAGCGCTAGCATCTGACTCTTACAGAAATGCTGTGTACCAGAAATCTAATGGTGCTAACAAGAGCGAGAAGCTACCTCGTGTAGCTGTGCCATCAGTGTCTAAGGGACTCTCCATTCCTGTTACTGATTCAAGTATGTATTGAAGTAGCGGGTGGAATGCAGTCTTTAATTTCATGGCTGAACTCTAGAAGCGCGGTGTCTCTTACAGAAACGGAGGCTACAGTTGCAATAAGAACATTGGGACCTCCAGTTGGCAGCACCATTCCAGGACGTAACACAGTTTCTCAACCAGGAGCACGTTTTGTCCAAGGACAGCATGAATTAAGTGGGACTCGAATTACAGATCCTAAGAACACTGCACCTAAACGACCTTATTCACTGACCACTGAAGGGCCTCATTCACCTACATCAGAAGAACGCCCCAAAACTCTAGCAGACGGAGAAAAGGTAAGGAAGGGGGGCTAGGCCAGGGAGGGTCTGAAGTAGAATTAATTCTTGATGTACAGTGAATGACATAACTGAGAAGAAATGCATATATACATCCCCAATGGATTCAGGAATCTAAATTTAAGCATAATGCTAGTTTTACTAGGATGTAGGTGTGAGAAATTGTCTTGAACGTACTGTACAGCTATGAAACGATTGTGTTTTTTTTTCCCAAGATCTGGCACTAGTGACTGTTTCTGGTCTGGTGGCAGGCTCTCTAAATACTACTGTACTTGTATATTACTGCACTGACCGATTGCTCAATGAACTGGCTTATTTGGAAGCAGTTCTTAATTCAGAAAAAACCCCAAATCTCAAAAGGAAGAGGATATGAATCTTATAGATGTAGAAGTATGAGCTAATCTTGTTCTGGCAGATGATTTTTGAATGCCTCTTGATAGTTTTAGTGCTTTCGAAATCAGCAGCCTACTCAACAGGTTGTCCACTGCTGAAATGACCGTGTGGAGTTGTTTGTTAAATCTTGTTTCTGTGGAAGCTTTCGATTAATGCTTGATTTGTTTTCTTGCTATACATAACTCTCCTTAAAGAGCTGTTTGTGTGGCTTGACCTCTGATTTGAGGCAGAGGCAAAGAACAACTAGAAAAAACTCAATTTTGACACTTGTAAAGAATCAGCTTGCAGAAGTGTTACCTACTATGGAATACTTCAGGTACAGATTTCAAGGTTTGGGTAGTACGACTTTTTGCAAGGCTTGAGATTCCTGTGTGGTAAGGGTAGTCTTGTCTAAATGTTGTTTTAAGAATGGCCACTAATACATTTAATGTGTTGACTGGAAGCTGTACTCAAATATGAAGGTAACTTTAGAATAGCAATTATTTTGAGTCTGTGTATTCTGTGCTTCTAGTTAACTGGCCAGGGTTCAGCATTCAAAGGCAGTGGCAATCCAGAAGATGTCAGCAGCAGATCTACAGACAATGTAATTAGGAAGGGGTTGTACTGAGTGGTCTGACTGAAAAGCTGAATGGACTCTTCTAGTGCCTAGACTACCTCACATCAATACTCTACGCGTTTATTGATGTAAACAAAAATATGCTTTTTAGTTTAACTTTTTTCAGTCTTCATTTCCCAAATATATTCTTGTAAGAGTTATCCCTATTAGTCTTTTAAAAAGTCTTGACTGTCACTAGCTGAAACAGCTTTGGAAAAGGCCACAAAACCCAAGCTGCCCTGTGACTTGGATTCAGAATGTATGTAAACAGGTTAAGTAGTTACTGCAACCACATTGTGGTTTCAAGTGTGTATGAACGTGCTTGTATTCATTTGTGGTTTCCTGGTGCATGTGCATATATTGTTCTTCTCTTACACTATTTTCCCGTTTGGCACATACACTCCTGTGCATCTATCACAATGGTGCTCAGCTTCCTCAGCTAGCAGCTGTCCCCTGCCTAACACGGCCACGCACTACACAAGTATTGGCTCCCATGGAGGCCCATAAATAATTTAAGTATTGAAGAAAATGCAGCAGAGGATGCTACCAAGGTATGGAGATGATAGATGTGTCCCATGCCGTTGTATCTGATTTTTGTCTTGAGACTGCTCCAGCATGAGACTTGAGGGGTTTTTTGTTGTCGCTGGGTAGGAAAGCTAAACTCAGAACACACAGCAGAAGATGTACTTAAACGTTGCAATAGCCAAGGCTGTTGTGACACTGCTACCCACCTGCAAGGTAGAGTCTTGAAAGGAATTGGCATGCAGAGAGTGTTTTCAGATAAACCCTGAAAGCTGTTCTACGTGGTTACATGAAAACTTGTAGTAGTCTGAAGGTCTGGTTCTGTAAACCGGTAACACTGCTTACCCAGTTAAGTGCATGAGGGTTTTTTGAGGGGTGGGGAGAAATTCTGATCCTATGAAACAAATGTTGTGCTATCTCTCTATTGTAATTTCTTTATTACTCGGTGTTTTTGTAAATGAAGTTGTATGTTTTTCCAGAGTATTTTTGTATGGACTGTAAATTACTGTCTTCCAAAGAGAAATTTAAAATCTTCAGTCTCTTTTTTTTTGTTTTGTTTTTTTTTTTTTTTAAATGCACGTGGGATGTGCTTAAAAACCCCAAACAACTAAACCAAATGTAAGGTTGTGGAGGGGGGGGGCGATGGGGGCAGTGCCACAAAAAATATGTTCTACAAAATGATGATGTCATGGTAGAGTAAATTTGAGGAGACTAGGAACGCTGCTTTCCTGCTTCTAGTATTTCCAGGTTTTGAATTAACACCCTCTGAATAGTGCAGCTTGCAAACTGTGTTGACAGCTGAAGTCCCAGTTTGCTGGGCGGACAACAGATACCCCTGACTTCTTTTAAAATTAGTTGCTTGGCTTAAACCACAATTCTGAGCTCTGATCATCTTAAGCATCCACCTCAAACCCTAGTGACAAGACCGAAGGGGCATGTAGCTATCTTGCACGGACTTCATTCTCCAGCATTCCCCCTACCGCTAGTATTCCAGACTTGTGGAGAAAGCATGACCATGTCAATAATCTTACCTTTTTTCCTTATTACCTCTGGTTTCCAGCTTGCTTCAAGTGCAATTCATCTCTTAGAAAATGTGCCTTAGTGGGTTTGAGAGGTCTTATTCCTCCTTCTCCCCTCCAAAAAACCCCCAAACTTAAGAGGGCAAGGCTTAGGTTTACTCACAGGTTAAAGTTAAGAAAGAGAACCCATGTTAGTCAAGTGGCTTTTAGCAGAGCTACACCTTGAGTTTATAAAATGGTTACCTTGGTTTTGTGACCTGTGTTAAAACCATGGTCTTTCAATACTGTCAAGTCTGTGTACTAGTTACAGTAGGTATACAACTTCAGCACTTGTGTAAATAAAACTCCATCATGAATTTGAAGGAATTAAAGCTGAAGCAGGTGATAAGATAAACAGCAAAGCAACTATGAAAAGTGCTTTGTAATGGTCTACAAGCCTGTAATATTACCATGCTTTTAAACAAATTCTTCCACTTGAGTATTCCAAGACTCTTGAAGGCTGTTGTGCCCTTAACCTCTAGTCAGCACATGCATTTCTGCAACTGGTCTCAAACTAACCTAGCTAATTGATATCAAAGTATATGCCTTTACACGGATTTTTTTTTTTAACTCTTGCTTTGCAGAATTATCTTCTAATTGTGCTTTTTTTTGTTGTTGTTTTTTTTCCCCCCTCACTCTTAGGGTGTTAAGAAGAAGTTTAGGAAGAAGTCAGGTTACTAGTTTGCTGGACTTGATCCAGCATAGGTCAGATGACATGCTTTATTTTAATCTACCCTGGCTCAACGCTTGGCCCAGTGCAGAGTGATGTTGCTGTTCTGGAGTTTCCCTGGCTATTGCAGAGGTTGGATGCTGCCCCAGGACTATGCAGATTAGATTACCGCTGTTTTAAATAAAGTTCAGACTGCACCAATTCAACTGAAATGTTTTCCTTTGTTTATGGAGCAAGTCTTCTGTCAAAGTGATTGAAAGGCAAGTTCCTCATGCATAGACTCCTCTCCCTACAATACACAGAAGGAAACAACCCAAGCTAGAGACAATATTGCCAAGCGTGGTTCCTGTCCTTTAGGGTGAATCCTTCCGGCAGGCTTTTATATGCTCTGGGAAATGTATGCGGTTCTAACTTTGCAGCTGCTGTTGACTCTAGCAGTCCTGTCTGAATGTGGTCCAGCGTAGGTCACCAAGAGTCAGTGCTAGAAGAAGCACTTCTTAGCTGTTACCAATTGCATCATCACATCACTTCCTGGCATAGTGTCTTATCACTGATCATCTGGGGACAGAGATTTTTATTCATTTGCCAGATGGAGCTGGTGGTAGGGCAAGTTCTTTCTGGAATACCTGAAGGAGAGAAAAGCTGTATGTGGCCTTCTTTCTCATTTGTATTTTTACTGAAAAGTAAAGCAATCGTGCTAGCTTTGCAAGATGCTCACGGTTATCCCCAAACCCCAAGTAAGTAAATGCCTAAACTAAACCAAAACCCAGTAACAAACACATTGTTTTCTCTTGCTTCTACCACAATACATCCCCCTAAGACCCTAAACCCAATATTGAATGTATTTAATTGTGATCATGCTGAACACGAGATGACCAGAGCCAGAAAATATCTTGGACTTGAAGGTGAGGGAGGCTCCTTGATACCAGACTTCCTGCAAACTTTGCTGTTTTCTGTCTGCTTTCTTAGCTGGTTGCTGGGTGTGTGGCTTGGAGGTCCGGCTGGAGGGGGTGAGGGATGCATGATCAATCTCCTTAAAGAGGAGCAGCTCTGCACTGAAATTGTGTATGGCTAGTAACTTTGAGCAAGACGTTCCATTGCAGGAATTAGCGTCTCCTGTGGTTTGACTTGTTAGGTCTAAGCAAAGAAGTGGTTCATGTGAAGTCGCCTCCGCTTCTGCTGTTGCAATGGATGTCCCTGTAGAAACTAGAGAGAGCAAGTAATAGAGGGGTTGGGGGGACCAGCCGCAGCCCCCTGCTTCCTGGCCAGCTCTGCTGTTGCTCTGCCTTTGCTCGAGTCCTGCGGGGCCAGGTTGGACTAAGCAGAGTCCAGTGGGGTGTTTTCCGAGAAGGAGGCGAGGGGTGGGCTGTTGAGCACTGCCTGCTGCCTCCTAGCATGCTGGTCAGCATGGACTCCCTCCCCTTCCCTGTGCCTGAGGGTTTCTTCAGCCACCATCTACCCCTGGGGTGCCCAGCTCCGAGCGTGGCCCGAGGGCTCGGGGCTCCAGGCTGCTGCACCTTGTGTAGTTTGGGGGGGGGGGGGGGGCTCTTGGCAAAGCGGCAGCCTGGGGGCTGATGCTTACCTTGTGGCAGAAGATGCAGCCTGTTGAGCTCTCGGCTGCCTGACCTTCAGGAAAGGGCTCGAAATCAAGAAAATCAGACTGGGACTGCTCGTCCCTGGGCAGTTCCTCTTTGCTGGGAAGACCCTGTCTGAATCGCCTGCTCTCTTCACCCAACCTTGTTTCTTACACCTCATCTCTCCTCGTTTCGGCTGACCTCAGGCTCTTGTGTCCGTCTTCCTTTCTCACCCCAATCCATCTTTGCTTCCTCTGCATTTGAACCGGGTGGTACTTTATTCTGTGCTGGTGGAGTGAAAATGCCAGGAATCCTGAAACCAGAGGAGAGCTAACCTACCCTGTCTTGGTTTTAGTGTGTGGCAGCCTGGCAATCAGCCGCCTGCTGCGGGGACCATCCAGCTCACTCTCTGCAGTACGTGCAACGAAGAGAAAGCTGAAAAATTTGGCTACTAAGCAAGTCTGGCAAGCACGTGTAAGTTCACCCTTTTCCAAGGTTCCACACATGCCCAGGTACGTGCGTGTTTCCAAAGGAAGAGCAGAAAGTCCAAGAGTGACACCAGCATAGCCTCTGTGCTAAATTTAACATCCCTGTTTCTGAAATGTGGAGAAGACTTTCTAAATAAAAGTTTTAAAAATTCTTTGAATCTAATTAAAGCAGCCTGTGTTCCTCATGATCATTCTTAGCAAGGACTGAGTCGCCGCTGTTCTGTTTTTCCTGAAAATCAGCTGGAGGCCCACTATATGTAATCTTACACCAAAGAAAAGTTTCTGGCAAACTTGGAGTAACTGAACATGTGGCCTTAAAATAGGACGTGTTGACTAGCCATAACCAACCAAGTGCGTTGAGGGTAATATGACAAAAATAAAACATCGTATCTGCTTGCTACAGCATTAACTAAAGTTAGAAAATGCTGTAATTTATTTTGTCCCTGCAGTTTTAGTTCTGCTCCATTTTCCTGTGCGCTCACTTGGCAAGAACAGAACGTTATCATCAGTGCTGTAGCCAAGTGCATGCACACAAGGAAGAAAAGTTGAGGTTTTGTGAATCACTTGACGTAGCAGTGCTTGGCTGTCTGCCTTCAGCGCTGCTTTAGTGTGTTTGTTGCGATTTTTGTCGGGCTGTCTTTCCTCTCTTACTTCTTTGATATTGAATTTACATCTTATTATGTACAGCCTTTGCTACTACTTGAGCAGAAGGGCGTAAACCTGTCATTGTGAGCAATGCAACAGCGATTTCTGATTACCAAGCTAAAGAAGTAACAGCTGGTTTAAGTTACATATTTTCTGCTCTCCCAAATGAGGCAGGCATTAGACTGTCAGGAAACTGAAAGTTGGTCCTGCTTCTGGATAGTATATACAAAAACAGAAGTCTTAAGTATTTCTAGCAAGACTTGTAACGGGTCATTACATTCACTTCTGGTTTGGTCTAGATGGTATAGCATAGGTTAATTTTCCGCATTCATTTTGAGTGGTTTTGCAGGTCTTTACCACGACTGTACCTTTTCTGCTATGTAGGATAACAGTCTGTAAAGCAACCCAGTGTAGGTTTTGTTCAATACATTTATAATTTACCAAAAAATAAAATAAAAAAAAAAACCAAAAAAACCCAAACCAAGTGGAAGCTTTGCCTGTAAGAGAGGTGTGCGATTGGGTTTTTGACTCTTAACTCGACTGTGTTGCTATGAATGTATTATTGCATGCCCCCAAATTTAATAAACATATTCCTGTAATCGAAGCTTGTTCAATGCACTGAACAAGCACAATGAGCGTGCTTCCATGGCCTAAGAATGAGCTATTGCTTAATGAGTTGCTTAAAACCCCTCAACTAAAAGTGGACAAAGCACTCAGTTGAGGGAAGTTGTCATACCCCTTCTCTCCAGCTTTAGGAGTGCGAATCTTTCTCGATTTTTGGAATAAAGCTGTTGATCAGTCTCTGCTGCTTGAGCGTATTGTGAGCAAAGATGGAGACCCTCTTGTAAAGGGAGCCACAGAGAATTCTGGCTCCCCTCCGTCTTACTGAGCCCGAACAGGAATTTATGAAGATCCCAAACTGTTCATAAAACACTGCTGTGCACACTGCATTAGAAAGCTCTGGGTTGGAAGACAGCCAGTATCTTCATCCCTAGCTGGAGATTCCTGCTTCATCAGGTGTGGGGAGTCAACTGTCTGTATATAGCTAAGGAGCCAAACACTCTGTTAAAGGGAGCAAAAATAACACTACATTTATTGACCCCTGGTTTTTGTTCTTTCAGATTAATTACAGGGATGTTTATGAGGCAGGGTTGTTGACCACACAAATATAGGTTGTTCATAATAATACATATAGTCTGGGAGAAACTGTAATTGCCATGCTAAATATAATTTATTCTGTGGTTCCATTCAGCTATATATTTAATTTTATTTTTCCATTCTTCTTCAGGGGGCACTAGTAAACGTTTGTTGGTTTGGGTTTTTTTTCTTTCCCCCAGCATCTTCCACTGTGGTTTATTTGCTCTGTGATCCTCATTCTTTTAGTCTCCTTTCTAGCACACCAGCGCTGAGAACACAACTTTGCTCCAGCCCTCAAGAACCTTTTTGGCTGCTTCGACCTCAGCCCCCTGCACCACCTCTTTGGTTGTCAGCATGGCAAGCAGCATGAGCACTGCAAACAGCCTTGGCCTGAGCGTTACCAGTGTGTCTCTAGCAGCTGCTACCACAGGGGCAGCTCCCTTGGTTTCTTCAAGTTTGCAATATTAACTGACAGAGGACTTCTTTTTTTTGTAAAAATAGAGGAAATTGATCAATAGAAATGAATGGTGTTGTAGATGTTTTTTGTTAGTAAGAGTTGTTTCTGTACTTCAGTTTTTTTCATTAAAAGTTAGTAGGGTATTAGTTAAAAAATTGTCTGTAGGGTTGTGTGTATATATCTACACATGCACAGACAGTTGTATATATTATAAGTGTGTGTGTATCTATGCACACCCCTACAGGTGTTTTTTCCCTTTAATATCCTACTGTCACGGTTTAACCCCAGCCAGCAACTAAGCACCACGCAGCTGCTCACTCCCTTTCCCCACCACCCACTGGGATGGGGGAGAAAATCGGGAAAAGAAGTAAAACTGGTAGGTTGAGATAAGATAAGAATGGTTTAATAGAACAGAAAAGAAGGAACTAATAATCATAACACTAATAAAATGACAACAGTAATAATAAAAGGATTGGAATATACAAATGATGCACAATGCAATTGCTTAACACCTGCTGATTGACTCCCAGTTAGTCCCCGAGTGGCGATTCCCCCCAGCCGCACTCCCCCAGTTTCTATACTAGACATGACGTCACCTGGTATGGAATACCCCGTTGGCCACTTTGGATCAGCTACCCTGGCTGTGTCCTGTGCCAACTTCTTGTGCCCCTCCAGCCTTCTCGCTGGCTGGGCATCAGAAACTGAAAAAATCCTTGACTTTAGACTAAACATTACTTAGCAACAGCTGACAACATCAGTGTTATCAACATTCTTCTCACACCTAGCTCCAAACCATAGCACTGTACCAGCTACTAGGAAGACAATTAACTCTATTCCAGCAGAAACCATGACAGAGAAGTTCATGGAGAACTGTCTCCCGTGGGAGGGACCCCACGGAAGAGTGTGAGAAGTCCTGCCCCTGAGGAGGAAGGAGCAGCAGAGACAACATGTGATGAACTGACACCAACGCCCATTCCCCGTCCCCCTGCGCTGCTGTAGGGGGGCAGGTAGAGAATTTGGGAGGGAAGCTGTGCCCGGGAAGAAGGGAGGGGTGGGGGGAAGGTGATTCAGGATTTGTTCTTATTTCTCATTATCCTGTTCTGATTTGATTCGTAAGAAATCAAATTTCCCCAAGTCGAGTCTATTTTGCCCGTGATGGTAATTAGCTGAGTGATCTCTCCCTGTCCTTATCTTGACCCACGAGCCTTTCGTTACATTTTCTCTCCCCTGTCCAGCTGAGTTGTGGAGTGATAGAGCGGCTTTGGTGGGCACCTGCCAGGGTCAACCCACCACAGTGGGTCTAGGTGATGCAGGGTCTACTTGAAGATGCTCCTGTAATCACTATTGGGTGGGATTTAGTGCGGTTTTGGCTATCCAAAAGAGAGCATTTCATTCACTTTTGCTTCTCTCTGTGAATTGAGGGAGTTCACGGCTTCAGCGTGTGTCTTTTTTTGTGTATAAAGAGTGAATGTGGACAAAGAGAGTCCCAGCAAGGAGGTGTCTGGGTGGGTCTTGGCATCTGTGCTTGACCCAGTATTGTGTCATCCACTGTGGGAAGTGGACTTCAGTGGAGGTAACATGGACTTAATATACACCTGAGGCATGTATTTTGTTTTTTATTGAACTATTGCCATTTGGTTTTGCTTGCTGGCAATTAAGAAGCATCCTCCTGTGTCTGGGTGCAGCTCCTTCTCCAAGAAAAGCAGGTGGGAATTGGTGCCAAAGGGTTAAGACATGCAGCTGTGGATGTGAGTGGAGAAAGCTCTGATTTCATAGAATCGTTGAATGGTTTGGGTTGGAAGGGACCTTTCAAGGTCATCGAGTTCAACCCCCCTTGCAATGAGCAGGGACATCTTCAACTACATGAGGTTGCTCAGAGCCCCGTCCAACCTGACCTTGAATGTTTCCAAGGATGGGGCATCGACCACCTCTCTGGGCAACCCGTTCTGGTGTTTCATCACCCCCGTCATAAAAAATTTCTTATATATCCACTCTAAATCTACCCTCTTTTAGTTTAAAACCATTCCCCCTCGTCCTATCGCAAGAGGCCCTCCTAAAAATTCTGTCCCCACACAAGGCTGCTGTAAATCCCAGGTGGCTGATGAGAGAAATGGTGGGGGGTGGGGACAGGACAAAACTTGCCCATAGAGTGGCCTCTGTAAAGGGTCTTGACTTCCCTCTATGTTCATACTCAATTAGGAGATGCTCAGGATCAATATCACTCACAGATTGCTGATATCACTGAATCTGGAAGCAGAAAAATAAGGAAAAGTGGAAAAAGAAGAAATCCTTTCCTACTGTTACTTATTAGAGAAACCTTTTTGCTTTGACTACACTCCTGAAATCTCTCTGATGAACCACGTAAGAATTGGGGACTTAAGGAAAATGATGCAGAGGTAGGTGGCTCGTGAGGGAGTTTTGCATGTTAATGAGCCCTCTGGTGCCGAGTTCCCGAACTGCAGCCCTTGACAGAAGATGGAACAAGGCTGCGGAAACCCAAAAGTCAGCAGCAAACCTCCAAGTTTCTGAGGGTGTTTGCGAGCCCCATTGAGGACCACCACTGGAGAGACCGTGGAGGGGATGAGCAGACGAGGTGACCATCCCTGTGGGCGGGTGAAGGAGAGCTCAGAAGCACTGGCTACAGGTAGAAAAATGAAGGTGGCGGTGGCTGTGAAAGCCCTTGCTTGGTGTGTTTTATCAAGCAGGACAGCCAAGCCCTGACCCCCATCCCCTAGGAATAGGGTCCTTTCATCACGGGTGTCTCAGGGCTCTTCCTGAGGGCAGTGAGATGTGAGGGTTTGCGATGCCAAGTGCGGGTCAGTGGTAGGACACCTCCCAGGCTCTACCAAGGGTGAGGAGGCAGCAAAAGGCCGGGGCTTTAAGGAACTGGTGTCTCCTCATGGGCCTCAGTGGAAGAGACAGCTGCCGTTGCTCAGAGGACATGGACCTCAGTTCTGCTGGGGGTCCCAGCCCCACCAAAGCCCTTGGCCATCCCGACCACAGGCTGCCCTACACTGTCCTATGCCTGTGCCTGTTTTCCCTGCAGATTTTAACCACCACCCCTCCTTCCGACCACACTCTGACCCCATGATGTCCCAGGCTTTACCGATGACTCTCTGTGCTCACAGAAGGAGGAAAAGAGAGCAAGATCAGCTCATGGGGCATGACTGAGCACAGCCACCCTCAGCAGCGGGCATTCACCACCTACCGAGGCGTGCACACAACATGGAAATGTCTCTTTCGTCCCTGATTTGCACAAGAAAGGTCTTCCTTCCTGCCATCTTCCCAGGACAAACCTCCTCCTTCTCCTCCTCAACCCACAGACAACCACTCCTTTCCATTTCTGGGCTCAGGTATGGTTTAAGGATTTGCTAAAGCCATCCACCTTCCCTTTGTTTCTCACTGAAATCCCTTGACACTCTCTCCCAACCCTACACACGGCCAACCACTGCTGCTCCGGGCAGCTCTTAGAATCATAGAATCATTTTGGTTGGAAAAGACCTTCAAGATCATCGAGTCCAACCATCATCCATGCCCACTAAACCATGTTCTGGGCTACCTTGTCTCTGTGCTTTCTGAATACCTCCAGGGATGGTGACTCAACCACTTCCCTGGGCAGCCTATTCCAATGGCTGACAACCCTCTCAGTAAAGAAAGTTTTCCTAATATCCAACCTAAATCTCCCTTCCCCCTACTTGACGCCATTTCCTCTCATCCTATCTCCAGCTACCTGACAGAAGAGATTAGCTTAGCAGAGAGCCTGCTGTTGCCCAGTTCTCGTTAGTAGGGGTCCCGTTAAACGTTGCCCGGCTCCATCCCTTGCAACAGCCTCTTGGGAAGCATTTCTGGATAGTGTGGGGTGGTATCTATGCCGGGGTGAAGGGTTAAGCTCCTTCTGCCGTGGTAGTCAGGCTGTCAAGCTGCAAAAGAGCAAATGACAATTTCCGGCTGCTGCCTGGCTCTGTGCTTGACTCGCAATTTCTTCCCCACTTTGCACGAGGCCGGCAGCCCGCGGTGGACCTTCAGGCTGCCTCCTGTCCCAAGGACATTTCCTTGGGCTGGCAGACAACAGCCAGGTGCCTCAAGAAGAAGGATCGTTTTCTTTTCTGCTCTCAGAACAGCCGTTCCTGGCATTTGGCCCTGAAAAGGGGCAAACAGGGCACCCTGATAGAGGGCAGCAGTGCCCCAAGAGCAGCTGGGACCCATGGCAGAAGAGCCTGGTCCAGTACCTTTGACAGCTTTCCCTCCGCTATTGGTTCACCGTGCTGAGGTCCAGGGGGGCTACAGTGCCCTTTGCTCTAAGCAAAATGGCACCTGCTTGATTCTGAGAGGTGCCCATAACACTTGGCTCCTGGCCGCAGGAGACCAGAAACCTCCGTGTGCCAGGTGGCCTACAGAGAAACCAGAGTTTTTCAAGCCTGACTGCTAGGGACTCGTCTGGGCAGGGGTCCTGTGAGGAGGAAGAGGAAAGCAAAGGGAGGTGAAGGAACCCATTCACTCATTAACTGCTCCTCCCTTTAGCCTCCAACGTGTGCCGGAGAAGAAGCACCTAACAGCTGCGGGCTACGCTGGCAGAAGACCAGGAGCTTAAAGAGGTGGCTGAGACCGTGGTCCAGGAGGTGCTGGAGCAGGTGAAGGCGCTGGATCAGTCCGTCCGCGTCTTAAGGAGGGCTCCCCATGAGGTCAGCGGAAGGTTGTTTGCCAGTGCCAGAAGGCCAGAGCCTTTGGACACTTCTGCGGATTGCCGGGACAAGATCAGACTGGTGGCTCAAGAGATTGTGGCGAGCGTGTTGGAGAGCTTCGGGGAGCACTTGGTACCCAGCACGTCTGATGCAGCCGAGCCTGGGCCAGCAGGCAGGCAGAAGGTGTCAGGGCTTGTTGCGGGAAGAACCAGCCGAGCAGGCAAATCCGGAGAAGAGAGATGGAGGGAGGCGGAACTAGCAGCTTCCGACGGAGCATCTTCACAGTCTTCTATTGACAAAAGGACCAAAGAGGCTGTTGAAAGTGTTAGCTCCACCTTGTCATCCTTTGTAGCTTCTCAGTTTGAACAGGACTTCCGCTGTCAGTTTTCTGAGATCCTGAAGATTCAAGGCGTGACAGAAGGACAAGGACCAGCCAGAGCATCGGAACGGCAGATCCCAGAAGCAGGCAAGAGAGCAAAGGTGCCCGTGTTGCAACCGCTGCAAAACGCTGCTGATGTCTCACGAGTGAGTCGTGAGATTGCCAAGGAGAGCATCCAAAAGGCCATCTCCAGAGTTCAGCAGCTGCATGCTGAATTGATCGGGTATGCCAAAACCATTGTCCTTGAAATTCTGGAAACGGTGAGGAAGAAGTTAGAGGAAGAAAGGACGCCCAAGCAAAAATCAGAGAAGCTTCAACCAAGGGAAGTCTTGCCACCTCTCAGCCTCCCTGCAATAGTCAGGCCTTCAGAGGAAGCGGGACAACTCAAAGAGGAGAGCTCACGTACTCTCCTCCCATCTCTCCGCCGAGGCGCTGAGCAAGGTGCTCGCCGGCCAACAGAAGGCCTTCAGGAGTCCAGGGATTCCACCTCCGGAGCCACAGCAAGGTCTTCGGTGCCTGCATGGGAAACTCTGTGTATACTCCGGCCAGGGAGCACCGCAGACACCCTTCCCTCCACGGGCCCCCAGTTTCCAAGAGAGCCCATGCCTCCAGCGGGTTCCAAGCCCCCTACCCAGGCAGGAGCACGGCGCAGACCAGTGCGTTTAAAGCTTGTCCTGGAGGAGCCCGTGCAGCCCGAGTCATTAAAGAGGGCGGTAGCTGGGAGCCTCGTGGAGGGTGTCCTGAGGAGGTGTGCGGCTCCAGGGCCACAGAGCCCCCGGGCAGCTCCCCCAGGCAGACAATAAAGAGTTTGCTCCTGAGGGCTTGCTTGTGCCTACATTTATTGACGCCAGGCCATACTGTGTCTGGGCGTTTTCCCTGCAAAGTTTTCCCTCGTCTTCCTCCCTCCTGCAGCCTCGGTCAGGCCAAGACCCAGTTCTACAGGGAATCTTAAGTAGGGATGAGAAAAGTAGTCAACGTTTTTGCCTTGTTTAGAAAGCTTTGTGGCTGGGCTATTGGAGGGGCTGGTCCAGCTCTGTAAAGCTGTACTCATGCCTTACGTGAGTCCCATAGGTGGGCGCTGTTGAAGGCTGCGCCTTGTTCTGTGTGTTTATTCTCTCGTCCCCTCACGACCTCCTGATGGGCCTTTGGGTTCCTGTGGGAGAAATTGTGGGAGAACTTGTGGGAGAACGAGGGAAACTGCGTAAGGCACAACTGTTATTCTCTGTTTGCTAGAACAAGACACTACTCTTCTTTGTTATAAGTTTGTTGAAGTAAGCACAAAAAGTAGAACAAGGTCGGGCGTACATGACTGATAACAGGAGGGCAACGTGACCGAAGACAGGGTGCAAGACAGCATGCAGGTGGAGGAACTATTCGCGTGATCAGAAGACTTTATCCAATTAGACTACTGTTTAAGCGCGTGAACGGCACATGTTAACCAATCAACAAATGGCTTATGTGTGAGTAGATATTAGAAACATATATAACCGAGTGTTGCGCAGTTAATAAACGGAGAAACCGTTTGATCCACAGTATCTGTGTTGGTCCGTTTTCTCCCCAGGGCGAGTCCCTGGCGATGCGTCGTTTTCCCTAGATTGTCGCAGCGGAGAAAGTGCGGCAGTTCCCACCCAGGGCCGTTGGTGGTCCTTTCTGTGTCCCAACAAGGGAGTGGCCTTCAAAATGAGGCTTTGGACCATAAAAAGGAGGCTTTCAATGCTAGAATCAAAGCTCTGGACTCTAAAAATGAGGCTTTGGGCCCTAAAAGAGGGGTTCGGAGCATAAAAATGAGGGTTTGGAAAGTGAGGATGCGGCTCGGGCCCTCAAAACGACTGGCCGGATCCTAAAAATGAGGCTTTGGAGATTGAAAATGCGAGTTCAGCAACTAAAAAAGTGGCTTTGGGCTCTAAAAAGGAGACTTTGCCAACTGCAACGGAGCCTGTGGACCCTCAGAATGAGGGTTTGGAGCCTCCAATGGGGCTCTGGAAGCCCAAACTAAGACTTTGGGAAGGGAAAGCGAGGCTTTCTGCCCTATAAATGTAACTTTGGACCCTAAAAGAGTGGCTTTCTGCCTTAAAGCTGAGGGTTAAACCCTCCAAATGAAACTGTGGGCCCTCAAAAAAGGCTATGGGTCATAAAAGGCCAAAAGGTTTGGACCAGAACAATGAGGACTTTGGCCCTCCAAATGAGGCTTTGGGCACTAAAAATGATGGGGGAGATGCTACACGTGCCCCTTTGGGCTCTGCAAAGGAGGGGACCCTGTTGGTCTCGATAGGGCCCCAAGAAACGAGGCTCTGGTCCCAAAGAGAGGGCTTGGGTCACTCCAGGGGAGGCCCTCAGCTGTAAAAGAGGCCTTTGGACCCTGAGAAGGAGACTTTGGACCCTCCAGTGGAGGGTTTGGGTCCTAAAAATGGGGCTTTGGAAATGAAACTGAGGCTTTGAACCCTGCAATGAGGTTTTGTGCCCTCAAGGGATGCTTCGGTACCAAAACCGAAGGCTTTGCGCCCTAGAAATGGGTCTTTGGAGGCTCCAAATGAGGGGTTCTACATTAAACAAGTGATGCCTTGCACCCTAAACGAGGAGCTTGGCCTCTCAAATGAGTCTTTAGGCCCTCCAACTGAGTATTTGGACCCTCAAAATGAGGCTCTCCTACTTGCAGAGTGGATCCTAAAAATGAGCCTATGGTCCCTGAAAAGGAGGCTTTGTTCCCTGAAAAGGAGGCTTTGGAAGGGAAAGAATGAGGCTTGGGGCTCTAACGGTGGGGTTTGTGCTGTAAAAGGAAGGTTTGGACCTTAAAAATGGGTATTTGGGCCCTTGCAATGAGGCTTCAGGACCCTAAAAATGAAGGGCTGGATTGTGGAAATGATTCTTTGGACCCTGAACATGAGGCATTGGGCCCTAAAAATGAGGTTCGGAGCCTCAAAAGTTGAGTTTAGAAACAAGGTTGTGGACCCTGAAATGAGGCTCTGGAGTTTATAAGTAAAGCTTTGGACCATCAAAATGAGGATTTATTCACAAAAATAAGGGTTGGGACGCTAAAAGGAGTCTTTGGACAGTCAAAACGAGGCTTCGGGACAGAAAAATGTGTACTTGGGCCCTATAAACCAAGCTGTGGACTCTAAAAAGTGGCTTTCAGTCCTAAAAATGAAGGTTTGAAACCTAAAAGTGAGGCATGTTACCCTAAAAGAGTGATTAAAACCCTCAAAGTGAGTCCCCGGGCCCAAAAAGCGAGGGCTTGGACCCCCAAAAGGAGGCTTTCAACCCTAGAATCAAAGTTTCAGATGCTGAAAATGAGGCTTTGGGCCCTGAAAGAGGGGTTTGGAGCATGAAAATGAGGGTTTGCAAACTCAGGATGCAGCGTGGACCCTCAAAGCAACTGGCCGGATCCTAAAAATGAGGCTTTGGAGCTTGACAAGGTGGCTTTGGGCTCCAAAAAGGAGACACTGCCAACTGCAACGGAGCCTGTGCACCATCCAAATGAGGCTTTGGAAGCCCAAACTGAGACTTTGGGAAGGGAAAACGAGGCTTTGGGCCCTACAGAGAAGAGGCTTTCTGCCCTAAAACTGAGGGCTTAAACCCCCCAGGTGAAACTGCGGGCCCTAAAAAAAGCCTACGGGTAATTGTGCCGGGTTTGTGTGGGGCGGTTTTTCTCGGGCCGCAGGGGTGGCTCCTGAGAGAAGCTGCTCGAAGGTTGCCGGGCTCCAAGTTGGACCCGCCCCTTCGAAGGCCGAGCCAATCAGCGGCGGCGGTAGCGCCTCTGGCAGAACATGCTGAAGGCGGGGAAGCTGCAGTGAGGAGGGGGATGGGAATGGGCGAGGAAGAGCTCTGCAGATACCGAGGTGGGTGAGGAAGAAGAAGAAGGAGGAGGGGGAGGAGGGGCGCCTGAGGAGGTGGTGAGGCGGCAGGCTGTCCCCCTGCAGCCCATGGAGGTGAGCGGGGGAGCGGAGGCCCCCCCAAATGGCCGTGACTCCGGGGGAAAGCCCGCGCTGGAGCAGTGTGTGACTGAAGAGCGGCCCGCGGAAAGGCCCCGCGCCAGGGAAGTTCGTGAGGAACTGCAGCCCGCAGAAAGGACTCCCGCGGGAGCAGTTGGTGAAGGACTGTCTCCCGTGGGAGGGACCCCACGGTGGAGCAGGGGACGAGTGAGGAGTCCTCCCCCCCCGAGGAGGACGGAGCGGCAGAGACAAGGTGTGGTGAGCTGACCCCAACCCCCCTCGCCTGTTGCCCTGCGCCGCCGGGGGGAGGAGGTCGAGAGAGCCGGGAGTGGAGTTGAGGCGGGAAGGAGGGGGGGCTGGGGGGAAGGTGTTCTGAGGGGTGGTTTTGCTTGTCCTTAGCCTTGTTTCGATTGGATCGGTAGTAAAGCAAATTGATCTTGTTTCTTCCCCAAGTTGAGCCTGTCTTTTGCCCGTGACCATAAGTGGGCATAAGTCCTTGTCTCGACCCACGAGCCTTTCTTTGTATTTTCTCCTCATCCCAGCGTGGCCACGGGGAGGGAGGAGTGAGTGCGCGGCTGCGTGGTGCTTTGCTCCCGGCTGGGCTGAAACCAGGACATGAGGCAAAAGGAGGCTAAAGGAGGAGGAAAGAGGAGGCAGCAGGAGGCAAGAGCAGAAGCCTGAAGCAAGTGGAGGAGGAGGCAAGGAAAGGCAAGAGGAGGCCCGGGAAGGACAAAGACACCTTTTCCTTTTGCCTCCTTTTGGCCTCCTCCCTCATCACGTTGCTTCCTATTTCTCCTGTTGCCTCCACCGATTCCTACATCCTCCTCGTCCTCCTCCATTACCTGTTTTATCCTGCTTCCTCTGCATGCATCTTATGGCATACTGTTGCCTCCTCCTAGTTTACCTCTGGTGTCCTCCCATGTTCCCTGGTGCCTCATCTTTTTCTTACTCCTGTTGCCTCCTGTTGCTTCCTGTGGCATCCTGTTGCCTCCTCCTCCTTCTCCTGTTGATTCTTGTTGCCTCCTCCTCCTCCTTTACCTCCTGCGTGCTGCTGTGTCCTCCTCTTGCCTCTGCTATTTCTCCTCCTGCTGTTGCTTCCTGTTGCCTCCTCCTTCTCCTGTTGCCACCTAGAGCATCTTGTTGCCTCCTTCTCTCTTTGTTAGTGTTGCCACCTGTTGCATCCTATTGTCTCCTCCTTTCTCTCTTTTTCTTGCCTCCCGTTGCATCCTCCTTCTTTTGTCTCTTGTGTCCTGCTACGTCCTCCTCTTGCCTCCTTTTTTTCCTTCTCCTGTGGCGGTCTATTGCCTCGTCCTCCGCTTGCCTCCTGTTACCTCATGTGGCATCCTGTGGTCTCCTCCTTTTTCGCTTTCTGTTGCCTCTTGTTGCCTCCTCCTCCTCCTTTTCCTGCTACCTCCTTTTGCCTCCTCCTGCTTTACCTCCTGTGTCCTGCTGTGTCCTCGTGTTGCCTCCTCCTCCTGCCGAGACAAAGGTGACCTTTGTCTTGTGGTACGTCTTCCTCCTAAGCCCCTCTTGCCTTCTCTTGTCTGGAACCTTCCTTGTGGGAGAACTAGCTGGATGTTTCCAATTTTGGAAATAGGCTGTGCAGAGAATGAGAATAACGAGATGTTCAGTTCACCAAGCAAGCGCCGATCCCCAGTGCTGCTGAGCCTGTGAGTAGGCTGCAAAGGGACAGTGAGGGCCAGGAGCAACTTCCAGTGTGTGTACAAAAATAACCTCTACTGAGCCCCCTAATGCTGCTATAGGAGTGGAGAGAAAGGTGAGGCAGTAAACCTTTTGTTGAAGGTGTTATGCATAGTATCTCTATAAAACCATTGTCGCATTAGAAGAGTTTCAGTGAGGCTCTTAGTGAGGTGCAACATTTCAGCAGTCCTTTTTGTACAGCAGGGTGTCTTGGGATGTGCCTTGCATGTGTGTGTTCCTCACAGATGAGTTGGCCACGTAGCACTGGTCAGTCCTTTCTTCTGAGCAGAAGCAAAAAGTCAGACCTTGCTTAGCAGGGCAGGGGACCAGCGTAGGGATGAATGACTTTGAGGGAGAGAGGGTGCCAGGAAGTCGGTAAGCTCGAGCGCTGGCCAAAATCGGACCACCAAGATGTATGCAGGGGTGTGTGCTGGAGGTGGGTCAAGGTCAGGGAGCGGAGCACTGGGTAGGCCCCAGGGTGGGCTCAGGGTGAGAATAAGACCCGTGTGCAGTTAAGGATGAGGAATGCAGACAGATCTGGTGGGAAAGGGAGCGCAGGACCTTGCGGTGGGTGTTGACCGTGCCTCAGTAGTGTGTTAGTGATATAGCTGTGGATCCATAGATGGATTCTACTCAGTGTGCTTTCAGCTGTGTTGCAAACTGAAGGTTCAGGATTTTTCAGTTACAGTTTATAGTTTGGAGTTTGTTCTTGAGGGTTTCTCCAGTCAGGAGCCATGGTTTATTACTTGATTTTGTGGGGCTCGTTATTTCCCAGTCAGGGTTTGCAGTTTCCTCATTTACTGATCCGGGCCTGGGATTTCAAATCTAACCTCATCCATAAACTTCAAATCCCCAGTGACCATTTGGGTTCCAAGGTTTACAGTTTAGCACTTTGGGGCTGAGGCTTGATGACTTCCTGTTAAATGGAAAGGTCTAAATCCTTAGCTAATAAACTCTAAGCCCTAAACAGTACACTGGGAACCCTTCTTTGGGGTTTGAAACGGTAGTGCACTGGACGTAGTTTTCTTTGTGATCCCTGCAAGAAAGGTCCTCGGACTGCGTAACGTGTTGATTAGAATTCCATTTATTGAAGCTAACACCCGAAGGAAGAAGAGGATGGTTTAGATAATCTTATGTCCTTCAGATGCTGGGAACCGCAAGCGGTGTGGTCAGAGGGACCTTGGAGCAGGGCACGGCACGTGGTGCAGTTCCCTCCTGTGGAGAGGTTCCACAGACAACTTGATCTTTTGAGCTCTCCCAGGATTTTCTGAGAGCAAAATAATACCATTCATCATTTCTGCTGTCAAAGAAAAGGATGTTCACTTGAGAACCTGTTGCTTCACTTTGTGATAGAGACAAGGACATGTAATTGCCAGTAGCAGGAGCTGTCTGCAGGCTCCTTTGTTACGATGAGCTGGCTGAGGTGATCCTGTGAACAAGGGGTATATGCGGCACAACACAGGCTTGAAGACCAAGCTCTATTTGCAGCATTGCACAGCGCCAGGCCCGTGCCTTCTCCCGTTAACTGTTCTATGGACCACTGACTCCTCAAAATACAGTAGTCTCCTGGTTAGGATGAGGCCCGTGTCCTTGCCGATGCAAGGACTCCCACAGCAGCCAGTGCCGTGCTCCCCTGTCAGTTGTTAGGCAACCATCTGCAGCTGGAAGGTGTGGCATGTTCCTCTGATCTGTCCATTCTCCACCTTGCACAGCAACACATTTAAAATGCTGAAATGTGTTCTTTTTATTGCTGTTAATGTTCAACAATCTCGTTTTGGTCTGGTCAGCAAGGTATTTGGAAAACATCGCTGTTGCATTTTGAGAATCAAATAGGTTCCCATCCTTCCCCCTTCCCCCCAAATGCTGGATCCAGACCTTTTCCCACTACCCCCCTCTGTGTAGCCTGGCTTTGTTAATTTTGCTGCCTCATAGCAAGAATACAGCAAACAACCGAGATGTGTGCCGTGTGCTCCAGGCCAAAGACGGTTTTAAATGGTGCCGGTTCATTTTATGCAGCCATGCAGCCTGGTACATTTTGGGAGGACCACTGGGATGATGTATGCAAAGTTACTGAAAGTGAGGGGATACTGGTAGGGGTTTATGTTCAGTGCCTGGTTTGGGAAAGAATACACTCAGAATGTTCTAAGATACAGATCTATTAGAGAAAGAGGAGTGCAAGGTAAGGAGCATCATGCTGCATTTAATGCTAAATGTCTGTTTTCTTTTCATTCAAAGTAGAAAGTAAACAAAGATTGTACCTGCAAAAGAATTGGAATAGCTGTCTTTGTTTCCCAGAGTGAGCATACAAGCACCGAGGAGCAGTTTTCAGGATCAGAAGTTGAGCCTGCTCTGGGCGATACACCCGCAGGAGAGGAAAGAGAAACCCCACTTTTTTTAAATACAGCTCTGCTTGTCTTAATAGTTCTTCTTGTTAGATTGTGTTGGCGGTCAGACTCTAAGCACGTGAGTAAACTGCTAGACTAGGTAGTTGCTGCCGTAATTCTCTAGCCTGGAAAGAAGAGCTGTGGAAGCGAGGAGGGTTTCTTTTTTCTTTTGTTGTTGTTATTAGGAGGAAAAGTAATAACTAACTCTCGCTCTGTGATACCCCGCAATGCCAAATGTGTAGCGCACTTGAGATGGATTGCTCCTGTACTGCCAAGAGTGAGCCAAGGCTCCTCAGTGCTTTGCACACTGGTGTGAGCGGTGGGAGTCTTTGTGCAGCTGTGGGTACTGGCTTTCTGTGCTGCAGCATGAAAAAGAAGAAACACGAGGGTAAGTGAAAGAAATGGGTTATTTTGTGCTAAAAGGAGAACGTCTTGTAGCCTTCAAAGTTGGAATCTCTCTGCTTGGAATTTAAAAACTGTGTTTACTATGCTGTGATGTTTAAAAGAGGGAGAAGGTGTATTGTAGTCATGATATATGGTAGTTGATACATATTCCAGATGTCAATTATATTTTGTAGTTCGTAAGCAATAAGTAGGTATAAGCAGAATATATGGTTTTCTTTAACAAGATAAGACATCCTGCAACTCGAAGTAATTAAAGGCTGTGTAGATAGATTTGTGAGAACACAGGAGAACAGACATATGGACTCAAGGACGAGAGAAACTAAGAATGCAAGTAAGAAGATAAGGGGTGGTTTGTTGGCATGAGACCAGCACTTTTGGAGGTCAAAGATTATTTGGCATGAAAGATACAAGAAGAACAAAGGAAAAACAGAAGTTTAATATCAAGATATTGAAAAAGGTAAAGAACGGTTAAGCGAGGAAGAGGATGATAAGACCCCCGAAGAACACCCGACGACCACCCAAGGCAACAACTGTGACTGCGAAGGGCATTTGCATATGTTAATTATTTCCTGGAAATGTAATGAATATGTATAAGGTTTCCGGGAAATATGATGACTATTTATATCACACACGTATTTAAACTTCACTAACGAGCTTTACAGTGTGCACGATAGGTGGAGCGATCCCCCATGTACCCAGCACTGAAATAAACATGCCTGCTTTATAACTCACTCTCCGAGTTGTAAAGTTTGTTCCGCGCGTCAGTCACAGATGCTCAGTTCCATTAAGAAGGGTCTTTGCCTTCTGAGTTGAGCTTTCTTGGTTTTCCATGAAGAGCGCCTCAAGCAGTATGATTTCAGATGGCAGCGGAGGAATAAAATCTACATGTGAATTTAGAGACGAATCAAAAAGGACGTCGTGTGACTGTTTTAGTATATGAATTTTTTAAATCAGGATTTTCTTTTTTTTTTTTTTTTTTTTGAGCAAAAGGCCAACTTCCCATGCGCCTACGTAAAGCCCATTTTCTCTGACAGAAGCGTGCAATGTGGCTTGTGATGTAATATTTACTTTACATATAAGCTGTACTATGCTGTGCTCTTTTGGTCTTGTAGTATTCTTTTGAAAGCCGGCCTTCCACATCGAAGATGCAAGCTGTGTGATCTGCTTTTCCCCAAAATGTAGAGCAAAGAACTGCCATAAATACAGTCTGAACAAAACTAGTGGAGGGATTTGTTGGCTGTTGTTAGAATCATGATGGGCCAGAAATTAGCCCCTGCTTACTAATGAGTTGCTGTATTTTAATTGTCCTACGCTATCTGGGAAGCAGGTAAGTGTCAGAGCGCTTTCCCAGGGAATAAGTGTGCCCCTCTGCGATTCTTTCCGAGGGTCCCCTCTGTAAAATGCTGCATCCTCCAGAAGAGTCTGGGTGCTTGGTATTCTCGAATGGACCCAAATGGATGAGGTTCAATCCTCCTGACCGCGTGCCCGCAGGAGTTGTGTCTCCAGCTGTGCTTCTGTGCGCAGAGAAACTTCCTCAGTTTCTTTGCTTGGCAGAGCTGGTGTGTCTTCCTTTTGATTCAGTGTTTCAGTGGTGATTAGGTATGGAGCAAATCTTTCTCAGGCTTGTGTTTCCCCAAATGCAGTAGAGATCCTAAACCTCTTTAGGCTTGGGTACCTGAAGAGCACTTGCGGCTTCCCATCCTGGGGCGTGTGGACAGAGGAGACGGGGGCAGGCGGCAGCAGTTGCTGAGGGAGAGACTGAGAAACGAAGCGTGTGTGGGGTGAGCCGCCTTCTGGTTTTGGACTTCGTGTGTCTGGGAGTCATTGGTACGGAATTCTTGAAGCAGCTGTTGTTTTTCTAAGACTAGAGTACATTGATAGATACAAATGAGCGGTGTTGGAGGTGTTTCTTGTTGGTAAGAGCTGTCTCTGTACTTCAGGTTTTTTCATGAAAAGGTAGTGGGATACTAGTTAAAGAAAAAATTGTCTGTAGAGGACTGTGTATATACATACACATACACCCACACATAGACGTGGGTGTGAATACACACACCCCTACAAGCATGTTTTCCTTTCCTGTCCATATGTGTGTGTATGTGTATACACAACCCTACAATTTCTGTTCTTTAAAAAATATCCTACTACCTAGTCTGTGCTTGTGTGCGTATATGTGTACCTATACATACGTATATGTATATATGTTTAAAATAGGGGTTGTTTTGAAACCACGTGGAACTCCCTTGGCTATTGAAACCCTTCTTGGTCTTAGTGCGGTGCTTCCCTTTGTTTTGTTTGTAGGGCCCTGGTCTAGGTTTGATTTTTCTAGTACGAGACAGAATATTACTGTCTTTCCAGTAGGTGTTGCCACGAGAGGCTCTCCAAACACAAAGAGTTACAGGGCAGGATTCCACCCAAGAAGACTAATTTCAAGAGGGGTGTTGGTTATCAGTGAATAACTTTGGAATACAGCCGAGCAATATTGGTTTCCTGAAATCCTGTTGAAAGACTAATTAATGAAAGCTCAGTTTGTTTTGTCAAGCTATCAGTACGGTTGTGGGTGTATGTAAATGTGAGTGTGTGTGTATATGTATCTGCCAATATACGATGGCAGTTTATGCAGAAGGCTGTAATAGAAAAGGTGAGTCATTGACTTTTTAGTAACTAGTTGGATAATCAGTGTAACTTTCTAAAGTATTCCTTACTTAGATAAAGGCAGCAGTACTAATATGGTGTTGCATTCATTTAGTAGTTGACTGTCTTTCTGTGCTGACAGGGTGTAGTATTCTGTACAAGGAGGTGTCAGAGTGCAGGTGACAGAGAATGGTAACAGTCTCATGTAAAAATCGAATATCTGAATTGTTAGTTCAGTAAGATTTTTTGGTTTTGTTTTTTGAAAAACCAAAAAGCTAATCCTGGAATTGGATTTTGAATTTAATGTAAAAGTTGATCCTTGTGCAAGTTATTTTTGGTTATTTACTCTTAGATTAGTTCTTTGAGTAGCTGGCACCTTTGTGCTGTATTGCGTTCTCTCAAGGTCAGTATAAAATGAAAATTGATCTTGATAAGCTCGTAGAGGATTATGGATAAGTTCAATGCAGAGTATGCAGCCTGCCTAGTAGAGAGTGTGAGTTTGTAAGGACACCTCTACTATAGAAACTAAGTCTCTTTTATTTAATAGGAGCTGTGAGCTGTGTCCCTAGATGGGTATTTTCACCTTTGGAAAGCAGAGCACCTGCTTCTGCAGAAGGTGCAGAAGCTGCTGCTTGATGCAGAAAAGCATCAAAGGTGCTTTTCTGTTTGTAGGCGTTATATTTCAAAGATTGCCTAGCAGTTAAGGCTGTTCACTCTTCTTCATCTCCTTCAAAGGCTTGAAGAAAGAGCAGCAGTGTTTGTAAAACCCTTAAAAGCTTTTGTGTCAGATGAAATGTGCTAAAAGGTAGAACTTGAGGGAACTCCCCACTCCCCTCATTTTGGAGGGTGGGAAGTGCTCTGAACTTTCTGCCAGTTCTGGGTTAGCTGAGGTGAACCGTTGCATAGAGAAGGAGGGCTACTTGATGAGCAGAATCCATAAAGGAAGTTGTCCTTCCTTAAGTGTAATTGCAGATCAAACCCAGACGTATCTGTGCTAGTGTACGAGGTAAGCTTTTATAGGTGAGAGCTGCTGTCTGTGTACAGCTGCTGAAGAAGTACCAGCAGCTTAGAAAGATGTAAAACAATTGACCACAATGTGCATTGTTCTTTGCGTAATACTTGGCTTCAGCCTTTCTCATCTCAGCTTGGTTCAGCTAAGGCATCCCATCTCCTTCAGTTTTTTTTCTCTGGGTCAGGTTGTTGCTTTTCTCTTAAAGGTCTGTTTTTGTGGTGAAGTTACTTTTTAGCTGAGTTCTTGTTTTTTTCACTGCAGCTTCCTTGACCTTAGCTTACAGAAGTGTTCTATGACAGTGTTCCTTGAGCAACCAAGAAACCAAACGCGAAAGCAAGTGTGAAATGTAATGGTAGCCAACATGAGTGCTTTTATGATCAACTAAATTGTACATTATCCAACTATTACTGAACTTTGAAAAGTGTGCATTTTGCTTCTACTTCTTTTCTGTACCGCGTCTTACTCTGTTTGGCTTCATCTCAAAGCAAATCCAGTCTTCGTACCACTGTTAATATAGTCTGTTCTTGCATTTTCCTCTGGGAATGGAAGAAAGCATGTTGTCTGCTCTGTGGTATCATGCTGGGAGTCTGTGCTGTGAGCAAATGGTTGCGTTGTAATTTTAAAGCCATGAGTGAGACTCTTAATTTTCAGTGTGTATTTATTTGCTTCAAACATATAAAAGCTCACTCTTATCATAAAAACAAAACAAAAAAACCACCACCCCCACCCCCCCCAGTTTGCAGATTTGTGTGCTGTTTTCCTTTTCTGGTGTGGATGCAGTATGTGTAATGGAAGTTTACAGCAGGGCCAAGTGTGAGGGCTTGCAGGGTGCCTGGTCCCCTAAACTTCTTCCCAGACTCTTAATCTGAGGTACTTCAGCCCCTTAGGAGGCAGTTTGAAGTGGTGTGAGCTATCTTGTGTGGATGCTGAAGGCTTTTCTTTTCTAATGGCTTGTTAATGTGTCTGTGTTTTGATTGTCCAGGCCAAGCTCCTCCAAACATGCCCCGAGGTGTACCGCCCTTGTTGTCTAACCAGTATCTGGTGGGAGCTGGAGGACTTCTGCCTGCCTACCCAGTAAGTAATTTAATTGTTGCTGTCCTGGGTTGCTTAACCCTTGGTGCAAATGGGCCCTCGGGAGCTGCTGCTGTCTATGCCAAGGCATTTCTGTTGGCACATGTTGCATGTGGAGTTCTTGTTCCAAATGCTGAAGAACCTATGCTACTGGTCCTTAACGGTGTGGTTCTTGTAAACCAAGGGGAGAATGCTACTGTGTTCCTGAATGCAGGCTGGAGTGTCAGGTGTGCTGGGATTTGTCTTTGAATGCCACTTTTTAACTTGCTGCAGCTACTTCCTCAGTTCCAGCACCGAAGGCAGAGCCTTTTTGCTCACTGCCTTCCGCTGGCTCTCTGCCTAGCGTGGTATCCACCACGGCTTCGCTTCTGCCTTCAGCCATCGCGGCACGCGGCAACGTTGCCCAGCTTGCCTCAGTCCAGTGATTTGGCCAGCAGGTGCCTTTGCCAGTGAAGCAGGTACGGTAGGAGTTGTGATAAACTGGAAGGGGTTCCATTTTGGGGAAAGGGCAGACGTGAGGGTGATTGCATCTGGGGGCTGTCAGACCTCAGGGTCCCCTTTTCTGACCCGACCTAGAATGAGGAGAGAGATTCAGAAGAGAACAGGATGTTTCTGGTTGCATAGGATGAGCTCTGGGCTGCCTCTTCATGATAGAGCAGCTGCTGCCCTCAAGTTTTTGTGGTATATAAAGACCTTTGTGTGTCAGGGGGCTCTTGCTTCAATCATGCCAGCTAAATTAGCCCAATTGATTCCCCCCGTTTGATTTTCCTGCTTTGTCCACAGTGCCTGCTGTTTGTTTAGTGCCATTCCCTAACAGTTTACTTCCTGGCTAATTTTGAAATACTGTAGTTTCCTTTATACATGTATTTGCTAAAGTTAAAAAGGAGAAGTAACTGCACAGGGCAAGTGTGTGTTTTTTCTTTTTCTAAGGGACGGAATTCTCAGCGTCTTCTCCTTAAGATGCTTTGAAATATCAGATTGGTGTTCCTGGAAGTGCACTCAGCACAGCTTAACTCATTTGCACTATGTGTCTGATTGTCTCAGTGCCTGTTAGTTGAGCAACATCCTGAGGCTGTACGGGTTGAGTTCTATTTTCATACTCTCCTTTGTACTGTATTTGTTGAAGTAAGAAACTAATTGGATGGGATATCAGGTGTTTGGGGTTTTTTTCCTGTTTCACAGCTAGGACATGGTTGATTCTCCTTTAATACCCTAGTGTTTTCTGTTGAATAAAAAGGTGACTATGTCAAATAACAGGAGTTCCTCCATTCACGTTAGAAACATCCTCTCGCCACATTTGTTTGTTGAAAAGCTGTGTACATGGTTAGAAGTTTTGGTTGGAGGGTTGCTGCTGTTGGGCAGATAGCAAGTGCCATGAAAAGAGGATGCCTGAATTCCAAGCGCGTCTGACTTGGTTGTGCTGGTGGCTCTTGTGTGTGTCTCTGCCCTAGGTCAGATGGTGAATTTGGGCTTCTTAGAAGAGCTGGGGAGAGTGGGCGAGGGAGTGGTTTAAAACTGTGTGTTGGACTGAAGTATTTCTTGCCTTGCTGCCTGAAGTGGTGTCATGGTCATTCCTGCAGATGGGGAACAGTTTTGAAGAATGGAGAAGTAAAATTAATCCATGAAAGTGCCCGGATTTATTCTGGTCCCACCCCTCCAAGAGCTGCCAGAAGTGGTTGCCCTTAAATGAGGGCATCTAATTTAGCTGGCAGCTTTGTTATGAAAACTGCTGTATTTTCTTGTGGCTATTTCTATAGAGAATAGTAAAATACTTGTTAGGGTTAGGCTCTCTCTTGCTTCTAATTTTGCACAAGGAGGGGCTTTTTGAGCACCAAAGCATCCCCATTTCTTACGGCTTTGTTTTGTTTGCCTTTGTTCAATGTTCATTCTGTTGGTTCCGTGCTGTACTGTAAGTTATGTTCTCGGCCTCGACCGTAAGGTATAACTTTCATCAGTGTAAATGTTGCAGAAGCAGTTTCGGTCTCCTTTCAGGGAGATCTTTGGATTACGGATGGGTGTGGGTGCTCGTGTTCCTGCCAAAAGTTGACGGGCCTGGTCAGCTAGGGAAAAAAAGTGTCATTTATAGTTTATATGAACAGTTTTCCTTCAATGTATTGTTCCTTTCAAAGATTTACAGGTGATGTTTTGCTATTTTCGTATGAGAATTTAGGGACTTTTAACGCAAAGCTCTCCACTGAAATGTAAAAAGAGTGACCGATGTGTCCTGGAAAGAAGTGCAATTACATAGACTGGCTAGTGTTACTCTTGTAGTTTACAGTTCTACATAAAACACAGGTGTGTGTTTTTTCACTTGGGCTGTGCAGTGGTGAGAAAACCCCACAGACAAAGACAAAACCCCACCCCTGGAACTTCCTCTGAAATTAGAGGTGGGTGAGACATATCATATTTTCTGCTTCTTCCGCTATCCTGCTTTCTCTTAAACTTGTTTGTATCACTATCATAAATTCCTTGCTTACTCTAGAGCCAAGAAAATGTAAGGTTTTTTTTTTTTTCTTTTTTTCAGGCCAGTCATCTCCTGTCAGGCAGAGATAGCCATGAAGATGTGCTCAGTCACAGAGGCAGAAGGACTAACAGGTGGGTGCGTGGTTAGTGATGGTTCTCCCTTTTGAACAGTACTGTCAGTCACTTCAGGGAATAATGTGTTGGAGGGGATTCAGATTGGTGGTAATTACAGAATCATGATGTGATTATTACTGCAGTAGTCTGAGGGTATGAGAGGGACAAAGATTTGGGGAGGAGAGGGTAATTTTAATCAGCTGTGAGATTTTTTACAAGGCAGCTTTTGTGGGTCAGTGGTGATGATGATGATGCTGGAGGTGGTGGCTGAGATTCTGTAATGGATATTGTTTTGTTCTGGAATTGAATCCCAAATCACCCTCTGAGAGTCTTAGTCAGGCTACTGACTCTGGGAGCATACAGTTTGTTTTCTTAAAAGGCCAGGTAGTTGCAGGGAGAGCCTGTTTGGAAGTTTTAGTAGTTTGGGGACAGAGGCCAGCTGGGGGCTGGGGACCTCGGGGGAGGGGGCTGTTTGTGCCCTGTGCCCTTGGGCTGGCGCTCACAGCTGGGAACGGGCTTTCCAAAATCCTGTTGGAAGGAGCCAGACGTGGGACCTGTGGCCGCGGACAGGGAGCAGCCCTGGACCAGCCGGCCTCAGGACCTGCAGCAAACTTGCCTTCAAATCGGCTCTTCCAGCAGGACAGTGCCCAGGAGTCACTTTGGTTGTTGCTGTTCTCCTTCAGGAAGCACGGTACGCACCAAGCACACCCAGAGCTGCGCCCGTGCCAGGAGAAGACTTGCAGTGCAGCTGGGGCTGATGGCGACAGTTGCCACCAGCTGTCCCACCAGCTCAGGAAGATGCAGGTAAGATGCCACAGAGGGGAGAGCAAGTGGTTGTCCCTTCTCTTGCAGGAACAGGATTTAACAGCAGAAGGGAGGCAGGCTGAAAGGGCTTTGGAGGTCCAAAAGTGCCTCAGGCAGCTGGAGCAGTCACGTGACAGCAGAGGAAGAAGAGAAGGAGATGCAGGTGACCCATCTGGGACCATGTTTCCGAGGTAACACCTGCCCACAAACACAGAGAAAGACAGAGGCATTGGGAAGACATGGAATGGGTGGGAAAGGTGCCTGGGCGAGAGGAGAGCACGGGGAGACGGGAGGCAGTGCTGTAGATGGAGGGGAAAAATCCAGGGTGTTGGAAGTGAGGATGCTTCTGCTGTGCAGAGGCCTTCTGTAAAAGCTCCGAGTTCATCTGCTGGCTTTGGTTTTCCCAGGCTGTGCTTTGCTGAGCCTCAAATGGGGCTCCTGTTCTCGTCCAGATTTTTGCTCGGAAACCATTCAAGTGTTGAGGGCTGGGATTTTTCAAGAGCATCATATTTCTCTTTGGGCTTGCTGGGGAGGGATTGCAGTCATGCAAGACCTGTTGGGGAGCTCAGTCTTCTCTTGGGATGCTCCCTGTGGGACAGGAGGACAATTGCTTTGAGCTGCCTCTATTTCTGGAAGGATTACCTACATTTGCCTTCCATCTGAAATCCTGCTTAGTGCAACTTGTTGGGGTTTTTTAAAGAAAACGGGGGGAGGTGTGTGTGAACAGCTGAGTGCCAGTATACGGTGAATTCCCTTCCCTGCTGAGAGTAAATGGTTTTAGGATTAAAAATGGCCGTTCTGTGTTACAAAAATTGGTGCTGATGGACTCCTGGCTGACAAAATCTCTTCCCAGCTTGCTTAAACATTAAACAGCCTTCACAGTGGCGTTCAGATGATCTCGTGTGATTTCTTGCAATTAATCATGGTTGTCTAAAGCGTACTACTTAAGCATACTACTAAAGTGTTTTGGTTGTTAAAAAGTAGGATGAGAAGTTCATAGAGACGTGTTCTGTGTTGGGTTTCAATGAGTTCAAGCTCTTGTTGTGTCCGGTTGAGAGTTTCTGATGTTATTTTTCCCTCTTTCAGAGGGAGGTGAACATGCCCGTCTCGCCCTCCAGCAGCGAGGATGCCATGTCCGGGTTCAAGCCCATGCCACCCTCAAAGCTTGCGTCCTCGAGTTGAGCGTGGAGGGGCATCACCCCGCGAAGGTTTGGTGCGTTGTAGCAGTCGGTGCTGTGAGGTCTGGTGGGTGGCAGTGGGTGGAAGCAGCTGTTGGGGGCTCCGTCATTTGCATAGCCCAGCCCCCCCCGCATGCTTCGGAATGTCGGGGTCCCTGTGGCAGTTTTTGAATGGTCCCTCCCAGTTGGGTCAACGGACCCAGCGCAGCCAGTAGATCCCGTCGGAGCTCCTCTCTCTGGCGTAAATCCCTCGGCATTTGGGCTTGAGAAGAGGTAAAGTTGGAATCTGCAGCTCTCCTTAGATGACCTTCAGGAGCTGTGGGCTGTGGGTGGGGACTGGCTCTCTGTCTCTGGTCCAGTGACTGGTGTCATTGCTCATAGGAAGAGCTTTCACAGGCGAATCTGCCATTTCCCTTCTTCTGGGGGTTACGGGAGCTGTTTTGGAGGTGAGGGAGATGTAAATTCCCGGTGTTGAGCCAACCTGGATGGAGCAGAGGTGGACTGTGATTTGTCTGACCTCAACTGTGTATCTGTAATGCAGTTGTAATCGTCTCTGCCTGCACAACTGGCGTGAGGTGCTGTTTTATTTTGAAGGAGATAGAGTGAATAAAATCAGTGAATCTAATGGGTGGTTTTTCTGACCAAATATATAAGTATTTATTTAGGATAAGATGAACAGTCCCTTGAACTCACTGGTTATACTGACTTAACTCTGTGTTGCCTAAAAACGGGACCAAGTTTGGCTCGGCCATGGGCGTCTACCTTAGAGACATCCACGTTTAGTCAGATGAATCACACCCCAGTCTCCTGTGTTCCTCATCAGGTCTCTGGCAACTCTGCTGTTAGCCCTTATTGAAGCCAAGTCCAGTCTCTCATTGATGGATTGATTGATTTTAACAGAAAGGAAAGTCAGTCTTAGACATTTGGTTGCGGAAGAAAGTTTGTGTTTGAAGATCGTGCTTGGATCTTCGAGTAGGTCTAATTAGATGCCTTTTCCTCTTTGCTTCATCCCTGATAAGCTTAGGCACTCTCTGTTTGTCCTGTTTCTGAGGACCACTGCCCAAGGCGCCTAGCATTGCACAGGGAGATGCTGCGTCTCATTTTGCACTGTGAGTTTTGTTAGTCATCAGGAATGAAGTATTTTTAGGAGATAAGCTAACTACATTGCACTCAAGTGAAAAAAGTGCTCTATAATTCCCGAGAAATAATACTGGATTATAATCAAAATATAAGTATTTTGAGCAAAAGATGCTTAAAAAGTTAGGTAAAAATTATGAGCACGGTGCAATTTTTTTAGTTTGGATTTTGATATATTTTCGATTTAAAGTTTGAATGTAAACAAATCTGGTTGAATTGATGTGGAGAAGATGTTCAAATTGCCAAGTATTTCTTTCAGACAAGACTAAGCAAAGTAGCAGCTAGAGAGAGTGTTTTGGCTTTAAAGTGTTTTGTATTTGTGAACCCAAATCTCCAAGTTGCTGGGCTGCTGGACAGGGTGAGACCTGTGCCAGCCAATTCATCTTTTAGCTCCAAATGCCTTTTGATAGAGATGCAGGTCTCCTGGGGATTGTGGGGACGTGCTCCTGCATGTGGGAAAGATGGCTGAGTTCCTGGCATAAGAAGGGCACTGGGGTTTAGAGGTCAGAGTTGAGGCAGGTATGGAAGATGGCAACAGCTGTGATCTTCAGTGTGAAAAATTTATTCTTGTATATTCAAGCAGGTTTTTTTCTCTCCTGTGCTAATCCAGTGTGGAGTATGAGCCAATAAAGAGAAACCGACGCTGTACACGCTGGACACACTTAAGTATTTGTTTTAAAATATGTGTGAGGTCAAGCTAGCACATGCTTTGCAATTTGTGTATTTACTGCAGCAAATTTTCTGCTCTTCCTGGCTGTCTTCCGTGGTTTTCAGCCTGCTTCACCTCCGCAGAAAGAGATACCGTGCGTATGCAAGAGGCCGTTATGCGTCTTCCCTTAGGAGATGTTCTTTTGTGCTCTGCTCTTGAATTACGATCTGAATTATTTATGCCAACGTTTCCAATAGCTTTTGGATTCCCTGGTTAAAGTATTCTGCACCTACCCCAGCTACATGTTACAATGCACAACTCCCACCAGCCATCAGTTTTTATTTCATGTCGTTTTTCATGAAGTAACACACATTGCAGCCAGCATCCTGTGTTGCTGTTGCATGGTTTTCTTTACAGTAGTTTTCCAGCTGTATTCCTCCTCCCCATGATAAAGCGTGTTGCCAAGTATTTCTTGTTAGCTTAGAACACACATGGTAAGGATGGTTGCTGGATGTCTCATCCTTTTTAAGGCTGTGAAGACATGCTCTGACAAGGCCTTTTCCCAGTCCCAGGTATTCAGGGATGCAAGCTGTGCCTATCCCCATCAGCTCTGTGAAGGATTTAAGAGAGATTGTGGGCCTGAAGGTTGAACAATGCTTCTGTGTCAGAAGCTGAATTTCAGCAAGCAAAAGCAACTTCCCCGACTCTTGAAGTTGTGTGTCCTTTTAATGCTGCAAAATGTAAATAATGATCCTTGCATACATCTTTCTCAATTAAACGTACAGTGGATGTCTTCTCCTTCAGCTAGCCTGGAGCTTAAAACCTAGCTTAAAAATACTGGACAGGGTAATTTTTGGTGGACATGGCCTGAGCCTGCTTGGAAGGCAATTGGTCTGGTTACACAAGTCTTTATGTAAGGCCCAAAGAGAGCCTAAGGTTTTGAGTGCCCTAGAATGCTCTTTTCAAGTAGGTTAACAGGCACATAGACACCCTGTAATGGCGTCAGGACTCCCCAGGACATCTTCAGGGCAGCTATATTTTATGTAAGCCACTGTTTTCATGCAACCTCAGCTAGCGTTGTGCTGCTCTTTGCAGGATCGGGTGAGCGGTGTTGTCTTTGGCTGTGTGGGCTTAAATGTGTTTCTAACGCGCGTGTCAAATAATTGCCTGTTAAACAGACTGCCAGTGTGGCTGAAGCCAGTGCTTCCGAAGAAGGTGAAATAAGAGCTTTGAAGATAGGGTCCTGCTGTGAATAGGATCCAGTCAAGTAAGTGTTGATTATGTCCAGTCTGATCTTTGCAGATTGTGGAAAAATTGCAGAGATGTTTGTTTTAACAAGAGAGACACATGCCTACCTTTTTGTTTTTTTCCCCCAAACCTTTTAGTTACCTGAAGAAACCCTTGGGTCCACCTCCACCATCATCTACTTGCTTTCGTTGTGGAAAACGTGGCCACTACATAAAGAACCGCCTGACAAATGGGGTACGATTGTGGGGGACTTGTGATGTTACTTAGTTTTTAACTGTTTTACCTTGGCAGTTACGTAACAAATACATGAATACTCATATTAAGACTTGTTTCTGTTGGGGTGAAATGCAGAGGTTATATGGCACTGTTGCAAAGCCCTTCAAAATTCCAGGGGAAGCTGGAATTACAAATGTGAAATTTTCTTTTTTCTAGGTGGTAGACATTCAATATATCCATAGGTGTTTCTCGGTGAACTTTCATGCATGTTTTTATATCTTTCAGTATTAGTGGAAATGTTTCTGTTTTGCACTCTTTTTAATGACAGTTCACAGTTTTTATGGTTTTGTACAAAAGCAAGACATTTCTCTTTGCCCCATCTCTTGAATATTTGCGTGTTTTAATTACACTAAGTCCCTGGTTGAGGATTGATGCCATTTAACCTTAGTCACTGAAGGTATATGCGTGAGGTCCGAGTTCAACCTTCACGTGTATAGGCAGTGAATGCAGGTATCTGCAGTGAGTGATTCAGAGCACCGAATTAGTGTCTCTGAACTGCGCTGTGGAGGAGGAGCAGCGGGTTTGTGTCTCTTCTCTGAGTGGATGGTGAGCTAAGGGATATGTCACCCTTAAGGAACCTGAAGTTAAGCCAAAGGATGTCGCTTGAGTTGAAAAACCCTGCTCAAGCCTTTGGAACATCCTGGCTCTATTTGTTTAGGAAAAGAAGTATTTCAGTTGAGCATCCCTTACGCTAGGTAAAAGGAGAGGGTTAAAGGCTTTTGCTGCTTAAAATAATCACTGGAAAGTCTTTTTAAGTGTGGGTCTTGAGGTACGTCTGCTTTTCTTTTCTGAAGAGGACAAAAATTCTGAGTCTGTTGCCAGAATGAAAGAGCACAGGAATTCCAAGGAGTTTCGTGCTAGAGGTACCCGATACAAAGGGTGCTATGCTGACAAACACTGGAAACTCTGCAACACCAACTATGAAAGCATAAGTATGGAATTAAGTGGACTGACCAAAAAGCGAAGGAGAGAAACCACGCCTAAATATCTGAGTGGCAATGCAACTGAGTTGGCCAGCATGTGTCACTACAGGGGAGGAAGCACTGTCATTGTATCTTAACCTTAAAATCTGTGATACTTTGTAATATTAAAAGAGGGTGGTCCTACTGTTTGTGTCCCTGGAATTTGGTTCAGGTTGTGGTATGCCAAGAATCTGTGTTTCTGCAAAACATTTCAGTAGCATTTACAGTGGATTTGTTCTCTTTGCAAGCTCATTTTGCTTCTGTTTTATGTTTCAAAAGCTTCTTGCCAAGTTTAACAGATGGCTGTTGGACTGAGATTTCCTCCCCCTCTGACTTTGAGGAAACCCCATGTGTGAAACAGACTGAAGTTTTCCTGTTGCTATACACTAAGAAAATACTGCCGTGTGCTGACAGGAGTGGCTGTTTTAAAATGCCCTTGGTAGCAGTTCTGGTTTTCCATCATGGATGTCCTTCTGCAGAAGCTGTAACATAGACTTCTTGCTTTTATAAAATGTAATTGCTCGGAGACTAACGTTATCCTGAGCCTGCAATTTACATTTATCCTCTGGCAAAGGAGAGGTGGGATTCATTTCACCTGCTTTCTAGCTGTGAAAAGATTCTTTTTCTAGTCTGAGCTTATTTCTTAGTTGATGCAATGAATGGGAGAGTTCTGCAGAAGGAAGGTTGTTCCTCCCTCCCTCTTCTAGTGTTGTGGCTATCGAAAAGTAGTTTCAACTAAGCGCCTATGCTTTAGGAGGCTAATGTGGAGTGAGAAGAATTCCATCTCTTCTCTTGCTTTGATAAAATCCAAAGCTTGGAAAAGTTTTCCTCTACCCATCTTTAACTCGTTTCTTTTTCCTTCCCCACCCCTCCTCCAGGGAAGCTTATGCTAGAGGAAGGATGGAGAAGCCTCCCTTTTTACCAGAGGAGCCGTCCTCTTCCTCCTCCTCCTCTTCCTCCACCTCAGATGGTCCTGTTCCAGACGAGTTCTCGTGTCTCATCTGTAAGAATATAATGACTGATGCAGCTGTTATTCCCTGCTGTGGCAACAGTTATTGTGAGAAATGTAAGTGTTACTCCCATGTTTGTTAATTCTAAACCTCCCATCTGATTTTCTGAAAGCAGAAAGAGGAGAGAACGAAATTGCTTTGTTACCAGTTCTATTTTACACTTAAGTATACCCTGAACAGAAAAGGGCTCTTCTGGTGTGAAGGGAGAAAAAAGCCAGGAAGCTTTTTCCCCTTTTTATGTACCTAGTTAAGTCTTCTTCACAAGCAGAAGGACGAGTATGAGGAGAGTGGCTAATTGTGCAGGTGATTACAATATTAGATACTGAATGCGTTTAGTTTGTCCACAGCCCTTTGTCTCATACAAAATTATATAGCCAACTCTGGTGAACTTACAGTGGTCTGCAACAAATGGATAGTTAGGCATTTAATCCCCATTCTTCTCCACGGGAGAGTTGGTTAAAACCTTCAGAACTCAAACCTCCTAATGGTTTTTTGAACCTCTTAATGTTTTTTTTGAAACATGTTTTGTTCATTAACCTTGAGGTTGGGGACTTCCCGCTGTACTAGATAGTGGGGAAAAGACTAGTTGCAACATCAAGACACAGCCTAGGCTCCATCTTCAGATGTTCCAATGGTGAAATACAAAACGGTATGGTTATTTGCTGCATACTAGGAATTTTTTACACTATTGAACATTTATAGCTTCATGCTCTTAGTTCAAGACCATATTCAGCCATTAATCATATACATGTGTTTATGATTGGTGAGAACCCCCAAAACTTCCTTAGTTTGGCTAAATACTCTTTTGCTTATTCTAATTCTACACAGGTATTAGAACAGCATTAGTGGAATCTGAGGAACATATATGCCCAACGTGTCAGGAGACAGATATTTCGCCTGATGCTTTAATTCCCAACGAGTGCCTACGCCAGGTAACATGACGACTTTTACATAAAGTGCTTGTAAGAAAAGGCTATTTGTAAAAAGGGGAAAGGGAAGAAAATATTAATTTACATCTCCTTAAGCAAGGCGTAATTGAATAAGGCTAAATTGACTTTTCCAATACACTATTTGTTGCTGTCTCAGAAGCTTACGACTCTTTAGAGACAATCTGGCAAATTCAGGTCCCGCTCTTACTTAACACGATTGCCTCGCTTTCACATTTGGCGTTAACGCTGAAGGACTTGAAATACAGGTCCTCTGAGCTACCAGTCATTAGTATCAGTGTTGAATGTGACGTGTTCATACATCTGGATGTTGGTTTCTTTTAGGATTGATGACATTTAGAGGAATACACGAGTAATTTTCCTCTGTGAAGGCTTTTGTTTGTATATCTGCTGAAGTTTCATCTTACCTTCTTGTAAATGCTTTTCTGCCTGTAGGCTGTGAACAACTTCAAAAATGGAACTGGCTACACAAAAAGGCTCCATCAGCAGATTTGGCAGCAGCAACAGCAGCAGCCGCCACCGCCTCCGCCACCACTCATGACTGTTACACCTGCCGCTGCTCTGGTGAGTGCCTCTGAACCATGTACATCTTCCTCTCTGTCAATCAGCAATTTGTTGCAAGAGAAGGTAAGCTTTTTTTCAACATATGCAGTGATTCTTATATTGTAGTAGAGCTTCTTTTCCAACTGTCTGTGTTTATTCACAAGGGCTGTCGGGTTCCTGTGCGAAGACAAGCAGCATTAGCAAGTCGTCTGGGCCGCCAAGGACAATCAATACGCACCACTGGTAAGGAAGTGTAACTTTAGAATTCCTTTCAAAAAATTATCTTCAGATAAACTGAATGGGATTTTTTGCTTTTTCCTCTCTCCACTCCAAAAGGTCATCCAGGGAGAGGCAGTACAGTTGGCTCAGCAGGTGGCAGACCAGGCTGGGAACTGTAAGTATTCTGCAGAAATTCAATGTATTACTACTTGTAAGCTGTTAAAGGAGGCCGTAGCACTTAACTTCTGCAACGGCTGATTCATAATGAAGTGAGTATGCACAGATAGTTGTGGAGGATACAAGTGGTCGTTAATTTTTCAATGGCCTGATTTGAATTGGCTTTAACAAAGGGGATCTGTGCTTGCAGTGAAATTATTTAAAATAAACCTCCAGTACCTGATTGAGAAGAGGACTCTGACAAAGGAACTCTTTTTGAGGAAACCAGAATTACCTATCAAAATTAAATACAATTAAAGGATCAGGTGGAAAGCCACCCTTTTGGTTACTGGCTGCACAGGGCTGTAGAAATTGATTTCCCAATAGGAGTCAGCCTCCAACATTCTTTTTTTTCTAACAACTTAGTTGATGCCGATTGAGCAAATTCTTGGAAAAGTCAACACTGTTGTGTTATGACCATTTTGAATGTCTTCAATTTAGTCAGCCCAAATAGCCAAGCTGCTTTCTCTCAGTTGGTGAGAGAGGAGTCTGTTTTATCTATGATTGCAGGGTCAGGTCAGCCCTTCCTTTTGGTATGTATGTGTTATAGATAGGTTGTAAGGGTGCCCTGTGTTTATAAAATCTTAAAGATAAATCAAAACAAACCCCAGGATCCATCCCACAGATTGTCTGAAATCTGCAATTGAGTAAGCAGGAGAATAACAATTTGGGGACAAGAGCAGGCCAAAGACATCATGGTGAGGCAACAACGTAGGAAGTGTACGTGGAAGAAGATGATAGAAGTCTGGGAGAAGATGAGTCACTATCTGTGCAGTACTTTGCAGATCAGAAGTGTGAAGTGTTGGCACGTGCGAGATGGGAGTCTCTTTTAAGCCTGGGCAGCCTCCATCCACAGTCGCAAAGCTGAGTACGAGGAGAGCAGACTGAGGGAAGTGTTGGGGGTGAGGATGTGGAAGGCAGGTAGGAGGGTCAAGAAATGAGTGTAGTCTCCAATGAACAGAGAGCAGGGAGAAAAAGGCTTCGGTTGAGAACAAGAAGTGCTTGCCACCATGCTCCCGCTTCATTAGCTTTCCTCTTTAAAATGAGGGGAGAGAGAGTAACAGAGTGACGCATGTGGGGGGGTTTTCCTTTGAAGCTCAAATCGAGGCCGCCCGAACAGTGAACGTACCCAAAGGACTCGGGCCCCAACACTACCAGCATCAACACCAGTCTTTGTGCCTGTGCCTCCACCTTCCGTGTATCCTCCAGCACCCCATGCGCTTCCTCTTCCACCGGGGGGACCACCAAGACCGTTTCCTCCTCAGTTTCCACCTGGTCAGCCTCCGTCTGCTGGGTACACTGTCCCCCCTCCAGGATATCCCCCATCTCCTGCAAACCTGTCATCAGCTTGGGTACCAACAGCAGTACCAACGGCTCATTCAAATACCAACCCAACGAGACAAGCACCTCCTTTATAGAGTCATAGAATCATTTCGGTTGGAAAAATTTGTCAGAGCCCCTGGTTTTAACGTAGTTGTGCATAAGGTTCTCTGTGCCTGTCTCGGCATTGTGTTGTCACCGTAAGCTTGTAACGGGCTGCGGCTGGGTGCTGCTCTGGGGCTACTGACCCAGCTTCAAGGCAGAAAAAAAAGTGGCTTTCTCTGAATGCTGTCGTCAGGAACAAGGTGCTTTAGCTTGCCAGCAGGTGTCTGCAGGCTTTTTTCCGCATGAGTTTGTGTGGTAGGAATGGAAGGTGTAGGTGGTTTTACTTCCGTGAAGGTCATGGGGCTTGGGGGTTTTCTTGGTTGGTTGGATTTGGTTGGTTTGTTCTTTGTTTTTTTTCGTTTTGGTTTGGTTTGTGCTATCAATTTTGGGGGTTCAGGAGCTGATTTCCAGTCATTCCTCCTCCCATGTGGTGAGGGTGGAAAAGGCTGGAGTGATACATTTCTACCCGGCTGGAGGCAAGCCGACCTCATGAGTGGGAGAGACGCATTCACAGTGAAGGCTCATACAGCGCCCTGATGGCTGAAGGCAACTCCCTGAACTGTAATAGTGTAAACTTATCCGTTGTCTTCCGGAGGATGCAGGAGAAATGTCTTGCAGCTTTGTGAAGCTATAAAGGAGTGACAAAACTTGGAACAAATCAGTTGAACTTCTTGTATAAAATTGGCATCTCTCGCAAGAGAAGTATGTTGGAGATGTTCCCTATGGTGGACAAATCCTAGCAAGAGTTGGCAAAATATTAAACTGCCACAGACTTCTCATTTAAAGAGAAGGCTGGTGGATGAATAGGTAGTATGCCACGTATGCTCCTTTGTCTCATAAGATCTCTTCTTTGTATATGCCTGGCAGTCTGGTACAGTTGAGAGAGAGAGAAGGAAGTTTGTTGTTTTTTTTTTTTTTTGAATTCCAAAAGGGGAACGAATGCTATTGGGCATAAGTCACTCTCTCAGTAAAACTTTCCAAGTGCCATTTTCCTCAACTTTTAAGGTGTGAGATCAAATTTTCAGTAATACATGCAAGCAACTGAAAAATATCTCCTACTGACTAAAAGAATTTGCTCTTCATAATATCGGATATATCTTATTGATATTGTCCTTTATGTCAGTCTCTAATTATAGCCTCTGTAGGAGGAATGGAGCAATGAAAGGCAGCTAGATGGTGGCCTTCTGTACATGGAAAGATCTTGGATGCTAGCAAAGTCTAAAACCCATTCTTGTGTTGTGCAAACTTTCTGACGTGCAAGTTGTACACTGCAAGTAATACGTAAAGCATGTAGGAAGTTGCTGCTGTAGGTGTTTTAATTTAGATGTAATGCACAGCAATTAAACATAGGCTTTCCTTCTGTATGTGTTATGAAAATGGTATCGTAAGAAGGAAGATACTCATTAGGAACGTTTTTACTTATGAAGTGGAAGTAGGCAATGCCTATAAACAAGGCAAGGGAAATTAGGTCAAGGCCTCGTTACACTTGTAAGTCAACAGCCGTTCTGACTGAGGAGATTAGTTAATAGGACTACCATCCTAATACCACCCCCTGCCCCCTCCAGCTTTTTGGAAAACGCATAGAAAAAAGTTTGAAAAATGAGCTCATAGAGAAGGGGGTGGGGGAGCCCACTAGGTGACTAAAAGCCATGTCTGTAGTTGGACAAATCTACTCTGCGCGAGAGAAATCCATCTTCCCTCAGTGGCAGAGTAAAGGCAACAATTAGAAATGAGGAGTTGTAATAAGCTATCTTTTTAAAATCAAGTGTTGAAGCTGTCCTTTGAGCATTTCCTCATCCCATTCCAGCCAAAGTGGGTCAGATACCTTAAATAGTTCTAAGCGTCTCTTGACTAACCCAGCTAATATTTGAAGTTGTCCATTTGTGAAGTAGGAAAATGTCCGCTTTGAATAATGCCATCATTAATCCCTGTAGCCTTAGGGTCTGGATATGGACTCTTTGACAAGCATGATGAGTTGTAGAGACCTTTTCACTGTGTCTCCCCCTTTTGCTACTAGTGTTTCTGTAGAGACCCTTGATCCATTAAGTACAGTTCTTACCTCCTTTCTCTCTCCTGGTTTCAGCTGGTAATGCAAAGTAGGGTGGTTTTTCTCCATTTTTCCCTTTCTAAAGCAAGGGTCCTATGGTGTCAAAAATAAAAATGCTCATGCTGCTTTAAATTTAATGTTGTCCTGCCATGTCAGTCAGTCCTGTGCTGCTTCTGATTGCAAGGAAGTCTAAAGAGGCAGGGCAAGCGGAGGGTTGGGGGTGAAAATGGTGCCTTGCTGTGCTTGGAGTTCCAGGGGCAGTAAGCTTGTGGGCTTCCAAACCCAGGTGCCTGGTGTCCTGCTCAGCCTAACTGGGCAGTGAGCTAGCTAAAGCAGATTTGAGCACCTTGTACAAACAGAGCTTAACTTGTGCTGCTCTGCGTGCTGACGTACATCTCTTGGATTTAGATTAAAACAGATGTATGTAGAGCTAAGCCTCTGCGCTATAAAAATGGACCACTGTGTTAAGAGCACAAGGCTCTGCTAGCAGCAGTAGCTGCAGATGTGTTGATGTTTTCATTCATCCTCTTCCATAGGCAAAACCAAGGTAATGCTGAATTTACTGCAACAACTCTGTTTAACAGTCCGCTTTGTCCTTCCTCTGCAGTCAAGTATAATGTCCTTTTAGAATCAGTAGAAGCACAGCAACTACATTGAACTAAAAGAAGCCCGTGTTCAATTGTCTTGTTTAATGGGATTAGGAAGCTGATGGGAATAACCTTAAATCAAAAGTGCTGTGAAACTGAAATGTGTCCAAAACTTGTGCTGTATGTAGTGTCACCCTTAGTGGATTTCAAAGCTTTTCATTTCCTGGCGATCAGTTCTAACTGTCTAGCGCAATGCAAAGAAGCCGTCTTAAGATGGTAGCAACTTGGATCTTTTCTTATATCCACAAGTGTTTTTTAAAAAAGTAGTTGTGGCTTCTAAGTTAGGTCAAGTTATCTCAAAACCATAAGCAGGGTCTGTTTTCCCTCATTTATGCTAATGCTGGGCAAAAGAGCAGAAGCTGATTTGGAAACCTGTAAGTGGAAAGGTGTTTTGCAGTAAGGTGGTGGTGGTTGTTTTGTTGTTTTTTGTTTTTTTTCTTTTGTGGAGTCTTCAGTATTTTATTTTCTCCCCCAGTACTCCTAGGCTGCAGAACCAGCCTCCAAGGCACTATGGAATTACTTCTGCAATTAGCTTGGCTCCTCCTAAGGATATAGATTCCATTCATACTCAGAAGCTGCTTGAAGCGATGAAAGCATGTGGGGTATTTGAAGACGAGGAAGAACTGAATCACAGGTATAACAAGACTGTAAAACTTGTTAATGTCCTGGGGTTTTTTTAGGGCAAACTTAACGTGAGTTTTCTTTACAGGCTGGTGGTTCTTGGTAGACTGAATAACTTGGTCAAAGAATGGATTTCAGAACTTGGTGAGAGCAAGGTAAGGTTTTTTGATAGGTTCTTATCAAAACAGCTGAAGCCTTTTTGTTTCTTCTAAAGGCTTTACTGCTAGGATTTACGCTAAAGTTCAACATTTCACTTCCTTCTTAAGTATCAAGGAGTTCTGTAGTAAGTGCCATTGAAATAATGTATAAAAGATACTTCAGATGAAGACCTTCAAGCCCTTGGGGCACTGAATAAATTTGTGAAGTGGCTCTATCAGTTGACTTGTAGCAGTTAACAAAGCTGAAACAACATATTGTGGGGGGGAGATAGATGGTAACTGGGCAGTAAACTTGCCCCAGACAGCCTGCAGCCCTCAATCTAGTTTGAAGTTATTACTTTAGAGTTGCCTTTGGTATGGCTCTTAGATGGTGTTAATTTGTGTGGGTCTGCTGCAGGGAAGACTGGTAGAAGGTCTTAATTTGTTTAAATTGATGAAACGACTGCTCCATTACTCATCTTTGTTGTCGTTGTTTGTGAGTTGCAAGCCCTCCCTTCAGAAAAACAGTATCAGTCTATTAGACTAAGAACTCAGTATGGGAGGGAGAAGACATTGTTTATGGAGGCTGTTGTAGTCTTTCTAAATAACTTATATGCTAGTTAAACTTGCACGTAGGTCAACGTGTATGTTCTATTGTCCAGAAAACTCTTTGTCTTCTACCCGCAGAATTTTCCCCCTTCAGCAGTAGCAAATGTTGGTGGCAAAATATTTACGTTTGGTTCTTACAGGCTTGGAGTACACACTAAAGGTAAACTTTTGTTGTGTGGTCATAGTTGTAATGTTTGAAAGTGTCTTCCAACAGTAACAGAAGAAATGGCATCTCTTTGCAGGTGCTGACATAGATGTGGCTTGTGTTGCTCCTAGACACGTCGAAAGATCGGATTTCTTTCAGTCGTTCTTTGAAAAACTAAAACGTCAGGAGGAAATAAAAAAGCTAAGAGTAAGCAAGCTCTCTCCTTGATAGATTGTGCAACTCCTCCAATAAGAATATTGATGTTAAAGACTCCTGTTGGTAGTGATTGTCTTACAAACCAAACTTAAAAAGGGACTTGTTTCTGAGCCCCTTGTAAAATCCTGTCTACGCAGCATGAAAGTGTTGAAGTGAAGCTTTTAGTTCCCTTCCCCAATGACTGTACACCCCATAAGAATCTCTGTGGTTCACTTCTCCCCTACCCATGGTTTGGGAATGAGTGGGCTATAGTATCAAAAAGCAAGGTTGTCCCGAGGAGCCTTGCTTTCACCTGAGCTGTAGTAAGGGGCTTGGCAAGAAGGTAACTGTATGCAGGTAGAGGAAGGGGCAGCCTGAGAGCTAAGGAAGTTGAATGTGATGTGGAAAGGCTTCTGTCAGTACCTTTGCCGTGGTGTTCCTCTGGGTGTACTTTAGGACCTCTAATTCCTTCTTCTCTGGTCCTGTTCTTCTGTGGCTACTCAGCCTGAGACTTTGTAGAAGAGATGCAGAGTCAGCTTTACATGAAGTCAATAGGAGCTGTGCTGTGAACATACAAAACTGCCTTGTAAAATGACCCTGCGGTGCATATGTTGTGTACCTTGTGTATAGAACCAAACTCCTGAGAAGTGTTTCTCTCAGCCTGGTCTTCCTTGTGCAGACATTTTGAAAGACTTCATATGCATAGCTAATGAGGCTTTGTTTAGATGACCGAAGACAGACTCAGTGGGCTGTGGCACAGTTCTAACGAGTGGTCTACAAAATTGAAAACTGTCGCATAAGGTAGCTGATAGCATCTCAGGCATGGTAGAAGATAAAAATACAGGAGGCTAGTGCACGCTGTCAAAGGCGGACAGAATTTTCTCGATTTCTCTGGATGTTAACCAGTAGTAAGATAGCGACAGAAATCTCTTGCTTTTCTTCCTCACCACCAAGGTAAGTACCTTACAACCTCTGATACTGATGGCTCATTGTGCACTGTTTGTTCATTACAGTCCGTGATCAGCCTCTGAATCTCTTGGCTAAATAACTTGTTAAAGCTAGTATTTTACCGTCTTAGTGCTATAGTGCGTGCAGCTTATGAAGAATTCCTTTGGTTTGGAAGCAACTCAAGTCTTTATACTGAGTAGTTAGCAGTGTAACTTCTGCATTTGATCGTAGTTTAGGAGAAACATTAAAGTAGCAAACCATGTTTTCTTACACAGTTATCCTCTCCTTTCCAGGCAGTTGAAGATGCATATGTACCAGTTGTCAAGTTTGAGTTTGATGGCATCAAGGTAAGCATTTCTTTTTTTTCTTGCTTTGGAATAGGATAACTTTTCCAGGGAGCTATGACTGTGCTATTTTGGACTACAACCTATCCCAGGAGAAGATATTGCAGTAGAACGGGAGCTTATAGGAAAATAAGGCCCTAGGGAGCCTAGCAGGCATGGGAGCATCAGGGACATCTTTTTCTAGACCTGTGCTGTAGACCAGGGTAGCCTGCTTGAATAGCATTTATCCCTAGGATCGTGCAGAGTGGGAGCAGAGGCGGTGTCCTTGCTAAGTCTTCTTAGCTCTGCCAAGCTAGGTATCTACAGAGGGATGTGTACAGTGTAGTTCACTGTACGAATCATGTGAGCAGACTAAATGTTTTGCTGCAAATCCAAAATGAAGTGGTCATGGGACAAACAATCTGGAAAATGGAAAGTAAAAGTACTCATTTGATTCCTGCCTAGGTTTGTCAGCTGCAGGAATCCTGCTATCTTGAATACATCTTATACAATGAATCAAGACCTGCATGCTGTAGTCCCTAAGGAAGTTACTGCTTGGTATCACTATCACAAAGAGATTTATTCAGTGACCTTTTTGTGGCCTTTATGTGGTACAGACTTTCACAGGATAATCTTCTTGCCTCAGACTGTACTAAAAAGCAGATACTTCAGGGTCAAAAGGGCTTCCTGCGTAAAGAAAATGCTCTCTCCTTTGCTGAAGTATAGTTGAGGTGACTGAACTTAAGTCTTAATTCTGTGAATAATTTTAAGTTCCCTTTTCATTGAAATTCTAAGTCTAGAGTAATCTTTTTCAACTTAAAATGCCCTCTTCCTTTCCCTAGCTTAAAAAGAAAGGGGTGATGCAGTGAAGGTTTTGTAAATAAAATTCAGAACTTCGAGAAATTGCATTGAGTCTTCTGGCAAATAAATGTCTTGGGAGATGTATCTATAGTCACCTAATTCTAAATACAAATGTTAACCACTCTTTTTAGACTTGACTAACTGTCCCCCACCAGTGTGCTGTTTGCAAACTGCGCGGCATTCTAACGGTTGGCACTTTTTTCCTCTTGAGATTGATCTCGTGTTTGCAAGACTGTCTGTGCCAACTGTTGCTGATGATCTTGATCTCAGAGACAACTCGTGTCTCAGAAGCCTGGATATAAGATGTATACGGAGCTTAAATGGTAAGCATATTTGCACATCTTTAACAAGAAAATGTTACTAAAATTGGTATGGAATGCAGGTTACACACCCCAAGTTTCTGTACAGGATGCAGAAACTGATCCCCTGTATCCTTGAGATCTGAGGAGGTGGCGAGTGGGCTTAAATTTAGCTGTTTCAAGTTGTGTGTTTAGATAGACCTGGGTTTCATGTTTCTTTGATTGGGGGGGGGGGTGTTGTTCCAGTTTGCCACAGAAACTGCTTCAGCTGAATAGGTAGAGCACTTGATAGAGAAGAATGTGTGGTAGTGCATTTAAAAAAAAAAAAACAAAAACCACAAAAAAGGCTATTTAAAATACCTGAAGCCAAAGTTGCTCACTGTTTAACACTGACTGGTTTAACTGTTCCTGGCTGTCGAAAGAAACCTAGCTTTCGGAATCCTGTAGAAGGGCTTTATTGAAAATTGTTGGCTGGAGTCTAAAGTATGAAAAAGCTGTTGAGGGCACCAGTTACCTGAGGTGATGCTGAATGTTATGTGTAACCTCTAATTTTTAAGGTAATACAAAGCAAGTAATGCGAACTTGTTTCCATAGACTTGCAGGAGAAACTGTAAGCTGTTGATCCAGTATAGCACAGAACTGACTTGTACCTGTTACTAGGAAGTTCTGTACTTCAGCTGTTTTTTCTTACAGGCTGCAGAGTTACTGATGAAATACTGCACCTAGTGCCAAATAAAGAGAACTTCCGGCTCACGCTCCGTGCAATTAAACTGTGGGCAAAGCGTGAGTAATGTGATTGTTTGTGATCTTTAAACTTTTCAGAGGCACCTCATGCTGAAAAAACAATAGCATTAGAAGTCCTTCATCTTTGGATGGCTGTTTAAATAACAGGTTTTAGTTCAAGACCTGTTTTTTAGTTTAGATTCAAGGACTGTCCGTGGGGTAGAGATTCTGTGTTTTTTTTAATGGGGATAGAGTGGGGAGATGAGGGGAGTGCCTACAAGACAAGGTGCTACATTGCTTACCAGGAACCTGACTAGAAAGGATAAAAATGCCCAGTGAAGTAGAAAAACTTGATAGGTAAGGAATAAGAAAATACTGTTTGCGCATGTGACTAGAGCAAGTGCTAGAAGAATGGCAGAACCTTCTTCTTAAGGGAAGTTGGAGCGAAGCAGTAGCTGTAGCAGTGCAGGCAAATTTCAGAGTAGCAGTATTTTGGGAAGTGGTGTGGTAACGATTCTTTTTCTCATCGCTGTAAGGACCGACAGTTTTGGCCTCGTTGCACTGCAGAAATAACTGACTTGGAGGCTGAAGTGTGCTAGGTATTCTATAGAATGTGAAGGTGGTGCTGTAAATTTGAAGGACTATACTTGGGTATGGAAAGACTACAGGCTAACGACAATGTATGCATTGTAGGACGTGGCATTTACTCCAGCGTGCTGGGATTTCTTGGTGGGGTTTCCTGCGCTGTGCTAGTAGCGAGAACGTGTCAACTCTATCCAAACGCTTTGGCTTCTACTCTGGTGAACAAGTTCTTCTTGGTTTTTTCAGGATGGTAAGAGCTATTTATGACTCTTGATTTGCGTAAAGCAGTAACAGTTTCTGAGGTGGTTCTTTATATAAGATTTAGACCAACAGCATTCAGTCCTACCCTGAATTACATGGCAGAGTTTTAAATGGGCAGTCAGTTCCTGGCTTTTCTTGTATAGGGAGTGGCCAAAACCTGTATTGCTGAAACAACAGGAAGAGAGCAATCTCAACTTACCAGTATGGGACCCTAGGGTATGTAGACATGGAATTTGGAAGCCTTTAAACTTTCTTCTAAGCTAAGCTGCTGGTGCTGAGCACAATTGTTTTAACGTCATAGGTGAACCCATCAGACCGATCCCACGTCATGCCTATCATCACCCCAGCCTATCCGCAGCAGAACTCTACATACAACGTATCTACATCAACGCGAGCGGTAATGGTAGAGGAGTTGAAACACGGTAAAGTTCTCTCCATGCTTATTAACTGCTTAAAAGGTATAATTCTTGCAATATGAAACCACATGACGTGACTTGGTTATATTCCGTGCGGTGTTGTGCCCTTTTAGGCAGAAGAGTTCTCTGAGAAGTATACCTGTTGCAGGCAACAAGGGACCAGTTTTACAATGAACTGTTGTAGTAGACGTGTATTGTGTCAAGGGAATTCCTGCTTTTTGATCTGTCAATTACTGTTCAAAACCTTTATCTTGTAAAGTTTCTCTCACGCTCTGCTAGTCTTAAAAACAAAATGGTAGTAAGGTTTTCAACCTTAATTGTAGGTCTTGCAGTTACAAATGAGATTCTCCAAGGAAAATCAGACTGGTCAAAGCTCTTTGAACCACTGAACTTCTTCCAGAAATACAAGTATGTATGAAATCTGTTACCTGAACTTGAAATGATTTCCGTACTGGTTAGCATAGTGAGTTTTACCTTGCAGTCTAAATGCAAGATGGCATTGATATGTTTGTTTTTTAGAAGCTGGAGGTAGTCATAGGAATTTTGGTAAGGATAAGCATAGGGAAGATGGAAAAACTGTTTGTGTTTTGCCACTGACACTGTTTTTATTAAAAAAAATCAGCTCTGATACTTAGAATGCAGCAGAACGCAATTCTGAAGGATGTAATCAGTTTTTCTTCAGTTAATGCTGTGCTGCCTGCAGGATATAATGTGTCTTGTCTGGAAGTAATTTTCTATACGTTTAAGGCAGTTTTGGTTTCATTTGAAGGAATATCAAGTCCTGAGCTAGGATATTAATTTTTCTTTTCTTCTAGACATTATATTGTGCTGACTGCTAGTGCCTCTACTGAAGAGCATCACTTAGAGTGGTAAGTCTTGCTTTGAGTGTGGGTTCAATACATCATTGACGCTCAATTCAGTGTTGCGCTTCATTTGGTTAATACAGTTCACAAAAGCAAAGTATTCAACTGTGCAACTAGGCATGGAATACAGTACGGAGTTAAGTAGACAGTTCCTCAGCAAAACTAAAAGCTTTCTTGTGAAGGGAAGTTAACATAAGTCATCTTGCTGTTTAAGAAGTTAACCTAAAGACCCAAGTCATGATGAGAAGGAACGACGAGGGTTAGTGTGCGTATGCTCTGTGTCATGTGGAGAAGCAGATGCCAGGAGTCTAAGGAGACTACTTAGCCAAGGCTACTTCAGTTAGGAAGATGTTCCTTGTTGCAGAGACTGAAGTAAGTAGGGATTACTTGATGTCATCAGATGTGTAGTGGACACTGGAGAGCTTGATCTTTTAGTGACTTATAGAGCAGTGGTCTCCAAACTTTTGTGCACTCCTGTGAGCAAAAAAAAAAAAAATAATTTTTGAACACATAGTTGCAGTCTATATCTACTTCTTTACAAGTTACGTACACATTACTGAAGTTCTAGTCTTTTCTTCCCGGACCCAGTGGATTGTCTTGTGCACCCCCTGGGGTACATCCCCGCCGACACTTTGAAGACGACTGCTGTAGAGCCTTAGAAGACTTGGTTTCATAGCTTTTTTACTGGATGTAATATTTAATTTAGGACTAGATTGCACTCAATGCTAAGTTGCTCTGGTTATGTAGTCAGGCTGTTCCAGAGCCTACTGTTCTCCAGTGAAGTGAAACAAGGCTGTTTAATTGGGGTGAAACCTGACCATCTGCACAGAGCACCTGAATGCTGATAAATAGTGTTTACTAAGTTTTAATCTAGTAGTGTGCTCAGGCATCTTGTGTTTAGTGCTGGAAATGATCATCTCTTGTTGCTATAAGAACAAGTTTAGTTCACCAACTCTTGAATGGATTTGGGAATAGATTGCACATCTCTGTTGTTCATCAACACAAGATACTTGTGAAGAACGTACAGAGTTCTGACTGCCTTCAAAGCTAGCAGTGTTTTAGGTAGAAGGGTAAAATGCCAGTACTTCATTTAAAAGAAGAGCCTTTGTGGTCATGATAGATTTCTTGGGTAAGTTTCTGATGAGACTGTTGACTAAATCATTTGTTTATTAAAGGAACTATATTTTTCAGTTTGGCTGGAAAAGGGTAAACTCTTTTCACAGATCAATCTGCAGGAAGACTAGCATCTTTACTCAGGTGTAATGGAAGAGTTGTGCTTGAGCCTTTTCTAAACTGTTGTTCTCCTTGACCTTTGGGGTAAAAAGGAGTTTTGGTGCACTTCAAAATGCAGCCAGAGGTGCTGGGAATCTGCTGCTTGTTGATATTTTCATCATAGTTTATATGTTGAAGTGTTGTGTCTGACCTGTTAAGACTACAAGTTAATCTTACTGCCTCTGTCTTTGGAACCTTTAAAGCTCCAGTGTTACTGGAAACATCTCCAACTCCAGTGTGTGTGATATAACTATCTAGTATCTGCTCAGCCGAATGAATCTTACTACTTACTGACTGGTTAGCATTTTTGTGTTAGCATTGTATTATAAAAGGGCATATAACTACTGTGCTGGATCCAGTCAAAAATGAGTAAATGTCTCTTGTTCTTATCAGGATTGGCCTTGTGGAATCTAAAATTCGTGTGCTGGTTGGCAACTTGGAGAGGAATGAATTTATATCTATTGCACATGTAATGCCACAGTCTTTCCCTGGCAGCCGAGACCTTTGTAAACAGTGAGTTTCATTACTTTTCTGAAGTCGAGTTTGGCCGATGTATTGTACCTTGTTTATATTCCTTCACCTCAGCTTACCCGTGAGAGATGTTCAGTTACGTACCTACTGTTTTGTAGGTACGAGGTCTGACGGGCAAGGTTCTGAGCATGTAGGATCTTTTTAAAGAAGGGAGAACTTGAGGGAGGGGTTCTCGGAGAACTTGAGTATGGGCTGACTCCAATCTTTAGCTGCTGCGTACAACTAAACTGTTTTGCTTAATCCCTTTCTTGAGAGTAGATACTAGCATCCAAATAACTGGCATCTGTGCATAAATGATAGATTTGTGAATCTGTCTTTTTAGGAGTGGCTATGTGTCAATGTGGTTTCTTGGAATCGCGTTTAGGAAAGTGGAAAATGCAGGAAGTGTTAACGTTGATTTAACGTACATTATACAGTCATTCAACGATACAGGTAAGCCTCTATTTTGCTCTAGTCTCGTAGGGTTTCATTTTCTTTATTCTAGCGCAAGCTGCTTTGCAAAGTGAATTGTGCTTCCTTCTGGTATTGGCTATTAGCTATTTCTGTAGAGCGTGACACGTAGAAGATTAGCCTTAAAAACATACTATTTTGACACTTGGGCAATGTAAGTCCACCTTGAAACAAAAGTGTGTACTACAGTCCTATATACCGTATCGCATATGTGAAATAACAGTTCTGCAGATCATAGTAAGCAGTCACAAAGGAACTGCGATTCCTGAAGTGGACAGCCAGATGTGAAGCCAGGAGAGAGATGTCCATTTACTGGGTGTAGCTACACTTGTCAAAAGCAGTTGTCAGTTGCCGAACTTTGAAAGTGGGAATGAACTGTATCAGGCTCTAAAATAAGTTGTGAATGCCTGTTGACAGTATTGTTTCCAAAATAAGAGTTTGTGTATGATACCATCCCAGAACTTTGAAAGGCAGTGAGTGGTCACATTGTAGTGACATGCAGTCTTGCACGTCAAGCTCCATGTTCATGTTCATCTTACTTTATTCCTTTTGATAGATGCAGAAATAAAGTAATGTCGCAAGCGTTGTTAGATAATGCTAGAATAAAGGGGTTTGGGGGTGAGCAGTCATTTGAAAGTAGAGGTCTTTTCCACAGTCTGTTTACTTCTTCCCAAGCTGACTGCTCTTGTGCCTTTCAGAAGTGCATGTGTGCTGAGAGGCTCATGCCTTGCTATCATAATGACAAACTAAGGAAATCAGGTTACTCTTCTGAAGTGACAAGTGTGTTTGGCCAAAAAGTTCTAAACAGTGGGCTCCTTTAAACTCTTCCTCAGTGCAAACAAACATTTCTCCATAGTACCAGCGTGAGCTGTGTGTTGTGTTGCTCGGACAACATGAGTAAATGCAGTGAAAGCGGACCTTCTTTTTAGCTCATGCTTTGGGATATGAGAAAAGCACAGAAAAAAGGCATCAAAACTCTTGTCTGAGTTTCAAGCCAGGTGGGGTGACTTCCTCAGACTTGCACTGTGACCTGAACTGATGCTTGTCTTGTACGTTAGATCCAGTAGCACTGTGTTTGAATGTTGTGGCAAATGTAAATCATGTCAACAAGGTTTGTGTACTGCTGAGAGGCTAGAACTGATGTTAAATCCTGTATTTCTGTGCACAAACTTGATTAGCATAGCTGTGTGCTCTCAGTTTAGTGAAGCACAGCCTATAGTATGTTTCAGATATAGGGTTTGAACCCAGAGAGCTTGACCAGAAAAGGTATTTCTTGAGAGGTGTGGTATCCTTTGGCAAATGTGGGAGTGAGCAGTAGTTATGTGCAAGAAAGCTTTTATCATGTGCCTTGACTTTGAGAGAATGTTTTTAGAGGGCAAAGTTGATGGGCTCAAGAGTGTGAGGCTCACAGTTTGGAAGGCTTTTGATAAATGAACTTTATCTCACTTTTGCATAAAAACATTACTGAATTTACTTTGAAGCAACTGTTCCTACTGGTGTGAATGTTCATATTTGTGCTTTTATTTCACTTCTAGGTCTCCTGCAGAAAGACTTGTTGTAAGCCTTTTTGTTTTGGTTGCATGTCCTTACTTTGATTCCCACTCTGTATGTTAGTAAGCTGACTTTCCAGCTATGCTCACGACAGGCTTGTGTAAACTTGTCTAAATGTGACTTAATTCTGTAATAACTGCTGTGCTACTGTAGGGGTTTTTAGTTGCAGGAAAGGCTGTTTGCAGGCAGTTAAGAAGAACTGGTTTAAATTGTAGTGGTTCTGATAAGTCAGATGTCCCTCAAATCCAGTCTGTCTTGGACAGGTAGGGTTTTAACACCTAAATTACTGAAAAGTTGTATGATGTTACAGAACTGTTAGGCAAAACCCCACAATCGCCACTGTAAATATCAAATAAAAAAAATGAGTCTGAATCTTGAGTGAGGTGTCTGTTCTCTCATCAGCTGAGCACAATTGGGTTGATTGAGAAAGTCATCTAGATCTATCTTCAACCAGCAAACTAAGGGTTAAGGAGTATGATCTCTTTCAGGTTAAAATCAGCTCAGAGGTGAGGTGCATGACTAGCAAACCACAGCTGTAACTGAGCACATAAATGCATGTTTGAACTTAAAGTAGCTGTTACGTATCTGGTCTGTACTGGATGTGAAATGGGCGTCTTGGGTCACATTCATCTTGAGACCACTTCTTGTTCTTTGTTTGGGCTGGGCAGACTTCAAGGCTTGCTGTTTCTAAAGAAACCATATGTAACTTTGACAAATACCCAATGCAAACATTCCCACTAAGCTACAACACTAAATTTCCTGTTAGTTTACAGCCAGGCTAACAACCTCAATGTGCTAAAGGAAGGTATGAAGATTGAGGCAGCTCATGTGAAGAGAAAGCACCTCCACTATTTTTTGCCTGCGGAAACCTTACAGAAAAGAAAGAAGGTATAATAAAAATTGGGCTCTCTGGCAATGTTTTTTTTTTTTTGCTTTAATAATTACTTGAAGACTTCATTATTTTGTTGTTGTTGTTTCAGCAAAGCATGCCAGGTACTAGTCAAAATGCTAGTGGGCTTCAGCGCAAAAGGACTTCTTCAGATGGAAGCTGTTTGGACAGTTCCAGAGACACGGAGTCCAGAACACCAGATAATTCCTCTTCGTTACATAAGATTTCTAAAGTGGACACCTCTACAGCCGAGAGAGAAAGGTTAGCACCATAACCTTAAAGCTGTGAAGAAGCTGCTTTTTAACTGACTCGCAATGTGAATGAGGTCTGGGATTTCTTGTTTGAATCTGTGTTGTTCATAAGCATGTTGTTGCCGAAATCCGGAATAAAACTCCTTAACAGCAATGAGAAGTTAAGAAGCAGGCACTCCTTTATTGCAGCGCTGGGCACATCGGGGATCGCTCCACCTATCGTGTGCACCTGTCTTGTCTAACAATACAGTTAAATACACACCTGTTATACATATTCACTAGATTTCCAAGCAAAATGTTAATTCCTTTTCAATGATTGGTCTTTTAATCATACCACCTTATTAATATTCCTATGTTAAAACAATCATTGGTCAATTTCACTTAACTCTACGAGATGGGAAGGGTAAGGGGGTTTCCAAGCAGCAAACTAGTGTACATGACGGTTTCCTTAGTTTTTGAAACAAAACATAGAAAGACCAGTATCTTCCTGGTGAGGTTTCTATGGTTTGCTTATTTCAAACTTAACAATACTAAGGTTCCTATAGTCACACATAACACAGTTCCTAAAGTTTCTATGACTACATTTCAAACTTAAAACTGCTATACATTATGCTTCACAATTTTCTACTTCTTAATCAAACCAAACTCTTATATAATTGGATTTTAATTTCTTTATCAAAATATTTTCAACAATGTGGAGGGCTCTAATGGCTTCAGGAACAAAGCTGTCATCTCCTTTGGGCACATGGGGGGAGGCAGGTTAAAGAAATCCTTGAAAAAATGAATCTAATGTACATGAAGACATGTAGGAAGAAAGGAGAAGTTGATACCGGAGGAATTATTTGGTCTTGAATGTAGATCCCCTTGGGTTAGTGTGTAACTTGAAGCCGGAGGGTTTTCTATGTAGGTCATTTTGTTCTTTCTAACAAAAAGTATGGTTAATGCCAAGCAGTGTTATGTGCTAATGAAGTGCTGATCTTGATCACAGCAACACTAGAGCTGCTGGTGCCTTGGTGCAGCAGTATGAGAACTCGGGCAGTAAAAGTGTGTGTCACTTCCTGGGAGGTCTGCTTGTTCATAAGCTACTTCAGCCCAGGAGGAATATGTAATCTTGAGAGTAATAGCCCAGGAGTACCAAATGTGTAATGCCTGCTGTGATCAGACCATTTGGTACTGTAGGAGTAGCATTAAAAATAAAATAAAATGGGATGCCTGTATGGGTCGAGCAGATACTGCTTTTCATGAATGTACAGAGTGCTGGATATACTAAGCTGGAAGACAGTACAAGTACATAGAGACCGACTAAAGAAAAGGCTTAAGTTTTAAATTTGCGGTCTGAAGTTCAGCAAAATGAAGATCTCCGCTAGATTGCCTGTGAGTTTGTTGTTTGGTAGAGCTGTGACAATGAGCTAAGAAGACAGACATTTGTCTTGCGTGGGCTTTCTGGAAAGGAAATGTATAGTATTTTACAAACTAGCATTTTATAACTCTAGCGTCTGAGTCTTACAGAAATGCTGTGTACCAGAAATCTAACAGTGCTAACAAGAGCGAGAAGCTACCTCGTGTAGCTGTGCCATCAGTGTCTGAGGGACTCTCCATTCCTGTTACTGATTCAAGTATGTATTGAAGTAGCGGGTGGAATGCAGTCTTTAATTTCATGGCTGAACTCTAGAAGCGCGGTGTCTCTTACAGAAACGGAGGCTACAGTTGCAATAAGAACATTGGGACCTCCAGTTGGCAGCACCATTCCAGGACGTAACACAGTTTCTCAACCAGGAGCACGTTTTGTCCAAGGACAGCATGAATTAAGTGGGACTCAAATTACAGATCCTAAGAACGCTGCACCTAAACGACCTTATTCACTGACCACTGAAGGACTGCATTCACCTACATCAGAAGAACGCCCCAAAACACTAGCAGACGGAGAAAAGGTAAGGAAGGGGGGCTAGGCCAGGGAGGGTCTGAAGTAGAATTAATTCTTGATGTACAGTGAATGACATAACTGAGAAGAAATGCATATATACATCCCCAATGGATTCAGGAATCTAAATTTAAGCATAATGCTAGTTTTACTAGGATGTAGGTGTGAGAAATTGTCTTGAACATACTGTACAGCTATGAAACGATTGTGGTTTTTTTTCCCAAGATCTGGCACTAGTGACTGTTTCTGGTCTGGTGGCAGGCTCTCTAAATACTACTGTACTTGTATATTACTGCACTGACCGATTGCTCAATGAACTGGAAGCAGTTCTTAATTCAGAAAAACACCCAAATCTCAAAAGGAAGAGGATATGAATCTTATAGATGTGGAAGTATGAGCTAATCTTGTTCTGGCAGATGATTTTTGAATGCCTCTTGATAGTTTTGCTGCTTTAGAAATCAGCAGCCTACTCAACAGGTTGTCCACTGCTGAAATGACCGTGTGGAGTTGCTTGTAAAATCTTGTTTTTGTGGAAGCTTTCGATTAATGCTTGATTTGTTTTCTTGCTATACATAACTCTCCTTAAAGAGCTGTTTGTGTGGCTTGACCTCTGATTTGAGGCAGAGGCAAAGAACAACTAGAAAAAACTCAATTTTGACACTTGTAAAGAATCAGCTTGCAGAAGTGTTACCTACTATGGAATACTTCAGGTACAGATTTCAAGGTTTGGGTAGTACGACTTTTTGCGAGGCTTGAGATTCCTGTGTGGTAAGGGTAGTCTTGTCTAAATGTTGTTTTAAGAATGGCCACTAATACATCTAATGTGTTGACTGGAAGCTGTACTCAAATATGAAGGTAACTTTAGAATAGCAATTATTTTGAGTCTGTGTATTCTGTTCTTCTAGTTAACTGGCCAGGATTCAGCATTCAAAGGCGGTGGCAATCCAGAAGATGTCAGCAGCAGATCTACAGACAATGTAATTAGGAAGGGGTTTTACTCAGTGGTCTGACTGAAAAGCTGAATGGACTCTTCTAGTGCCTAGACTACCTCACATCAATACTCTACGCGTTTATTGATGTAAACAAAAATATGCTTTTAAGTTTAACCTTTTTCAGTCTTCATTTCCCAAATATATTCTTGTAAGAGTTATCCCTATTAGTCTTTTTAAAAGTCTTGACTGTCACTAGCTGAAACAGCTTTGGAAAAGGCCACAAAACCCAAGCTGCCCTGTGACTTGGATTCAGAATGTATGTAAACAGGTTAAGTAGTTACTGCAACCACGTTGTGGTTTCAAGTGTGTATGAACGTGCTTGTATTCATTTGTGGCTTCCTGGTGCATGTGCATATATTGTTCTTCTCTTAAACTGTTTTCCCGTTTGGCACATACACTCCTGTGCATCTATCACAATGGTGCTCAGCTTCCTCAGCTAGCAGCTGTCCCCTGCCTAACACGGCCACGCACTACACAAGTATTGGCTCCCATGGAGGCCCATAAATAATTTAAGTATTGAAGAAAATGCAGGAGAGGATGCTACCAAGGTATGGAGATGATAGACGTGCCCCATGCCGTTGTATCTGATTTTTGTCTTGAGACTGCTCCAGCATGAGACTTGAGGGTTTTTTTGTTGTCGCTGGGTAGGAAAGCTAAACTCAGAACACACAGCAGAAGATGTACTTAAACGTTGCAATAGCCAAGGCTGTTGTGACACTGCTACCCACCTGCAAGGTAGAGTCTTGAAAGGAATTGGCATGCAGAGAGTGTTTTCAGATAAACCCTGAAAGCTGTTCTACGTGGTTACATGAAAACTCATAGTAGTCAGAAGGTCTGGTTCTGTAAACTGGTAACACTTCTTACCCGGTTAAGTGCATGAGGGTTTTTTGAGGGGTGGGGAGAAATTCTGATCCTATGAAACAAATGTTGTGCTATCTATTGTAATTTCTTTATAACTTGGTGTTTTTGTAAATGAAGTTGTATGTTTTTCCAGAGTATTTTTGTATGGACTGTAAAATACTGTCTTCCAAAGAGAAATTTAAAATCTTCAGTCTCTTTTTTTTTTTTTTTTTTTTTAAAACGCACGTGGGATGTGCTTAAAAACCCCAAACAACTAAACCAAATGTAAGGTTGGGGGGGGGGGGGGGGGGCGATGGGGGCAGTGCCACAAAAAATATGTTCTACAAAATGATGATGTCATGGTAGAGTAAATTTGAGAAGACTAGGAACGCTGCTTTCCTGCTTCTGGTATTTCCAGGTTTTGAATTAACACCCTCTGAATAGTGCAGCTTGCAAACTGCGTTGACAGCTGAAGTCCCAGTTTGCTGGGCGGACAACAGATACCCCCGACTTCTTTTAAAATTAGTTGCTTGGCTTAAACCACAATTCTGAGCTCTGATCATCTTAAGCATCCACCTCAAACCCTAGTGACAAGACCGAAGGGGCATGTAGCTATCTTGCACGGACTTCATTCTCCAGCATTCCCCCTACCGCTAGTATTCCAGACTTGTGGAGAAGGCCTGACCATATCAATAATCTTACCTTTTTTCCTTATTACCTCTGGTTTCCAGCTTGCTTCAAGTGCAATTCGTCTCTTAGAAAATGTGCCTTAGTGGGTTTGAGAGGTCTTATTCCTCCTTCTCCCCTCGAAAACACCCCCAAACTTAAGAGTGCAAGGCTTAGGTTTACTCACAGGTTAAAGTTAAGAAAGAGAACCCATGTTACTTAAGTGGCTTTTAGCAGAGCTACCCCTTGAGTTTATAAAATGGTTACCTTGGTTTTGTGACTTGTGTTAAAACCATGGTCTTTCAATACTGTCAAGTGTGTGTACTAGTTACAGTAGGTATACAACTTCAGCACTTGTGTAAATAAAACTCCATCATGAATTTGAAGGAATTAAAGCTGAAGTAGGTGATAAGATAAACAGCAAAGCAACTATGAAAAGTGCTTTGTAATGGTCTACAAGCCTGTAATATTACCGTGCTTTTAAAAAAATTCTTCCACTTGAGTATTCCAAGACGCTTGAAGGTTGTTGTGCCCTTAACCTCTAGTCAGCACATGCATTTCTGCAACTGGTCTCAAACTAACCTAGCTAATTGATATCAAAGTATATGCCTTTACATGGATTTTTTTTTTTTAACTCTTGCTTTGCAGAATTATCTTCTAATTGTGCTTTTTTTTGTTGTTGTTTTTTTTCCCCCCTCACTCTTAGGGTGTTAAGAAGAAGTTTAGGAAGAAGTCAGGTTACTAGTTTGCTGGACTTGATCCAGCATAGGTCAGATGACACGCTTTATTTTAATCTACCCTGACTCAACGCTTGGCCCAGTGCAGAGTGATGTTGCTGTTCTGGAGTTTCCCTGGCTATTGCAGAGGTTGGATGCTGCCCCAGGACTATGCAGATTAGATTACCGCTGTTTTAAATAAAGTTCAGACTGCACCAATTCAACTGAAATGTTTTCCTTTGTTTATGGAGCAAGTCTTCTGTCAAAGTGATTGAAAGGCAAGTTCCTCATGCATAGACTCCTCTCCCTACAATACACAGAAGGAAACAACCCAAGCTAGAGACAATATTGCCAAGCGTGGCTCCTGTCCTTTTGGGTGAATCCTTCCGGCAGGCTTTTATATGCTCTGGGAAACGTCTGCGGTTCTAACTTTGCAGCTGCTGTTGACTCTAGCAGTCCTGTCTGAATGTGGTCCAGCGTAGGTCACCAAGAGTCAGTGCTAGAAGAAGCACTTCTTAGCTGTTACCAATTGCATCATCACATCACTTCCTGGCATAGTGTCTTATCACTGATCATCTGGGGACAGAGATTTTTATTCATTTGCCAGATGGAGCTGGTGGTAGGGCAAGTTCTTTCTGGAATACCTGAAGGAGAGAAAAGCTGTGCGTGGCCTTCTTTCTCATTTGTATTTTTACTGAAAAGTAAAGCAATCGTGCTAGCTTTGCAAGATGCTCACGGTTATCCCCAAACCCCAAGTAAGTAAATGCCTAAACTAAACCAAAACCCAGTAACAAACACATTGTTTTCTCTTGCTTCTACCACAATACATCCCCCTAAGACCCTAAACCCAATACTGAATGTATTTAATTGTGATCATGCTGAACACGAGATGACCAGAGCCAGAAAATATCTTGGACTTGAAGGTGAGGGAGGCTCCTTGATACCAGACTTCCTGCAAACTTTGCTGTTTTCTGTCTGCTTTCTTAGCTGGTTGCTGGGTGTGTGGCTTGGAGGTCCGGCTGGAGGGGGTGAGGGATGCGTGATCAATCTCCTTAAAGAGGAGCAGCTCTGCACTGAAATTGTGTATGGCTAGTAACTTTGAGCAAGACGTTCCATTGCAGGAATTAACGTCTCCTGTGGTTTGACTTGTTAGGTCTAAGCAAAGAAGTGGTTCATGTGAAGTCGCCTCCGCTTCTGCTGTTGCAATGGATGTCCCTGTAGAAACTAGAGAGAGCAAGTAATAGAGGGATTGGGGGGACCAGCCGCAGCCCCCTGCTTCCTGGCCAGCTCTGCTGTTGCTCTGCCTTTGCTCGAGTCCTGCGGGGCCAGGTTGGACTAAGCAGAGTCCAGTGGGGTGTTTTCCGAGAAGGAGGCGAGGGGTGGGCTGTTGAGCACTGCCTGCTGCCTCCTAGCATGCTGGTCAGCATGGACTCCCTCCCCTTCCCTGTGCCTGAGGGTTTCTTCAGCCACCATCTACCCCTGGGGTGCCCAGCTCCGAGCGTGGCCCGAGGGCTCGGGGCTCCAGGCTGCTGGACCTTGTGTAGTTTCTGGGGGGCTCTTGGCAAAGCGGTAGCCTGGGGGCTGATGCTTACCTTGTGGCAGAAGATGCAGCCTGTTGAGCTCTCGGCTGCCTGACCTTCGGGAAAGGGCTCGAAATCAAGAAAATCAGACTGGGACTGCTCGTCCCTGGGCAGTTCCTCTTTGCTGGGAAGACCCTGTCTGAATCACCTGCTCTCTTCACCCAACCTTGTTTCTTACTCACACCTCATCTCTCCTCGTTTCGGCTGACCTCAGACTCTTGTTTGTCTTCCTTTCTCACCGCAATCCGTCTTTGCTTCCTCTGCATTTGAACCGGGTGGTACTTTATTCTGTGCTGGTGGAGTGAAAATGCCAGGAATCCTGAAACCAGAGGAGAGCTAACCTACCCTGTTTTGGTTTTAGTGTGTTGCAGCCTGGCAATCAGCCGCCTGCTGCGGGGACCATCCAGCTCACTCTCTGCAGTACGTGCAATGGAGAGAAAGCTGAAAAATTTGGCTACTAAGCAAGTCTGGCAAGCATGTGTAAGTTCACCCTTTTCCAAGGTTCCACACATGCCCAGGTACGTGCGTGTTTCCAAAGGAAGAGCAGAAAGTCCAAGAGTGCCACCAGCATAGCCTCTGTGCTAAATTTAACGTCCCTGTTTCTGAAATGTGGAGAAGTTAAGACTTTCTAAATAAAAGTTTTAAAAATTCTTTGAATCTAATTAAAGCAGCCTGTGTTCCTCATGATCATACTTAGCAAGGACTGAGTCATTTCTGTTCTGTTTTTCCTGAAGAATCAGCTGGCAGCCCGCTATATGTAATCTTACACCAAAGAAAAGTTTCTGGCAAACTTGGAGTGACTGAACATGTGGCCTTAAAATAGGACTTGTTGACTAGCCATAACCAACCAAGTGCGTTGAGGGTAATATGACAAAAATAAAACATCGTACCTGCTTGCTACAGCATTAACTAAAGCTAGAAAATGCTGTAATTTATTTTGTCCCTGCAGTTTTAGTTCTGCTCCATTTTTCCTGTGCGCTCACTTGGCAGAAGAGAATGTTATCATCAACGCTGTAGCCAAGTGCATGCACACAAAGAAGAAAAGTTGAGGTTTTGTGAATCGCTTGACGTAGCAGTGCTTGGCTGTCTGCCTTCAGCACTGCTTTGGTGTCTTCGTTGCGATTTTTGTTGGGCTGTCTTTTCTCTCTTACTTCTTTGATATTGAATTTACATCTTATTATGTACAGCCTTTGCTACTACTTGAGCAGAAGGGCGTAAACCTGTCATTGTGAGCAATGCAACAGCGATTTCTGATTACCAAGCTAAAGAAGTAACAGCTGGTTTAAGTTACATATTTTCTGCTCTCCCAAATGAGGCAGGCATTAGACTGTCAGGAAACTGAAAGTTGGTCCTGCTTCTGGATAGTATATATGAAAGCAGAAGTCTTAAGTATTTCTGGCAAGACTTGTAAGGGGTCATTACATTCACTTCTGGTTTGGTCTAGATGGTATAGCATAGGTTAATTTTCCCCACTCATTTTGAGTGTTTTTGCAGGTCTTTACCACGACTGTACCTTTTCTGCTATGTAGGATAACAGTCTGTAAAGCAACCCAGTGTAGGTTTTTTTGAATACATTTATAATTGACCAAACAAAAAAAAAAAACCAAAAAAACCCAAACCAAGTGGAAGCTTTGCCTGTAAGAGAGGTGTGCGATTGGGTTTTTGACTCTTAACTCTACTGTGTTGCTATGAATGTATTATTGCATGTCCCCAAATTTAATAAACGTATTCTTGTAATCAAAGCTTGTTCAATGCACTGAACAAGCACAATGAGCGTGCTTCCAGGGCCTAAGAATGAGCTATTGCTTAATGAGTTGCTTAAAACCCCTCAACTAAAAGTGGACAAAACACTCAGTTGAGGGAAGTTGTCATACCCCTTCTCTCCAGCTTTAGGAGTGCGAATCTTTCTCGATTTCTGGAATAAAGCTGTTGATCAGTCTCTGCTGCGTGAGCATATTGTGAGCAAAGATAGAGACCCTCTTGTAAAGGGAGCCACAGAGAATTCTGGCTCCTCTCCGTCTTACTGAGCCCGAACAGGAATTTATGAAGATCCCAAACTTCTGTTCATAAAACACTGCTGTGCACACTGCATTAGAAAGCTCTGGGTTGGAAGACAGCCAGTGTCTTCATCCCTAGCTGGAGATTCCTGCTTCATCAGGTGTGGGGAGTCAACTGTCTGTATATAGCTAAGGAGCCAAACACTCTGTTAAAGGAAGCAAAAATAACACTGCATTTATTTACCCCTGGTTTTTGTTCTTTCAAATTAATTACAGGGATGTTTATGAGGCCGGGTTGTTGACCACACAAATATAGGTTGTTCATAATGATACATATAGTCTGGGAGAAACTGTAATTGCCATGTTAAATATAATTTATTCTGTGGTTCCATTCAGCTATATATTTAATTTTATTTTTCCATTCTTCTTCGAGGGGCACTAGTAAACATTTGTTGGTTTGGGTTTTTTTTCTTTCCCCCAGCATCTTCCACTGTGGTTTATTTGCTCTGTGATCCTCATTCTTTTAGTCTCCTTTCTAGCACAGCAGCGCTGAGAACACAACTTTGCTCCAGCCCTCAAGAACCTTTTTGGCTGCTTCGACCTCAGCCCCCTGCACCACCTCTTTGGTTGTCAGCATGGCAAGCAGCATGAGCACTGCAAACAGCCTTGGCCTGAGCGTTACCAGTGTGTCTCTAGCAGCTGCTACCACAGGGGCAGCTCCCTTGGTGTCTTCAGGTTTGCAATATTAACTGACAGAGGACTTCTTTTTTTTGTAAAAATAGAGGAAAATGATCAATAGAAATGAATGGTGTTGTAGATGTTTCTTGTTAGTAAGAGTTGTTTCTGTACTTCAGTTTTTTTCATTAAAAGGTGGTAGGGTATTAGTTAAAAAATTGTCTGTAGGGTTGTGTGTATATATCTGCACATGCACAGACAGATGTATATATTATAAGTGTGTGTGTATCTATGCACACCCCTACAGGTGTTTTTTCCCTTTAATATCCTACTGTCACGGTTTAACCCCAGCCAGCAACTAAGCACTACGCAGCTGCTCACTCCCTTTCCCCACCACCCAGTGGGATGGGGGAGAAAATCGGGAAAAGAAGTAAAACTGGTAGGTTGAGATAAGATAAGAATGGTTTAATAGAACAGAAAAGAAGGAACTAATAATCATAACACTAATAAAATGACAACAGTAATAATAAAAGGATTGGAATATCCAAATGATGCACAATGCAATTGCTCACCACCTGCTGATCGACTCCCAGTTAGTCCCCGAGTGGCGATTCCCCCCAGCCGCACTCCCCCAGTTTCTATACTAGACATGATGTCACCTGGTATGGAATACCCCGTTGGCCACTTTGGATCAGCTGCCCTGGCTGTGTCCTGTGCCAACTTCTTGTGCCCCTCCAGCCTTCTCGCTGGCTGGGCATCAGAAGCTAAAAAATCCTTGACTTTAGACTAAACATTACTTAGCAACAACTGAAAACATCAGTGTTATCAACATTCTTCTCCCACCTAGCTCAAAACCATAGCACTGTACCAGCTACTAGGAAGACAATTAACTCTATTCCAGCTGAAACCATGACAGAGAAGTTCATGGAGAACTGTCTCCCGTGGGAGGGACCCCACGGAAGAGTGTGAGAAGTCCTGCCCCTGAGGAGGAAGGAGCAGCAGAGACAACGTGTGATGAACTGACACCAACACACATTCCCCGTCCCCCTGCGCTGCTGTAGGGGGGCAGGTAGAGAATTTGGGAGGGAAGCTGTGCCCGGGAAGAAGGGAGGGGTGGGGGGAAGGTGATTCAGGATTTGTTCTTATTTCTCATTATCCTGTTCTGATTTGATTCGTAAGAAATCAAATTTCCCCAAGTCGAGTCTATTTTGCCCGTGATGGTAATTAGCTGAGTGATCTCTCCCTGTCCTTATCTTGACCCACGAGCCTTTCGTTACGTTTTCTCTCCCCTGTCCAGCTGAGTTGTGGAGTGATAGAGCGGCTTTGGTGGGCACCTGCCAGGGTCAACCCACCACAGTGGGTCTAGGTGATGCAGAGTCTACTTGAAGATGCTCCTGTAATCCTTTGGGTGGGATTTAGTGCAGTTTTGGCTATCCAAAAGAGCGCAATTCATTCACTTTTGCCTCCCTCTGTGAATTGAGGGAGTTCACGGCTTCAGCGTGTGTCTTTTTCTGTGTATAAAGAGTGAATGTGGACAAAGAGAGTCCCAGCAAGGAGGTGTCTGGGTGGGTCTTGGCATCTGTGCTTGACCCAGTATTGTGTCATCCACTGTGGGAAGTGGACTTCAGTGGAGGTAACATGGACTTAATATACACCTGAGGCATGTATTTTGTTTTTTATTGAACTATTGCCATTTGGGTTTGCTTGCTGGCAATTAAGAAGCATCCTCCTGTGTCTGGGTGCAGCTCCTTCTCCAAGAAAAGCAGGTGGGAATGGGTGCCAAGGGGTTAAGACATGCAGCTGTGGATGTGAGTGGAGAAAGCTCTGATTTCATAGAATCGTTGAATGGTTTGGGTTGGAAGGACCTCTCAAGGTCATCGAGTTTAACCCCCCTTGCAATGAGCAGGGACATCTTGAACTTCATCAGGTTGCTCAGAGCCCCATCCAACCTGACCTTGAATGTTTCCAAGGATGGGGCATCGACCACCTCTCTGGGCAACCCGTTCTCATGTTTCATCACCCTTGTCATGAAAAATTTCTTATATATCCACTCTAAATCTACCCTCTTTTAGTTTAAAACCATTCCCCCTCGTCCTATCGCAAGAGGCCCTCCTAAAAATTCTGTCCCCACACAAGGCTGCTGTAAATCCCAGGTGGCTGATGAGAGAAATGGTGGGGTGTGGGGACAGGACAAAACTTGCCCATAGAGTGGCCTCTGTAAAGGGTCTTGACTTCCCTCTATGTTCCTACTCAATTAGGAGATGCTCAGGATCAATATCAATCACAGATTGCTGATATCACTGAATCTGGAAGCAGAAAAATAAGGAAAAGTGGAAAAAGAAGAAATCCTTTCCTACTGTTACTTATTAGAGAAACCTTTTTGCTTTGACTACACTCCTGAAATCTCTCTGATGAACCACGTAAGAATTGGGGACTTAAGGAAAATGATGCAGAGAGAGGTGGCTCGTGAGGGAGTTTTGCATGTTAATGAGCCCTCTGGTGCCGAGTTCCCGAACTGCAGCCCTGGACAGAAGATGGAACAAGGCTGCGGAAACCCAAAAGTCAGCAGCAAACCTCCAAGTTTCTGAGGGTGTTTGCGAGCCCCATTGAGGACCACCACTGGAGAGACCGTGGAGGGGATGAGCAGACGAGGTGACCGTCCCTGTGGGCGGGTGAAGGAGAGCTCAGAAGCACTGGCTACAGGTAGAAAAATGAAGGTGGCGGTGGCTGTGAAAGCCCTTGCTTGGTGTGTTTTATCAAGCAGGACAGCCAAGCCCTGACCCCCATCCCCTAGGAATAGGGTCCTTTCATCACGGGTGTCTCAGGGCTCTTCCTGAGGGCAGTGAGATGTGAGGGTTTGCGATGCCGAGTGCGGGTCAGTGGTAGGACACCTCCCAGGCTCTACCAAGGGTGAGGAGGCAGCAAAAGGCCGGGGCTTTAAGGAACTGGTGTCTCCTCATGGGCCTCAGTGGAAGAGACAGCTGCCGTTGCTCAGAGGACATGGACCTCAGTTCTGCTGGGGGTCCCAGCCCCACCAAAGCCCTTGGCCATCCCGACCACAGGCTGCCCTACACTGTCCTATGCCTGTGCCTGTTTTCCCTGAAGATTTTAACCACCACCCCTCCTTCCGACCACACTCTGACCCCATGATGTCCCAGGCTTTACCGATGACTCTCTGTGCTCACAGAAGGAGGAAAAGAGAGCAAGATCAGCTCATGGGGCATGACTGAGCACAGCCACCCTCAGCAGCGGGCATTCACCACCTACCGAGGCGTGCACACAACATGGAAATGTCTCTTTCGTCCCTGATTTGCACAAGAAGGGTCTTCCTTCCTGCCATCTTCCCAGGACAAACCTCCTCCTCCTCCTCAACCCATAGACAACCACTCCTTTCCATTTCTGGGCTCAGGTATGGTTTAAGGATTTGCTAAAGCCATCCACCTTCCCTCTGTTTCCCACTGAAATCCCTTGACACTCTCTCCCAACCCTACACACGGCCAACCACTGCTGCTCAGGGCAGCTCTTAGAATCATAGAATCATTTCGGTTGGAAAAGACCTTCAAGATCATCGAGTCCAACCATCATCCATGCCCACTAAACCATGTTCTGGACTACCTTGTCTCTGTGCTTTTTGAATACCTCCAGGGATGGTGACTCAACCACTTCCCTGGGCAGCCTATTCCAATGGCTGACAACCCTCTCAGTAAAGAAAGTTTTCCTAATATCCAACCTAAATCTCCCTTCCCCCTACTTGACGCCATTTCCTCTCATGCTATCTCCAGCTACCTGACAGAAGAGATTAGCTTAGCAGAGAGCCTGCTGTTGCCCAGTTCTCGTTAGTAGGGGTCCCGTTAAACGTTGCCCGGCTCCATCCCTTGCAACAGCCTCTTGGGAAGCATTTCTGGATAGTGTGGGGTGGTATCTATGCCGGGGTGAAGGGTTAAGCTCCTTCTGCCGTGGTAGTCAGGCTGTCAAGCTGCAAAAGAGCAAATGACAATTTCCGGCTACTGCCTGGCTCTGTGCTTGACTCGCAATTTCTTCCCCACTTTGCACGAGGCCGGCAGCCCGCGGTGGACCTTCAGGCTGCCTCCTGTCCCAAGGACATTTCCTTGGGCTGGCAGACAACAGCCAGGTGCCTCAAGAAGAAGGATCGTTTTCTTTTCTGCTCTCAGAACAGCCGTTCCTGGCATTTGGCCCTGAAAAGGGGCAAACAGGGCACCCTGATAGAGGGCAGCAGTGCCCCAAGAGCAGCTGGGACCCGTGGCAGAAGAGCCTGGTCCAGTACCTTTGACAGCTTTCCCTCCGCTATTGGTTCACCGTGCTGAGGTCCGGGGGGGCTACAGTGCCCTTTGCTCTAAGCAAAATGGCACCTGCTTGATTCTGAGAGGTGCCCATAACACTTGGCTCCTGGCCGCAGGAGACCAGAAACCTCTGTGTGCCAGGTGGCCTACAGAGAAACCAGAGTTTTTCAAGCCTGACTGCTAGGGACTCGTCTGGGCAGGGGTCCTGTGAGGAGGAAGAGGAAAGCAAAGGGAGGTGAAGGAACCCATTCACTCATTAACTGCTCCTCCCTTTAGCCTCCAACGTGTCCCGGAGAAGAAGCGCCTAACAGCTGCGGCCTACGCTGGCAGAAGACCAGGAGCTTAAAGAGGTGGCTGAGACCGTGGTCCAGGAGGTGCTGGAGCGTGTGAAGGCGCTGGATCAGTCCGTCCGCGTCTTAAGGAGGGCTCCCCATGAGGTCAGCGGAAGGTTGTTTGCCAGTGCCAGAAGGCCAGAGCCTTTGGACACTTCTGCGGATCGCCAGGAAAAGATCAGACTGGTGGCTCAAGAGATTGTGGCGTGCGTGTTGGAGAGCTTTGGGGAGCACTTGGTACCCAGCACGTCTGATGCAGCCGAGCCTGGGCCAGCAGGCAGGGAGAAGGTGTCAGAGCTTGTTGCGGGAAGAACCAGCCGAGCAGGCAAATCCGGAGAAGAGAGATGGAGGGAGGCGGAACTAGAAGCTTCCGACGGAGCATCTTCACAGTCTTCTATTGACAAAAGGACCAAAGAGGCTGTTGAAAGTGTTAGCTCCACCTTGTCATCCTTTGTAGCTTCTCAGTTTGAACAGGACTTCGCTGTCAGTTTTCTGAGATCCTGAAGATTCAAGGCGTGACAGAAGGACAAGGACCAGCCAGAGCATCGGAACGGCAGATCCCAGAAGCAGGCAAGAGAGCAAAGGTGCCCGTGTTGCAACCGCTGCAAAACGCTGCTGCTGTCTCACGAGTGAGTCGTGAGCTTGCCAAGGAGAGCATCCAAAAGGCCATCTCCAGAGTTCAGCAGCTGCATGCTGAATTGATCGGGTATGCCAAAACCATTGTCCTTGAAATTCTGGAAACGGTGAGGAAGAAGTTAGAGGAAGAAAGGAAGCCCAAGCAAAAATCAGAGAAGCTTCAACCAAGGGAAGTCTTGCCACCTCTCAGCCTCCCTGCAATAGTCAGGCCTTCAGAGGAAGCGGGACAACTCAAAGAGGAGAGCTCACGTACTCTCCTCCCATCTCTCCGCCGAGGCGCTGAGCAAGGTGCTCGCCGGCCAACAGAAGGCCTTCAGGAGTCCAGGGATTCCACCTCCGGAGCCACAGCAAGGTCTTCGGTGCCTGCATGGGAAACTCTGTGTATACTCCGGCCAGGGAGCACCGCAGACACCCTTCCCTCCACGGGCCCCCAGTTTCCAAGAGAGCCCATGCCTCCAGCGGGTTCCAAGCCCCCTACCCAGGCAGGAGCACGGCGCAGACCAGTGCGTTTAAAGCTTGTCCTGGAGGAGCCCGTGCAGCCCGAGTCATTAAAGAGGGCGGTAGCTGGGAGCCTCGTGGAGGGTGTCCTGAGGAGGTATGCGGCTCCAGGGCCACAGAGCCCCCGGGCAGCTCCCCCAGGCAGACAATAAAGAGTTTGCTCCTGAGGGCTTGCTTGTGCCTACATTTATTGACGCCAGGCCATACTGTGTCTGGGCGTTTTCCCTGCAAAGTTTTCCCTCGTCTTCCTCCCTCCTGCAGCCTCGGTCAGGCCAAGACCCAGTTCTACAGGGAATCTTAAGTAGGGACGAGAAAAGTAGTCAACGTTTTTGCCTTGTTTAGAAAGCTTTGTGGCTGGGCTATTGGAGGGGCTGGTCCAGCTCTGTAAAGCTGTACTCATGCCTTACGTGAGTCCCATAGGTGGGCGCTGTTGAAGGCTGCGCCTTGTTCTGTGTGTTTATTCTCTCGTCCCCTCACGACCTCCTGATGGGCCTTTGCGTTCCTGTGGGAGAAATTGTGGGAGAACTTGTGGGAGAACGAGGAAAACTGCGTAAGGCACAACTGTTATTCTCTGTTTGCTAGAACAAGACACTACTGTTCTTTGTTATAAGTTTGTTGAAGTAAGCACAAAAAGTAGAACAAGGTCGGGCGTACATGACTGATAACAGGAGGGCAACGTGACCGAAGACAGGGTGCAAGACAGCATGCAGGTGGAGGAACTATTCGCGTGATCAGAAGACTTTATCCAATTAGACTACTGTTTAAGCGCGTGAACGGCACATGTTAACCAATCAACAAATGGCTTATGTGTGAGTAGATATTAGAAACATATATAACCGAGTGTTGCGCAGTTAATAAACGGAGAAACCGTTTGATCCACAGTATCTGTGTTGGTCCGTTTTCTCCCCAGGGCGAGTCCCTGGCGATGCGTCGTTTTCCCTAGATTGTCGCAGCGGAGAAAGTGCGGCAGTTCCCACCCAGGGCCGTTGGTGGTCCTTTCTGTGTCCCAACAAGGGAGTGGCCTTCAAAATGAGGCTTTGGACCATAAAAAGGAGGCTTTCAATGCTAGAATCAAAGCTCTGGACTCTAAAAATGAGGCTTTGGGCCCTAAAAGAGGGGTTCGGAGCATAAAAATGAGGGTTTGGAAACTGAGGATGCGGCTCGGGCCCTCAAAATGACTGGCCGGATCCTAAAAATGAGGCTTTGGAGATTGAAAATGCGAGTTCAGCAACTAAAAAAGTGGCTTTGGGCTCTAAAAAGGAGACTTTGCCAACTGCAACGGAGCCTGTGGACCCTCAGAATGAGGGTTTGGAGCCTCCAATGGGGCTCTGGAAGCCCAAACTAAGACTTTGGGAAGGGAAAGCGAGGCTTTCTGCCCTATAAATGTAACTTTGGACCCTAAAAGAGTGGCTTTCTGCCTTAAAGCTGAGGGTTAAACCCTCCAAATGAAACTGTGGGCCCTCAAAAAAGGCTATGGGTCATAAAAGGCCAAAAGGTTTGGACCAGAACAATGAGGACTTTGGCCCTCCAAATGAGGCTTTGGGCACTAAAAATGATGGGGGAGATGCTACACGTGCCCCTTTGGGCTCTGCAAAGGAGGGGACCCTGTTGGTCTCGATAGGGCCCCAAGAAACGAGGCTCTGGTCCCAAAGAGAGGGCTTGGGTCACTCCAGGGGAGGCCCTCAGCTGTAAAAGAGGCCTTTGGACCCTGAGAAGGAGACTTTGGACCCTCCAATGGAGGGTTTGGGTCCTAAAAATGGGGCTTTGGAAATGACACTGAGGCTTTGAACCCTGCAATGAGGTTTTGTGCCCTCAAGGGATGCTTCAGTACCAAAAACGAAGGCTTTGCACCCTAGAAATGGGTCTTTGGAGGCTCCAAATGAGGGGCTGTACATTAAACAAGTGACGCTTTATACCCTAAATGAGGAGCTTGGCCTCTCAAATGAGGCTTTGGGCCCTCCAACTGAGAATTTGGACCCTCAAAATGAGGCCTTGGGCTCTCCTAGTTGCAGACTGAATCCTAAAAATGAGCCTATGGTCCCTGAAAAGGAGGCTTTGTTCCCTGAAAAGGAGGCTTTGGAAGGGAAAGAATGAGGCTTGGGGCTCTAACAGTGGGGTTTGTGCTGTAAAAGGAAGGTTTGGACCTTAAAAATGGGTATTTGGGCCCTTGCAATGAGGCTTCAGGACCCTAAAAATGAAGGGCTGGATTGTGGAAATGATTCTTTGGACCCTGAACATGAGGCATTGGGCCCTAAAAATGAGGTTCGGAGCCTCAAAAGTTGAGTTTAGAAACAAGGTTGTGGACCCTGAAATGAGGCTCTGGAGTTTATAAATAAAGCTTTGGACCATCAAAATGAGGATTTGTTCACAAAAATAAGGGTTGGGACGCTAAAAGGAGTCTTTGGACAGTCAAAACGAGGCTTCGGGACAGAAAAATGTGTACTTGGGCCCTATAAACCAAGCTGTGGACTCTAAAAAGTGGCTTTCGGTCCTAAAAATGAAGGTTTGAAACCTAAAAGTGAGGCATGTTACCCTAAAAGAGCGATTAAAACCCTCAAAATGAGTCCCCGGGCCCAAAAAGCAAGGGTTTGGACCCCCAAAAGGAGGCTTTCAACCCTAGAATCACAGTTTTGGATGCTAAAAAATGAGGCTTTGGGTCCTGAAAGAGGGGTTTGGAGCATGAAAATGAGGGTTTGCAAACTCAGGATGCAGCGTGGACCCTCAGAGCAACTGGCCGGATCCTAAAAATGAGGCTTTGGAGCTTGACAAGGTGGCTTTGGGCTCCAAAAAGGAGACACTGCCAACTGCAACGGAGCCTGTGCACCATCCAAATGAGGCTTTGGAAGCCCAAACTGAGACTTTGGGAAGGGAAAACGAGGCTTTGGGCCCTACAGAGAAGAGGCTTTCTGCCCTAAAACTGAGGGCTTAAACCCCCCAGGTGAAACTGCGGGCCCTAAAAAAAGCCTACGGGTAATTGTGCCGGGTTTGTGTGGGGCGGTTTTTCTCGGGCCGCAGGGGTGGCTCCTGAGAGAAGCTGCTCGAAGGTTGCCGGGCTCCAAGTTGGACCCGCCCCTTCGAAGGCCGAGCCAATCAGCGGCGGCGGTAGCGCCTCTGGCAGAACATGCTGAAGGCGGGGAAGCTGCAGTGAGGAGGGGGATGGGAATGGGCGAGGAAGAGCTCTGCAGATACCGAGGTGGGTGAGGAAGAAGAAGAAGGAGGAGGGGGAGGAGGGGCGCCTGAGGAGGTGGTGAGGCGGCAGGCTGTCCCCCTGCAGCCCATGGAGGTGAGCGGGGGAGCGGAGGCCCCCCCAAATGGCCGTGACTCCGGGGGAAAGCCCGCGCTGGAGCAGTGTGTGACTGAAGAGCGGCCCGCGGAAAGGCCCCGCGCCAGGGAAGTTCGTGAGGAACTGCAGCCCGCAGAAAGGACTCCCGCGGGAGCAGTTGGTGAAGGACTGTCTCCCGTGGGAGGGACCCCACGGTGGAGCAGGGGACGAGTGAGGAGTCCTCCCCCCCCGAGGAGGACGGAGCGGCAGAGACAAGGTGTGGTGAGCTGACCCCAACCCCCCTCGCCTGTTGCCCTGCGCCGCCGGGGGGAGGAGGTCGAGAGAGCCGGGAGTGGAGTTGAGGCGGGAAGGAGGGGGGGCTGGGGGGAAGGTGTTCTGAGGGGTGGTTTTGCTTGTCCTTAGCCTTGTTTCGATTGGATCGGTAGTAAAGCAAATTGATCTTGTTTCTTCCCCAAGTTGAGCCTGTCTTTTGCCCGTGACCATAAGTGGGGCAGTGCTTGTCTCGACCCACGAGCCTTTCTTTGTATTTTCTCCTCATCCCAGCGTGGCCACGGGGAGGGAGGAGCGAGTGCGCGGCTGCGTGGTGCTTTGCTCCCGGCTGGGCTGAAACCAGGACATGAGGCAAAAGGAGGCTGAAGGAGGAGGAAGAGGAGAAGGAGGAGGAAAGAGGAGGCAGCAGGAGGCAAGAGCAGAAGCCTGAAGCAAGTGGAGGAGGAGGCAAGGAAAGGCAAGAGGAGGCCCGGGAAGGACAAAGACACCTTTTCCTTTTGCCTCCTTTTGGCCTCCTCCCTCATCACGTTGCTTCCTATTTCTCCTGTTGCCTCCACCGATTCCTACATCCTCCTCGTCCTCCTCCATTACCTGTTTTATCCTGCTTCCTCTGCATGCATCTTATGGCATACTGTTGCCTCCTCCTAGTTTACCTCTGGTGTCCTCCCATGTTCCCTGGTGCCTCATCTTTTTCTTACTCCTATTGCCTCCTGTTGCTTCCTGTGGCATCCTGTTGCCTCCTCCTCCTTCTCCTGTTGATTCTTGTTGCCTCCTCCTCCTCCTTTACCTCCTGCGTGCTGCTGTGTCCTCCTCTTGCCTCCGCTATTTCTCCTCCCGCTGTTGCTTCCTGTTGCCTCCTCCTTCTCCTGTTGCCACCTAGAGCATCTTGTTGCCTACTTCTCTCTTTGTTAGTGTTGCCACCTGTTGCATCCTATTGTCTCCTCCTTTCTCTCTTTTTCTTGCCTTCCGTTGCATCCTCCTTCTTTTGTCTCGTGTGTCCTGCTACGTCCTGCTCTTGCCTCCTTTTTTTCCTTCTCCTGTGGCGGTCTATTGCCTCGTCCTCCGCCTGCCTCCTGTTACCTCATGTGGCATCCTGTGGTCTCCTCCTTTTTCGCTTTCTGTTGCCTCTTGTTGCCTCCTCCTCCTCCTTTTCCTGCTACCTCCTTTTGCCTCCTCCTGCTTTACCTCCTGTGTCCTGCTGTGTCCTCGTGTTGCCTCCTCCTCCTGCCGAGACAAAGGTGACCTTTGTCTTGTGGTACGTCTTCCTCCTAAGCCCCTCTTGCCTTCTCTTGTCTGGAACCTTCCTTGTGGGAGAACTAGCTGGATGTTTCCAATTTTGGAAATAGGCTGTGCAGAGAATGAGAATAACGAGATGTTCAGTTCACCAAGCAAGCGCCGATCCCCAGTGCTGCTGAGCCTGTGAGTAGGCTGCAAAGGGACAGTGAGGGCCAGGAGCAACTTCCAGTGTGTGTACAAAAATAACCTCTACTGAGCCCCCTAATGCTGCTATAGGAGTGGAGAGAAAGGTGAGGCAGTAAACCTTTTGTTGAAGGTGTTATGCATAGTATCTCTATAAAACCATTGTCGCATTAGAAAAGTTTCAGTGAGGCTCTTAGTGAGGTGCAACATTTCAGCAGTCCTTTTTGTACAGCAGGGTGTCTTGGGATGTGCCTTGCATGTGTGTGTTCCTCACAGATGAGTTGGCCTCGTAGCACTGGTCAGTCGTTTCTTCTGAGCAGAAGCAAAAAGTCAGACCTTGCTTAGCAGGGCAGGGGACCAGCGTAGGGATGAATGACTTTGAGGGAGAGAGGGTGCCAGGAAGTCGGTAAGCTCGAGCGCTGGCCAAAATCGGACCACCAAGATGTATGCAGGGGTGTGTGCTGGAGGTGGGTCAAGGTCAGGGAGCGGAGCACTGGGTAGGCCCCAGGGTGGGCTCAGGGTGAGAATAAGACCCGTGTGCAGTTAAGGATGAGGAATGCAGACAGATCTGGTGGGAAAGGGAGCGCAGGACCTTGCGGTGGGTGTTGACCGTGCCTCAGTAGTGTGTTAGTGATATAGCTGTGGATCCATAGATGGATTCTACTCAGTGTGCTTTCAGCTGTGTTGCAAACTGAAGGTTCAGGATTTTTCAGTTACAGTTTATAGTTTGGAGTTTGTTCTTGAGGGTTTCTCCAGTCAGGAGGTATGGTTTATTACTTGATTTTGTGGGGCTCGTTATTTCCCAGTCAGGGTTTGCAGTTTCCTCATTTACTGATCCGGGCCTGGGATTTCAAATCTAACCTCATCCATAAACTTCAAATCCCCAGTGACCATTTGGGTTCCAAGGTTTACAGTTTAGCACTTTGGGGCTGAGGCTTGATGACTTCCTGTTAAATGGAAAGGTCTAAATCCTTAGCTAATAAACTCTAAGCCCTAAACAGTACACTGGGAACCCTTCTTTGGGGTTTGAAACTGTGGTGCACTGGACGTAGTTTTCTTTGTGATCCCTGCAAGAAAGGTCCTCGGACTGCGTAACGTGTTGATTAGAATTCCATTTATTGAAGCTAACACCCGAAGGAAGAAGAGGATGGTTTAGATAATCTTATGTCCTTCAGATGCTGGGAACCGCAAGTGGTGTGGTCAGAGGGACCTTGGAGCAGGGCACGGCACGTGGTGCAGTTCCCTCCTGTGGAGAGGTTCCACAGACAACTTGATCTTTTGAGCTCTCCCAGGATTTTCTGAGAGCAAAATAATACCATTCATCATTTCTGCTGTCAAAGAAAAGGATGTTCACTTGAGAACCTCTTGCTTCACTTTGTGATAGAGACAAAGACATGTAATTGCCAGTAGCAGGAGCTGTCTGCAGGCTCCTTTGTTACGATGAGCTGGCTGAGGTGATCCTGTGAACAAGGGGTATATGCGGCACAACACAGGCTTGAAGACCAAGCTCTATTTGCAGCATTGCACAGCGCCAGGCCCGTGCCTTCTCCCGTTAACTGTTCTATGGACCACTGACTCCTCAAAATACAGTAGTCTCCTGGTTAGGATGAGGCCCGTGTCCTTGCCGATGCAAGGACTCCCACAGCAGCCAGTGCCGTGCTCCCCTGTCAGTTGTTAGGCAACCATCTGCAGCTGGAAGGTGTGGCATGTTCCTCTGATCTGTCCATTCTCCACCTTGCACAGCAACACATTTAAAATGCTGAAATGTGCTCTTTTTATTGCTGTTAATGTTCAACAATCTCGTTTTGGTCTGGTCAGCAAGGTATTTGGAAAACATCGCTGTTGCATTTTGAGAATCAAATAGGTTCCCATCCTTCCCCCTTCCCCCCAAATGCTGGATCCAGACCTTTTCCCACTACCCCCCTCTGTGTAGCCTGGCTTTGTTAATTTTGCTGCCTCATAGCAAGAATACAGCAAACAACCGAGATGTGTGCCGTGTGCTCCAGGCCAAAGACGGTTTTAAATGGTGCCGGTTCATTTTATGCAGCCATGCAGCCTGGTACATTTTGGGAGGACCACTGGGATGATGTATGCAAAGTTACTGAAAGTGAGGGGATACTGGTAGGGGTTCATGTTCAGTGCCTGGTTTGGGAAAGAATACACTCAGAATGTTCTAAGATACAGATCTATTAGAGAAAGAGGAGTGCAAGGTAAGGAGCATCATGCTGCATTTAATGCTAAGTGTCTGTTTCCTTTTCATTCAAAGTAGAAAGTAAACAAAGATTGTACCTGCAAAAGAATTGGAATAGCTGTCTTTGTTTCCCAGAGTGAGCATACAAGCACTGAGGAGCAGTTTTCAGGATCAGAAGTTGAGCCTGCTCTGGGCCATACACCCGCAGGAGAGGAAAGAGAAACCCCACTTTTTTTAAATACAGCTCTGCTTGTCTTAATAGTTCTTCTTGTTAGATTGTGTTGGCGGTCAGACTCTAAGCACGTGAGTAAACTGCTAGACTCGGTAGTTGCTGCCGTAATTCTCTAGCCTGGAAAGAAGAGCTGTGGAAGCGAGGAGGGTTTCTTTTTTCTTTTGTTGTTGTTATTAGGAGGAAAAGTAATAACTAAGTCTCGCTCTGTGATACCCCGCAATGCCAAATGTGTAGTGCACTTGAGATGGATTGCTCCTGTACTGCCAAGAGTGAGCCAAGGCTCCTCAGTGCTTTGCACACTGGTGTGAGCGGTGGGAGTCTTTGTGCAGCTGTGGGTACTGGCTGTCTGTGCTGCAGCACGAAAAAGAAGAAACAGGAGGGTAAGTGAAAGAAAAGGGTTATTTTGTGCTAAAAGGAGAACGTGTTGTAGCCTTCAAAGTTGGAATCTCTCTGCTTGGAATTTAAAAACTGTGTTTACTATGCTGTGATGTTTAAAAGAGGGAGAAGGTGTATTGTAGTCATGATATATGGTAGTTGATACATATTCCAGATGTCAATTATATTTTGTAGTTCGTAAGCAATAAGTAGGTATAAGCAGAATATATGGTTTTCTTTAACGAGATAAGACATCCTGCAACTCGAAGTAATTAAAGGCTGTGTAGATAGATTTGTGAGAACACAGGAGAACAGAGATATGGACTCAAGGACGAGAGAAACTAAGAATGCAAGTAAGAAGATAAGGGGTGGTTTGTTGGCATGAGACCAGCACTTTTGGAGGTCAAAGATTATTTGGCATGAAAGATCCAAGAAGAACAAAGGAAAAACAGAAGTTTAATATCAAGATATTGAAAAAGGTAAAGAACGGTTAAGTGAGGAAGAGGATGATAAGACCCCCGAAGAACACCCGACGACCACCCAAGGCAACAACTGCGACTGTGCGAAGGGCATTTGCATATGTTAATTATTTCCTGGAAATGTAATGAATATGTATAAGGTTTCTGGGAAATATGATGAATATTTATATCACACATGTATTTAAACTTCACTAACGAGCTTTACAGTGTGCACGATAGGTGGAGCGATCCCCCGTGTACCCAGCACTGAAATAAACATGCCTGCTTTATAACTCACTCTCCGAGTTGTAAAGTTTGTTCCGCGCGTCAGTCACAGATGCTCAGTTCCATTAAGAAGGGTCTTTGCCTTCTGAGTTGAGCTTTCTTGGTTTTCCATGAAGAGTGCCTCAAGCAGTATGATTTCAGATGGCAGCGGAGGAATAAAATCTACATGTGGATTTAGAGACGAATCAAAAAGGACGTCGTGTGACTGTTTTAGTATATGAACTTTTTAAATCAGGATTCTTTTTTTTTTTTTTTGAGCAAAAGGCCCACTTCCCATGCACCTACATAAAGCCCATTTTCTCTGACAGAAGCGTGCAATGTGGCTTGTGATGTAATATTTACTTTACATATAAGCTGTACTATGCTGTGCTCTTTTGGTCTTGTAGTATTCTTTTGAAAGCTGGCCCTCCACATCGAAGATGCAAGCTGTGTGATCTGCTTTCCCCCAAAATGTAGAGCAAAGAACTGCCATAAATACAGTCTGAACAAAACTAGTGGAGGGATTTGTTGGCTGTTGTTAGAATCATGATGGGCCAGAAATTAGCCCCTGCTTACTAACGAGTTGCTGTATTTTAATTGTCCTACGCTATCTGGGAAGCAGGTAAGTGTCAGAGCGCTTTCCCAGGGAATAAGTGTGCCCCTCTGCGATTCTTTCCGAGGGTCCCCTCTGTAAAATGCTGCATCCTCCAGAAGAGTCTGGGTGCTTGGTATTCTCGAAGGGTCCCAAATGGATGAGGTTCAATCCTCCTGACCGCGTGCCCGCAGGAGTTGTGTCTCCAGCTGTGCTTCTGTGCGCAGAGAAACTTCCTCAGTTTCTTTGCTTGGCAGAGCTGGTGTGTCTTCCTTTTGATTCAGTGTTTCAGTGGTGGTTAGGTACGGAGCAAATCTTTCTCAGGCTTGTGTTTCCCCAAATGCAGTAGAGATCCTAAACCTCTTTAGGCTTGGGTACCTGAAGAGCACTTGCGGCTTCCCATCCTGGGGCGTGTGGACAGAGGAGACGGGGGCAAGAGGCAGCAGTTGCTGAGGGAGAGACTGAGAAACGAAGCGTGTGTGGGGTGAGCCGCCTTCTGGTTTTGGACTTCGTGTGTCTGGGAGTCATTGGTACGGAATTCTTGAAGCAGCTGTTGTTTTTCTAAGACTAGAGTACATGGATAGATACAAATGAGCGGTGTTGGAGGTGTTTCTTGTTGGTAAGAGCTGTCTCTGTACTTCAGGTTTTTTCATGAAAAGGTAGTGGGATACTAGTTAAAGAAAAAATTGTCTGTAGGGGAGTGTGTATATACATACACATACACCCACACATAGACGTGGGTGTGAATACACACACCCCTACAAGCATGTTTTCCTTTCCTGTCCATATGTGTGTGTATGTGTATACACAACCCTACAATTTCTGTTCTTTAAAAAATATCCTACTACCTAGTCTGTGCTTGTGTGCGTATATGTGTATCTATACATACGTATATGTATATATGTTTAAAATAGGGGTTGTTTTGAAAGCACGTGGAACTCCCTTGGCTATTGAAACCCTTCTTGGTCTTAGTGCGGTGCTTCCCTTTGTTTTGTTTGTCGGGCCCTGGTCTAGGTTTGATTTTTCTAGTGTGAGACAGAATATTACTGTCTTTCCAGTAGGTGTTGCCACGAGAGGCTCTCCAAACACAAAGAGTTACAGGGCAGGATTCCACCCAAGAAGACTAATTTCAAGAGGGGTGTTGGTTATCAGTGAATAACTTTGGAATACAGCCGAGCAATATTGGTTTCCTGAAATCCTGTTGCAAGACTAATTAATGAAAGCTCAGTTTGTTTTGTCAAGCTATCAGTACGGTTGTGGGTGTATGTAAATGTGAGTGTGTGTATATGTATCTGCCAATATACGATGGCAGTTTATGCAGAAGGCTGTAATAGAACAGGTGAGTTATTGACTTTTTAGTAACTAGTTGGATAATCAGTGTAACTTTCTAAAGTATTCCTTACTTAGATAAAGGCAGCAGTACTAATATGGTGTTGCATTCATTTAGTAGTTGACTGTCTTTCTGTGCTGACAGGGTGTAGTATTCTGTACAAGGAGGTGTCAGAGTGCAGGTGACAGAGAATGGTAACAGTCTCATGTAAAAATCGACTATCTGAATTGTTAGTTCAGTAAGATTTTTTGGTTTTGTTTTTTGAAAACCCAAAAAGCTAATCCCGGAATTTGATTTTGAATTTAATGTAAAAGTTGATCCTTGTGAAAGTTATTTTTGGTTATTTACTCTTAGATTAGTTCTTTGAGTAGCTGGCACCTTTGTGCTGTATTGCGTTCTCTCAAGGTCAGTATAAAATGAAAATTGATCTTGATAAGCTCGTAGAGGATTATGGATAAGTTCAATGCAGAGTATGCAGCCTGCCTGGTAGAGAGTGTGAGTTTGTAAGGACACCTCTACTATAGGAACTAAGTCCCTTACTCTTTTATTTAATAGGAGCTGTGAGCTGTGTCCCTAGATGGGTATTTTCACCTTTGGAAAGCAGAGCACCTGCTTCTGCAGAAGGTGCAGAAGCTGCTGCTTGATGCAGAAAAGCATCAAAGGTGCTTTTCTGTTTGTAGGCGTTATATTTCAAAGATTGCCTAGCAGTTAAGGCTGTTCACTCTTCTTCATCTCCTTCAAAGGCTTGAAGAAAGAGCAGCAGTGTTTGTAAAACCCTTAAAAGCTTTTGTGTCAGATGAAATGTGCTAAAAGGTAGAACTTGAGGGAACTCCCCACTCCCCTCATTTTGGAGGGTGGGAAGTGCTCTGAACTTTCTGCCAGTTCTGGGTTAGCTGAGGTGAACCGTTGCATAGAGAAGGAGGGCTACTTGATGAGCAGAATCCATAAAGGAAGTTGTCCTTCCTTAAGTGTAATTGCAGATCAAACCCAGACGTATCTGTGCTAGTGTACGAGGTAAGCTTTTATAGGTGAGAGCTGCTGTCTGTGTACAGCTGCTGAAGAAGTACCAGCAGCTTAGAAAGATGTAAAACAATTGACCACAGTGTGCATTGTTCTTTGCGTGATACTTGGCTTCAGCCTTTCTCATCTCAGCTTGGTTCAGCTAAGGCATCCCATCTCCTTCAGTTTTTTTTCTCTGGGTCAGGTTGTTGCTTTTCTCTTAAAGGTCTGTTTTTGTGGTGAAGTTACTTTTTAGCTGAGTTCTTGTTTTTTTCACTGCAGCTTCCTTGACCTTAGCTTACAGAAGTGTTCTATGACAGTGTTCCTTGAGCAACCAAGAAACCGAACGCGAAAGCAAGTGTGAAATGTAATGGTAGCCAACATGAGTGCTTTTATGATCAACTAAATTGTACATTATCCAACTATTACTGAACTTTGAAAAGTGTGCATTTTGCTTCTACTTCTTTTTTGTACCGCGTCTTACTCTGTTTGGCTTCATCTCAAAGCAAATCCAGTCTTCGTACCACTGTTAATATAGTCTGTTCTTGCATTTTCCTCTGGGAATGGAAGAAAGCATGTTGTCTGCTCTGTGGTATCATGCTGGGAGTCTGTGCTGTGAGCGAATGGTTGCGTTGTAATTTTAAAGCCATGAGTGAGACTCTTAATTTTCAGTGTGTATTTATTTGCTTCAAACGTATAAAAGCTCACTCTTATCATAAAAACAAAACAAAACAAAAAAACCACCACCCCCACCCCCCCCAGTTTGCAGATTTGTGTGCTGTTTTCCTTTTCTGGTGTGGATGCAGTATGTGTAATGGAAGTTTACAGCAGGGCCAAGTGTGAGGGCTTGCAGGGTGCCTGGTCCCCTAAACTTCTTCCCAGACTCTTAATCTGAGGTACTTCAGCCCCTTAGGAGGCAGTTTGAAGTGGTGTGAGCTATCTTGTGTGGATGCTGAAGGCTTTTCTTTTCTAATGGCTTGTTAATGTGTCTGTGTTTTGATTGTCCAGGCCAAGCTCCTCCAAACATGCCCCGAGGTGTACCGCCCTTGTTGTCTAACCAGTATCTGGTGGGAGCTGGAGGACTTCTGCCTGCCTACCCAGTAAGTAATTTAATTGTTGCTGTCCTGGGTTGCTTAACCCTTGGTGCAAATGGGCCCTCGGGAGCTGCTGCTGTCTATGCCAAGGCATTTCTGTTGGCACATGTTGCATGTGGAGTTCTTGTTCCAAATGCTGAAGAACCTATGCTACTGGTCCTTAACGGTGTGGTTCTTGTAAACCAAGGGGAGAATGCTACTGTGTTCCTGAATGCAGGCTGGAGTGCTGGGATTTGTCTTTGAATGCCACTTTTTAACTTGCTGCAGCTACTTCCTCAGTTCCAGCACCGAAGGCAGAGCCTTTTTGCTCACTGCCTTCCGCTGGCTCTCTGCCTAGCGTGGTATCCACCACGGCTTCGCTTCTGCCTTCAGCCATCGCGGCACGCGGCAACGTTGCCCAGCTTGCCTCAGTCCAGTGATTTGGCCAGCAGGTGCCTTTGCCAGTGAAGCAGGTACGGTAGGAGTTGTGATAAACTGAAAGGGGTTCCATTTTGGGGAAAGGGCAGACGTGAGGGTGATTGCATCTGGGGGCTGTCAGACCTCAGGGTCCCCTTTTCTGACCCGACCTAGAATGAGGAGAGAGATTCAGAAGAGAACAGGATGTTTCTGGTTGCATAGGATGAGCTCTGGGCTGCCTCTTCATGATAGAGCAGCTGCTGCCCTCAAGTTTTTGTGGTATATAAAGACCTTTGTGTGTCAGGGGGCTCTTGCTTCAATCATGCCAGCTAAATTAGCCCAATTGATTCCCCCCGTTTGATTTTCCTGCTTTGTCCACAGTGCCTGCTGTTTGTTTAGTGCCATTCCCTAACAGTTTACTTCCTGGCTAATTTTGAAATACTGTAGTTTCCTTTATACATGTATTTGCTAAAGTTAAAAAGGAGAAGTAACTGCACAGGGCAAGTGTGTGTTTTTTCTTTTTCTAAGGGACGGAATTCTCAGCGTCTTCTCCTTAAGATGCTTTGAAATATCAGATTGGTGTTCCTGGAAGTGCACTCAGCACAGCTTAACTCATTTGCACTATGTGTCTGATTGTCTCAGTGCCTGTTAGTTGAGCAACGTCCTGAGGCTGTACGGGTTGAGTTCTATTTTCATACTCTCCTTTGTACTGTATTTGTTGAAGTAAGAAACTAATTGGATGGGATATCAGGTGTTTGGGGTTTTTTTCCTGTTTCACAGCTAGGACATGGTTGATTCTCCTTTAATACCCTAGTGTTTTCTGTTGAATAAAAAGGTGACTATGTCAAATAACAGGAGTTCCTCCATTCACGTTAGAAACATCCTCTCGCCACATTTGTTTGTTGAAAAGCTGTGTACATGGTTAGAAGTTTTGGTTGGAGGGTTGCTGCTGTTGGGCGGATAGCAAGTGCCATGAAAAGAGGATGCCTGAATTCCAAGCGCGTCTGACTTGGTTGTGCTGGTGGCTCTTGTGTGTGTCTCTGCTCTAGGTCAGATGGTGAATTTGGGCTGCTTAGAAGAGCTGGGGAGAGTGGGCGAGGGAGTGGTTTAAAACTGTGTGTTGGACTGAAGTATTTCTTGCCTTGCTGCCTGAAGTGGTGTCATGGTCATTCCTGCAGATGGGGAACAGTTTTGAAGAATGGAGAAGTAAAATTAATCTATGAAAGTGCCCGGATTTATTCTGGTCCCACCCCTCCAAGAGCTGCCAGAAGTGGTTGCCCTTAAATGAGGGCATCTAATTTAGCTGGCAGCTTTGTTATGAAAACTGCTGTATTTTCTTGTGGCTATTTCTATAGAGAATAGTAAAATACTTGTTAGGGTTAGGCTCTCTCTTGCTTCTAATTTTGCACAAGGAGGGGCTTTTTGAGCACCAAAGCATCCCCATTTCTTACGGCTTTGTTTTGTTTGCCTTTGTTCAATGTTCATTCTGTTGGTTCCGTGCTGTACTGTAAGTTATGTTCTCGGCCTCGACCGTAAGGTATAACTTTCATCAGTGTAAATGTTGCAGAAGCAGTTTCGGTCTCCTTTCAGGGAGATCTTTGGATTACGGATGGGTGTGGGTGCTCGTGTTCCTGCCAAAAGTTGACGGGCCTGGTCAGCTAGGGAAAAAAAGTGTCATTTATAGTTTATATGAACAGTTTTCCTTCAATGTATTGTTCCTTTCAAAGATTTACAGGTGATGTTTTGCTATTTTCGTATGAGAATTTAGGGACTTTTAACGCAAAGCTCTCCACTGAAATGTAAAAAGAGTGACCGATGTGTCCTGGAAAGAAGTGCAATTACATAGACTGGCTAGTGTTACTCTTGTAGTTTACAGTTCTACATAAAACACAGGTGTGTGTTTTTTCACTTGGGCTGTGCAGTGGTGAGAAAACCCCACAGACAAAGACAAAAACCCACCCCTGGAACTTCCTCTGAAATTAGAGGTGGGTGAGACATATCATATTTTCTGCTTCTTCCGCTATCCTGCTTTCTCTTAAACTTGTTTGTATCACTATCATAAATTCCTTGCTTACTCTAGAGCCAAGAAAATGTAAGGTTTTTTTTTTTTTCTTTTTTTCAGGCCAGTCATCTCCTGTCAGGCAGAGATAGCCATGAAGATGTGCTCAGTCACAGAGGCAGAAGGACTAACAGGTGGGTGCGTGGTTAGTGATGGTTCTCCCTTTTGAACAGTACTGTCAGTCACTTCAGGGAATAATGTGTTGGAGGGGATTCAGATTGGTGGTAATTACAGAATCATGATGTGATTATTACTGCAGTAGTCTGAGGGTATGAGAGGGACAAAGATTTGGGGAGGAGAGGGTAATTTTAATCAGCTGTGAGATTTTTTACAAGGCAGCTTTTGTGGGTCAGTGGTGATGATGATGATGCTGGAGGTGGTGGCTGAGATTCTGTAATGGATATTGTTTTGTTCTGGAATTGAATCCCAAATCACCCTCTGAGAGTCTTAGTCAGGCTACTGACTCTGGGAGCATACAGTTTGTTTTCTTAAAAGGGCAGGTAGTTGCAGGGAGAGCCTGTTTGGAAGTTTTAGTAGTTTGGGGACAGAGGCCAGCTGGGGGCTGGGGCCCTCGGGGGAGGGGGCTGTTTGTGCCCTGTGCCCTTGGGCTGGCGCTCACAGCTGGGAACGGGCTTTCCAAAATCCTGTTGGAAGGAGCCAGACGTGGGACCTGTGGCCGCGGACAGGGAGCAGCCCTGGACCAGCCGGCCTCAGGACCTGCAGCAAACTTGCCTTCAAATCGGCTCTTCCAGCAGGACAGTGCCCAGGAGTCACTTTGGTTGTTGCTGTTCTCCTTCAGGAAGCACGGTACGCACCAAGCACACCCAGAGCTGCGCCCGTGCCAGGAGAAGACTTGCAGTGCAGCCGGGGCTGATGGCGACAGTTGCCACCAGCTGTCCCACCAGCTCAGGAAGATGCAGGTAAGATGCCACAGAGGGGAGAGCAAGTGGTTGTCCCTTCTCTTGCAGGAACAGGATTTAACAGCAGAAGGGAGGCAGGCTGGAAGGGCTTTGGAGGTCCAAAAGTGCCTCAGGCAGCTGGAGCAGTCACGTGACAGCAGAGGAAGAAGAGAAGGAGATGCAGGTGACCCATCTGGGACCATGTTTCCGAGGTAACACCTGCCCACAAACACAGAGAAAGACAGAGGCATTGGGAAGACATGGAATGGGTGGGAAAGGTGCCTGGGCGAGAGGAGAGCACGGGGAGACGGGAGGCAGTGCTGGAGATGGAGGGGAAAAATCCAGGGTGTTGGAAGTGAGGATGCTTCTGCTGTGCAGAGGCCTTCTGTAAAAGCTCCGAGTTCATCTGCTGGCTTTGGTTTTCCCAGGCTGTGCTTTGCTGAGCCTCAAATGGGGCTCCTGTTCCCGTCCAGATTTTTGCTCTGAAACCATTCAAGTGTTGAGGGCTGGGATTTTTCAAGAGCATCATATTTCTCTTTGGGCTTGCTGGGGAGGGATTGCAGTCATGCAAGACCTGTTGGGGAGCTCAGTCTTCTCTTGGGATGCTCCCTGTGGGACAGGAGGACAATTGCTTTGAGCTGCCTCTATTTCTGGAAGGATTACCTACATTTGCCTTCCATCTGAAATCCTGCTTAGTGCAACTTGTTGGGGTTTTTTAAAGAAAACGGGGGGAGGTGTGTGTGAACAGCTGAGTGCCAGTATACGGTGAATTACCTTCCCTGCTGAGAGTAAATGGTTTTAGGATTAAAAATAGCCGTTTTGTGTTACAAAAATTGGTGCTGATGGAGTCCTGGCTGACAAAATCTCTTCCCAGCTTGCTTAAACATTAAACAGCCTTCACAGTGGCATTCAGATGATCTCGTGTGAATTCTTGCAATTAATCATGGTTGTCTAAAGCGTACTACTTAAGCATACTACTAAAGCGTTTTGGTTGTTAAAAAGTAGGATGAGAAGTTCATAGAGACATGTTCTGTGTCTGGTTTCAATGAGTTCAAGCTCTTGTTGTGTCCGGTTGAGAGTTTCTGATGTTATTTTTCCCTCTTTCAGAGGGAGGTGAACATGCCCGTCTCGCCCTCCAGCAGCGAGGATGCCATGTCCGGGTTCGAGCCCATGCCACCCTCAAAGCTTGCGTCCTCGAGTTGAGCGTGGAGGGGCATCACCCCGCGAAGGTTTGGTGCGTTGTAGCAGTCGGTGCTGTGAGGTCTGGTGGGTGGCAGTGGGTGGAAGCAGCTGTTGGGGGCTCCGTCATTTGCATAGCCCAGCCCCCCCCGCATGCTTCGGAATGTTGGGGTCCCTGTGGCAGTTTTTGAATGGTCCCTCCCAGTTGGGTCAACGGACCCAGCGCAGCCAGTAGATCCCGTCGGAGCTCCTCTGTGTGGCGTAAATCCCTCGGCATTTGGGCTTGAGAAGAGGTAAAGTTGGAATCTGCAGCTCTCCTTAGATGACGTTCAGGAGCTGTGGGCTGTGGGTGGGGACTGGCTCTCTGTCTCTGGTCCAGTGACTGGTGTCATTGCTCATAGGAAGAGCTTTCACAGGCGAATCTGCCATTTCCCTTCTTCTGGGGGTTACGGGAGCTGTTTTGGAGGTGAGGGAGATGTAAATTCCCGGTGTTGAGCCAACCTGGATGGAGCAGAGGTGGACTGTGATTTGTCTGACCTCATCTGTGTATCCGTAATGCAGTTGTAATCGTCTCTGCCTGCACAACTGGCGTGAGGTCCTGTTTTATTTTAAAGGAGATATAGTGAATAAAATCAGTGAATCTAATGGGGGGTCTTTCTGACCAAATATATAAGTATTTATTTCGGATAAAATGAACAGTCCCTTGAACTCACTGGTTATACTGACTTAACTCTGTGTTGCCTAAAAACGGGACCAAGTTTGGCTCGGCCATGGGCGTCTACCTTAGAGACATCCACATTTAGTCAGATGAATCACACCCCAGTCTCCTGTGTTCCTCATCAGGTCTCTGGCAACTCTGCTGTTAGCCCTTATTGAAGCCAAGTCCAGTCTCTCATTGATGGATTGATTGATTTTAACAGAAAGGAAAGTCAGTCTTAGACATTTGGTTGCGGAAGAAAGTTTGTGTTTGAAGATCGTGCTTGGATCTTCGAGTAGGTCTAATTAGATGCCTTTTCCTCTTTGCTTCATCCCTGATAAGCTTAGGCACTCTCTGTTTGTCCTGTTTCTGAGGACCACTGCCCAAGGCGCCTAGCATTGCACAGGGAGATGCTGCGTCTCATTTTGCACTGTGAGTTTTGTTAGTCATCAGGAATGAAGTATTTTTAGGAGATAAGCTAACTACATTGCACTCAAGTGAAAAAAGTGCTCTATAACTCCCGAGAAATAATACTGGATTGTAATCAAAATATAAGTATTTTGAGCAAAAGATGCTTAAAAAGTTAGGTAAAAATTATGAGCACGGTGCAATTTTTTTAGTTTGGATTTTTACATATTTTCGATTTAAAGTTTGAATGTAAACAAATCTGGTTGAATTGATGTGGAGAAGATGTTCAAATTGCCAAGTATTTCTTTCAAACAAGACTAAGCAAAGTAGCAGCTAGAGAGAGTGTTTTGGCTTTAAAGTGTTTTGTATTTGTGAACCCAAATCTCCAAGTTGCTGGGCTGCTGGACAGGGTGAGACCTGTGCCAGCCAATTCATCTTTTAGCTCCAAATGCCTTTTGATAGAGATGCAGGTCTCCTGGGGATTGTGGGGACGTGCTCCTGCATGTGGGAAAGATGGCTGAGTTCCTGGCATAAGAAGGGCACTGGGGTTTAGAGGTCAGAGTTGAGGCAGGTATGGAAGATGGCAACAGCTGTGATCTTCAGTGTGAAAAATTTATTCTTGTATATTCAAGCAGGTTTTTTTCTCTCCTGTGCTAATCCAGTGTGGAGTATGAGCCAATAAAGAGAAACCGACGCTGTACACGCTGGACACACTTAAGTATTTGTTTTAAAATATGTGTGAGGTCAAGCTAGCACATGCTTTGCAATTTGTGTATTTACTGCAGCAAATTTTCTGCTCTTCCTGGCTGTCTTCCGTGGTTTTCAGCCTGCTTCACCTCCGCAGAAAGAGATACCGTGCGTATGCAAGAGGCCGTTATGCGTCTTCCCTTAGGAGATGTTCTTTTGTGCTCTGCTCTTGAATTACGATCTGAATTATTTATGCCAACGTTTCCAATAGCTTTTGGATTCCCTGGTTAAAGTATTCTGCACCTACCCCAGCTACATGTTACAATGCACAACTCCCACCAGCCATCAGTTTTTATTTCATGTCGTTTTTCATGAAGTAACACACATTGCAGCCAGCATCCTGTGTTGCTGTTGCATGGTTTTCTTTACAGTAGTTTTCCAGCTGTATTCCTCCTCCCCATGATAAAGCGTGTTGCCAAGTATTTCTTGTTAGCTTAGAACACACATGGTAAGGATGGTTGCTGGATGTCTCATCCTTTTTAAGGCTGTGAAGACATGCTCTGACAAGGCCTTTTCCCAGTCCCAGGTATTCAGGGATGCAAGCTGTGCCTATCCCCATCAGCTCTGTGAAGGATTTAAGAGAGATTGTGGGCCTGAAGGTTGAACGATGCTTCTGTGTCAGAAGCTGAATTTCAGCAAGCAAAAGCAACTTCCCCGACTCTTGAAGTTGTGTGTCCTTTTAATGCTGCAAAATGTAAATAATGATCCTTGCATACATCTTTCTCAATTAAACGTACAGTGGATGTCTTCTCCTTCAGCTAGCCTGGAGCTTAAAACCTAGCTTAAAAATACTGGACAGGGTAATTTTTGGTGGACATGGCCTGAGCCTGCTTGGAAGGCAATTGGTCTGGTTACACAAGTCTTTATGTAAGGCCCAAAGAGAGCCTAAGGTTTTGAGTGCCCTAGAATGCTCTTTTCAAGTAGGTTAACAGGCACATAGACACCCTGTAATGGCGTCAGGACTCCCCAGGACATCTTCAGGGCAGCTATATTTTATGTAAGCCACTGTTTTCATGCAACCTCAGCTAGCGTTGTGCTCTTTGCAGGATCGGGTGAGCGGTGTTGTCTTTGGCTGTGTGGGCTTAAATGTGTTTCTAACGCGCGTGTCAAATAATTGCCTGTTAAACAGACTGCCAGTGTGGCTGAAGCCAGTGCTTCCGAAGAAGGTGAAATAAGAGCTTTGAAGATAGGGTCCTGCTGTGAATAGGATCCAGTCAAGTAAGTGTTGATTATGTCCAGTCTGATCTTTGCAGATTGTGGAAAAATTGCAGAGATGTTTGTTTTAACAAGAGAGACACATGCCTACCTTTTTGGTTTTTTCCCCCAAACCTTTTAGTTACCTGAAGAAACCCTTGGGTCCACCTCCACCATCATCTACTTGCTTTCGTTGTGGAAAACGTGGCCACTACATAAAGAACCGCCCGACAAATGGGGTACGATTGTGGGGGACTTGTGGTGTTACTTAGTTTTTAACTGTTTTACCTTGGCAGTTACGTAACAAATACATGAATACTCATATTAAGACTTGTTTCTGTTGGGGTGAAATGCAGAGGTTATATGGCACTGTTGCAAAGCCCTTCAAAATTCCAGGGGAAGCTGGAATTACAAATGTGCAATTTTCTTTTTTCTAGGTCGTAGACATTCAATATATCCATAGGTGTTTCTCGGTGAACTTTCATGCATGTTTTTATATCTTTCAGTATTAGTGGAAATGTTTCTGTTTTGCACTCTTTTTAATGACAGTTCACAGTTTTTATGGTTTTGTACAAAAGCAAGACATTTCTCTTTGCCCCATCTCTTGAATATTTGCGTGTTTTAATTACACTAAGTCCCTGGTTGAGGATTGATGCCATTTAACCTTAGTCACTGAAGGTATATGCGTGAGGTCCGAGTTCAACCTTCACGTGTATAGGCAGTGAATGCAGGTATCTGCAGTGAGTGATTCAGAGCACCGAATTAGTGTCTCTGAACTGCGCTGTGGAGGAGGAGCAGCGGGTTTGTGTCTCTTCTCTGAGTGGATGGTGAGCTAAGGGATATGTCACCCTTAAGGAACCTGAAGTTAAGCCAAAGGATGTCGCTTGAGTTGAAAAATCCTGCTCAAGCCTTTGGAACATCCTGGCTCTATTTGTTTAGGAAAAGAAGTATTTCAGTTGAGCATCCCTTACGCTAGGTAAAAGGAGAGGGTTAAAGGCTTTTGCTGCTTAAAATAATCACTGGAAAGTCTTTTTAAGTGTGGGTCTTGAGGTACGTCTGCTTTTCTTTTCTGAAGAGGACAAAAATTCTGAGTCTGTTGCCAGAATGAAAGAGCACAGGAATTCCAAGGAGTTTCGTGCTAGAGGTACCCGATACAAAGGGTGCTATGCTGACAAACACTGGAAACTCTGCAACACCAACTATGAAAGCATAAGTATGGAATTAAGTGGACTGACCAAAAAGCGAAGGAGAGAAACCACGCCTAAATATCTGAGTGGCAATGCAACTGAGTTGGCCAGCATGTGTCACTACAGGGGAGGAAGCACTGTCATTGTATCTTAACCTTAAAATCTGTGATACTTTGTAATATTAAAAGAGGGTGGTCCTACTGTTTGTGTCCCTGGAATTTGGTTCAGGTTGTGGTATGCCAAGAATCTGTGTTTCTGCAAAACATTTCAGTAGCATTTACAGTGGATTTGTTCTCTTTGCAAGCTCATTTTGCTTCTGTTTTATGTTTCAAAAGCTTCTTGCCAAGTTTAACAGATGGCTGTTGGACTGAGATTTCCTCCCCCTCTGACTTTGAGGAAACCCCATGTGTGAAACAGACTGAAGTTTTCCTGTTGCTGTACACTAAGAAAATACTGCCGTGTGCTGACAGGAGTGGCTGTTTTAAAATGCCCTTGGTAGCAGTTCTGGTTTTCCATCATGGATGTCCTTCTGCAGAAGCTGTAACATAGACTTCTTGCTTTTATAAAATGTAATTGCTCGGAGACTAACGTTATCCTGAGCCTGCAATTTACTTTTATCCTCTGGCAAAGGAGAGGTGGGATTCATTTCACCTGCTTTCTAGCTGTGAAAAGATTCTTTTTCTAGTCTGAGCTTATTTCTTAGTTGATGCAATGAATGGGAGAGTTCTGCAGAAGGAAGGTTGTTCCTCCCTCCCTCTTCTAGCGTTGTGGCTATCGAAAAGTAGTTTCAACTAAGCGCCTATGCTTTAGGAGGCTAATGTGGAGTGAGAAGAATTCCATCTCTTCTCTTGCTTTGATAAAATCCAAAGCTTGGAAAAGTTTTCCTCTACCCATCTTTAACTCGTTTCTTTTTCCTTCCCCACCCCTCCTCCAGGGAAGCTTATGCTAGAGGAAGGATGGAGAAGCCTCCCTTTTTACCAGAGGAGCCGTCCTCTTCCTCCTCCTCCTCTTCCTCCACCTCAGATGGTCCTGTTCCAGACGAGTTCTCGTGTCTCATCTGTAAGAATATAATGACTGATGCAGCTGTTATTCCCTGCTGTGGCAACAGTTATTGTGAGAAATGTAAGTGTTACTCCCATGTTTGTTAATTCTAAACCTCCCATCTGATTTTCTGAAAGCAGAAAGAGGAGAGAACGAAATTGCTTTGTTACCAGTTCTATTTTACACTTAAGTATACCCTGAACAGAAAAGGGCTCTTCTGGTGTGAAGGGAGAAAAAAGCCAGGAAGCTTTTTCCCCTTTTTATGTACCTAGTTAAGTCTTCTTCACAAGCAGAAGGACGAGTATGAGGAGAGTGGCTAATTGTGCAGGTGATTACAGTATTAGATACTGAATGCGTTTAGTTTGTCCACAGCCCTTTGTCTCATACAAAATTATATAGCCAACTCTGGTGAACTTACAGTGGTCTGCAACAAATGGATAGTTAGGCATTTAATCCCCATTCTTCTCCACGGGAGAGTTGGTTAAAACCTTCAGAACTCAAACCTCCTAATGGTTTTTTGAACCTCTTAATGTTTTTTTTGAAACATGTTTTGTTCATTAACCTTGAGGTTGGGGACTTCTCGCTGTACTAGATAGTGGGGAAAAGACTAGTTGCAACATCAAGACACAGCCTAGGCTCCATCTTCAGATGTTCCAATGGTGAAATACAAAACGGTATGGTTATTTGCTGCATACTAGGAATTTTTTACACTATTGAACATTTATAGCTTCATGCTCTTAGTTCAAGACCATATTCAGCCATTAATCATATACATGTGTTTATGATTGGTGAGAACCCCCAAAACTTCCTTAGTTTGGCTAAATACTCTTTTGCTTATTCTAATTCTACACAGGTATTAGAACAGCATTAGTGGAATCTGAGGAACATATATGCCCAACGTGTCAGGAGACAGATATTTCGCCTGATGCTTTAATTCCCAACGAGTGCCTACGCCAGGTAACATGACGACTTTTACATAAAGTGCTTGTAAGAAAAGGCTATTTGTAAAAAGGGGAAAGGGAAGAAAATATTAATTTACATCTCCTTAAGCAAGGCGTAATTGAATAAGGCTAAATTGACTTTTCCAATACACTATTTGTTGCTGTCTCAGAAGCTTACGACTCTTTAGAGACAATCTGGCAAATTCAGGTCCCGCTCTTACTTAACACGATTGCCTCGCTTTCACATTTGGCGTTAACGCTGAAGGACTTGAAATACAGGTCCTCTGAGCTACCAGTCATTAGTATCAGTGTTGAATGTGACGTGTTCATACATCTGGATGTTGGTTTCTTTTAGGATTGATGACATTTAGAGGAATACACGAGTAATTTTCCTCTGTGAAGGCTTTTGTTTGTATATCTGCTGAAGTTTTATCACACTTTCTTGTAAATGCTTTTCTGCCTGTAGGCTGTGAACAACTTCAAAAATGGAACTGGCTACGCAAAAAGGCTCCATCAGCAGATTTGGCAGCAGCAACAGCAGCAGCCGCCACCGCCTCCGCCACCACTCATGACTGTTACACCTGCCGCTGCTCTGGTGAGTGCCTCTGAACCATGTACATCTTCCTCTCTGTCAATCAGCAGTTTGTTGCAAGAGAAGGTAAGCTTTTTTTCAACATATGCAGTGATTCTTATATTGTAGTAGAGCTTCTTTTCCAACTGTCTGTGTTTATTCACAAGGGCTGTCGGGTTCCTGTGCGAAGACAAGCAGCATTAGCAAGTCGTCTGGGCCGCCAAGGACAATCAATACGCACCACTGGTAAGGAAGTGTAACTTTAGAATTCCTTTCAAAATATTATCTTCAGATAAACTGAATGGGATTTTTTGCTTTTTCCTCTCTCCACTCCAAAAGGTCATCCAGGGAGAGGCAGTACAGTTGGCTCAGCAGGTGGCAGACCAGGCTGGGAACTGTAAGTATTCTGCAGAAATTCAATGTATTCAATGTTAAACGAGGCCGTAGCACTTAACTTCTGCAACGGCTGATTCATAATGAAGTCAGTATGCACAGATAGTTGTGGAGGATACAAGTGGTCGTTAATTTTTCAATGGCCTGATTTGAATTGGCTTTAACAAAGGGGATCTGTGCTTGCAGTGAAATTATTTAAAATAAACCTCCAGTACCTGATTGAGAAGAGGACTCTGACAAAGGAACTCTTTTTGAGGAAACCAGAATTACCTATCAAAATTCAATACAATTAAAGGATCAGGTGGAAAGCCACCCTTTTGGTTACTGGCTGCACAGGGCTGTAGAAATTGATTTCCCAATAGGAGTCAGCCTCCAACATTCTTTTTTTTCTAACAACTTAGTTGATGCCGATGGAGCAAATTCTTGGAAAAGTCAACACTGTTGTGTTATGACCATTTTGAATGTCTTCAATTTAGTCAGCCCAAATAGCCAAGCTGCTTTCTCTCAGTTGGTGAGAGAGGAGTCTGTTTTATCTATGATTGCAGGGTCAGGTCAGTCCTTCCTTTTGGTATGTATGTGTTATAGATAGGTTGTAAGGGTGCCCTGTGTTTATAAAATCTTAAAGATAAATCAAAACAAACCCCAGGATCCATCCCACGGATTGTCTGAAATCTGCAATTGAGTAAGCAGGAGAATAACAATTTGGGGACAAGAGCAGGCCAAAGACATCATGGTGAGGCAACAACGCAGGAAGTGTACGTGGAAGAAGATGATAGAAGTCTGGGAGAAGATGAGTTACTATCTGTGCAGTACTTTGCAGATCAGAAGTGTGAAGTGTTGGCACGTGCGAGATGGGAGTCTCTTTTAAGCCTGGGCAGCCTCCATCCACAGTCGCAAAGCTGAGTACGAGGAGAGCAGACTGAGGGAAGTGTTGGGGGTGAGGATGTGGAAGGCAGGTAGGAGGGTCAAGAAATGAGTGTAGTCTCCAATGAACAGAGAGCAGGGAGAAAAAGGCTTCGGTTGAGAACAAGAAGTGCTTGCCACCATGCTCCCGCTTCATTAGCTTTCCTCTTTAAAATGAGGGGAGAGAGAGTAACAAACAGTGACGCATGTGGGGGGGTTTTCCTTTGAAGCTCAAATCGAGGCCGCCCGAACAGTGAACGTACCCAAAGGACTCGGGCCCCAACACTACCAGCATCAACACCAGTCTTTGTGCCTGTGCCTCCACCTTCCGTGTATCCTCCAGCACCCCATGCGCTTCCTCTTCCACCGGGGGGACCACCAAGACCGTTTCCTCCTCAGTTTCCACCTGGTCAGCCTCTGTCTGCTGGGTACACTGTCCCCCCTCCAGGATATCCCCCATCTCCTGCAAACCTGTCATCAGCTTGGGTACCAACAGCAGTACCAACGGCTCATTCAAATACCAACCCAACGAGACAAGCACCTCCTTTATAGAGTCATAGAATCATTTCGGTTGGAAAAATTTGTCAGAGCCCCTGGTTTTAACGTAGTTGTGCATAAGGTTCTCTGTGCCTGTCTCGGCATTGTGTTGTCACCGTAAGCTTGTAACGGGCTGCGGCTGGGTGCTGCTCTGGGGCTACTGACCCAGCTTCAAGGCAGAAAAAAAAGTGGCTTTCTCTGAATGCTGTCGTCAGGAACAAGGTGCTTTAGCTTGCCAGCAGGTGTCTGCAGGCTTTTTTCCGCATGAGTTTGTGCGGTAGGAATGGAAGGTGTAGGTGGTTTTACTTCCGTGAAGGTCATGGGGCTTGGGGGTTTTCTTGGTTGGATTTGGTTGGTTTGTTATTCTGTTTTTTTTGTTTTGTTTTGTTTTGGTTTGTGCTATCAATTTTGGGGGTTCAGGAGCTGATTTCCAGTCATTCCTCCTCCCAAGTGGTGAGGGTGGAAAAGGCTGGAGTGATACATTTCTACCCGGCTGGAGGCAAGCCGACCTCATGAGTGGGAGAGACGCATTCACAGTGAAGGCTCATACAGCGCCCTGATGGCTGAAGGCAACTCCCTGAACTGTAATAGTGTAAACTTATCCGTTGTCTTCCGGAGGATGCAGGAGAAATGTCTTGCAGCTTTGTGAAGCTATAAAGGAGTGACAAAACTTGGAACAAATCAGTTGAACTTCTTGTATAAAATTGGGATCTCTCGCAAGAGAAGTATGTTGGAGGTGTTCCCTATGGTGGACAAATCCTAGCAAGAGTTGGCAAAATATTAAACTGCCACAGACTTCTCATTTAAAGAGAAGGCTGGTGGATGAATAGGTAGTATGCCACGTATGCTCCTTTGTCTCATAAGATCTCTTCTTTGTATATGCCTGGCAGTCTGGTACAGTTGAGAGAGAGAGAAGGAAGTTTGTTGTTTTTTTTTTTTTTTTTAATTCCAAAAGGGGAACGAATGCTATTGGGCATAAGTCACTCTCTCAGTAAAACTTTCCAAGTGCCATTTTCCTCAACTTTTAAGGTGTGAGATCAAATTTTCAGTAATACATGCAAGCAACTGAAAAATATCTCCTACTGACTAAAAGAATTTGCTCTTCATAATATCGGATATATCTTATTGATATTGTCCTTTATGTCAGTCTCTAATTATAGCCTCTGTAGGAGGAATGGAGCAATGAAAGGCAGCTAGATGGTGGCCTTCTGTACATGGAAAGATCTTGGATGCTAGCAAAGTCTAAAACCCATTCTTGTGTTGTGCAAACTTTCTGACGTGCAAGTTGTACACTGCAAGTAATACGTAAAGCATGTAGGAAGTTGCTGCTGTAGGTGTTTTAATTTAGATGTAATGCACAGCAATTAAACATAGGCTTTCCTTCTGTATGTGTTATGAAAATGGTATCGTAAGAAGGAAGATACTCATTAGGAACGTTTTTACTTATGAAGTGGAAGTAGGCAATGCCTATAAACAAGGCAAGGGAAATTAGGTCAAGGCCTCGTTACACTTGTAAGTCAACAGCCGTTCTGACTGAGGAGATTAGTTAATAGGACTACCATCCTAATACCACCCCCTGCCCCCTCCAGCTTTTTGGAAAACGCATAGAAAAAAGTTTGAAAAATGAGCTCATAGAGAAGGGGGTGGGGGAGCCCACTAGGTGACTAAAAGCCATGTCTGTAGTTGGACAAATCTACTCTGCGCGAGAGAAATCCATCTTCCCTCAGTGGCAGAGTAAAGGCAACAATTAGAAATGAGGAGTTGTAATAAGCTATCTTTTTAAAATCAAGTGTTGAAGCTGTCCTTTGAGCATTTCCTCATCCCATTCCAGCCAAAGTGGGTCAGATACCTTAAATAGTTCTAAGCGTCTCTTGACTAACCCAGCTAATATTTGAAGTTGTCCATTTGTGAAGTAGGAAAATGTCCGCTTTGAATAATGCCATCATTAATCCCTGTAGCCTTAGGGTCTGGATATGGACTCTTTGACAAGCATGATGAGTTGTAGAGACCTTTTCACTGTGTCTCCCCCTTTTGCTACTAGTGTTTCTGTAGAGACCCTTGATCCATTAAGTACAGTTCTTACCTCCTTTCTCTCTCCTGGTTTCAGCTGGTAATGCAAAGTAGGGTGGTTTTTCTCCATTTTTCCCTTTCTAAAGCAAGGGTCCTATGGTGTCAAAAATAAAAATGCTCATGCTGCTTTAAATTTAATGTTGTCCTGCCATGTCAGTCAGTCCTGTGCTGCTTCTGATTGCAAGGAAGTCTAAAGAGGCAGGGCAAGCGGAGGGTTGGGGGTGAAAATGGTGCCTTGCTGTGCTTGGAGTTCCAGGGGCAGTAAGCTTGTGGGCTTCCAAACCCAGGTGCCTGGTGTCCTGCTCAGCCTAACTGGGCAGTGAGCTAGCTAAAGCAGATTTGAGCACCTTGTACAAACAGAGCTTAACTTGTGCTGCTCTGCGTGCTGACGTACATCTCTTGGATTTAGATTAAAACAGATGTATGTAGAGCTAAGCCTCTGCGCTATAAAAATGGACCACTGTGTTAAGAGCACAAGGCTCTGCTAGCAGCAGTAGCTGCAGATGTGTTGATGTTTTCATTCATCCTCTTCCATAGGCAAAACCAAGGTAATGCTGAATTTACTGCAACAACTCTGTTTAACAGTCCGCTTTGTCCTTCCTCTGCAGTCAAGTATAATGTCCTTTTAGAATCAGTAGAAGCACAGCAACTACATTGAACTAAAAGAAGCCCGTGTTCAATTGTCTTGTTTAATGGGATTAGGAAGCTGATGGGAATAACCTTAAATCAAAAGTGCTGTGAAACTGAAATGTGTCCAAAACTTGTGCTGTATGTAGTGTCACCCTTAGTGGATTTCAAAGCTTTTCATTTCCTGGCGATCAGTTCTAACTGTCTAGCGCAATGCAAAGAAGCCGTCTTAAGATGGTAGCAACTTGGATCTTTTCTTATATCCACAAGTGTTTTTTAAAAAAGTAGTTGTGGCTTCTAAGTTAGGTCAAGTTATCTCAAAACCATAAGCAGGGTCTGTTTTCCCTCATTTATGCTAATGCTGGGCAAAAGAGCAGAAGCTGATTTGGAAACCTGTAAGTGGAAAGGTGTTTTGCAGTAAGGTGGTGGTGGTTGTTTTGTTGTTTTTTGTTTTTTTTCTTTTGTGGAGTCTTCAGTATTTTATTTTCTCCCCCAGTACTCCTAGGCTGCAGAACCAGCCTCCAAGGCACTATGGAATTACTTCTGCAATTAGCTTGGCTCCTCCTAAGGATATAGATTCCATTCATACTCAGAAGCTGCTTGAAGCGATGAAAGCATGTGGGGTATTTGAAGACGAGGAAGAACTGAATCACAGGTATAACAAGACTGTAAAACTTGTTAATGTCCTGGGTTTTTTTTAGGGCAAACTTAACGTGAGTTTTCTTTACAGGCTGGTGGTTCTTGGTAGACTGAATAACTTGGTCAAAGAATGGATTTCAGAACTTGGTGAGAGCAAGGTAAGGTTTTTTGATAGGTTCTTATCAAAACAGCTGAAGCCTTTTTGTTTCTTCTAAAGGCTTTACTGCTAGGATTTACGCTAAAGTTCAACATTTCACTTCCTTCTTAAGTATCAAGGAGTTCTGTAGTAAGTGCCATTGAAATAATGTATAAAAGATACTTCAGATGAAGACCTTCAAGCCCTTGGGGCACTGAATAAATTTGTGAAGTGGCTCTATCAGTTGACTTGTAGCAGTTAACAAAGCTGAAACAACATATTGTGGGGGGGAGATAGATGGTAACTGGGCAGTAAACTTGCCCCAGACAGCCTGCAGCCCTCAATCTAGTTTGAAGTTATTACTTTAGAGTTGCCTTTGGTATGGCTCTTAGATGGTGTTAATTTGTGTGGGTCTGCTGCAGGGAAGACTGGTAGAAGGTCTTAATTTGTTTAAATTGATGAAACGACTGCTCCATTACTCATCTTTGTTGTCGTTGTTTGTGAGTTGCAAGCCCTCCCTTCAGAAAAACAGTATCAGTCTATTAGACTAAGAACTCAGTATGGGAGGGAGAAGACATTGTTTATGGAGGCTGTTGTAGTCTTTCTAAATAACTTATATGCTAGTTAAACTTGCACGTAGGTCAACGTGTATGTTCTATTGTCCAGAAAACTCTTTGTCTTCTACCCGCAGAATTTTCCCCCTTCAGCAGTAGCAAATGTTGGTGGCAAAATATTTACGTTTGGTTCTTACAGGCTTGGAGTACACACTAAAGGTAAACTTTTGTTGTGTGGTCATAGTTGTAATGTTTGAAAGTGTCTTCCAACAGTAACAGAAGAAATGGCATCTCTTTGCAGGTGCTGACATAGATGTGGCTTGTGTTGCTCCTAGACACGTCGAAAGATCGGATTTCTTTCAGTCGTTCTTTGAAAAACTAAAACGTCAGGAGGAAATAAAAAAGCTAAGAGTAAGCAAGCTCTCTCCTTGATAGATTGTGCAACTCCTCCAATAAGAATAGTCATGTTAAAGACTCCTGTTGGTAGTGATTGTCTTACAAACCAAACTTAAAAAGGGACTTGTTTCTGAGCCCCTTGTAAAATCCTGTCTACGCAGCATGAAAGTGTTGAAGTGAAGCTTTTAGTTCCCTTCCCCAATGACTGTACACCCCATAAGAATCTCTGTGGTTCACTTCTCCCCTACCCATGGTTTGGGAATGAGTGGGCTATAGTATCAAAAAGCAAGGTTGTCCCGAGGAGCCTTGCTTTCACCTGAGCTGTAGTAAGGGGCTTGGCAAGAAGGTAACTGTATGCAGGTAGAGGAAGGGGCAGCCTGAGAGCTAAGGAAGTTGAATGTGATGTGGAAAGGCTTCTGTCAGTACCTTTGCCGTGGTGTTCCTCTGGGTGTACTTTAGGACCTCTAATTCCTTCTTCTCTGGTCCTGTTCTTCTGTGGCTACTCAGCCTGAGACTTTGTAGAAGAGATGCAGAGTCAGCTTTACATGAAGTCAATAGGAGCTGTGCTGTGAACATACAAAACTGCCTTGTAAAATGACCCTGCGGTGCATATGTTGTGTACCTTGCGTATAGAACCAAACTCCTGAGAAGTGTTTCTCTCAGCCTGGTCTTCCTTGTGCAGACATTTTGAAAGACTTCATATGCATAGCTAATGAGGCTTTGTTTAGATGACCGAAGACAGACTCAGTGGGCTGTGGCACAGTTCTAACGAGTGGTCTACAAAATTGAAAACTGTCGCATAAGGTAGCTGATAGCATCTCAGGCATGGTAGAAGATAAAAATACAGGAGGCTAGTGCACGCTGTCAAAGGCGGACAGAATTTTCTCGATTTCTCTGGATGTTAACCAGTAGTAAGATAGCGACAGAAATCTCTTGCTTTTCTTCCTCACCACCAAGGTAAGTACCTTACAACCTCTGATACTGATGGCTCATTGTGCACTGTTTGTTCATTACAGTCCGTGATCAGCCTCTGAATCTCTTGGCTAAATAACTTGTTAAAGCTAGTATTTTACCGTCTTAGTGCTATAGTGCGTGCAGCTTATGAAGAATTCCTTTGGTTTGGAAGCAACTCAAGTCTTTATACTGAGTAGTTAGCAGTGTAACTTCTGCATTTGATCGTAGTTTAGGAGAAACATTAAAGTAGCAAACCATGTTTTCTTACACAGTTATCCTCTCCTTTCCAGGCAGTTGAAGATGCATATGTACCAGTTGTCAAGTTTGAGTTTGATGGCATCAAGGTAAGCATTTCTTTTTTTTCTTGCTTTGGAATAGGATAACTTTTCCAGGGAGCTATGACTGTGCTATTTTGGACTACAACCTATCCCAGGAGAAGATATTGCAGTAGAACGGGAGCTTATAGGAAAATAAGGCCCTAGGGAGCCTAGCAGGCATGGGAGCATCAGGGACATCTTTTTCTAGACCTGTGCTGTAGACCAGGGTAGCCTGCTTGAATAGCATTTATCCCTAGGATCGTGCAGAGTGGGAGCAGAGGCGGTGTCCTTGCTAAGTCTTCTTAGCTCTGCCAAGCTAGGTATCTACAGAGGGATGTGTACAGTGTAGTTCACTGTACGAATCATGTGAGCAGACTAAATGTTTTGCTGCAAATCCAAAATGAAGTGGTCATGGGACAAACAATCTGGAAAATGGAAAGTAAAAGTACTCATTTGATTCCTGCCTAGGTTTGTCAGCTGCAGGAATCCTGCTATCTTGAATACATCTTATACAATGAATCAAGACCTGCATGCTGTAGTCCCTAAGGAAGTTACTGCTTGGTATCACTATCACAAAGAGATTTATTCAGTGACCTTTTTGTGGCCTTTATGTGGTACAGACTTTCACAGGATAATCTTCTTGCCTCAGACTGTACTAAAAAGCAGATACTTCAGGGTCAAAAGGGCTTCCTGCGTAAAGAAAATGCTCTCTCCTTTGCTGAAGTATAGTTGAGGTGACTGAACTTAAGTCTTAATTCTGTGAATAATTTTAAGTTCCCTTTTCATTGAAATTCTAAGTCTAGAGTAATCTTTTTCAACTTAAAATGCCCTCTTCCTTTCCCTAGCTTAAAAAGAAAGGGGTGATGCAGTGAAGGTTTTGTAAATAAAATTCAGAACTTCGAGAAATTGCATTGAGTCTTCTGGCAAATAAATGTCTTGGGAGATGTATCTATAGTCACCTAATTCTAAATACAAATGTTAACCACTCTTTTTAGACTTGACTAACTGTCCCCCACCAGTGTGCTGTTTGCAAACTGCGCGGCATTCTAACGGTTGGCACTTTTTTCCTCTTGAGATTGATCTCGTGTTTGCAAGACTGTCTGTGCCAACTGTTGCTGATGATCTTGATCTCAGAGACAACTCGTGTCTCAGAAGCCTGGATATAAGATGTATACGGAGCTTAAATGGTAAGCATATTTGCACATCTTTAACAAGAAAATGTTACTAAAATTGGTATGGAATGCAGGTTACACACCCCAAGTTTCTGTACAGGATGCAGAAACTGATCCCCTGTATCCTTGAGATCTGAGGAGGTGGCGAGTGGGCTTAAATTTAGCTGTTTCAAGTTGTGTGTTTAGATAGACCTGGGTTTCATGTTTCTTTGATTGGGGGGGGGGGTGTTGTTCCAGTTTGCCACAGAAACTGCTTCAGCTGAATAGGTAGAGCACTTGATAGAGAAGAATGTGTGGTAGTGCATTTAAAAAAAAAAAAACAAAAACCACAAAAAAGGCTATTTAAAATACCTGAAGCCAAAGTTGCTCACTGTTTAACACTGACTGGTTTAACTGTTCCTGGCTGTCGAAAGAAACCTAGCTTTCGGAATCCTGTAGAAGGGCTTTATTGAAAATTGTTGGCTGGAGTCTAAAGTATGAAAAAGCTGTTGAGGGCACCAGTTACCTGAGGTGATGCTGAATGTTATGTGTAACCTGTAATTTTTAAGGTAATACAAAGCAAGTAATGCGAACTTGTTTCCATAGACTTGCAGGAGAAACTGTAAGCTGTTGATCCAGTATAGCACAGAACTGACTTGTACCTGTTACTAGGAAGTTCTGTACTTCAGCTGTTTTTTCTTACAGGCTGCAGAGTTACTGATGAAATACTGCACCTAGTGCCAAATAAAGAGAACTTCCGGCTCACGCTCCGTGCAATTAAACTGTGGGCAAAGCGTGAGTAATGTGATTGTTTGTGATCTTTAAACTTTTCAGAGGCACCTCATGCTGAAAAAACAATAGCATTAGAAGTCCTTCATCTTTGGATGGCTGTTTAAATAACAGGTTTTAGTTCAAGACCTGTTTTTTAGTTTAGATTCAAGGACTGTCCGTGGGGTAGAGATTCTGTGTTTTTTTTAATGGGGATAGAGTGGGGAGATGAGGGGAGTGCCTACAAGACAAGGTGCTACATTGCTTACCAGGAACCTGACTAGAAAGGATAAAAATGCCCAGTGAAGTAGAAAAACTTGATAGGTAAGGAATAAGAAAATACTGTTTGCGCATGTGACTAGAGCAAGTGCTAGAAGAATGGCAGAACCTTCTTCTTAAGGGAAGTTGGAGCGAAGCAGTAGCTGTAGCAGTGCAGGCAAATTTCAGAGTAGCAGTATTTTGGGAAGTGGTGTGGTAACGATTCTTTTTCTCATCGCTGTAAGGACCGACAGTTTTGGCCTCGTTGCACTGCAGAAATAACTGACTTGGAGGCTGAAGTGTGCTAGGTATTCTATAGAATGTGAAGGTGGTGCTGTAAATTTGAAGGACTATACTTGGGTATGGAAAGACTACAGGCTAACGACAATGTATGCATTGTAGGACGTGGCATTTACTCCAGCGTGCTGGGATTTCTTGGTGGGGTTTCCTGCGCTGTGCTAGTAGCGAGAACGTGTCAACTCTATCCAAACGCTTTGGCTTCTACTCTGGTGAACAAGTTCTTCTTGGTTTTTTCAGGATGGTAAGAGCTATTTATGACTCTTGATTTGCGTAAAGCAGTAACAGTTTCTGAGGTGGTTCTTTATATAAGATTTAGACCAACAGCATTCAGTCCTACCCTGAATTACATGGCAGAGTTTTAAATGGGCAGTCAGTTCCTGGCTTTTCTTGTATAGGGAGTGGCCAAAACCTGTATTGCTGAAACAACAGGAAGAGAGCAATCTCAACTTACCAGTATGGGACCCTAGGGTATGTAGACATGGAATTTGGAAGCCTTTAAACTTTCTTCTAAGCTAAGCTGCTGGTGCTGAGCACAATTGTTTTAACGTCATAGGTGAACCCATCAGACCGATCCCACGTCATGCCTATCATCACCCCAGCCTATCCGCAGCAGAACTCTACATACAACGTATCTACATCAACGCGAGCGGTAATGGTAGAGGAGTTGAAACACGGTAAAGTTCTCTCCATGCTTATTAACTGCTTAAAAGGTATAATTCTTGCAATATGAAACCACATGACGTGACTTGGTTATATTCCGTGCGGTGTTGTGCCCTTTTAGGCAGAAGAGTTCTCTGAGAAGTATACCTGTTGCAGGCAACAAGGGACCAGTTTTACAATGAACTGTTGTAGTAGACGTGTATTGTGTCAAGGGAATTCCTGCTTTTTGATCTGTCAATTACTGTTCAAAACCTTTATCTTGTAAAGTTTCTCTCACGCTCTGCTAGTCTTAAAAACAAAATGGTAGTAAGGTTTTCAACCTTAATTGTAGGTCTTGCAGTTACAAATGAGATTCTCCAAGGAAAATCAGACTGGTCAAAGCTCTTTGAACCACTGAACTTCTTCCAGAAATACAAGTATGTATGAAATCTGTTACCTGAACTTGAAATGATTTCCGTACTGGTTAGCATAGTGAGTTTTACCTTGCAGTCTAAATGCAAGATGGCATTGATATGTTTGTTTTTTAGAAGCTGGAGGTAGTCATAGGAATTTTGGTAAGGATAAGCATAGGGAAGATGGAAAAACTGTTTGTGTTTTGCCACTGACACTGTTTTTATTAAAAAAAATCAGCTCTGATACTTAGAATGCAGCAGAACGCAATTCTGAAGGATGTAATCAGTTTTTCTTCAGTTAATGCTGTGCTGCCTGCAGGATATAATGTGTCTTGTCTGGAAGTAATTTTCTATACGTTTAAGGCAGTTTTGGTTTCATTTGAAGGAATATCAAGTCCTGAGCTAGGATATTAATTTTTCTTTTCTTCTAGACATTATATTGTGCTGACTGCTAGTGCCTCTACTGAAGAGCATCACTTAGAGTGGTAAGTCTTGCTTTGAGTGTGGGTTCAATACATCATTGACGCTCAATTCAGTGTTGCGCTTCATTTGGTTAATACAGTTCACAAAAGCAAAGTATTCAACTGTGCAACTAGGCATGGAATACAGTACGGAGTTAAGTAGACAGTTCCTCAGCAAAACTAAAAGCTTTCTTGTGAAGGGAAGTTAACATAAGTCATCTTGCTGTTTAAGAAGTTAACCTAAAGACCCAAGTCATGATGAGAAGGAACGACGAGGGTTAGTGTGCGTATGCTCTGTGTCATGTGGAGAAGCAGATGCCAGGAGTCTAAGGAGACTACTTAGCCAAGGCTACTTCAGTTAGGAAGATGTTCCTTGTTGCAGAGACTGAAGTAAGTAGGGATTACTTGATGTCATCAGATGTGTAGTGGACACTGGAGAGCTTGATCTTTTAGTGACTTATAGAGCAGTGGTCTCCAAACTTTTGTGCACTCCTGTGAGCAAAAAAAAAAAAAATAATTTTTGAACACATAGTTGCAGTCTATATCTACTTCTTTACAAGTTACGTACACATTACTGAAGTTCTAGTCTTTTCTTCCCGGACCCAGTGGATTGTCTTGTGCACCCCCTGGGGTACATCCCCGCCGACACTTTGAAGACGACTGCTGTAGAGCCTTAGAAGACTTGGTTTCATAGCTTTTTTACTGGATGTAATATTTAATTTAGGACTAGATTGCACTCAATGCTAAGTTGCTCTGGTTATGTAGTCAGGCTGTTCCAGAGCCTACTGTTCTCCAGTGAAGTGAAACAAGGCTGTTCAATTGGGGTGAAACCTGACCATCTGCACAGAGCACCTGAATGCTGATAAATAGTGTTTACTAAGTTTTAATCTAGTAGTGTGCTCAGGCATCTTGTGTTTAGTGCTGGAAATGATCATCTCTTGTTGCTATAAGAACAAGTTTAGTTCACCAACTCTTGAATGGATTTGGGAATAGATTGCACATCTCTGTTGTTCATCAACACAAGATACTTGTGAAGAACGTACAGAGTTCTGACTGCCTTCAAAGCTAGCAGTGTTTTAGGTAGAAGGGTAAAATGCCAGTACTTCATTTAAAAGAAGAGCCTTTGTGGTCATGATAGATTTCTTGGGTAAGTTTCTGATGAGACTGTTGACTAAATCATTTGTTTATTAAAGGAACTATATTTTTCAGTTTGGCTGGAAAAGGGTAAACTCTTTTCACAGATCAATCTGCAGGAAGACTAGCATCTTTACTCAGGTGTAATGGAAGAGTTGTGCTTGAGCCTTTTCTAAACTGTTGTTCTCCTTGACCTTTGGGGTAAAAAGGAGTTTTGGTGCACTTCAAAATGCAGCCAGAGGTGCTGGGAATCTGCTGCTTGTTGATATTTTCATCATAGTTTATATGTTGAAGTGTTGTGTCTGACCTGTTAAGACTACAAGTTAATCTTACTGCCTCTGTCTTTGGAACCTTTAAAGCTCCAGTGTTACTGGAAACATCTCCAACTCCAGTGTGTGTGATATAACTATCTAGTATCTGCTCAGCCGAATGAATCTTACTACTTACTGACTGGTTAGCATTTTTGTGTTAGCATTGTATTATAAAAGGGCATATAACTACTGTGCTGGATCCAGTCAAAAATGAGTAAATGTCTCTTGTTCTTATCAGGATTGGCCTTGTGGAATCTAAAATTCGTGTGCTGGTTGGCAACTTGGAGAGGAATGAATTTATATCTATTGCACATGTAATGCCACAGTGTTTCCCTGGCAGCCGAGACCTTTGTAAACAGTGAGTTTCATTACTTTTCTGAAGTCGAGTTTGGCCGATGTATTGTACCTTGTTTATATTCCTTCACCTCAGCTTACCCGTGAGAGATGTTCAGTTACGTACCTACTGTTTTGTAGGTACGAGGTCTGACGGGCAAGGTTCTGAGCATGTAGGATCTTTTTAAAGAAGGGAGAACTTGAGGGAGGGGTTCTCGGAGAACTTGAGTATGGGCTGACTCCAATCTTTAGCTGCTGCGTACAACTAAACTGTTTTGCTTAATCCCTTTCTTGAGAGTAGATACTAGCATCCAAATAACTGGCATCTGTGCATAAATGATAGATTTGTGAATCTGTCTTTTTAGGAGTGGCTATGTGTCAATGTGGTTTCTTGGAATCGCGTTTAGGAAAGTGGAAAATGCAGGAAGTGTTAACGTTGATTTAACGTACATTATACAGTCATTCAACGATACAGGTAAGCCTCTATTTTGCTCTAGTCTCGTAGGGTTTCATTTTCTTTATTCTAGCGCAAGCTGCTTTGCAAAGTGAATTGTGCTTCCTTCTGGTATTGGCTATTAGCTATTTCTGTAGAGCGTGACACGTAGAAGATTAGCCTTAAAAACATACTATTTTGACACTTGGGCAATGTAAGTCCACCTTGAAACAAAAGTGTGTACTACAGTCCTATATACCGTATCGCATATGTGAAATAACAGTTCTGCAGATCATAGTAAGCAGTCACAAAGGAACTGCGATTCCTGAAGTGGACAGCCAGATGTGAAGCCAGGAGAGAGATGTCCATTTACTGGGTGTAGCTACACTTGTCAAAAGCAGTTGTCAGTTGCCGAACTTTGAAAGTGGGAATGAACTGTATCAGGCTCTAAAATAAGTTGTGAATGCCTGTTGACAGTATTGTTTCCAAAATAAGAGTTTGTGTATGATACCATCCCAGAACTTTGAAAGGCAGTGAGTGGTCACATTGTAGTGACATGCAGTCTTGCACGTCAAGCTCCATGTTCATGTTCATCTTACTTTATTCCTTTTGATAGATGCAGAAATAAAGTAATGTCGCAAGCGTTGTTAGATAATGCTAGAATAAAGGGGTTTGGGGGTGAGCAGTCATTTGAAAGTAGAGGTCTTTTCCACAGTCTGTTTACTTCTTCCCAAGCTGACTGCTCTTGTGCCTTTCAGAAGTGCATGTGTGCTGAGAGGCTCATGCCTTGCTATCATAATGACAAACTACGGAAATCAGGTTACTCTTCTGAAGTGACAAGTGTGTTTGGCCAAAAAGTTCTAAACAGTGGGCTCCTTTAAACTCTTCCTCAGTGCAAACAAACATTTCTCCATAGTACCAGCGTGAGCTGTGTGTTGTGTTGCTCGGACAACATGAGTAAATGCAGTGAAAGCGGACCTTCTTTTTAGCTCATGCTTTGGGATATGAGAAAAGCACAGAAAAAAGGCATCAAAACTCTTGTCTGAGTTTCAAGCCAGGTGGGGTGACTTCCTCAGACTTGCACTGTGACCTGAACTGATGCTTGTCTTGTACGTTAGATCCAGTAGCACTGTGTTTGAATGTTGTGGCAAATGTAAATCATGTCAACAAGGTTTGTGTACTGCTGAGAGGCTAGAACTGATGTTAAATCCTGTATTTCTGTGCACAAACTTGATTAGCATAGCTGTGTGCTCTCAGTTTAGTGAAGCACAGCCTATAGTATGTTTCAGATATAGGGTTTGAACCCAGAGAGCTTGACCAGAAAAGGTATTTCTTGAGAGGTGTGGTATCCTTTGGCAAATGTGGGAGTGAGCAGTAGTTATGTGCAAGAAAGCTTTTATCATGTGCCTTGACTTTGAGAGAATGTTTTTAGAGGGCAAAGTTGATGGGCTCAAGAGTGTGAGGCTCACAGTTTGGAAGGCTTTTGATAAATGAACTTTATCTCACTTTTGCATAAAAACATTACTGAATTTACTTTGAAGCAACTGTTCCTACTGGTGTGAATGTTCATATTTGTGCTTTTATTTCACTTCTAGGTCTCCTGCAGAAAGACTTGTTGTAAGCCTTTTTGTTTTGGTTGCATGTCCTTACTTTGATTCCCACTCTGTATGTTAGTAAGCTGACTTTCCAGCTATGCTCACGACAGGCTTGTGTAAACTTGTCTAAATGTGACTTAATTCTGTAATAACTGCTGTGCTACTGTAGGGGTTTTTAGTTGCAGGAAAGGCTGTTTGCAGGCAGTTAAGAAGAACTGGTTTAAATTGTAGTGGTTCTGATAAGTCAGATGTCCCTCAAATCCAGTCTGTCTTGGACAGGTAGGGTTTTAACACCTAAATTACTGAAAAGTTGTATGATGTTACAGAACTGTTAGGCAAAACCCCACAATCGCCACTGTAAATATCAAATAAAAAAAATGAGTCTGAATCTTGAGTGAGGTGTCTGTTCTCTCATCAGCTGAGCACAATTGGGTTGATTGAGAAAGTCATCTAGATCTATCTTCAACCAGCAAACTAAGGGTTAAGGAGTATGATCTCTTTCAGGTTAAAATCAGCTCAGAGGTGAGGTGCATGACTAGCAAACCACAGCTGTAACTGAGCACATAAATGCATGTTTGAACTTAAAGTAGCTGTTACGTATCTGGTCTGTACTGGATGTGAAATGGGCGTCTTGGGTCACATTCATCTTGAGACCACTTCTTGTTCTTTGTTTGGGCTGGGCAGACTTCAAGGCTTGCTGTTTCTAAAGAAACCATATGTAACTTTGACAAATACCCAATGCAAACATTCCCACTAAGCTACAACACTAAATTTCCTGTTAGTTTACAGCCAGGCTAACAACCTCAATGTGCTAAAGGAAGGTATGAAGATTGAGGCAGCTCATGTGAAGAGAAAGCACCTCCACTATTTTTTGCCTGCGGAAACCTTACAGAAAAGAAAGAAGGTATAATAAAAATTGGGCTCTCTGGCAATGTTTTTTTTTTTTTGCTTTAATAATTACTGGAAGACTTCATTATTTTGTTGTTGTTGTTTCAGCAAAGCATGCCAGGTACTAGTCAAAATGCTAGTGGGCTTCAGCGCAAAAGGACTTCTTCAGATGGAAGCTGTTTGGACAGTTCCAGAGACACGGAGTCCAGAACACCAGATAATTCCTCTTCGTTACATAAGATTTCTAAAGTGGACACCTCTACAGCCGAGAGAGAAAGGTTAGCACCATAACCTTAAAGCTGTGAAGAAGCTGCTTTTTAACTGACTCGCAATGTGAATGAGGTCTGGGATTTCTTGTTTGAATCTGTGTTGTTCATAAGCATGTTGTTGCCGAAATCCGGAATAAAACTCCTTAACAGCAATGAGAAGTTAAGAAGCAGGCACTCCTTTATTGCAGCGCTGGGCACATCGGGGATCGCTCCACCTATCGTGTGCACCTGTCTTGTCTAACAATACAGTTAAATACACACCTGTTATACATATTCACTAGATTTCCAAGCAAAATGTTAATTCCTTTTCAATGATTGGTCTTTTAATCATACCACCTTATTAATATTCCTATGTTAAAACAATCATTGGTCAATTTCACTTAACTCTACGAGATGGGAAGGGTAAGGGGGTTTCCAAGCAGCAAACTAGTGTACATGACGGTTTCCTTAGTTTTTGAAACAAAACATAGAAAGACCAGTATCTTCCTGGTGAGGTTTCTATGGTTTGCTTATTTCAAACTTAACAATACTAAGGTTCCTATAGTCACACATAACACAGTTCCTAAAGTTTCTATGACTACATTTCAAACTTAAAACTGCTATACATTATGCTTCACAATTTTCTACTTCTTAATCAAACCAAACTCTTATATAATTGGATTTTAATTTCTTTATCAAAATATTTTCAACAATGTGGAGGGCTCTAATGGCTTCAGGAACAAAGCTGTCATCTCCTTTGGGCACATGGGGGGAGGCAGGTTAAAGAAATCCTTGAAAAAATGAATCTAATGTACATGAAGACATGTAGGAAGAAAGGAGAAGTTGATACCGGAGGAATTATTTGGTCTTGAATGTAGATCCCCTTGGGTTAGTGTGTAACTTGAAGCCGGAGGGTTTTCTATGTAGGTCATTTTGTTCTTTCTAACAAAAAGTATGGTTAATGCCAAGCAGTGTTATGTGCTAATGAAGTGCTGATCTTGATCACAGCAACACTAGAGCTGCTGGTGCCTTGGTGCAGCAGTATGAGAACTCGGGCAGTAAAAGTGTGTGTCACTTCCTGGGAGGTCTGCTTGTTCATAAGCTACTTCAGCCCAGGAGGAATATGTAATCTTGAGAGTAATAGCCCAGGAGTACCAAATGTGTAATGCCTGCTGTGATCAGACCATTTGGTACTGTAGGAGTAGCATTAAAAATAAAATAAAATGGGATGCCTGTATGGGTCGAGCAGATACTGCTTTTCATGAATGTACAGAGTGCTGGATATACTAAGCTGGAAGACAGTACAAGTACATAGAGACCGACTAAAGAAAAGGCTTAAGTTTTAAATTTGCGGTCTGAAGTTCAGCAAAATGAAGATCTCCGCTAGATTGCCTGTGAGTTTGTTGTTTGGTAGAGCTGTGACAATGAGCTAAGAAGACAGACATTTGTCTTGCGTGGGCTTTCTGGAAAGGAAATGTATAGTATTTTACAAACTAGCATTTTATAACTCTAGCGTCTGAGTCTTACAGAAATGCTGTGTACCAGAAATCTAACAGTGCTAACAAGAGCGAGAAGCTACCTCGTGTAGCTGTGCCATCAGTGTCTAAGGGACTCTCCATTCCTGTTACTGATTCAAGTATGTATTGAAGTAGCGGGTGGAATGCAGTCTTTAATTTCATGGCTGAACTCTAGAAGCGCGGTGTCTCTTACAGAAACGGAGGCTACAGTTGCAATAAGAACATTGGGACCTCCGGTTGGCAGCACCATTCCAGGACGTAACACAGTTTCTCAACCAGGAGCACGTTTTGTCCAAGGACAGCATGAATTAAGTGGGACTCAAATTACAGATCCTAAGAACGCTGCACCTAAACGACCTTATTCACTGACCACTGAAGGACTGCATTCACCTACATCAGAAGAACGCCCCAAAACACTAGCAGACGGAGAAAAGGTAAGGAAGGGGGGCTAGGCCAGGGAGGGTCTGAAGTAGAATTAATTCTTGATGTACAGTGAATGACATAACTGAGAAGAAATGCATATATACATCCCCAATGGATTCAGGAATCTAAATTTAAGCATAATGCTAGTTTTACTAGGATGTAGGTGTGAGAAATTGTCTTGAACATACTGTACAGCTATGAAACGATTGTGGTTTTTTTTCCCAAGATCTGGCACTAGTGACTGTTTCTGGTCTGGTGGCAGGCTCTCTAAATACTACTGTACTTGTATATTACTGCACTGACCGATTGCTCAATGAACTGGAAGCAGTTCTTAATTCAGAAAAACACCCAAATCTCAAAAGGAAGAGGATATGAATCTTATAGATGTGGAAGTATGAGCTAATCTTGTTCTGGCAGATGATTTTTGAATGCCTCTTGATAGTTTTGCTGCTTTAGAAATCAGCAGCCTACTCAACAGGTTGTCCACTGCTGAAATGACCGTGTGGAGTTGCTTGTAAAATCTTGTTTTTGTGGAAGCTTTCGATTAATGCTTGATTTGTTTTCTTGCTATACATAACTCTCCTTAAAGAGCTGTTTGTGTGGCTTGACCTCTGATTTGAGGCAGAGGCAAAGAACAACTAGAAAAAACTCAATTTTGACACTTGTAAAGAATCAGCTTGCAGAAGTGTTACCTACTATGGAATACTTCAGGTACAGATTTCAAGGTTTGGGTAGTACGACTTTTTGCGAGGCTTGAGATTCCTGTGTGGTAAGGGTAGTCTTGTCTAAATGTTGTTTTAAGAATGGCCACTAATACATCTAATGTGTTGACTGGAAGCTGTACTCAAATATGAAGGTAACTTTAGAATAGCAATTATTTTGAGTCTGTGTATTCTGTTCTTCTAGTTAACTGGCCAGGATTCAGCATTCAAAGGCGGTGGCAATCCAGAAGATGTCAGCAGCAGATCTACAGACAATGTAATTAGGAAGGGGTTTTACTCAGTGGTCTGACTGAAAAGCTGAATGGACTCTTCTAGTGCCTAGACTACCTCACATCAATACTCTACGCGTTTATTGATGTAAACAAAAATATGCTTTTAAGTTTAACCTTTTTCAGTCTTCATTTCCCAAATATATTCTTGTAAGAGTTATCCCTATTAGTCTTTTTAAAAGTCTTGACTGTCACTAGCTGAAACAGCTTTGGAAAAGGCCACAAAACCCAAGCTGCCCTGTGACTTGGATTCAGAATGTATGTAAACAGGTTAAGTAGTTACTGCAACCACGTTGTGGTTTCAAGTGTGTATGAACGTGCTTGTATTCATTTGTGGCTTCCTGGTGCATGTGCATATATTGTTCTTCTCTTAAACTGTTTTCCCGTTTGGCACATACACTCCTGTGCATCTATCACAATGGTGCTCAGCTTCCTCAGCTAGCAGCTGTCCCCTGCCTAACACGGCCACGCACTACACAAGTATTGGCTCCCATGGAGGCCCATAAATAATTTAAGTATTGAAGAAAATGCAGGAGAGGATGCTACCAAGGTATGGAGATGATAGACGTGCCCCATGCCGTTGTATCTGATTTTTGTCTTGAGACTGCTCCAGCATGAGACTTGAGGGTTTTTTTGTTGTCGCTGGGTAGGAAAGCTAAACTCAGAACACACAGCAGAAGATGTACTTAAACGTTGCAATAGCCAAGGCTGTTGTGACACTGCTACCCACCTGCAAGGTAGAGTCTTGAAAGGAATTGGCATGCAGAGAGTGTTTTCAGATAAACCCTGAAAGCTGTTCTACGTGGTTACATGAAAACTCATAGTAGTCAGAAGGTCTGGTTCTGTAAACTGGTAACACTTCTTACCCGGTTAAGTGCATGAGGGTTTTTTGAGGGGTGGGGAGAAATTCTGATCCTATGAAACAAATGTTGTGCTATCTATTGTAATTTCTTTATAACTTGGTGTTTTTGTAAATGAAGTTGTATGTTTTTCCAGAGTATTTTTGTATGGACTGTAAAATACTGTCTTCCAAAGAGAAATTTAAAATCTTCAGTCTCTTTTTTTTTTTTTTTTTTTTTAAAACGCACGTGGGATGTGCTTAAAAACCCCAAACAACTAAACCAAATGTAAGGTTGGGGGGGGGGGGGGGGGGGCGATGGGGGCAGTGCCACAAAAAATATGTTCTACAAAATGATGATGTCATGGTAGAGTAAATTTGAGAAGACTAGGAACGCTGCTTTCCTGCTTCTGGTATTTCCAGGTTTTGAATTAACACCCTCTGAATAGTGCAGCTTGCAAACTGCGTTGACAGCTGAAGTCCCAGTTTGCTGGGCGGACAACAGATACCCCCGACTTCTTTTAAAATTAGTTGCTTGGCTTAAACCACAATTCTGAGCTCTGATCATCTTAAGCATCCACCTCAAACCCTAGTGACAAGACCGAAGGGGCATGTAGCTATCTTGCACGGACTTCATTCTCCAGCATTCCCCCTACCGCTAGTATTCCAGACTTGTGGAGAAGGCCTGACCATATCAATAATCTTACCTTTTTTCCTTATTACCTCTGGTTTCCAGCTTGCTTCAAGTGCAATTCGTCTCTTAGAAAATGTGCCTTAGTGGGTTTGAGAGGTCTTATTCCTCCTTCTCCCCTCGAAAACACCCCCAAACTTAAGAGTGCAAGGCTTAGGTTTACTCACAGGTTAAAGTTAAGAAAGAGAACCCATGTTACTTAAGTGGCTTTTAGCAGAGCTACCCCTTGAGTTTATAAAATGGTTACCTTGGTTTTGTGACTTGTGTTAAAACCATGGTCTTTCAATACTGTCAAGTGTGTGTACTAGTTACAGTAGGTATACAACTTCAGCACTTGTGTAAATAAAACTCCATCATGAATTTGAAGGAATTAAAGCTGAAGTAGGTGATAAGATAAACAGCAAAGCAACTATGAAAAGTGCTTTGTAATGGTCTACAAGCCTGTAATATTACCGTGCTTTTAAAAAAATTCTTCCACTTGAGTATTCCAAGACGCTTGAAGGTTGTTGTGCCCTTAACCTCTAGTCAGCACATGCATTTCTGCAACTGGTCTCAAACTAACCTAGCTAATTGATATCAAAGTATATGCCTTTACATGGATTTTTTTTTTTTAACTCTTGCTTTGCAGAATTATCTTCTAATTGTGCTTTTTTTTGTTGTTGTTTTTTTTCCCCCCTCACTCTTAGGGTGTTAAGAAGAAGTTTAGGAAGAAGTCAGGTTACTAGTTTGCTGGACTTGATCCAGCATAGGTCAGATGACACGCTTTATTTTAATCTACCCTGACTCAACGCTTGGCCCAGTGCAGAGTGATGTTGCTGTTCTGGAGTTTCCCTGGCTATTGCAGAGGTTGGATGCTGCCCCAGGACTATGCAGATTAGATTACCGCTGTTTTAAATAAAGTTCAGACTGCACCAATTCAACTGAAATGTTTTCCTTTGTTTATGGAGCAAGTCTTCTGTCAAAGTGATTGAAAGGCAAGTTCCTCATGCATAGACTCCTCTCCCTACAATACACAGAAGGAAACAACCCAAGCTAGAGACAATATTGCCAAGCGTGGCTCCTGTCCTTTTGGGTGAATCCTTCCGGCAGGCTTTTATATGCTCTGGGAAACGTCTGCGGTTCTAACTTTGCAGCTGCTGTTGACTCTAGCAGTCCTGTCTGAATGTGGTCCAGCGTAGGTCACCAAGAGTCAGTGCTAGAAGAAGCACTTCTTAGCTGTTACCAATTGCATCATCACATCACTTCCTGGCATAGTGTCTTACCACTGATCATCTGGGGACAGAGATTTTTATTCATTTGCCAGATGGAGCTGGTGGTAGGGCAAGTTCTTTCTGGAATACCTGAAGGAGAGAAAAGCTGTGCGTGGCCTTCTTTCTCATTTGTATTTTTACTGAAAAGTAAAGCAATCGTGCTAGCTTTGCAAGATGCTCACGGTTATCCCCAAACCCCAAGTAAGTAAATGCCTAAACTAAACCAAAACCCAGTAACAAACACATTGTTTTCTCTTGCTTCTACCACAATACATCCCCCTAAGACCCTAAACCCAATACTGAATGTATTTAATTGTGATCATGCTGAACACGAGATGACCAGAGCCAGAAAATATCTTGGACTTGAAGGTGAGGGAGGCTCCTTGATACCAGACTTCCTGCAAACTTTGCTGTTTTCTGTCTGCTTTCTTAGCTGGTTGCTGGGTGTGTGGCTTGGAGGTCCGGCTGGAGGGGGTGAGGGATGCGTGATCAATCTCCTTAAAGAGGAGCAGCTCTGCACTGAAATTGTGTATGGCTAGTAACTTTGAGCAAGATGTTCCATTGCAGGAATTAGCGTCTCCTGTGGTTTGACTTGTTAGGTCTAAGCAAAGAAGTGGTTCATGTGAAGTCGCCTCCGCTTCTGCTGTTGCAATGGATGTCCCTGTAGAAACTAGAGAGAGCAAGTAATAGAGGGATTGGGGGGACCAGCCGCAGCCCCCTGCTTCCTGGCCAGCTCTGCTGTTGCTCTGCCTTTGCTCGAGTCCTGCGGGGCCAGGTTGGACTAAGCAGAGTCCAGTGGGGTGTTTTCCGAGAAGGAGGCGAGGGGTGGGCTGTTGAGCACTGCCTGCTGCCTCCTAGCATGCTGGTCAGCATGGACTCCCTCCCCTTCCCTGTGCCTGAGGGTTTCTTCAGCCACCATCTACCCCTGGGGTGCCCAGCTCCGAGCGTGGCCCGAGGGCTCGGGGCTCCAGGCTGCTGGACCTTGTGTAGTTTCTGGGGGGCTCTTGGCAAAGCGGTAGCCTGGGGGCTGATGCTTACCTTGTGGCAGAAGATGCAGCCTGTTGAGCTCTCGGCTGCCTGACCTTCGGGAAAGGGCTCGAAATCAAGAAAATCAGACTGGGACTGCTCGTCCCTGGGCAGTTCCTCTTTGCTGGGAAGACCCTGTCTGAATCACCTGCTCTCTTCACCCAACCTTGTTTCTTACTCACACCTCATCTCTCCTCGTTTCGGCTGACCTCAGACTCTTGTTTGTCTTCCTTTCTCACCGCAATCCGTCTTTGCTTCCTCTGCATTTGAACCGGGTGGTACTTTATTCTGTGCTGGTGGAGTGAAAATGCCAGGAATCCTGAAACCAGAGGAGAGCTAACCTACCCTGTTTTGGTTTTAGTGTGTGGCAGCCTGGCAATCAGCCGCCTGCTGCGGGGACCATCCAGCTCACTCTCTGCAGTACGTGCAATGGAGAGAAAGCTGAAAAATTTGGCTACTAAGCAAGTCTGGCAAGCATGTGTAAGTTCACCCTTTTCCAAGGTTCCACACATGCCCAGGTACGTGCGTGTTTCCAAAGGAAGAGCAGAAAGTCCAAGAGTGCCACCAGCATAGCCTCTGTGCTAAATTTAACGTCCCTGTTTCTGAAATGTGGAGAAGTTAAGACTTTCTAAATAAAAGTTTTAAAAATTCTTTGAATCTAATTAAAGCAGCCTGTGTTCCTCATGATCATACTTAGCAAGGACTGAGTCATTTCTGTTCTGTTTTTCCTGAAGAATCAGCTGGCAGCCCGCTATATGTAATCTTACACCAAAGAAAAGTTTCTGGCAAACTTGGAGTGACTGAACATGTGGCCTTAAAATAGGACTTGTTGACTAGCCATAACCAACCAAGTGCGTTGAGGGTAATATGACAAAAATAAAACATCGTACCTGCTTGCTACAGCATTAACTAAAGCTAGAAAATGCTGTAATTTATTTTGTCCCTGCAGTTTTAGTTCTGCTCCATTTTTCCTGTGCGCTCACTTGGCAGAAGAGAATGTTATCATCAACGCTGTAGCCAAGTGCATGCACACAAAGAAGAAAAGTTGAGGTTTTGTGAATCGCTTGACGTAGCAGTGCTTGGCTGTCTGCCTTCAGCACTGCTTTGGTGTCTTCGTTGCGATTTTTGTTGGGCTGTCTTTTCTCTCTTACTTCTTTGATATTGAATTTACATCTTATTATGTACAGCCTTTGCTACTACTTGAGCAGAAGGGCGTAAACCTGTCATTGTGAGCAATGCAACAGCGATTTCTGATTACCAAGCTAAAGAAGTAACAGCTGGTTTAAGTTACATATTTTCTGCTCTCCCAAATGAGGCAGGCATTAGACTGTCAGGAAACTGAAAGTTGGTCCTGCTTCTGGATAGTATATATGAAAGCAGAAGTCTTAAGTATTTCTGGCAAGACTTGTAAGGGGTCATTACATTCACTTCTGGTTTGGTCTAGATGGTATAGCATAGGTTAATTTTCCCCACTCATTTTGAGTGTTTTTGCAGGTCTTTACCACGACTGTACCTTTTCTGCTATGTAGGATAACAGTCTGTAAAGCAACCCAGTGTAGGTTTTTTTGAATACATTTATAATTGACCAAAACAAAAAACAAAACCAAAAAAACCCAAACCAAGTGGAAGCTTTGCCTGTAAGAAAGCTGTGAGATTGGGTTTTTGACTCTTAACTCTACTGTGTTGCTATGAATGTATTATTGCATGTCCCCAAATTTAATAAACGTATTCTTGTAATCAAAGCTTGTTCAATGCACTGAACAAGCACAATGAGCGTGCTTCCAGGGCCTAAGAATGAGCTATTGCTTAATGAGTTGCTTAAAACCCCTCAACTAAAAGTGGACAAAACACTCAGTTGAGGGAAGTTGTCATACCCCTTCTCTCCAGCTTTAGGAGTGCGAATCTTTCTCGATTTCTGGAATAAAGCTGTTGATCAGTCTCTGCTGCGTGAGCATATTGTGAGCAAAGATAGAGACCCTCTTGTAAAGGGAGCCACAGAGAATTCTGGCTCCTCTCCGTCTTACTGAGCCCGAACAGGAATTTATGAAGATCCCAAACTTCTGTTCATAAAACACTGCTGTGCACACTGCATTAGAAAGCTCTGGGTTGGAAGACAGCCAGTGTCTTCATCCCTAGCTGGAGATTCCTGCTTCATCAGGTGTGGGGAGTCAACTGTCTGTATATAGCTAAGGAGCCAAACACTCTGTTAAAGGAAGCAAAAATAACACTGCATTTATTTACCCCTGGTTTTTGTTCTTTCAAATTAATTACAGGGATGTTTATGAGGCCGGGTTGTTGACCACACAAATATAGGTTGTTCATAATGATACATATAGTCTGGGAGAAACTGTAATTGCCATGTTAAATATAATTTATTCTGTGGTTCCATTCAGCTATATATTTAATTTTATTTTTCCATTCTTCTTCGAGGGGCACTAGTAAACATTTGTTGGTTTGGGTTTTTTTTCTTTCCCCCAGCATCTTCCACTGTGGTTTATTTGCTCTGTGATCCTCATTCTTTTAGTCTCCTTTCTAGCACAGCAGCGCTGAGAACACAACTTTGCTCCAGCCCTCAAGAACCTTTTTGGCTGCTTCGACCTCAGCCCCCTGCACCACCTCTTTGGTTGTCAGCATGGCAAGCAGCATGAGCACTGCAAACAGCCTTGGCCTGAGCGTTACCAGTGTGTCTCTAGCAGCTGCTACCACAGGGGCAGCTCCCTTGGTGTCTTCAGGTTTGCAATATTAACTGACAGAGGACTTCTTTTTTTTGTAAAAATAGAGGAAAATGATCAATAGAAATGAATGGTGTTGTAGATGTTTCTTGTTAGTAAGAGTTGTTTCTGTACTTCAGTTTTTTTCATTAAAAGGTGGTAGGGTATTAGTTAAAAAATTGTCTGTAGGGTTGTGTGTATATATCTGCACATGCACAGACAGATGTATATATTATAAGTGTGTGTGTATCTATGCACACCCCTACAGGTGTTTTTTCCCTTTAATATCCTACTGTCACGGTTTAACCCCAGCCAGCAACTAAGCACTACGCAGCTGCTCACTCCCTTTCCCCACCACCCAGTGGGATGGGGGAGAAAATCGGGAAAAGAAGTAAAACTGGTAGGTTGAGATAAGATAAGAATGGTTTAATAGAACAGAAAAGAAGGAACTAATAATCATAACACTAATAAAATGACAACAGTAATAATAAAAGGATTGGAATATCCAAATGATGCACAATGCAATTGCTCACCACCTGCTGATCGACTCCCAGTTAGTCCCCGAGTGGCGATTCCCCCCAGCCGCACTCCCCCAGTTTCTATACTAGACATGATGTCACCTGGTATGGAATACCCCGTTGGCCACTTTGGATCAGCTGCCCTGGCTGTGTCCTGTGCCAACTTCTTGTGCCCCTCCAGCCTTCTCGCTGGCTGGGCATCAGAAGCTAAAAAATCCTTGACTTTAGACTAAACATTACTTAGCAACAACTGAAAACATCAGTGTTATCAACATTCTTCTCCCACCTAGCTCAAAACCATAGCACTGTACCAGCTACTAGGAAGACAATTAACTCTATTCCAGCTGAAACCATGACAGAGAAGTTCATGGAGAACTGTCTCCCGTGGGAGGGACCCCACGGAAGAGTGTGAGAAGTCCTGCCCCTGAGGAGGAAGGAGCAGCAGAGACAACGTGTGATGAACTGACACCAACACACATTCCCCGTCCCCCTGCGCTGCTGTAGGGGGGCAGGTAGAGAATTTGGGAGGGAAGCTGTGCCCGGGAAGAAGGGAGGGGTGGGGGGAAGGTGATTCAGGATTTGTTCTTATTTCTCATTATCCTGTTCTGATTTGATTCGTAAGAAATCAAATTTCCCCAAGTCGAGTCTATTTTGCCCGTGATGGTAATTAGCTGAGTGATCTCTCCCTGTCCTTATCTTGACCCACGAGCCTTTCGTTACGTTTTCTCTCCCCTGTCCAGCTGAGTTGTGGAGTGATAGAGCGGCTTTGGTGGGCACCTGCCAGGGTCAACCCACCACAGTGGGTCTAGGTGATGCAGAGTCTACTTGAAGATGCTCCTGTAATCCTTTGGGTGGGATTTAGTGCAGTTTTGGCTATCCAAAAGAGCGCAATTCATTCACTTTTGCCTCCCTCTGTGAATTGAGGGAGTTCACGGCTTCAGCGTGTGTCTTTTTCTGTGTATAAAGAGTGAATGTGGACAAAGAGAGTCCCAGCAAGGAGGTGTCTGGGTGGGTCTTGGCATCTGTGCTTGACCCAGTATTGTGTCATCCACTGTGGGAAGTGGACTTCAGTGGAGGTAACATGGACTTAATATACACCTGAGGCATGTATTTTGTTTTTTATTGAACTATTGCCATTTGGGTTTGCTTGCTGGCAATTAAGAAGCATCCTCCTGTGTCTGGGTGCAGCTCCTTCTCCAAGAAAAGCAGGTGGGAATGGGTGCCAAGGGGTTAAGACATGCAGCTGTGGATGTGAGTGGAGAAAGCTCTGATTTCATAGAATCGTTGAATGGTTTGGGTTGGAAGGACCTCTCAAGGTCATCGAGTTTAACCCCCCTTGCAATGAGCAGGGACATCTTGAACTTCATCAGGTTGCTCAGAGCCCCATCCAACCTGACCTTGAATGTTTCCAAGGATGGGGCATCGACCACCTCTCTGGGCAACCCGTTCTCATGTTTCATCACCCTTGTCATGAAAAATTTCTTATATATCCACTCTAAATCTACCCTCTTTTAGTTTAAAACCATTCCCCCTCGTCCTATCGCAAGAGGCCCTCCTAAAAATTCTGTCCCCACACAAGGCTGCTGTAAATCCCAGGTGGCTGATGAGAGAAATGGTGGGGTGTGGGGACAGGACAAAACTTGCCCATAGAGTGGCCTCTGTAAAGGGTCTTGACTTCCCTCTATGTTCCTACTCAATTAGGAGATGCTCAGGATCAATATCAATCACAGATTGCTGATATCACTGAATCTGGAAGCAGAAAAATAAGGAAAAGTGGAAAAAGAAGAAATCCTTTCCTACTGTTACTTATTAGAGAAACCTTTTTGCTTTGACTACACTCCTGAAATCTCTCTGATGAACCACGTAAGAATTGGGGACTTAAGGAAAATGATGCAGAGAGAGGTGGCTCGTGAGGGAGTTTTGCATGTTAATGAGCCCTCTGGTGCCGAGTTCCCGAACTGCAGCCCTGGACAGAAGATGGAACAAGGCTGCGGAAACCCAAAAGTCAGCAGCAAACCTCCAAGTTTCTGAGGGTGTTTGCGAGCCCCATTGAGGACCACCACTGGAGAGACCGTGGAGGGGATGAGCAGACGAGGTGACCGTCCCTGTGGGCGGGTGAAGGAGAGCTCAGAAGCACTGGCTACAGGTAGAAAAATGAAGGTGGCGGTGGCTGTGAAAGCCCTTGCTTGGTGTGTTTTATCAAGCAGGACAGCCAAGCCCTGACCCCCATCCCCTAGGAATAGGGTCCTTTCATCACGGGTGTCTCAGGGCTCTTCCTGAGGGCAGTGAGATGTGAGGGTTTGCGATGCCGAGTGCGGGTCAGTGGTAGGACACCTCCCAGGCTCTACCAAGGGTGAGGAGGCAGCAAAAGGCCGGGGCTTTAAGGAACTGGTGTCTCCTCATGGGCCTCAGTGGAAGAGACAGCTGCCGTTGCTCAGAGGACATGGACCTCAGTTCTGCTGGGGGTCCCAGCCCCACCAAAGCCCTTGGCCATCCCGACCACAGGCTGCCCTACACTGTCCTATGCCTGTGCCTGTTTTCCCTGAAGATTTTAACCACCACCCCTCCTTCCGACCACACTCTGACCCCATGATGTCCCAGGCTTTACCGATGACTCTCTGTGCTCACAGAAGGAGGAAAAGAGAGCAAGATCAGCTCATGGGGCATGACTGAGCACAGCCACCCTCAGCAGCGGGCATTCACCACCTACCGAGGCGTGCACACAACATGGAAATGTCTCTTTCGTCCCTGATTTGCACAAGAAGGGTCTTCCTTCCTGCCATCTTCCCAGGACAAACCTCCTCCTCCTCCTCAACCCATAGACAACCACTCCTTTCCATTTCTGGGCTCAGGTATGGTTTAAGGATTTGCTAAAGCCATCCACCTTCCCTCTGTTTCCCACTGAAATCCCTTGACACTCTCTCCCAACCCTACACACGGCCAACCACTGCTGCTCAGGGCAGCTCTTAGAATCATAGAATCATTTCGGTTGGAAAAGACCTTCAAGATCATCGAGTCCAACCATCATCCATGCCCACTAAACCATGTTCTGGACTACCTTGTCTCTGTGCTTTTTGAATACCTCCAGGGATGGTGACTCAACCACTTCCCTGGGCAGCCTATTCCAATGGCTGACAACCCTCTCAGTAAAGAAAGTTTTCCTAATATCCAACCTAAATCTCCCTTCCCCCTACTTGACGCCATTTCCTCTCATGCTATCTCCAGCTACCTGACAGAAGAGATTAGCTTAGCAGAGAGCCTGCTGTTGCCCAGTTCTCGTTAGTAGGGGTCCCGTTAAACGTTGCCCGGCTCCATCCCTTGCAACAGCCTCTTGGGAAGCATTTCTGGATAGTGTGGGGTGGTATCTATGCCGGGGTGAAGGGTTAAGCTCCTTCTGCCGTGGTAGTCAGGCTGTCAAGCTGCAAAAGAGCAAATGACAATTTCCGGCTACTGCCTGGCTCTGTGCTTGACTCGCAATTTCTTCCCCACTTTGCACGAGGCCGGCAGCCCGCGGTGGACCTTCAGGCTGCCTCCTGTCCCAAGGACATTTCCTTGGGCTGGCAGACAACAGCCAGGTGCCTCAAGAAGAAGGATCGTTTTCTTTTCTGCTCTCAGAACAGCCGTTCCTGGCATTTGGCCCTGAAAAGGGGCAAACAGGGCACCCTGATAGAGGGCAGCAGTGCCCCAAGAGCAGCTGGGACCCGTGGCAGAAGAGCCTGGTCCAGTACCTTTGACAGCTTTCCCTCCGCTATTGGTTCACCGTGCTGAGGTCCGGGGGGGCTACAGTGCCCTTTGCTCTAAGCAAAATGGCACCTGCTTGATTCTGAGAGGTGCCCATAACACTTGGCTCCTGGCCGCAGGAGACCAGAAACCTCTGTGTGCCAGGTGGCCTACAGAGAAACCAGAGTTTTTCAAGCCTGACTGCTAGGGACTCGTCTGGGCAGGGGTCCTGTGAGGAGGAAGAGGAAAGCAAAGGGAGGTGAAGGAACCCATTCACTCATTAACTGCTCCTCCCTTTAGCCTCCAACGTGTCCCGGAGAAGAAGCGCCTAACAGCTGCGGCCTACGCTGGCAGAAGACCAGGAGCTTAAAGAGGTGGCTGAGACCGTGGTCCAGGAGGTGCTGGAGCGTGTGAAGGCGCTGGATCAGTCCGTCCGCGTCTTAAGGAGGGCTCCCCATGAGGTCAGCGGAAGGTTGTTTGCCAGTGCCAGAAGGCCAGAGCCTTTGGACACTTCTGCGGATCGCCAGGAAAAGATCAGACTGGTGGCTCAAGAGATTGTGGCGTGCGTGTTGGAGAGCTTTGGGGAGCACTTGGTACCCAGCACGTCTGATGCAGCCGAGCCTGGGCCAGCAGGCAGGGAGAAGGTGTCAGAGCTTGTTGCGGGAAGAACCAGCCGAGCAGGCAAATCCGGAGAAGAGAGATGGAGGGAGGCGGAACTAGAAGCTTCCGACGGAGCATCTTCACAGTCTTCTATTGACAAAAGGACCAAAGAGGCTGTTGAAAGTGTTAGCTCCACCTTGTCATCCTTTGTAGCTTCTCAGTTTGAACAGGACTTCGCTGTCAGTTTTCTGAGATCCTGAAGATTCAAGGCGTGACAGAAGGACAAGGACCAGCCAGAGCATCGGAACGGCAGATCCCAGAAGCAGGCAAGAGAGCAAAGGTGCCCGTGTTGCAACCGCTGCAAAACGCTGCTGCTGTCTCACGAGTGAGTCGTGAGCTTGCCAAGGAGAGCATCCAAAAGGCCATCTCCAGAGTTCAGCAGCTGCATGCTGAATTGATCGGGTATGCCAAAACCATTGTCCTTGAAATTCTGGAAACGGTGAGGAAGAAGTTAGAGGAAGAAAGGAAGCCCAAGCAAAAATCAGAGAAGCTTCAACCAAGGGAAGTCTTGCCACCTCTCAGCCTCCCTGCAATAGTCAGGCCTTCAGAGGAAGCGGGACAACTCAAAGAGGAGAGCTCACGTACTCTCCTCCCATCTCTCCGCCGAGGCGCTGAGCAAGGTGCTCGCCGGCCAACAGAAGGCCTTCAGGAGTCCAGGGATTCCACCTCCGGAGCCACAGCAAGGTCTTCGGTGCCTGCATGGGAAACTCTGTGTATACTCCGGCCAGGGAGCACCGCAGACACCCTTCCCTCCACGGGCCCCCAGTTTCCAAGAGAGCCCATGCCTCCAGCGGGTTCCAAGCCCCCTACCCAGGCAGGAGCACGGCGCAGACCAGTGCGTTTAAAGCTTGTCCTGGAGGAGCCCGTGCAGCCCGAGTCATTAAAGAGGGCGGTAGCTGGGAGCCTCGTGGAGGGTGTCCTGAGGAGGTATGCGGCTCCAGGGCCACAGAGCCCCCGGGCAGCTCCCCCAGGCAGACAATAAAGAGTTTGCTCCTGAGGGCTTGCTTGTGCCTACATTTATTGACGCCAGGCCATACTGTGTCTGGGCGTTTTCCCTGCAAAGTTTTCCCTCGTCTTCCTCCCTCCTGCAGCCTCGGTCAGGCCAAGACCCAGTTCTACAGGGAATCTTAAGTAGGGACGAGAAAAGTAGTCAACGTTTTTGCCTTGTTTAGAAAGCTTTGTGGCTGGGCTATTGGAGGGGCTGGTCCAGCTCTGTAAAGCTGTACTCATGCCTTACGTGAGTCCCATAGGTGGGCGCTGTTGAAGGCTGCGCCTTGTTCTGTGTGTTTATTCTCTCGTCCCCTCACGACCTCCTGATGGGCCTTTGCGTTCCTGTGGGAGAAATTGTGGGAGAACTTGTGGGAGAACGAGGAAAACTGCGTAAGGCACAACTGTTATTCTCTGTTTGCTAGAACAAGACACTACTGTTCTTTGTTATAAGTTTGTTGAAGTAAGCACAAAAAGTAGAACAAGGTCGGGCGTACATGACTGATAACAGGAGGGCAACGTGACCGAAGACAGGGTGCAAGACAGCATGCAGGTGGAGGAACTATTCGCGTGATCAGAAGACTTTATCCAATTAGACTACTGTTTAAGCGCGTGAACGGCACATGTTAACCAATCAACAAATGGCTTATGTGTGAGTAGATATTAGAAACATATATAACCGAGTGTTGCGCAGTTAATAAACGGAGAAACCGTTTGATCCACAGTATCTGTGTTGGTCCGTTTTCTCCCCAGGGCGAGTCCCTGGCGATGCGTCGTTTTCCCTAGATTGTCGCAGCGGAGAAAGTGCGGCAGTTCCCACCCAGGGCCGTTGGTGGTCCTTTCTGTGTCCCAACAAGGGAGTGGCCTTCAAAATGAGGCTTTGGACCATAAAAAGGAGGCTTTCAATGCTAGAATCAAAGCTCTGGACTCTAAAAATGAGGCTTTGGGCCCTAAAAGAGGGGTTCGGAGCATAAAAATGAGGGTTTGGAAACTGAGGATGCGGCTCGGGCCCTCAAAATGACTGGCCGGATCCTAAAAATGAGGCTTTGGAGATTGAAAATGCGAGTTCAGCAACTAAAAAAGTGGCTTTGGGCTCTAAAAAGGAGACTTTGCCAACTGCAACGGAGCCTGTGGACCCTCAGAATGAGGGTTTGGAGCCTCCAATGGGGCTCTGGAAGCCCAAACTAAGACTTTGGGAAGGGAAAGCGAGGCTTTCTGCCCTATAAATGTAACTTTGGACCCTAAAAGAGTGGCTTTCTGCCTTAAAGCTGAGGGTTAAACCCTCCAAATGAAACTGTGGGCCCTCAAAAAAGGCTATGGGTCATAAAAGGCCAAAAGGTTTGGACCAGAACAATGAGGACTTTGGCCCTCCAAATGAGGCTTTGGGCACTAAAAATGATGGGGGAGATGCTACACGTGCCCCTTTGGGCTCTGCAAAGGAGGGGACCCTGTTGGTCTCGATAGGGCCCCAAGAAACGAGGCTCTGGTCCCAAAGAGAGGGCTTGGGTCACTCCAGGGGAGGCCCTCAGCTGTAAAAGAGGCCTTTGGACCCTGAGAAGGAGACTTTGGACCCTCCAATGGAGGGTTTGGGTCCTAAAAATGGGGCTTTGGAAATGACACTGAGGCTTTGAACCCTGCAATGAGGTTTTGTGCCCTCAAGGGATGCTTCAGTACCAAAAACGAAGGCTTTGCACCCTAGAAATGGGTCTTTGGAGGCTCCAAATGAGGGGCTGTACATTAAACAAGTGACGCTTTATACCCTAAATGAGGAGCTTGGCCTCTCAAATGAGGCTTTGGGCCCTCCAACTGAGAATTTGGACCCTCAAAATGAGGCCTTGGGCTCTCCTAGTTGCAGACTGAATCCTAAAAATGAGCCTATGGTCCCTGAAAAGGAGGCTTTGTTCCCTGAAAAGGAGGCTTTGGAAGGGAAAGAATGAGGCTTGGGGCTCTAACAGTGGGGTTTGTGCTGTAAAAGGAAGGTTTGGACCTTAAAAATGGGTATTTGGGCCCTTGCAATGAGGCTTCAGGACCCTAAAAATGAAGGGCTGGATTGTGGAAATGATTCTTTGGACCCTGAACATGAGGCATTGGGCCCTAAAAATGAGGTTCGGAGCCTCAAAAGTTGAGTTTAGAAACAAGGTTGTGGACCCTGAAATGAGGCTCTGGAGTTTATAAATAAAGCTTTGGACCATCAAAATGAGGATTTGTTCACAAAAATAAGGGTTGGGACGCTAAAAGGAGTCTTTGGACAGTCAAAACGAGGCTTCGGGACAGAAAAATGTGTACTTGGGCCCTATAAACCAAGCTGTGGACTCTAAAAAGTGGCTTTCGGTCCTAAAAATGAAGGTTTGAAACCTAAAAGTGAGGCATGTTACCCTAAAAGAGCGATTAAAACCCTCAAAATGAGTCCCCGGGCCCAAAAAGCAAGGGTTTGGACCCCCAAAAGGAGGCTTTCAACCCTAGAATCACAGTTTTGGATGCTAAAAAATGAGGCTTTGGGTCCTGAAAGAGGGGTTTGGAGCATGAAAATGAGGGTTTGCAAACTCAGGATGCAGCGTGGACCCTCAGAGCAACTGGCCGGATCCTAAAAATGAGGCTTTGGAGCTTGACAAGGTGGCTTTGGGCTCCAAAAAGGAGACACTGCCAACTGCAACGGAGCCTGTGCACCATCCAAATGAGGCTTTGGAAGCCCAAACTGAGACTTTGGGAAGGGAAAACGAGGCTTTGGGCCCTACAGAGAAGAGGCTTTCTGCCCTAAAACTGAGGGCTTAAACCCCCCAGGTGAAACTGCGGGCCCTAAAAAAAGCCTACGGGTAATTGTGCCGGGTTTGTGTGGGGCGGTTTTTCTCGGGCCGCAGGGGTGGCTCCTGAGAGAAGCTGCTCGAAGGTTGCCGGGCTCCAAGTTGGACCCGCCCCTTCGAAGGCCGAGCCAATCAGCGGCGGCGGTAGCGCCTCTGGCAGAACATGCTGAAGGCGGGGAAGCTGCAGTGAGGAGGGGGATGGGAATGGGCGAGGAAGAGCTCTGCAGATACCGAGGTGGGTGAGGAAGAAGAAGAAGGAGGAGGGGGAGGAGGGGCGCCTGAGGAGGTGGTGAGGCGGCAGGCTGTCCCCCTGCAGCCCATGGAGGTGAGCGGGGGAGCGGAGGCCCCCCCAAATGGCCGTGACTCCGGGGGAAAGCCCGCGCTGGAGCAGTGTGTGACTGAAGAGCGGCCCGCGGAAAGGCCCCGCGCCAGGGAAGTTCGTGAGGAACTGCAGCCCGCAGAAAGGACTCCCGCGGGAGCAGTTGGTGAAGGACTGTCTCCCGTGGGAGGGACCCCACGGTGGAGCAGGGGACGAGTGAGGAGTCCTCCCCCCCCGAGGAGGACGGAGCGGCAGAGACAAGGTGTGGTGAGCTGACCCCAACCCCCCTCGCCTGTTGCCCTGCGCCGCCGGGGGGAGGAGGTCGAGAGAGCCGGGAGTGGAGTTGAGGCGGGAAGGAGGGGGGGCTGGGGGGAAGGTGTTCTGAGGGGTGGTTTTGCTTGTCCTTAGCCTTGTTTCGATTGGATCGGTAGTAAAGCAAATTGATCTTGTTTCTTCCCCAAGTTGAGCCTGTCTTTTGCCCGTGACCATAAGTGGGGCAGTGCTTGTCTCGACCCACGAGCCTTTCTTTGTATTTTCTCCTCATCCCAGCGTGGCCACGGGGAGGGAGGAGCGAGTGCGCGGCTGCGTGGTGCTTTGCTCCCGGCTGGGCTGAAACCAGGACATGAGGCAAAAGGAGGCTGAAGGAGGAGGAAGAGGAGAAGGAGGAGGAAAGAGGAGGCAGCAGGAGGCAAGAGCAGAAGCCTGAAGCAAGTGGAGGAGGAGGCAAGGAAAGGCAAGAGGAGGCCCGGGAAGGACAAAGACACCTTTTCCTTTTGCCTCCTTTTGGCCTCCTCCCTCATCACGTTGCTTCCTATTTCTCCTGTTGCCTCCACCGATTCCTACATCCTCCTCGTCCTCCTCCATTACCTGTTTTATCCTGCTTCCTCTGCATGCATCTTATGGCATACTGTTGCCTCCTCCTAGTTTACCTCTGGTGTCCTCCCATGTTCCCTGGTGCCTCATCTTTTTCTTACTCCTATTGCCTCCTGTTGCTTCCTGTGGCATCCTGTTGCCTCCTCCTCCTTCTCCTGTTGATTCTTGTTGCCTCCTCCTCCTCCTTTACCTCCTGCGTGCTGCTGTGTCCTCCTCTTGCCTCCGCTATTTCTCCTCCCGCTGTTGCTTCCTGTTGCCTCCTCCTTCTCCTGTTGCCACCTAGAGCATCTTGTTGCCTACTTCTCTCTTTGTTAGTGTTGCCACCTGTTGCATCCTATTGTCTCCTCCTTTCTCTCTTTTTCTTGCCTTCCGTTGCATCCTCCTTCTTTTGTCTCGTGTGTCCTGCTACGTCCTGCTCTTGCCTCCTTTTTTTCCTTCTCCTGTGGCGGTCTATTGCCTCGTCCTCCGCCTGCCTCCTGTTACCTCATGTGGCATCCTGTGGTCTCCTCCTTTTTCGCTTTCTGTTGCCTCTTGTTGCCTCCTCCTCCTCCTTTTCCTGCTACCTCCTTTTGCCTCCTCCTGCTTTACCTCCTGTGTCCTGCTGTGTCCTCGTGTTGCCTCCTCCTCCTGCCGAGACAAAGGTGACCTTTGTCTTGTGGTACGTCTTCCTCCTAAGCCCCTCTTGCCTTCTCTTGTCTGGAACCTTCCTTGTGGGAGAACTAGCTGGATGTTTCCAATTTTGGAAATAGGCTGTGCAGAGAATGAGAATAACGAGATGTTCAGTTCACCAAGCAAGCGCCGATCCCCAGTGCTGCTGAGCCTGTGAGTAGGCTGCAAAGGGACAGTGAGGGCCAGGAGCAACTTCCAGTGTGTGTACAAAAATAACCTCTACTGAGCCCCCTAATGCTGCTATAGGAGTGGAGAGAAAGGTGAGGCAGTAAACCTTTTGTTGAAGGTGTTATGCATAGTATCTCTATAAAACCATTGTCGCATTAGAAAAGTTTCAGTGAGGCTCTTAGTGAGGTGCAACATTTCAGCAGTCCTTTTTGTACAGCAGGGTGTCTTGGGATGTGCCTTGCATGTGTGTGTTCCTCACAGATGAGTTGGCCTCGTAGCACTGGTCAGTCGTTTCTTCTGAGCAGAAGCAAAAAGTCAGACCTTGCTTAGCAGGGCAGGGGACCAGCGTAGGGATGAATGACTTTGAGGGAGAGAGGGTGCCAGGAAGTCGGTAAGCTCGAGCGCTGGCCAAAATCGGACCACCAAGATGTATGCAGGGGTGTGTGCTGGAGGTGGGTCAAGGTCAGGGAGCGGAGCACTGGGTAGGCCCCAGGGTGGGCTCAGGGTGAGAATAAGACCCGTGTGCAGTTAAGGATGAGGAATGCAGACAGATCTGGTGGGAAAGGGAGCGCAGGACCTTGCGGTGGGTGTTGACCGTGCCTCAGTAGTGTGTTAGTGATATAGCTGTGGATCCATAGATGGATTCTACTCAGTGTGCTTTCAGCTGTGTTGCAAACTGAAGGTTCAGGATTTTTCAGTTACAGTTTATAGTTTGGAGTTTGTTCTTGAGGGTTTCTCCAGTCAGGAGGTATGGTTTATTACTTGATTTTGTGGGGCTCGTTATTTCCCAGTCAGGGTTTGCAGTTTCCTCATTTACTGATCCGGGCCTGGGATTTCAAATCTAACCTCATCCATAAACTTCAAATCCCCAGTGACCATTTGGGTTCCAAGGTTTACAGTTTAGCACTTTGGGGCTGAGGCTTGATGACTTCCTGTTAAATGGAAAGGTCTAAATCCTTAGCTAATAAACTCTAAGCCCTAAACAGTACACTGGGAACCCTTCTTTGGGGTTTGAAACTGTGGTGCACTGGACGTAGTTTTCTTTGTGATCCCTGCAAGAAAGGTCCTCGGACTGCGTAACGTGTTGATTAGAATTCCATTTATTGAAGCTAACACCCGAAGGAAGAAGAGGATGGTTTAGATAATCTTATGTCCTTCAGATGCTGGGAACCGCAAGTGGTGTGGTCAGAGGGACCTTGGAGCAGGGCACGGCACGTGGTGCAGTTCCCTCCTGTGGAGAGGTTCCACAGACAACTTGATCTTTTGAGCTCTCCCAGGATTTTCTGAGAGCAAAATAATACCATTCATCATTTCTGCTGTCAAAGAAAAGGATGTTCACTTGAGAACCTCTTGCTTCACTTTGTGATAGAGACAAAGACATGTAATTGCCAGTAGCAGGAGCTGTCTGCAGGCTCCTTTGTTACGATGAGCTGGCTGAGGTGATCCTGTGAACAAGGGGTATATGCGGCACAACACAGGCTTGAAGACCAAGCTCTATTTGCAGCATTGCACAGCGCCAGGCCCGTGCCTTCTCCCGTTAACTGTTCTATGGACCACTGACTCCTCAAAATACAGTAGTCTCCTGGTTAGGATGAGGCCCGTGTCCTTGCCGATGCAAGGACTCCCACAGCAGCCAGTGCCGTGCTCCCCTGTCAGTTGTTAGGCAACCATCTGCAGCTGGAAGGTGTGGCATGTTCCTCTGATCTGTCCATTCTCCACCTTGCACAGCAACACATTTAAAATGCTGAAATGTGCTCTTTTTATTGCTGTTAATGTTCAACAATCTCGTTTTGGTCTGGTCAGCAAGGTATTTGGAAAACATCGCTGTTGCATTTTGAGAATCAAATAGGTTCCCATCCTTCCCCCTTCCCCCCAAATGCTGGATCCAGACCTTTTCCCACTACCCCCCTCTGTGTAGCCTGGCTTTGTTAATTTTGCTGCCTCATAGCAAGAATACAGCAAACAACCGAGATGTGTGCCGTGTGCTCCAGGCCAAAGACGGTTTTAAATGGTGCCGGTTCATTTTATGCAGCCATGCAGCCTGGTACATTTTGGGAGGACCACTGGGATGATGTATGCAAAGTTACTGAAAGTGAGGGGATACTGGTAGGGGTTCATGTTCAGTGCCTGGTTTGGGAAAGAATACACTCAGAATGTTCTAAGATACAGATCTATTAGAGAAAGAGGAGTGCAAGGTAAGGAGCATCATGCTGCATTTAATGCTAAGTGTCTGTTTCCTTTTCATTCAAAGTAGAAAGTAAACAAAGATTGTACCTGCAAAAGAATTGGAATAGCTGTCTTTGTTTCCCAGAGTGAGCATACAAGCACCGAGGAGCAGTTTTCAGGATCAGAAGTTGAGCCTGCTCTGGGCCATACACCCGCAGGAGAGGAAAGAGAAACCCCACTTTTTTTAAATACAGCTCTGCTTGTCTTAATAGTTCTTCTTGTTAGATTGTGTTGGCGGTCAGACTCTAAGCACGTGAGTAAACTGCTAGACTCGGTAGTTGCTGCCGTAATTCTCTAGCCTGGAAAGAAGAGCTGTGGAAGCGAGGAGGGTTTCTTTTTTCTTTTGTTGTTGTTATTAGGAGGAAAAGTAATAACTAAGTCTCGCTCTGTGATACCCCGCAATGCCAAATGTGTAGTGCACTTGAGATGGATTGCTCCTGTACTGCCAAGAGTGAGCCAAGGCTCCTCAGTGCTTTGCACACTGGTGTGAGCGGTGGGAGTCTTTGTGCAGCTGTGGGTACTGGCTGTCTGTGCTGCAGCACGAAAAAGAAGAAACAGGAGGGTAAGTGAAAGAAATGGGTTATTTTGTGCTAAAAGGAGAACGTGTTGTAGCCTTCAAAGTTGGAATCTCTCTGCTTGGAATTTAAAAACTGTGTTTACTATGCTGTGATGTTTAAAAGAGGGAGAAGGTGTATTGTAGTCATGATATATGGTAGTTGATACATATTCCAGATGTCAATTATATTTTGTAGTTCGTAAGCAATAAGTAGGTATAAGCAGAATATATGGTTTTCTTTAACGAGATAAGACATCCTGCAACTCGAAGTAATTAAAGGCTGTGTAGATAGATTTGTGAGAACACAGGAGAACAGAGATATGGACTCAAGGACGAGAGAAACTAAGAATGCAAGTAAGAAGATAAGGGGTGGTTTGTTGGCATGAGACCAGCACTTTTGGAGGTCAAAGATTATTTGGCATGAAAGATCCAAGAAGAACAAAGGAAAAACAGAAGTTTAATATCAAGATATTGAAAAAGGTAAAGAACGGTTAAGTGAGGAAGAGGATGATAAGACCCCCGAAGAACACCCGACGACCACCCAAGGCAACAACTGCGACTGTGCGAAGGGCATTTGCATATGTTAATTATTTCCTGGAAATGTAATGAATATGTATAAGGTTTCTGGGAAATATGATGAATATTTATATCACACATGTATTTAAACTTCACTAACGAGCTTTACAGTGTGCACGATAGGTGGAGCGATCCCCCGTGTACCCAGCACTGAAATAAACATGCCTGCTTTATAACTCACTCTCCGAGTTGTAAAGTTTGTTCCGCGCGTCAGTCACAGATGCTCAGTTCCATTAAGAAGGGTCTTTGCCTTCTGAGTTGAGCTTTCTTGGTTTTCCATGAAGAGTGCCTCAAGCAGTATGATTTCAGATGGCAGCGGAGGAATAAAATCTACATGTGGATTTAGAGACGAATCAAAAAGGACGTCGTGTGACTGTTTTAGTATATGAACTTTTTAAATCAGGATTCTTTTTTTTTTTTTTTGAGCAAAAGGCCCACTTCCCATGCACCTACATAAAGCCCATTTTCTCTGACAGAAGCGTGCAATGTGGCTTGTGATGTAATATTTACTTTACATATAAGCTGTACTATGCTGTGCTCTTTTGGTCTTGTAGTATTCTTTTGAAAGCTGGCCCTCCACATCGAAGATGCAAGCTGTGTGATCTGCTTTCCCCCAAAATGTAGAGCAAAGAACTGCCATAAATACAGTCTGAACAAAACTAGTGGAGGGATTTGTTGGCTGTTGTTAGAATCATGATGGGCCAGAAATTAGCCCCTGCTTACTAACGAGTTGCTGTATTTTAATTGTCCTACGCTATCTGGGAAGCAGGTAAGTGTCAGAGCGCTTTCCCAGGGAATAAGTGTGCCCCTCTGCGATTCTTTCCGAGGGTCCCCTCTGTAAAATGCTGCATCCTCCAGAAGAGTCTGGGTGCTTGGTATTCTCGAAGGGTCCCAAATGGATGAGGTTCAATCCTCCTGACCGCGTGCCCGCAGGAGTTGTGTCTCCAGCTGTGCTTCTGTGCGCAGAGAAACTTCCTCAGTTTCTTTGCTTGGCAGAGCTGGTGTGTCTTCCTTTTGATTCAGTGTTTCAGTGGTGGTTAGGTACGGAGCAAATCTTTCTCAGGCTTGTGTTTCCCCAAATGCAGTAGAGATCCTAAACCTCTTTAGGCTTGGGTACCTGAAGAGCACTTGCGGCTTCCCATCCTGGGGCGTGTGGACAGAGGAGACGGGGGCAAGAGGCAGCAGTTGCTGAGGGAGAGACTGAGAAACGAAGCGTGTGTGGGGTGAGCCGCCTTCTGGTTTTGGACTTCGTGTGTCTGGGAGTCATTGGTACGGAATTCTTGAAGCAGCTGTTGTTTTTCTAAGACTAGAGTACATGGATAGATACAAATGAGCGGTGTTGGAGGTGTTTCTTGTTGGTAAGAGCTGTCTCTGTACTTCAGGTTTTTTCATGAAAAGGTAGTGGGATACTAGTTAAAGAAAAAATTGTCTGTAGGGGAGTGTGTATATACATACACATACACCCACACATAGACGTGGGTGTGAATACACACACCCCTACAAGCATGTTTTCCTTTCCTGTCCATATGTGTGTGTATGTGTATACACAACCCTACAATTTCTGTTCTTTAAAAAATATCCTACTACCTAGTCTGTGCTTGTGTGCGTATATGTGTATCTATACATACGTATATGTATATATGTTTAAAATAGGGGTTGTTTTGAAACCACGTGGAACTCCCTTGGCTATTGAAACCCTTCTTGGTCTTAGTGCGGTGCTTCCCTTTGTTTTGTTTGTCGGGCCCTGGTCTAGGTTTGATTTTTCTAGTGTGAGACAGAATATTACTGTCTTTCCAGTAGGTGTTGCCACGAGAGGCTCTCCAAACACAAAGAGTTACAGGGCAGGATTCCACCCAAGAAGACTAATTTCAAGAGGGGTGTTGGTTATCAGTGAATAACTTTGGAATACAGCCGAGCAATATTGGTTTCCTGAAATCCTGTTGCAAGACTAATTAATGAAAGCTCAGTTTGTTTTGTCAAGCTATCAGTACGGTTGTGGGTGTATGTAAATGTGAGTGTGTGTATATGTATCTGCCAATATACGATGGCAGTTTATGCAGAAGGCTGTAATAGAACAGGTGAGTTATTGACTTTTTAGTAACTAGTTGGATAATCAGTGTAACTTTCTAAAGTATTCCTTACTTAGATAAAGGCAGCAGTACTAATATGCTGTTGCATTCATTTAGTAGTTGACTGTCTTTCTGTGCTGACAGGGTGTAGTATTCTGTACAAGGAGGTGTCAGAGTGCAGGTGACAGAGAATGGTAACAGTCTCATGTAAAAATCGACTATCTGAATTGTTAGTTCAGTAAGATTTTTTGGTTTTGTTTTTTGAAAACCCAAAAAGCTAATCCCGGAATTTGATTTTGAATTTAATGTAAAAGTTGATCCTTGTGAAAGTTATTTTTGGTTATTTACTCTTAGATTAGTTCTTTGAGTAGCTGGCACCTTTGTGCTGTATTGCGTTCTCTCAAGGTCAGTATAAAATGAAAATTGATCTTGATAAGCTCGTAGAGGATTATGGATAAGTTCAATGCAGAGTATGCAGCCTGCCTGGTAGAGAGTGTGAGTTTGTAAGGACACCTCTACTATAGGAACTAAGTCCCTTACTCTTTTATTTAATAGGAGCTGTGAGCTGTGTCCCTAGATGGGTATTTTCACCTTTGGAAAGCAGAGCACCTGCTTCTGCAGAAGGTGCAGAAGCTGCTGCTTGATGCAGAAAAGCATCAAAGGTGCTTTTCTGTTTGTAGGCGTTATATTTCAAAGATTGCCTAGCAGTTAAGGCTGTTCACTCTTCTTCATCTCCTTCAAAGGCTTGAAGAAAGAGCAGCAGTGTTTGTAAAACCCTTAAAAGCTTTTGTGTCAGATGAAATGTGCTAAAAGGTAGAACTTGAGGGAACTCCCCACTCCCCTCATTTTGGAGGGTGGGAAGTGCTCTGAACTTTCTGCCAGTTCTGGGTTAGCTGAGGTGAACCGTTGCATAGAGAAGGAGGGCTACTTGATGAGCAGAATCCATAAAGGAAGTTGTCCTTCCTTAAGTGTAATTGCAGATCAAACCCAGACGTATCTGTGCTAGTGTACGAGGTAAGCTTTTATAGGTGAGAGCTGCTGTCTGTGTACAGCTGCTGAAGAAGTACCAGCAGCTTAGAAAGATGTAAAACAATTGACCACAGTGTGCATTGTTCTTTGCGTGATACTTGGCTTCAGCCTTTCTCATCTCAGCTTGGTTCAGCTAAGGCATCCCATCTCCTTCAGTTTTTTTTCTCTGGGTCAGGTTGTTGCTTTTCTCTTAAAGGTCTGTTTTTGTGGTGAAGTTACTTTTTAGCTGAGTTCTTGTTTTTTTCACTGCAGCTTCCTTGACCTTAGCTTACAGAAGTGTTCTATGACAGTGTTCCTTGAGCAACCAAGAAACCGAACGCGAAAGCAAGTGTGAAATGTAATGGTAGCCAACATGAGTGCTTTTATGATCAACTAAATTGTACATTATCCAACTATTACTGAACTTTGAAAAGTGTGCATTTTGCTTCTACTTCTTTTTTGTACCGCGTCTTACTCTGTTTGGCTTCATCTCAAAGCAAATCCAGTCTTCGTACCACTGTTAATATAGTCTGTTCTTGCATTTTCCTCTGGGAATGGAAGAAAGCATGTTGTCTGCTCTGTGGTATCATGCTGGGAGTCTGTGCTGTGAGCGAATGGTTGCGTTGTAATTTTAAAGCCATGAGTGAGACTCTTAATTTTCAGTGTGTATTTATTTGCTTCAAACGTATAAAAGCTCACTCTTATCATAAAAACAAAACAAAACAAAAAAACCACCACCCCCACCCCCCCCAGTTTGCAGATTTGTGTGCTGTTTTCCTTTTCTGGTGTGGATGCAGTATGTGTAATGGAAGTTTACAGCAGGGCCAAGTGTGAGGGCTTGCAGGGTGCCTGGTCCCCTAAACTTCTTCCCAGACTCTTAATCTGAGGTACTTCAGCCCCTTAGGAGGCAGTTTGAAGTGGTGTGAGCTATCTTGTGTGGATGCTGAAGGCTTTTCTTTTCTAATGGCTTGTTAATGTGTCTGTGTTTTGATTGTCCAGGCCAAGCTCCTCCAAACATGCCCCGAGGTGTACCGCCCTTGTTGTCTAACCAGTATCTGGTGGGAGCTGGAGGACTTCTGCCTGCCTACCCAGTAAGTAATTTAATTGTTGCTGTCCTGGGTTGCTTAACCCTTGGTGCAAATGGGCCCTCGGGAGCTGCTGCTGTCTATGCCAAGGCATTTCTGTTGGCACATGTTGCATGTGGAGTTCTTGTTCCAAATGCTGAAGAACCTATGCTACTGGTCCTTAACGGTGTGGTTCTTGTAAACCAAGGGGAGAATGCTACTGTGTTCCTGAATGCAGGCTGGAGTGCTGGGATTTGTCTTTGAATGCCACTTTTTAACTTGCTGCAGCTACTTCCTCAGTTCCAGCACCGAAGGCAGAGCCTTTTTGCTCACTGCCTTCCGCTGGCTCTCTGCCTAGCGTGGTATCCACCACGGCTTCGCTTCTGCCTTCAGCCATCGCGGCACGCGGCAACGTTGCCCAGCTTGCCTCAGTCCAGTGATTTGGCCAGCAGGTGCCTTTGCCAGTGAAGCAGGTACGGTAGGAGTTGTGATAAACTGAAAGGGGTTCCATTTTGGGGAAAGGGCAGACGTGAGGGTGATTGCATCTGGGGGCTGTCAGACCTCAGGGTCCCCTTTTCTGACCCGACCTAGAATGAGGAGAGAGATTCAGAAGAGAACAGGATGTTTCTGGTTGCATAGGATGAGCTCTGGGCTGCCTCTTCATGATAGAGCAGCTGCTGCCCTCAAGTTTTTGTGGTATATAAAGACCTTTGTGTGTCAGGGGGCTCTTGCTTCAATCATGCCAGCTAAATTAGCCCAATTGATTCCCCCCGTTTGATTTTCCTGCTTTGTCCACAGTGCCTGCTGTTTGTTTAGTGCCATTCCCTAACAGTTTACTTCCTGGCTAATTTTGAAATACTGTAGTTTCCTTTATACATGTATTTGCTAAAGTTAAAAAGGAGAAGTAACTGCACAGGGCAAGTGTGTGTTTTTTCTTTTTCTAAGGGACGGAATTCTCAGCGTCTTCTCCTTAAGATGCTTTGAAATATCAGATTGGTGTTCCTGGAAGTGCACTCAGCACAGCTTAACTCATTTGCACTATGTGTCTGATTGTCTCAGTGCCTGTTAGTTGAGCAACGTCCTGAGGCTGTACGGGTTGAGTTCTATTTTCATACTCTCCTTTGTACTGTATTTGTTGAAGTAAGAAACTAATTGGATGGGATATCAGGTGTTTGGGGTTTTTTTCCTGTTTCACAGCTAGGACATGGTTGATTCTCCTTTAATACCCTAGTGTTTTCTGTTGAATAAAAAGGTGACTATGTCAAATAACAGGAGTTCCTCCATTCACGTTAGAAACATCCTCTCGCCACATTTGTTTGTTGAAAAGCTGTGTACATGGTTAGAAGTTTTGGTTGGAGGGTTGCTGCTGTTGGGCGGATAGCAAGTGCCATGAAAAGAGGATGCCTGAATTCCAAGCGCGTCTGACTTGGTTGTGCTGGTGGCTCTTGTGTGTGTCTCTGCTCTAGGTCAGATGGTGAATTTGGGCTGCTTAGAAGAGCTGGGGAGAGTGGGCGAGGGAGTGGTTTAAAACTGTGTGTTGGACTGAAGTATTTCTTGCCTTGCTGCCTGAAGTGGTGTCATGGTCATTCCTGCAGATGGGGAACAGTTTTGAAGAATGGAGAAGTAAAATTAATCTATGAAAGTGCCCGGATTTATTCTGGTCCCACCCCTCCAAGAGCTGCCAGAAGTGGTTGCCCTTAAATGAGGGCATCTAATTTAGCTGGCAGCTTTGTTATGAAAACTGCTGTATTTTCTTGTGGCTATTTCTATAGAGAATAGTAAAATACTTGTTAGGGTTAGGCTCTCTCTTGCTTCTAATTTTGCACAAGGAGGGGCTTTTTGAGCACCAAAGCATCCCCATTTCTTACGGCTTTGTTTTGTTTGCCTTTGTTCAATGTTCATTCTGTTGGTTCCGTGCTGTACTGTAAGTTATGTTCTCGGCCTCGACCGTAAGGTATAACTTTCATCAGTGTAAATGTTGCAGAAGCAGTTTCGGTCTCCTTTCAGGGAGATCTTTGGATTACGGATGGGTGTGGGTGCTCGTGTTCCTGCCAAAAGTTGACGGGCCTGGTCAGCTAGGGAAAAAAAGTGTCATTTATAGTTTATATGAACAGTTTTCCTTCAATGTATTGTTCCTTTCAAAGATTTACAGGTGATGTTTTGCTATTTTCGTATGAGAATTTAGGGACTTTTAACGCAAAGCTCTCCACTGAAATGTAAAAAGAGTGACCGATGTGTCCTGGAAAGAAGTGCAATTACATAGACTGGCTAGTGTTACTCTTGTAGTTTACAGTTCTACATAAAACACAGGTGTGTGTTTTTTCACTTGGGCTGTGCAGTGGTGAGAAAACCCCACAGACAAAGACAAAAACCCACCCCTGGAACTTCCTCTGAAATTAGAGGTGGGTGAGACATATCATATTTTCTGCTTCTTCCGCTATCCTGCTTTCTCTTAAACTTGTTTGTATCACTATCATAAATTCCTTGCTTACTCTAGAGCCAAGAAAATGTAAGGTTTTTTTTTTTTTCTTTTTTTCAGGCCAGTCATCTCCTGTCAGGCAGAGATAGCCATGAAGATGTGCTCAGTCACAGAGGCAGAAGGACTAACAGGTGGGTGCGTGGTTAGTGATGGTTCTCCCTTTTGAACAGTACTGTCAGTCACTTCAGGGAATAATGTGTTGGAGGGGATTCAGATTGGTGGTAATTACAGAATCATGATGTGATTATTACTGCAGTAGTCTGAGGGTATGAGAGGGACAAAGATTTGGGGAGGAGAGGGTAATTTTAATCAGCTGTGAGATTTTTTACAAGGCAGCTTTTGTGGGTCAGTGGTGATGATGATGATGCTGGAGGTGGTGGCTGAGATTCTGTAATGGATATTGTTTTGTTCTGGAATTGAATCCCAAATCACCCTCTGAGAGTCTTAGTCAGGCTACTGACTCTGGGAGCATACAGTTTGTTTTCTTAAAAGGGCAGGTAGTTGCAGGGAGAGCCTGTTTGGAAGTTTTAGTAGTTTGGGGACAGAGGCCAGCTGGGGGCTGGGGCCCTCGGGGGAGGGGGCTGTTTGTGCCCTGTGCCCTTGGGCTGGCGCTCACAGCTGGGAACGGGCTTTCCAAAATCCTGTTGGAAGGAGCCAGACGTGGGACCTGTGGCCGCGGACAGGGAGCAGCCCTGGACCAGCCGGCCTCAGGACCTGCAGCAAACTTGCCTTCAAATCGGCTCTTCCAGCAGGACAGTGCCCAGGAGTCACTTTGGTTGTTGCTGTTCTCCTTCAGGAAGCACGGTACGCACCAAGCACACCCAGAGCTGCGCCCGTGCCAGGAGAAGACTTGCAGTGCAGCCGGGGCTGATGGCGACAGTTGCCACCAGCTGTCCCACCAGCTCAGGAAGATGCAGGTAAGATGCCACAGAGGGGAGAGCAAGTGGTTGTCCCTTCTCTTGCAGGAACAGGATTTAACAGCAGAAGGGAGGCAGGCTGGAAGGGCTTTGGAGGTCCAAAAGTGCCTCAGGCAGCTGGAGCAGTCACGTGACAGCAGAGGAAGAAGAGAAGGAGATGCAGGTGACCCATCTGGGACCATGTTTCCGAGGTAACACCTGCCCACAAACACAGAGAAAGACAGAGGCATTGGGAAGACATGGAATGGGTGGGAAAGGTGCCTGGGCGAGAGGAGAGCACGGGGAGACGGGAGGCAGTGCTGGAGATGGAGGGGAAAAATCCAGGGTGTTGGAAGTGAGGATGCTTCTGCTGTGCAGAGGCCTTCTGTAAAAGCTCCGAGTTCATCTGCTGGCTTTGGTTTTCCCAGGCTGTGCTTTGCTGAGCCTCAAATGGGGCTCCTGTTCCCGTCCAGATTTTTGCTCTGAAACCATTCAAGTGTTGAGGGCTGGGATTTTTCAAGAGCATCATATTTCTCTTTGGGCTTGCTGGGGAGGGATTGCAGTCATGCAAGACCTGTTGGGGAGCTCAGTCTTCTCTTGGGATGCTCCCTGTGGGACAGGAGGACAATTGCTTTGAGCTGCCTCTATTTCTGGAAGGATTACCTACATTTGCCTTCCATCTGAAATCCTGCTTAGTGCAACTTGTTGGGGTTTTTTAAAGAAAACGGGGGGAGGTGTGTGTGAACAGCTGAGTGCCAGTATACGGTGAATTACCTTCCCTGCTGAGAGTAAATGGTTTTAGGATTAAAAATAGCCGTTTTGTGTTACAAAAATTGGTGCTGATGGAGTCCTGGCTGACAAAATCTCTTCCCAGCTTGCTTAAACATTAAACAGCCTTCACAGTGGCATTCAGATGATCTCGTGTGAATTCTTGCAATTAATCATGGTTGTCTAAAGCGTACTACTTAAGCATACTACTAAAGCGTTTTGGTTGTTAAAAAGTAGGATGAGAAGTTCATAGAGACATGTTCTGTGTCTGGTTTCAATGAGTTCAAGCTCTTGTTGTGTCCGGTTGAGAGTTTCTGATGTTATTTTTCCCTCTTTCAGAGGGAGGTGAACATGCCCGTCTCGCCCTCCAGCAGCGAGGATGCCATGTCCGGGTTCGAGCCCATGCCACCCTCAAAGCTTGCGTCCTCGAGTTGAGCGTGGAGGGGCATCACCCCGCGAAGGTTTGGTGCGTTGTAGCAGTCGGTGCTGTGAGGTCTGGTGGGTGGCAGTGGGTGGAAGCAGCTGTTGGGGGCTCCGTCATTTGCATAGCCCAGCCCCCCCCGCATGCTTCGGAATGTTGGGGTCCCTGTGGCAGTTTTTGAATGGTCCCTCCCAGTTGGGTCAACGGACCCAGCGCAGCCAGTAGATCCCGTCGGAGCTCCTCTGTGTGGCGTAAATCCCTCGGCATTTGGGCTTGAGAAGAGGTAAAGTTGGAATCTGCAGCTCTCCTTAGATGACGTTCAGGAGCTGTGGGCTGTGGGTGGGGACTGGCTCTCTGTCTCTGGTCCAGTGACTGGTGTCATTGCTCATAGGAAGAGCTTTCACAGGCGAATCTGCCATTTCCCTTCTTCTGGGGGTTACGGGAGCTGTTTTGGAGGTGAGGGAGATGTAAATTCCCGGTGTTGAGCCAACCTGGATGGAGCAGAGGTGGACTGTGATTTGTCTGACCTCATCTGTGTATCCGTAATGCAGTTGTAATCGTCTCTGCCTGCACAACTGGCGTGAGGTCCTGTTTTATTTTAAAGGAGATATAGTGAATAAAATCAGTGAATCTAATGGGGGGTCTTTCTGACCAAATATATAAGTATTTATTTCGGATAAAATGAACAGTCCCTTGAACTCACTGGTTATACTGACTTAACTCTGTGTTGCCTAAAAACGGGACCAAGTTTGGCTCGGCCATGGGCGTCTACCTTAGAGACATCCACATTTAGTCAGATGAATCACACCCCAGTCTCCTGTGTTCCTCATCAGGTCTCTGGCAACTCTGCTGTTAGCCCTTATTGAAGCCAAGTCCAGTCTCTCATTGATGGATTGATTGATTTTAACAGAAAGGAAAGTCAGTCTTAGACATTTGGTTGCGGAAGAAAGTTTGTGTTTGAAGATCGTGCTTGGATCTTCGAGTAGGTCTAATTAGATGCCTTTTCCTCTTTGCTTCATCCCTGATAAGCTTAGGCACTCTCTGTTTGTCCTGTTTCTGAGGACCACTGCCCAAGGCGCCTAGCATTGCACAGGGAGATGCTGCGTCTCATTTTGCACTGTGAGTTTTGTTAGTCATCAGGAATGAAGTATTTTTAGGAGATAAGCTAACTACATTGCACTCAAGTGAAAAAAGTGCTCTATAACTCCCGAGAAATAATACTGGATTGTAATCAAAATATAAGTATTTTGAGCAAAAGATGCTTAAAAAGTTAGGTAAAAATTATGAGCACGGTGCAATTTTTTTAGTTTGGATTTTTACATATTTTCGATTTAAAGTTTGAATGTAAACAAATCTGGTTGAATTGATGTGGAGAAGATGTTCAAATTGCCAAGTATTTCTTTCAAACAAGACTAAGCAAAGTAGCAGCTAGAGAGAGTGTTTTGGCTTTAAAGTGTTTTGTATTTGTGAACCCAAATCTCCAAGTTGCTGGGCTGCTGGACAGGGTGAGACCTGTGCCAGCCAATTCATCTTTTAGCTCCAAATGCCTTTTGATAGAGATGCAGGTCTCCTGGGGATTGTGGGGACGTGCTCCTGCATGTGGGAAAGATGGCTGAGTTCCTGGCATAAGAAGGGCACTGGGGTTTAGAGGTCAGAGTTGAGGCAGGTATGGAAGATGGCAACAGCTGTGATCTTCAGTGTGAAAAATTTATTCTTGTATATTCAAGCAGGTTTTTTTCTCTCCTGTGCTAATCCAGTGTGGAGTATGAGCCAATAAAGAGAAACCGACGCTGTACACGCTGGACACACTTAAGTATTTGTTTTAAAATATGTGTGAGGTCAAGCTAGCACATGCTTTGCAATTTGTGTATTTACTGCAGCAAATTTTCTGCTCTTCCTGGCTGTCTTCCGTGGTTTTCAGCCTGCTTCACCTCCGCAGAAAGAGATACCGTGCGTATGCAAGAGGCCGTTATGCGTCTTCCCTTAGGAGATGTTCTTTTGTGCTCTGCTCTTGAATTACGATCTGAATTATTTATGCCAACGTTTCCAATAGCTTTTGGATTCCCTGGTTAAAGTATTCTGCACCTACCCCAGCTACATGTTACAATGCACAACTCCCACCAGCCATCAGTTTTTATTTCATGTCGTTTTTCATGAAGTAACACACATTGCAGCCAGCATCCTGTGTTGCTGTTGCATGGTTTTCTTTACAGTAGTTTTCCAGCTGTATTCCTCCTCCCCATGATAAAGCGTGTTGCCAAGTATTTCTTGTTAGCTTAGAACACACATGGTAAGGATGGTTGCTGGATGTCTCATCCTTTTTAAGGCTGTGAAGACATGCTCTGACAAGGCCTTTTCCCAGTCCCAGGTATTCAGGGATGCAAGCTGTGCCTATCCCCATCAGCTCTGTGAAGGATTTAAGAGAGATTGTGGGCCTGAAGGTTGAACGATGCTTCTGTGTCAGAAGCTGAATTTCAGCAAGCAAAAGCAACTTCCCCGACTCTTGAAGTTGTGTGTCCTTTTAATGCTGCAAAATGTAAATAATGATCCTTGCATACATCTTTCTCAATTAAACGTACAGTGGATGTCTTCTCCTTCAGCTAGCCTGGAGCTTAAAACCTAGCTTAAAAATACTGGACAGGGTAATTTTTGGTGGACATGGCCTGAGCCTGCTTGGAAGGCAATTGGTCTGGTTACACAAGTCTTTATGTAAGGCCCAAAGAGAGCCTAAGGTTTTGAGTGCCCTAGAATGCTCTTTTCAAGTAGGTTAACAGGCACATAGACACCCTGTAATGGCGTCAGGACTCCCCAGGACATCTTCAGGGCAGCTATATTTTATGTAAGCCACTGTTTTCATGCAACCTCAGCTAGCGTTGTGCTCTTTGCAGGATCGGGTGAGCGGTGTTGTCTTTGGCTGTGTGGGCTTAAATGTGTTTCTAACGCGCGTGTCAAATAATTGCCTGTTAAACAGACTGCCAGTGTGGCTGAAGCCAGTGCTTCCGAAGAAGGTGAAATAAGAGCTTTGAAGATAGGGTCCTGCTGTGAATAGGATCCAGTCAAGTAAGTGTTGATTATGTCCAGTCTGATCTTTGCAGATTGTGGAAAAATTGCAGAGATGTTTGTTTTAACAAGAGAGACACATGCCTACCTTTTTGGTTTTTTCCCCCAAACCTTTTAGTTACCTGAAGAAACCCTTGGGTCCACCTCCACCATCATCTACTTGCTTTCGTTGTGGAAAACGTGGCCACTACATAAAGAACCGCCCGACAAATGGGGTACGATTGTGGGGGACTTGTGGTGTTACTTAGTTTTTAACTGTTTTACCTTGGCAGTTACGTAACAAATACATGAATACTCATATTAAGACTTGTTTCTGTTGGGGTGAAATGCAGAGGTTATATGGCACTGTTGCAAAGCCCTTCAAAATTCCAGGGGAAGCTGGAATTACAAATGTGCAATTTTCTTTTTTCTAGGTCGTAGACATTCAATATATCCATAGGTGTTTCTCGGTGAACTTTCATGCATGTTTTTATATCTTTCAGTATTAGTGGAAATGTTTCTGTTTTGCACTCTTTTTAATGACAGTTCACAGTTTTTATGGTTTTGTACAAAAGCAAGACATTTCTCTTTGCCCCATCTCTTGAATATTTGCGTGTTTTAATTACACTAAGTCCCTGGTTGAGGATTGATGCCATTTAACCTTAGTCACTGAAGGTATATGCGTGAGGTCCGAGTTCAACCTTCACGTGTATAGGCAGTGAATGCAGGTATCTGCAGTGAGTGATTCAGAGCACCGAATTAGTGTCTCTGAACTGCGCTGTGGAGGAGGAGCAGCGGGTTTGTGTCTCTTCTCTGAGTGGATGGTGAGCTAAGGGATATGTCACCCTTAAGGAACCTGAAGTTAAGCCAAAGGATGTCGCTTGAGTTGAAAAATCCTGCTCAAGCCTTTGGAACATCCTGGCTCTATTTGTTTAGGAAAAGAAGTATTTCAGTTGAGCATCCCTTACGCTAGGTAAAAGGAGAGGGTTAAAGGCTTTTGCTGCTTAAAATAATCACTGGAAAGTCTTTTTAAGTGTGGGTCTTGAGGTACGTCTGCTTTTCTTTTCTGAAGAGGACAAAAATTCTGAGTCTGTTGCCAGAATGAAAGAGCACAGGAATTCCAAGGAGTTTCGTGCTAGAGGTACCCGATACAAAGGGTGCTATGCTGACAAACACTGGAAACTCTGCAACACCAACTATGAAAGCATAAGTATGGAATTAAGTGGACTGACCAAAAAGCGAAGGAGAGAAACCACGCCTAAATATCTGAGTGGCAATGCAACTGAGTTGGCCAGCATGTGTCACTACAGGGGAGGAAGCACTGTCATTGTATCTTAACCTTAAAATCTGTGATACTTTGTAATATTAAAAGAGGGTGGTCCTACTGTTTGTGTCCCTGGAATTTGGTTCAGGTTGTGGTATGCCAAGAATCTGTGTTTCTGCAAAACATTTCAGTAGCATTTACAGTGGATTTGTTCTCTTTGCAAGCTCATTTTGCTTCTGTTTTATGTTTCAAAAGCTTCTTGCCAAGTTTAACAGATGGCTGTTGGACTGAGATTTCCTCCCCCTCTGACTTTGAGGAAACCCCATGTGTGAAACAGACTGAAGTTTTCCTGTTGCTGTACACTAAGAAAATACTGCCGTGTGCTGACAGGAGTGGCTGTTTTAAAATGCCCTTGGTAGCAGTTCTGGTTTTCCATCATGGATGTCCTTCTGCAGAAGCTGTAACATAGACTTCTTGCTTTTATAAAATGTAATTGCTCGGAGACTAACGTTATCCTGAGCCTGCAATTTACTTTTATCCTCTGGCAAAGGAGAGGTGGGATTCATTTCACCTGCTTTCTAGCTGTGAAAAGATTCTTTTTCTAGTCTGAGCTTATTTCTTAGTTGATGCAATGAATGGGAGAGTTCTGCAGAAGGAAGGTTGTTCCTCCCTCCCTCTTCTAGCGTTGTGGCTATCGAAAAGTAGTTTCAACTAAGCGCCTATGCTTTAGGAGGCTAATGTGGAGTGAGAAGAATTCCATCTCTTCTCTTGCTTTGATAAAATCCAAAGCTTGGAAAAGTTTTCCTCTACCCATCTTTAACTCGTTTCTTTTTCCTTCCCCACCCCTCCTCCAGGGAAGCTTATGCTAGAGGAAGGATGGAGAAGCCTCCCTTTTTACCAGAGGAGCCGTCCTCTTCCTCCTCCTCCTCTTCCTCCACCTCAGATGGTCCTGTTCCAGACGAGTTCTCGTGTCTCATCTGTAAGAATATAATGACTGATGCAGCTGTTATTCCCTGCTGTGGCAACAGTTATTGTGAGAAATGTAAGTGTTACTCCCATGTTTGTTAATTCTAAACCTCCCATCTGATTTTCTGAAAGCAGAAAGAGGAGAGAACGAAATTGCTTTGTTACCAGTTCTATTTTACACTTAAGTATACCCTGAACAGAAAAGGGCTCTTCTGGTGTGAAGGGAGAAAAAAGCCAGGAAGCTTTTTCCCCTTTTTATGTACCTAGTTAAGTCTTCTTCACAAGCAGAAGGACGAGTATGAGGAGAGTGGCTAATTGTGCAGGTGATTACAGTATTAGATACTGAATGCGTTTAGTTTGTCCACAGCCCTTTGTCTCATACAAAATTATATAGCCAACTCTGGTGAACTTACAGTGGTCTGCAACAAATGGATAGTTAGGCATTTAATCCCCATTCTTCTCCACGGGAGAGTTGGTTAAAACCTTCAGAACTCAAACCTCCTAATGGTTTTTTGAACCTCTTAATGTTTTTTTTGAAACATGTTTTGTTCATTAACCTTGAGGTTGGGGACTTCTCGCTGTACTAGATAGTGGGGAAAAGACTAGTTGCAACATCAAGACACAGCCTAGGCTCCATCTTCAGATGTTCCAATGGTGAAATACAAAACGGTATGGTTATTTGCTGCATACTAGGAATTTTTTACACTATTGAACATTTATAGCTTCATGCTCTTAGTTCAAGACCATATTCAGCCATTAATCATATACATGTGTTTATGATTGGTGAGAACCCCCAAAACTTCCTTAGTTTGGCTAAATACTCTTTTGCTTATTCTAATTCTACACAGGTATTAGAACAGCATTAGTGGAATCTGAGGAACATATATGCCCAACGTGTCAGGAGACAGATATTTCGCCTGATGCTTTAATTCCCAACGAGTGCCTACGCCAGGTAACATGACGACTTTTACATAAAGTGCTTGTAAGAAAAGGCTATTTGTAAAAAGGGGAAAGGGAAGAAAATATTAATTTACATCTCCTTAAGCAAGGCGTAATTGAATAAGGCTAAATTGACTTTTCCAATACACTATTTGTTGCTGTCTCAGAAGCTTACGACTCTTTAGAGACAATCTGGCAAATTCAGGTCCCGCTCTTACTTAACACGATTGCCTCGCTTTCACATTTGGCGTTAACGCTGAAGGACTTGAAATACAGGTCCTCTGAGCTACCAGTCATTAGTATCAGTGTTGAATGTGACGTGTTCATACATCTGGATGTTGGTTTCTTTTAGGATTGATGACATTTAGAGGAATACACGAGTAATTTTCCTCTGTGAAGGCTTTTGTTTGTATATCTGCTGAAGTTTTATCACACTTTCTTGTAAATGCTTTTCTGCCTGTAGGCTGTGAACAACTTCAAAAATGGAACTGGCTACACAAAAAGGCTCCATCAGCAGATTTGGCAGCAGCAACAGCAGCAGCCGCCACCGCCTCCGCCACCACTCATGACTGTTACACCTGCCGCTGCTCTGGTGAGTGCCTCTGAACCATGTACATCTTCCTCTCTGTCAATCAGCAGTTTGTTGCAAGAGAAGGTAAGCTTTTTTTCAACATATGCAGTGATTCTTATATTGTAGTAGAGCTTCTTTTCCAACTGTCTGTGTTTATTCACAAGGGCTGTCGGGTTCCTGTGCGAAGACAAGCAGCATTAGCAAGTCGTCTGGGCCGCCAAGGACAATCAATACGCACCACTGGTAAGGAAGTGTAACTTTAGAATTCCTTTCAAAATATTATCTTCAGATAAACTGAATGGGATTTTTTGCTTTTTCCTCTCTCCACTCCAAAAGGTCATCCAGGGAGAGGCAGTACAGTTGGCTCAGCAGGTGGCAGACCAGGCTGGGAACTGTAAGTATTCTGCAGAAATTCAATGTATTCAATGTTAAACGAGGCCGTAGCACTTAACTTCTGCAACGGCTGATTCATAATGAAGTCAGTATGCACAGATAGTTGTGGAGGATACAAGTGGTCGTTAATTTTTCAATGGCCTGATTTGAATTGGCTTTAACAAAGGGGATCTGTGCTTGCAGTGAAATTATTTAAAATAAACCTCCAGTACCTGATTGAGAAGAGGACTCTGACAAAGGAACTCTTTTTGAGGAAACCAGAATTACCTATCAAAATTCAATACAATTAAAGGATCAGGTGGAAAGCCACCCTTTTGGTTACTGGCTGCACAGGGCTGTAGAAATTGATTTCCCAATAGGAGTCAGCCTCCAACATTCTTTTTTTTCTAACAACTTAGTTGATGCCGATGGAGCAAATTCTTGGAAAAGTCAACACTGTTGTGTTATGACCATTTTGAATGTCTTCAATTTAGTCAGCCCAAATAGCCAAGCTGCTTTCTCTCAGTTGGTGAGAGAGGAGTCTGTTTTATCTATGATTGCAGGGTCAGGTCAGTCCTTCCTTTTGGTATGTATGTGTTATAGATAGGTTGTAAGGGTGCCCTGTGTTTATAAAATCTTAAAGATAAATCAAAACAAACCCCAGGATCCATCCCACGGATTGTCTGAAATCTGCAATTGAGTAAGCAGGAGAATAACAATTTGGGGACAAGAGCAGGCCAAAGACATCATGGTGAGGCAACAACGCAGGAAGTGTACGTGGAAGAAGATGATAGAAGTCTGGGAGAAGATGAGTTACTATCTGTGCAGTACTTTGCAGATCAGAAGTGTGAAGTGTTGGCACGTGCGAGATGGGAGTCTCTTTTAAGCCTGGGCAGCCTCCATCCACAGTCGCAAAGCTGAGTACGAGGAGAGCAGACTGAGGGAAGTGTTGGGGGTGAGGATGTGGAAGGCAGGTAGGAGGGTCAAGAAATGAGTGTAGTCTCCAATGAACAGAGAGCAGGGAGAAAAAGGCTTCGGTTGAGAACAAGAAGTGCTTGCCACCATGCTCCCGCTTCATTAGCTTTCCTCTTTAAAATGAGGGGAGAGAGAGTAACAAACAGTGACGCATGTGGGGGGGTTTTCCTTTGAAGCTCAAATCGAGGCCGCCCGAACAGTGAACGTACCCAAAGGACTCGGGCCCCAACACTACCAGCATCAACACCAGTCTTTGTGCCTGTGCCTCCACCTTCCGTGTATCCTCCAGCACCCCATGCGCTTCCTCTTCCACCGGGGGGACCACCAAGACCGTTTCCTCCTCAGTTTCCACCTGGTCAGCCTCCGTCTGCTGGGTACACTGTCCCCCCTCCAGGATATCCCCCATCTCCTGCAAACCTGTCATCAGCTTGGGTACCAACAGCAGTACCAACGGCTCATTCAAATACCAACCCAACGAGACAAGCACCTCCTTTATAGAGTCATAGAATCATTTCGGTTGGAAAAATTTGTCAGAGCCCCTGGTTTTAACGTAGTTGTGCATAAGGTTCTCTGTGCCTGTCTCGGCATTGTGTTGTCACCGTAAGCTTGTAACGGGCTGCGGCTGGGTGCTGCTCTGGGGCTACTGACCCAGCTTCAAGGCAGAAAAAAAAGTGGCTTTCTCTGAATGCTGTCGTCAGGAACAAGGTGCTTTAGCTTGCCAGCAGGTGTCTGCAGGCTTTTTTCCGCATGAGTTTGTGCGGTAGGAATGGAAGGTGTAGGTGGTTTTACTTCCGTGAAGGTCATGGGGCTTGGGGGTTTTCTTGGTTGGATTTGGTTGGTTTGTTATTCTGTTTTTTTTGTTTTGTTTTGTTTTGGTTTGTGCTATCAATTTTGGGGGTTCAGGAGCTGATTTCCAGTCATTCCTCCTCCCAAGTGGTGAGGGTGGAAAAGGCTGGAGTGATACATTTCTACCCGGCTGGAGGCAAGCCGACCTCATGAGTGGGAGAGATGCATTCACAGTGAAGGCTCATACAGCGCCCTGATGGCTGAAGGCAACTCCCTGAACTGTAATAGTGTAAACTTATCCGTTGTCTTCCGGAGGATGCAGGAGAAATGTCTTGCAGCTTTGTGAAGCTATAAAGGAGTGACAAAACTTGGAACAAATCAGTTGAACTTCTTGTATAAAATTGGGATCTCTCGCAAGAGAAGTATGTTGGAGGTGTTCCCTATGGTGGACAAATCCTAGCAAGAGTTGGCAAAATATTAAACTGCCACAGACTTCTCATTTAAAGAGAAGGCTGGTGGATGAATAGGTAGTATGCCACGTATGCTCCTTTGTCTCATAAGATCTCTTCTTTGTATATGCCTGGCAGTCTGGTACAGTTGAGAGAGAGAGAAGGAAGTTTGTTGTTTTTTTTTTTTTTTTTAATTCCAAAAGGGGAACGAATGCTATTGGGCATAAGTCACTCTCTCAGTAAAACTTTCCAAGTGCCATTTTCCTCAACTTTTAAGGTGTGAGATCAAATTTTCAGTAATACATGCAAGCAACTGAAAAATATCTCCTACTGACTAAAAGAATTTGCTCTTCATAATATCGGATATATCTTATTGATATTGTCCTTTATGTCAGTCTCTAATTATAGCCTCTGTAGGAGGAATGGAGCAATGAAAGGCAGCTAGATGGTGGCCTTCTGTACATGGAAAGATCTTGGATGCTAGCAAAGTCTAAAACCCATTCTTGTGTTGTGCAAACTTTCTGACGTGCAAGTTGTACACTGCAAGTAATACGTAAAGCATGTAGGAAGTTGCTGCTGTAGGTGTTTTAATTTAGATGTAATGCACAGCAATTAAACATAGGCTTTCCTTCTGTATGTGTTATGAAAATGGTATCGTAAGAAGGAAGATACTCATTAGGAACGTTTTTACTTATGAAGTGGAAGTAGGCAATGCCTATAAACAAGGCAAGGGAAATTAGGTCAAGGCCTCGTTACACTTGTAAGTCAACAGCCGTTCTGACTGAGGAGATTAGTTAATAGGACTACCATCCTAATACCACCCCCTGCCCCCTCCAGCTTTTTGGAAAACGCATAGAAAAAAGTTTGAAAAATGAGCTCATAGAGAAGGGGGTGGGGGAGCCCACTAGGTGACTAAAAGCCATGTCTGTAGTTGGACAAATCTACTCTGCGCGAGAGAAATCCATCTTCCCTCAGTGGCAGAGTAAAGGCAACAATTAGAAATGAGGAGTTGTAATAAGCTATCTTTTTAAAATCAAGTGTTGAAGCTGTCCTTTGAGCATTTCCTCATCCCATTCCAGCCAAAGTGGGTCAGATACCTTAAATAGTTCTAAGCGTCTCTTGACTAACCCAGCTAATATTTGAAGTTGTCCATTTGTGAAGTAGGAAAATGTCCGCTTTGAATAATGCCATCATTAATCCCTGTAGCCTTAGGGTCTGGATATGGACTCTTTGACAAGCATGATGAGTTGTAGAGACCTTTTCACTGTGTCTCCCCCTTTTGCTACTAGTGTTTCTGTAGAGACCCTTGATCCATTAAGTACAGTTCTTACCTCCTTTCTCTCTCCTGGTTTCAGCTGGTAATGCAAAGTAGGGTGGTTTTTCTCCATTTTTCCCTTTCTAAAGCAAGGGTCCTATGGTGTCAAAAATAAAAATGCTCATGCTGCTTTAAATTTAATGTTGTCCTGCCATGTCAGTCAGTCCTGTGCTGCTTCTGATTGCAAGGAAGTCTAAAGAGGCAGGGCAAGCGGAGGGTTGGGGGTGAAAATGGTGCCTTGCTGTGCTTGGAGTTCCAGGGGCAGTAAGCTTGTGGGCTTCCAAACCCAGGTGCCTGGTGTCCTGCTCAGCCTAACTGGGCAGTGAGCTAGCTAAAGCAGATTTGAGCACCTTGTACAAACAGAGCTTAACTTGTGCTGCTCTGCGTGCTGACGTACATCTCTTGGATTTAGATTAAAACAGATGTATGTAGAGCTAAGCCTCTGCGCTATAAAAATGGACCACTGTGTTAAGAGCACAAGGCTCTGCTAGCAGCAGTAGCTGCAGATGTGTTGATGTTTTCATTCATCCTCTTCCATAGGCAAAACCAAGGTAATGCTGAATTTACTGCAACAACTCTGTTTAACAGTCCGCTTTGTCCTTCCTCTGCAGTCAAGTATAATGTCCTTTTAGAATCAGTAGAAGCACAGCAACTACATTGAACTAAAAGAAGCCCGTGTTCAATTGTCTTGTTTAATGGGATTAGGAAGCTGATGGGAATAACCTTAAATCAAAAGTGCTGTGAAACTGAAATGTGTCCAAAACTTGTGCTGTATGTAGTGTCACCCTTAGTGGATTTCAAAGCTTTTCATTTCCTGGCGATCAGTTCTAACTGTCTAGCGCAATGCAAAGAAGCCGTCTTAAGATGGTAGCAACTTGGATCTTTTCTTATATCCACAAGTGTTTTTTAAAAAAGTAGTTGTGGCTTCTAAGTTAGGTCAAGTTATCTCAAAACCATAAGCAGGGTCTGTTTTCCCTCATTTATGCTAATGCTGGGCAAAAGAGCAGAAGCTGATTTGGAAACCTGTAAGTGGAAAGGTGTTTTGCAGTAAGGTGGTGGTGGTTGTTTTGTTGTTTTTTGTTTTTTTTCTTTTGTGGAGTCTTCAGTATTTTATTTTCTCCCCCAGTACTCCTAGGCTGCAGAACCAGCCTCCAAGGCACTATGGAATTACTTCTGCAATTAGCTTGGCTCCTCCTAAGGATATAGATTCCATTCATACTCAGAAGCTGCTTGAAGCGATGAAAGCATGTGGGGTATTTGAAGACGAGGAAGAACTGAATCACAGGTATAACAAGACTGTAAAACTTGTTAATGTCCTGGGTTTTTTTTAGGGCAAACTTAACGTGAGTTTTCTTTACAGGCTGGTGGTTCTTGGTAGACTGAATAACTTGGTCAAAGAATGGATTTCAGAACTTGGTGAGAGCAAGGTAAGGTTTTTTGATAGGTTCTTATCAAAACAGCTGAAGCCTTTTTGTTTCTTCTAAAGGCTTTACTGCTAGGATTTACGCTAAAGTTCAACATTTCACTTCCTTCTTAAGTATCAAGGAGTTCTGTAGTAAGTGCCATTGAAATAATGTATAAAAGATACTTCAGATGAAGACCTTCAAGCCCTTGGGGCACTGAATAAATTTGTGAAGTGGCTCTATCAGTTGACTTGTAGCAGTTAACAAAGCTGAAACAACATATTGTGGGGGGGAGATAGATGGTAACTGGGCAGTAAACTTGCCCCAGACAGCCTGCAGCCCTCAATCTAGTTTGAAGTTATTACTTTAGAGTTGCCTTTGGTATGGCTCTTAGATGGTGTTAATTTGTGTGGGTCTGCTGCAGGGAAGACTGGTAGAAGGTCTTAATTTGTTTAAATTGATGAAACGACTGCTCCATTACTCATCTTTGTTGTCGTTGTTTGTGAGTTGCAAGCCCTCCCTTCAGAAAAACAGTATCAGTCTATTAGACTAAGAACTCAGTATGGGAGGGAGAAGACATTGTTTATGGAGGCTGTTGTAGTCTTTCTAAATAACTTATATGCTAGTTAAACTTGCACGTAGGTCAACGTGTATGTTCTATTGTCCAGAAAACTCTTTGTCTTCTACCCGCAGAATTTTCCCCCTTCAGCAGTAGCAAATGTTGGTGGCAAAATATTTACGTTTGGTTCTTACAGGCTTGGAGTACACACTAAAGGTAAACTTTTGTTGTGTGGTCATAGTTGTAATGTTTGAAAGTGTCTTCCAACAGTAACAGAAGAAATGGCATCTCTTTGCAGGTGCTGACATAGATGTGGCTTGTGTTGCTCCTAGACACGTCGAAAGATCGGATTTCTTTCAGTCGTTCTTTGAAAAACTAAAACGTCAGGAGGAAATAAAAAAGCTAAGAGTAAGCAAGCTCTCTCCTTGATAGATTGTGCAACTCCTCCAATAAGAATAGTCATGTTAAAGACTCCTGTTGGTAGTGATTGTCTTACAAACCAAACTTAAAAAGGGACTTGTTTCTGAGCCCCTTGTAAAATCCTGTCTACGCAGCATGAAAGTGTTGAAGTGAAGCTTTTAGTTCCCTTCCCCAATGACTGTACACCCCATAAGAATCTCTGTGGTTCACTTCTCCCCTACCCATGGTTTGGGAATGAGTGGGCTATAGTATCAAAAAGCAAGGTTGTCCCGAGGAGCCTTGCTTTCACCTGAGCTGTAGTAAGGGGCTTGGCAAGAAGGTAACTGTATGCAGGTAGAGGAAGGGGCAGCCTGAGAGCTAAGGAAGTTGAATGTGATGTGGAAAGGCTTCTGTCAGTACCTTTGCCGTGGTGTTCCTCTGGGTGTACTTTAGGACCTCTAATTCCTTCTTCTCTGGTCCTGTTCTTCTGTGGCTACTCAGCCTGAGACTTTGTAGAAGAGATGCAGAGTCAGCTTTACATGAAGTCAATAGGAGCTGTGCTGTGAACATACAAAACTGCCTTGTAAAATGACCCTGCGGTGCATATGTTGTGTACCTTGTGTATAGAACCAAACTCCTGAGAAGTGTTTCTCTCAGCCTGGTCTTCCTTGTGCAGACATTTTGAAAGACTTCATATGCATAGCTAATGAGGCTTTGTTTAGATGACCGAAGACAGACTCAGTGGGCTGTGGCACAGTTCTAACGAGTGGTCTACAAAATTGAAAACTGTCGCATAAGGTAGCTGATAGCATCTCAGGCATGGTAGAAGATAAAAATACAGGAGGCTAGTGCACGCTGTCAAAGGCGGACAGAATTTTCTCGATTTCTCTGGATGTTAACCAGTAGTAAGATAGCGACAGAAATCTCTTGCTTTTCTTCCTCACCACCAAGGTAAGTACCTTACAACCTCTGATACTGATGGCTCATTGTGCACTGTTTGTTCATTACAGTCCGTGATCAGCCTCTGAATCTCTTGGCTAAATAACTTGTTAAAGCTAGTATTTTACCGTCTTAGTGCTATAGTGCGTGCAGCTTATGAAGAATTCCTTTGGTTTGGAAGCAACTCAAGTCTTTATACTGAGTAGTTAGCAGTGTAACTTCTGCATTTGATCGTAGTTTAGGAGAAACATTAAAGTAGCAAACCATGTTTTCTTACACAGTTATCCTCTCCTTTCCAGGCAGTTGAAGATGCATATGTACCAGTTGTCAAGTTTGAGTTTGATGGCATCAAGGTAAGCATTTCTTTTTTTTCTTGCTTTGGAATAGGATAACTTTTCCAGGGAGCTATGACTGTGCTATTTTGGACTACAACCTATCCCAGGAGAAGATATTGCAGTAGAACGGGAGCTTATAGGAAAATAAGGCCCTAGGGAGCCTAGCAGGCATGGGAGCATCAGGGACATCTTTTTCTAGACCTGTGCTGTAGACCAGGGTAGCCTGCTTGAATAGCATTTATCCCTAGGATCGTGCAGAGTGGGAGCAGAGGCGGTGTCCTTGCTAAGTCTTCTTAGCTCTGCCAAGCTAGGTATCTACAGAGGGATGTGTACAGTGTAGTTCACTGTACGAATCATGTGAGCAGACTAAATGTTTTGCTGCAAATCCAAAATGAAGTGGTCATGGGACAAACAATCTGGAAAATGGAAAGTAAAAGTACTCATTTGATTCCTGCCTAGGTTTGTCAGCTGCAGGAATCCTGCTATCTTGAATACATCTTATACAATGAATCAAGACCTGCATGCTGTAGTCCCTAAGGAAGTTACTGCTTGGTATCACTATCACAAAGAGATTTATTCAGTGACCTTTTTGTGGCCTTTATGTGGTACAGACTTTCACAGGATAATCTTCTTGCCTCAGACTGTACTAAAAAGCAGATACTTCAGGGTCAAAAGGGCTTCCTGCGTAAAGAAAATGCTCTCTCCTTTGCTGAAGTATAGTTGAGGTGACTGAACTTAAGTCTTAATTCTGTGAATAATTTTAAGTTCCCTTTTCATTGAAATTCTAAGTCTAGAGTAATCTTTTTCAACTTAAAATGCCCTCTTCCTTTCCCTAGCTTAAAAAGAAAGGGGTGATGCAGTGAAGGTTTTGTAAATAAAATTCAGAACTTCGAGAAATTGCATTGAGTCTTCTGGCAAATAAATGTCTTGGGAGATGTATCTATAGTCACCTAATTCTAAATACAAATGTTAACCACTCTTTTTAGACTTGACTAACTGTCCCCCACCAGTGTGCTGTTTGCAAACTGCGCGGCATTCTAACGGTTGGCACTTTTTTCCTCTTGAGATTGATCTCGTGTTTGCAAGACTGTCTGTGCCAACTGTTGCTGATGATCTTGATCTCAGAGACAACTCGTGTCTCAGAAGCCTGGATATAAGATGTATACGGAGCTTAAATGGTAAGCATATTTGCACATCTTTAACAAGAAAATGTTACTAAAATTGGTATGGAATGCAGGTTACACACCCCAAGTTTCTGTACAGGATGCAGAAACTGATCCCCTGTATCCTTGAGATCTGAGGAGGTGGCGAGTGGGCTTAAATTTAGCTGTTTCAAGTTGTGTGTTTAGATAGACCTGGGTTTCATGTTTCTTTGATTGGGGGGGGGGGTGTTGTTCCAGTTTGCCACAGAAACTGCTTCAGCTGAATAGGTAGAGCACTTGATAGAGAAGAATGTGTGGTAGTGCATTTAAAAAAAAAAAAACAAAAACCACAAAAAAGGCTATTTAAAATACCTGAAGCCAAAGTTGCTCACTGTTTAACACTGACTGGTTTAACTGTTCCTGGCTGTCGAAAGAAACCTAGCTTTCGGAATCCTGTAGAAGGGCTTTATTGAAAATTGTTGGCTGGAGTCTAAAGTATGAAAAAGCTGTTGAGGGCACCAGTTACCTGAGGTGATGCTGAATGTTATGTGTAACCTGTAATTTTTAAGGTAATACAAAGCAAGTAATGCGAACTTGTTTCCATAGACTTGCAGGAGAAACTGTAAGCTGTTGATCCAGTATAGCACAGAACTGACTTGTACCTGTTACTAGGAAGTTCTGTACTTCAGCTGTTTTTTCTTACAGGCTGCAGAGTTACTGATGAAATACTGCACCTAGTGCCAAATAAAGAGAACTTCCGGCTCACGCTCCGTGCAATTAAACTGTGGGCAAAGCGTGAGTAATGTGATTGTTTGTGATCTTTAAACTTTTCAGAGGCACCTCATGCTGAAAAAACAATAGCATTAGAAGTCCTTCATCTTTGGATGGCTGTTTAAATAACAGGTTTTAGTTCAAGACCTGTTTTTTAGTTTAGATTCAAGGACTGTCCGTGGGGTAGAGATTCTGTGTTTTTTTTAATGGGGATAGAGTGGGGAGATGAGGGGAGTGCCTACAAGACAAGGTGCTACATTGCTTACCAGGAACCTGACTAGAAAGGATAAAAATGCCCAGTGAAGTAGAAAAACTTGATAGGTAAGGAATAAGAAAATACTGTTTGCGCATGTGACTAGAGCAAGTGCTAGAAGAATGGCAGAACCTTCTTCTTAAGGGAAGTTGGAGCGAAGCAGTAGCTGTAGCAGTGCAGGCAAATTTCAGAGTAGCAGTATTTTGGGAAGTGGTGTGGTAACGATTCTTTTTCTCATCGCTGTAAGGACCGACAGTTTTGGCCTCGTTGCACTGCAGAAATAACTGACTTGGAGGCTGAAGTGTGCTAGGTATTCTATAGAATGTGAAGGTGGTGCTGTAAATTTGAAGGACTATACTTGGGTATGGAAAGACTACAGGCTAACGACAATGTATGCATTGTAGGACGTGGCATTTACTCCAGCGTGCTGGGATTTCTTGGTGGGGTTTCCTGCGCTGTGCTAGTAGCGAGAACGTGTCAACTCTATCCAAACGCTTTGGCTTCTACTCTGGTGAACAAGTTCTTCTTGGTTTTTTCAGGATGGTAAGAGCTATTTATGACTCTTGATTTGCGTAAAGCAGTAACAGTTTCTGAGGTGGTTCTTTATATAAGATTTAGACCAACAGCATTCAGTCCTACCCTGAATTACATGGCAGAGTTTTAAATGGGCAGTCAGTTCCTGGCTTTTCTTGTATAGGGAGTGGCCAAAACCTGTATTGCTGAAACAACAGGAAGAGAGCAATCTCAACTTACCAGTATGGGACCCTAGGGTATGTAGACATGGAATTTGGAAGCCTTTAAACTTTCTTCTAAGCTAAGCTGCTGGTGCTGAGCACAATTGTTTTAACGTCATAGGTGAACCCATCAGACCGATCCCACGTCATGCCTATCATCACCCCAGCCTATCCGCAGCAGAACTCTACATACAACGTATCTACATCAACGCGAGCGGTAATGGTAGAGGAGTTGAAACACGGTAAAGTTCTCTCCATGCTTATTAACTGCTTAAAAGGTATAATTCTTGCAATATGAAACCACATGACGTGACTTGGTTATATTCCGTGCGGTGTTGTGCCCTTTTAGGCAGAAGAGTTCTCTGAGAAGTATACCTGTTGCAGGCAACAAGGGACCAGTTTTACAATGAACTGTTGTAGTAGACGTGTATTGTGTCAAGGGAATTCCTGCTTTTTGATCTGTCAATTACTGTTCAAAACCTTTATCTTGTAAAGTTTCTCTCACGCTCTGCTAGTCTTAAAAACAAAATGGTAGTAAGGTTTTCAACCTTAATTGTAGGTCTTGCAGTTACAAATGAGATTCTCCAAGGAAAATCAGACTGGTCAAAGCTCTTTGAACCACTGAACTTCTTCCAGAAATACAAGTATGTATGAAATCTGTTACCTGAACTTGAAATGATTTCCGTACTGGTTAGCATAGTGAGTTTTACCTTGCAGTCTAAATGCAAGATGGCATTGATATGTTTGTTTTTTAGAAGCTGGAGGTAGTCATAGGAGTTTTGGTAAGGATAAGCATAGGGAAGATGGAAAAACTGTTTGTGTTTTGCCACTGACACTGTTTTTATTAAAAAAAATCAGCTCTGATACTTAGAATGCAGCAGAACGCAATTCTGAAGGATGTAATCAGTTTTTCTTCAGTTAATGCTGTGCTGCCTGCAGGATATAATGTGTCTTGTCTGGAAGTAATTTTCTATACGTTTAAGGCAGTTTTGGTTTCATTTGAAGGAATATCAAGTCCTGAGCTAGGATATTAATTTTTCTTTTCTTCTAGACATTATATTGTGCTGACTGCTAGTGCCTCTACTGAAGAGCATCACTTAGAGTGGTAAGTCTTGCTTTGAGTGTGGGTTCAATACATCATTGACGCTCAATTCAGTGTTGCGCTTCATTTGGTTAATACAGTTCACAAAAGCAAAGTATTCAACTGTGCAACTAGGCATGGAATACAGTACGGAGTTAAGTAGACAGTTCCTCAGCAAAACTAAAAGCTTTCTTGTGAAGGGAAGTTAACATAAGTCATCTTGCTGTTTAAGAAGTTAACCTAAAGACCCAAGTCATGATGAGAAGGAACGACGAGGGTTAGTGTGCGTATGCTCTGTGTCATGTGGAGAAGCAGATGCCAGGAGTCTAAGGAGACTACTTAGCCAAGGCTACTTCAGTTAGGAAGATGTTCCTTGTTGCAGAGACTGAAGTAAGTAGGGATTACTTGATGTCATCAGATGTGTAGTGGACACTGGAGAGCTTGATCTTTTAGTGACTTATAGAGCAGTGGTCTCCAAACTTTTGTGCACTCCTGTGAGCAAAAAAAAAAAAAATAATTTTTGAACACATAGTTGCAGTCTATATCTACTTCTTTACAAGTTACGTACACATTACTGAAGTTCTAGTCTTTTCTTCCCGGACCCAGTGGATTGTCTTGTGCACCCCCTGGGGTACATCCCCGCCGACACTTTGAAGACGACTGCTGTAGAGCCTTAGAAGACTTGGTTTCATAGCTTTTTTACTGGATGTAATATTTAATTTAGGACTAGATTGCACTCAATGCTAAGTTGCTCTGGTTATGTAGTCAGGCTGTTCCAGAGCCTACTGTTCTCCAGTGAAGTGAAACAAGGCTGTTTAATTGGGGTGAAACCTGACCATCTGCACAGAGCACCTGAATGCTGATAAATAGTGTTTACTAAGTTTTAATCTAGTAGTGTGCTCAGGCATCTTGTGTTTAGTGCTGGAAATGGTCATCTCTTGTTGCTATAAGAACAAGTTTAGTTCACCAACTCTTGAATGGATTTGGGAATAGATTGCACATCTCTGTTGTTCATCAACACAAGATACTTGTGAAGAACGTACAGAGTTCTGACTGCCTTCAAAGCTAGCAGTGTTTTAGGTAGAAGGGTAAAATGCCAGTACTTCATTTAAAAGAAGAGCCTTTGTGGTCATGATAGATTTCTTGGGTAAGTTTCTGATGAGACTGTTGACTAAATCATTTGTTTATTAAAGGAACTATATTTTTCAGTTTGGCTGGAAAAGGGTAAACTCTTTTCACAGATCAATCTGCAGGAAGACTAGCATCTTTACTCAGGTGTAATGGAAGAGTTGTGCTTGAGCCTTTTCTAAACTGTTGTTCTCCTTGACCTTTGGGGTAAAAAGGAGTTTTGGTGCACTTCAAAATGCAGCCAGAGGTGCTGGGAATCTGCTGCTTGTTGATATTTTCATCATAGTTTATATGTTGAAGTGTTGTGTCTGACCTGTTAAGACTACAAGTTAATCTTACTGCCTCTGTCTTTGGAACCTTTAAAGCTCCAGTGTTACTGGAAACATCTCCAACTCCAGTGTGTGTGATATAACTATCTAGTATCTGCTCAGCCGAATGAATCTTACTACTTACTGACTGGTTAGCATTTTTGTGTTAGCATTGTATTATAAAAGGGCATATAACTACTGTGCTGGATCCAGTCAAAAATGAGTAAATGTCTCTTGTTCTTATCAGGATTGGCCTTGTGGAATCTAAAATTCGTGTGCTGGTTGGCAACTTGGAGAGGAATGAATTTATATCTATTGCACATGTAATGCCACAGTGTTTCCCTGGCAGCCGAGACCTTTGTAAACAGTGAGTTTCATTACTTTTCTGAAGTCGAGTTTGGCCGATGTATTGTACCTTGTTTATATTCCTTCACCTCAGCTTACCCGTGAGAGATGTTCAGTTACGTACCTACTGTTTTGTAGGTACGAGGTCTGACGGGCAAGGTTCTGAGCATGTAGGATCTTTTTAAAGAAGGGAGAACTTGAGGGAGGGGTTCTCGGAGAACTTGAGTATGGGCTGACTCCAATCTTTAGCTGCTGCGTACAACTAAACTGTTTTGCTTAATCCCTTTCTTGAGAGTAGATACTAGCATCCAAATAACTGGCATCTGTGCATAAATGATAGATTTGTGAATCTGTCTTTTTAGGAGTGGCTATGTGTCAATGTGGTTTCTTGGAATCGCGTTTAGGAAAGTGGAAAATGCAGGAAGTGTTAACGTTGATTTAACGTACATTATACAGTCATTCAACGATACAGGTAAGCCTCTATTTTGCTCTAGTCTCGTAGGGTTTCATTTTCTTTATTCTAGCGCAAGCTGCTTTGCAAAGTGAATTGTGCTTCCTTCTGGTATTGGCTATTAGCTATTTCTGTAGAGCGTGACACGTAGAAGATTAGCCTTAAAAACATACTATTTTGACACTTGGGCAATGTAAGTCCACCTTGAAACAAAAGTGTGTACTACAGTCCTATATACCGTATCGCATATGTGAAATAACAGTTCTGCAGATCATAGTAAGCAGTCACAAAGGAACTGCGATTCCTGAAGTGGACAGCCAGATGTGAAGCCAGGAGAGAGATGTCCATTTACTGGGTGTAGCTACACTTGTCAAAAGCAGTTGTCAGTTGCCGAACTTTGAAAGTGGGAATGAACTGTATCAGGCTCTAAAATAAGTTGTGAATGCCTGTTGACAGTATTGTTTCCAAAATAAGAGTTTGTGTATGATACCATCCCAGAACTTTGAAAGGCAGTGAGTGGTCACATTGTAGTGACATGCAGTCTTGCACGTCAAGCTCCATGTTCATGTTCATCTTACTTTATTCCTTTTGATAGATGCAGAAATAAAGTAATGTCGCAAGCGTTGTTAGATAATGCTAGAATAAAGGGGTTTGGGGGTGAGCAGTCATTTGAAAGTAGAGGTCTTTTCCACAGTCTGTTTACTTCTTCCCAAGCTGACTGCTCTTGTGCCTTTCAGAAGTGCATGTGTGCTGAGAGGCTCATGCCTTGCTATCATAATGACAAACTACGGAAATCAGGTTACTCTTCTGAAGTGACAAGTGTGTTTGGCCAAAAAGTTCTAAACAGTGGGCTCCTTTAAACTCTTCCTCAGTGCAAACAAACATTTCTCCATAGTACCAGCGTGAGCTGTGTGTTGTGTTGCTCGGACAACATGAGTAAATGCAGTGAAAGCGGACCTTCTTTTTAGCTCATGCTTTGGGATATGAGAAAAGCACAGAAAAAAGGCATCAAAACTCTTGTCTGAGTTTCAAGCCAGGTGGGGTGACTTCCTCAGACTTGCACTGTGACCTGAACTGACGCTTGTCTTGTACGTTAGATCCAGTAGCACTGTGTTTGAATGTTGTGGCAAATGTAAATCATGTCAACAAGGTTTGTGTACTGCTGAGAGGCTAGAACTGATGTTAAATCCTGTATTTCTGTGCACAAACTTGATTAGCATAGCTGTGTGCTCTCAGTTTAGTGAAGCACAGCCTATAGTATGTTTCAGATATAGGGTTTGAACCCAGAGAGCTTGACCAGAAAAGGTATTTCTTGAGAGGTGTGGTATCCTTTGGCAAATGTGGGAGTGAGCAGTAGTTATGTGCAAGAAAGCTTTTATCATGTGCCTTGACTTTGAGAGAATGTTTTTAGAGGGCAAAGTTGATGGGCTCAAGAGTGTGAGGCTCACAGTTTGGAAGGCTTTTGATAAATGAACTTTATCTCACTTTTGCATAAAAACATTACTGAATTTACTTTGAAGCAACTGTTCCTACTGGTGTGAATGTTCATATTTGTGCTTTTATTTCACTTCTAGGTCTCCTGCAGAAAGACTTGTTGTAAGCCTTTTTGTTTTGGTTGCATGTCCTTACTTTGATTCCCACTCTGTATGTTAGTAAGCTGACTTTCCAGCTATGCTCACGACAGGCTTGTGTAAACTTGTCTAAATGTGACTTAATTCTGTAATAACTGCTGTGCTACTGTAGGGGTTTTTAGTTGCAGGAAAGGCTGTTTGCAGGCAGTTAAGAAGAACTGGTTTAAATTGTAGTGGTTCTGATAAGTCAGATGTCCCTCAAATCCAGTCTGTCTTGGACAGGTAGGGTTTTAACACCTAAATTACTGAAAAGTTGTATGATGTTACAGAACTGTTAGGCAAAACCCCACAATCGCCACTGTAAATATCAAATAAAAAAAATGAGTCTGAATCTTGAGTGAGGTGTCTGTTCTCTCATCAGCTGAGCACAATTGGGTTGATTGAGAAAGTCATCTAGATCTATCTTCAACCAGCAAACTAAGGGTTAAGGAGTATGATCTCTTTCAGGTTAAAATCAGCTCAGAGGTGAGGTGCATGACTAGCAAACCACAGCTGTAACTGAGCACATAAATGCATGTTTGAACTTAAAGTAGCTGTTACGTATCTGGTCTGTACTGGATGTGAAATGGGCGTCTTGGGTCACATTCATCTTGAGACCACTTCTTGTTCTTTGTTTGGGCTGGGCAGACTTCAAGGCTTGCTGTTTCTAAAGAAACCATATGTAACTTTGACAAATACCCAATGCAAACATTCCCACTAAGCTACAACACTAAATTTCCTGTTAGTTTACAGCCAGGCTAACAACCTCAATGTGCTAAAGGAAGGTATGAAGATTGAGGCAGCTCATGTGAAGAGAAAGCACCTCCACTATTTTTTGCCTGCGGAAACCTTACAGAAAAGAAAGAAGGTATAATAAAAATTGGGCTCTCTGGCAATGTTTTTTTTTTTTTGCTTTAATAATTACTGGAAGACTTCATTATTTTGTTGTTGTTGTTTCAGCAAAGCATGCCAGGTACTAGTCAAAATGCTAGTGGGCTTCAGCGCAAAAGGACTTCTTCAGATGGAAGCTGTTTGGACAGTTCCAGAGACACGGAGTCCAGAACACCAGATAATTCCTCTTCGTTACATAAGATTTCTAAAGTGGACACCTCTACAGCCGAGAGAGAAAGGTTAGCACCATAACCTTAAAGCTGTGAAGAAGCTGCTTTTTAACTGACTCGCAATGTGAATGAGGTCTGGGATTTCTTGTTTGAATCTGTGTTGTTCATAAGCATGTTGTTGCCGAAATCCGGAATAAAACTCCTTAACAGCAATGAGAAGTTAAGAAGCAGGCACTCCTTTATTGCAGCGCTGGGCACATCGGGGATCGCTCCACCTATCGTGTGCACCTGTCTTGTCTAACAATACAGTTAAATACACACCTGTTATACATATTCACTAGATTTCCAAGCAAAATGTTAATTCCTTTTCAATGATTGGTCTTTTAATCATACCACCTTATTAATATTCCTATGTTAAAACAATCATTGGTCAATTTCACTTAACTCTACGAGATGGGAAGGGTAAGGGGGTTTCCAAGCAGCAAACTAGTGTACATGACGGTTTCCTTAGTTTTTGAAACAAAACATAGAAAGACCAGTATCTTCCTGGTGAGGTTTCTATGGTTTGCTTATTTCAAACTTAACAATACTAAGGTTCCTATAGTCACACATAACACAGTTCCTAAAGTTTCTATGACTACATTTCAAACTTAAAACTGCTATACATTATGCTTCACAATTTTCTACTTCTTAATCAAACCAAACTCTTATATAATTGGATTTTAATTTCTTTATCAAAATATTTTCAACAATGTGGAGGGCTCTAATGGCTTCAGGAACAAAGCTGTCATCTCCTTTGGGCACATGGGGGGAGGCAGGTTAAAGAAATCCTTGAAAAAATGAATCTAATGTACATGAAGACATGTAGGAAGAAAGGAGAAGTTGATACCGGAGGAATTATTTGGTCTTGAATGTAGATCCCCTTGGGTTAGTGTGTAACTTGAAGCCGGAGGGTTTTCTATGTAGGTCATTTTGTTCTTTCTAACAAAAAGTATGGTTAATGCCAAGCAGTGTTATGTGCTAATGAAGTGCTGATCTTGATCACAGCAACACTAGAGCTGCTGGTGCCTTGGTGCAGCAGTATGAGAACTCGGGCAGTAAAAGTGTGTGTCACTTCCTGGGAGGTCTGCTTGTTCATAAGCTACTTCAGCCCAGGAGGAATATGTAATCTTGAGAGTAATAGCCCAGGAGTACCAAATGTGTAATGCCTGCTGTGATCAGACCATTTGGTACTGTAGGAGTAGCATTAAAAATAAAATAAAATGGGATGCCTGTATGGGTCGAGCAGATACTGCTTTTCATGAATGTACAGAGTGCTGGATATACTAAGCTGGAAGACAGTACAAGTACATAGAGACCGACTAAAGAAAAGGCTTAAGTTTTAAATTTGCGGTCTGAAGTTCAGCAAAATGAAGATCTCCGCTAGATTGCCTGTGAGTTTGTTGTTTGGTAGAGCTGTGACAATGAGCTAAGAAGACAGACATTTGTCTTGCGTGGGCTTTCTGGAAAGGAAATGTATAGTATTTTACAAACTAGCATTTTATAACTCTAGCGTCTGAGTCTTACAGAAATGCTGTGTACCAGAAATCTAACAGTGCTAACAAGAGCGAGAAGCTACCTCGTGTAGCTGTGCCATCAGTGTCTAAGGGACTCTCCATTCCTGTTACTGATTCAAGTATGTATTGAAGTAGCGGGTGGAATGCAGTCTTTAATTTCATGGCTGAACTCTAGAAGCGCGGTGTCTCTTACAGAAACGGAGGCTACAGTTGCAATAAGAACATTGGGACCTCCGGTTGGCAGCACCATTCCAGGACGTAACACAGTTTCTCAACCAGGAGCACGTTTTGTCCAAGGACAGCATGAATTAAGTGGGACTCAAATTACAGATCCTAAGAACGCTGCACCTAAACGACCTTATTCACTGACCACTGAAGGACTGCATTCACCTACATCAGAAGAACGCCCCAAAACACTAGCAGACGGAGAAAAGGTAAGGAAGGGGGGCTAGGCCAGGGAGGGTCTGAAGTAGAATTAATTCTTGATGTACAGTGAATGACATAACTGAGAAGAAATGCATATATACATCCCCAATGGATTCAGGAATCTAAATTTAAGCATAATGCTAGTTTTACTAGGATGTAGGTGTGAGAAATTGTCTTGAACATACTGTACAGCTATGAAACGATTGTGGTTTTTTTTCCCAAGATCTGGCACTAGTGACTGTTTCTGGTCTGGTGGCAGGCTCTCTAAATACTACTGTACTTGTATATTACTGCACTGACCGATTGCTCAATGAACTGGAAGCAGTTCTTAATTCAGAAAAACACCCAAATCTCAAAAGGAAGAGGATATGAATCTTATAGATGTGGAAGTATGAGCTAATCTTGTTCTGGCAGATGATTTTTGAATGCCTCTTGATAGTTTTGCTGCTTTAGAAATCAGCAGCCTACTCAACAGGTTGTCCACTGCTGAAATGACCGTGTGGAGTTGCTTGTAAAATCTTGTTTTTGTGGAAGCTTTCGATTAATGCTTGATTTGTTTTCTTGCTATACATAACTCTCCTTAAAGAGCTGTTTGTGTGGCTTGACCTCTGATTTGAGGCAGAGGCAAAGAACAACTAGAAAAAACTCAATTTTGACACTTGTAAAGAATCAGCTTGCAGAAGTGTTACCTACTATGGAATACTTCAGGTACAGATTTCAAGGTTTGGGTAGTACGACTTTTTGCGAGGCTTGAGATTCCTGTGTGGTAAGGGTAGTCTTGTCTAAATGTTGTTTTAAGAATGGCCACTAATACATCTAATGTGTTGACTGGAAGCTGTACTCAAATATGAAGGTAACTTTAGAATAGCAATTATTTTGAGTCTGTGTATTCTGTTCTTCTAGTTAACTGGCCAGGATTCAGCATTCAAAGGCGGTGGCAATCCAGAAGATGTCAGCAGCAGATCTACAGACAATGTAATTAGGAAGGGGTTTTACTCAGTGGTCTGACTGAAAAGCTGAATGGACTCTTCTAGTGCCTAGACTACCTCACATCAATACTCTACGCGTTTATTGATGTAAACAAAAATATGCTTTTAAGTTTAACCTTTTTCAGTCTTCATTTCCCAAATATATTCTTGTAAGAGTTATCCCTATTAGTCTTTTTAAAAGTCTTGACTGTCACTAGCTGAAACAGCTTTGGAAAAGGCCACAAAACCCAAGCTGCCCTGTGACTTGGATTCAGAATGTATGTAAACAGGTTAAGTAGTTACTGCAACCACGTTGTGGTTTCAAGTGTGTATGAACGTGCTTGTATTCATTTGTGGCTTCCTGGTGCATGTGCATATATTGTTCTTCTCTTAAACTGTTTTCCCGTTTGGCACATACACTCCTGTGCATCTATCACAATGGTGCTCAGCTTCCTCAGCTAGCAGCTGTCCCCTGCCTAACACGGCCACGCACTACACAAGTATTGGCTCCCATGGAGGCCCATAAATAATTTAAGTATTGAAGAAAATGCAGGAGAGGATGCTACCAAGGTATGGAGATGATAGACGTGCCCCATGCCGTTGTATCTGATTTTTGTCTTGAGACTGCTCCAGCATGAGACTTGAGGGTTTTTTTGTTGTCGCTGGGTAGGAAAGCTAAACTCAGAACACACAGCAGAAGATGTACTTAAACGTTGCAATAGCCAAGGCTGTTGTGACACTGCTACCCACCTGCAAGGTAGAGTCTTGAAAGGAATTGGCATGCAGAGAGTGTTTTCAGATAAACCCTGAAAGCTGTTCTACGTGGTTACATGAAAACTCATAGTAGTCAGAAGGTCTGGTTCTGTAAACTGGTAACACTTCTTACCCGGTTAAGTGCATGAGGGTTTTTTGAGGGGTGGGGAGAAATTCTGATCCTATGAAACAAATGTTGTGCTATCTATTGTAATTTCTTTATAACTTGGTGTTTTTGTAAATGAAGTTGTATGTTTTTCCAGAGTATTTTTGTATGGACTGTAAAATACTGTCTTCCAAAGAGAAATTTAAAATCTTCAGTCTCTTTTTTTTTTTTTTTTTTTTTAAAACGCACGTGGGATGTGCTTAAAAACCCCAAACAACTAAACCAAATGTAAGGTTGGGGGGGGGGGGGGGGGGGGCGATGGGGGCAGTGCCACAAAAAATATGTTCTACAAAATGATGATGTCATGGTAGAGTAAATTTGAGAAGACTAGGAACGCTGCTTTCCTGCTTCTGGTATTTCCAGGTTTTGAATTAACACCCTCTGAATAGTGCAGCTTGCAAACTGCGTTGACAGCTGAAGTCCCAGTTTGCTGGGCGGACAACAGATACCCCCGACTTCTTTTAAAATTAGTTGCTTGGCTTAAACCACAATTCTGAGCTCTGATCATCTTAAGCATCCACCTCAAACCCTAGTGACAAGACCGAAGGGGCATGTAGCTATCTTGCACGGACTTCATTCTCCAGCATTCCCCCTACCGCTAGTATTCCAGACTTGTGGAGAAGGCCTGACCATATCAATAATCTTACCTTTTTTCCTTATTACCTCTGGTTTCCAGCTTGCTTCAAGTGCAATTCGTCTCTTAGAAAATGTGCCTTAGTGGGTTTGAGAGGTCTTATTCCTCCTTCTCCCCTCGAAAACACCCCCAAACTTAAGAGTGCAAGGCTTAGGTTTACTCACAGGTTAAAGTTAAGAAAGAGAACCCATGTTACTTAAGTGGCTTTTAGCAGAGCTACCCCTTGAGTTTATAAAATGGTTACCTTGGTTTTGTGACTTGTGTTAAAACCATGGTCTTTCAATACTGTCAAGTGTGTGTACTAGTTACAGTAGGTATACAACTTCAGCACTTGTGTAAATAAAACTCCATCATGAATTTGAAGGAATTAAAGCTGAAGTAGGTGATAAGATAAACAGCAAAGCAACTATGAAAAGTGCTTTGTAATGGTCTACAAGCCTGTAATATTACCGTGCTTTTAAAAAAATTCTTCCACTTGAGTATTCCAAGACGCTTGAAGGTTGTTGTGCCCTTAACCTCTAGTCAGCACATGCATTTCTGCAACTGGTCTCAAACTAACCTAGCTAATTGATATCAAAGTATATGCCTTTACATGGATTTTTTTTTTTTAACTCTTGCTTTGCAGAATTATCTTCTAATTGTGCTTTTTTTTGTTGTTGTTTTTTTTCCCCCCTCACTCTTAGGGTGTTAAGAAGAAGTTTAGGAAGAAGTCAGGTTACTAGTTTGCTGGACTTGATCCAGCATAGGTCAGATGACACGCTTTATTTTAATCTACCCTGACTCAACGCTTGGCCCAGTGCAGAGTGATGTTGCTGTTCTGGAGTTTCCCTGGCTATTGCAGAGGTTGGATGCTGCCCCAGGACTATGCAGATTAGATTACCGCTGTTTTAAATAAAGTTCAGACTGCACCAATTCAACTGAAATGTTTTCCTTTGTTTATGGAGCAAGTCTTCTGTCAAAGTGATTGAAAGGCAAGTTCCTCATGCATAGACTCCTCTCCCTACAATACACAGAAGGAAACAACCCAAGCTAGAGACAATATTGCCAAGCGTGGCTCCTGTCCTTTTGGGTGAATCCTTCCGGCAGGCTTTTATATGCTCTGGGAAACGTCTGCGGTTCTAACTTTGCAGCTGCTGTTGACTCTAGCAGTCCTGTCTGAATGTGGTCCAGCGTAGGTCACCAAGAGTCAGTGCTAGAAGAAGCACTTCTTAGCTGTTACCAATTGCATCATCACATCACTTCCTGGCATAGTGTCTTACCACTGATCATCTGGGGACAGAGATTTTTATTCATTTGCCAGATGGAGCTGGTGGTAGGGCAAGTTCTTTCTGGAATACCTGAAGGAGAGAAAAGCTGTGCGTGGCCTTCTTTCTCATTTGTATTTTTACTGAAAAGTAAAGCAATCGTGCTAGCTTTGCAAGATGCTCACGGTTATCCCCAAACCCCAAGTAAGTAAATGCCTAAACTAAACCAAAACCCAGTAACAAACACATTGTTTTCTCTTGCTTCTACCACAATACATCCCCCTAAGACCCTAAACCCAATACTGAATGTATTTAATTGTGATCATGCTGAACACGAGATGACCAGAGCCAGAAAATATCTTGGACTTGAAGGTGAGGGAGGCTCCTTGATACCAGACTTCCTGCAAACTTTGCTGTTTTCTGTCTGCTTTCTTAGCTGGTTGCTGGGTGTGTGGCTTGGAGGTCCGGCTGGAGGGGGTGAGGGATGCGTGATCAATCTCCTTAAAGAGGAGCAGCTCTGCACTGAAATTGTGTATGGCTAGTAACTTTGAGCAAGATGTTCCATTGCAGGAATTAGCGTCTCCTGTGGTTTGACTTGTTAGGTCTAAGCAAAGAAGTGGTTCATGTGAAGTCGCCTCCGCTTCTGCTGTTGCAATGGATGTCCCTGTAGAAACTAGAGAGAGCAAGTAATAGAGGGATTGGGGGGACCAGCCGCAGCCCCCTGCTTCCTGGCCAGCTCTGCTGTTGCTCTGCCTTTGCTCGAGTCCTGCGGGGCCAGGTTGGACTAAGCAGAGTCCAGTGGGGTGTTTTCCGAGAAGGAGGCGAGGGGTGGGCTGTTGAGCACTGCCTGCTGCCTCCTAGCATGCTGGTCAGCATGGACTCCCTCCCCTTCCCTGTGCCTGAGGGTTTCTTCAGCCACCATCTACCCCTGGGGTGCCCAGCTCCGAGCGTGGCCCGAGGGCTCGGGGCTCCAGGCTGCTGGACCTTGTGTAGTTTCTGGGGGGCTCTTGGCAAAGCGGTAGCCTGGGGGCTGATGCTTACCTTGTGGCAGAAGATGCAGCCTGTTGAGCTCTCGGCTGCCTGACCTTCGGGAAAGGGCTCGAAATCAAGAAAATCAGACTGGGACTGCTCGTCCCTGGGCAGTTCCTCTTTGCTGGGAAGACCCTGTCTGAATCACCTGCTCTCTTCACCCAACCTTGTTTCTTACTCACACCTCATCTCTCCTCGTTTCGGCTGACCTCAGACTCTTGTTTGTCTTCCTTTCTCACCGCAATCCGTCTTTGCTTCCTCTGCATTTGAACCGGGTGGTACTTTATTCTGTGCTGGTGGAGTGAAAATGCCAGGAATCCTGAAACCAGAGGAGAGCTAACCTACCCTGTTTTGGTTTTAGTGTGTGGCAGCCTGGCAATCAGCCGCCTGCTGCGGGGACCATCCAGCTCACTCTCTGCAGTACGTGCAATGGAGAGAAAGCTGAAAAATTTGGCTACTAAGCAAGTCTGGCAAGCATGTGTAAGTTCACCCTTTTCCAAGGTTCCACACATGCCCAGGTACGTGCGTGTTTCCAAAGGAAGAGCAGAAAGTCCAAGAGTGCCACCAGCATAGCCTCTGTGCTAAATTTAACGTCCCTGTTTCTGAAATGTGGAGAAGTTAAGACTTTCTAAATAAAAGTTTTAAAAATTCTTTGAATCTAATTAAAGCAGCCTGTGTTCCTCATGATCATACTTAGCAAGGACTGAGTCATTTCTGTTCTGTTTTTCCTGAAGAATCAGCTGGCAGCCCGCTATATGTAATCTTACACCAAAGAAAAGTTTCTGGCAAACTTGGAGTGACTGAACATGTGGCCTTAAAATAGGACTTGTTGACTAGCCATAACCAACCAAGTGCGTTGAGGGTAATATGACAAAAATAAAACATCGTACCTGCTTGCTACAGCATTAACTAAAGCTAGAAAATGCTGTAATTTATTTTGTCCCTGCAGTTTTAGTTCTGCTCCATTTTTCCTGTGCGCTCACTTGGCAGAAGAGAATGTTATCATCAACGCTGTAGCCAAGTGCATGCACACAAAGAAGAAAAGTTGAGGTTTTGTGAATCGCTTGACGTAGCAGTGCTTGGCTGTCTGCCTTCAGCACTGCTTTGGTGTCTTCGTTGCGATTTTTGTTGGGCTGTCTTTTCTCTCTTACTTCTTTGATATTGAATTTACATCTTATTATGTACAGCCTTTGCTACTACTTGAGCAGAAGGGCGTAAACCTGTCATTGTGAGCAATGCAACAGCGATTTCTGATTACCAAGCTAAAGAAGTAACAGCTGGTTTAAGTTACATATTTTCTGCTCTCCCAAATGAGGCAGGCATTAGACTGTCAGGAAACTGAAAGTTGGTCCTGCTTCTGGATAGTATATATGAAAGCAGAAGTCTTAAGTATTTCTGGCAAGACTTGTAAGGGGTCATTACATTCACTTCTGGTTTGGTCTAGATGGTATAGCATAGGTTAATTTTCCCCACTCATTTTGAGTGTTTTTGCAGGTCTTTACCACGACTGTACCTTTTCTGCTATGTAGGATAACAGTCTGTAAAGCAACCCAGTGTAGGTTTTTTTGAATACATTTATAATTGACCAAAACAAAAAACAAAACCAAAAAAACCCAAACCAAGTGGAAGCTTTGCCTGTAAGAAAGCTGTGAGATTGGGTTTTTGACTCTTAACTCTACTGTGTTGCTATGAATGTATTATTGCATGTCCCCAAATTTAATAAACGTATTCTTGTAATCAAAGCTTGTTCAATGCACTGAACAAGCACAATGAGCGTGCTTCCAGGGCCTAAGAATGAGCTATTGCTTAATGAGTTGCTTAAAACCCCTCAACTAAAAGTGGACAAAACACTCAGTTGAGGGAAGTTGTCATACCCCTTCTCTCCAGCTTTAGGAGTGCGAATCTTTCTCGATTTCTGGAATAAAGCTGTTGATCAGTCTCTGCTGCGTGAGCATATTGTGAGCAAAGATAGAGACCCTCTTGTAAAGGGAGCCACAGAGAATTCTGGCTCCTCTCCGTCTTACTGAGCCCGAACAGGAATTTATGAAGATCCCAAACTTCTGTTCATAAAACACTGCTGTGCACACTGCATTAGAAAGCTCTGGGTTGGAAGACAGCCAGTGTCTTCATCCCTAGCTGGAGATTCCTGCTTCATCAGGTGTGGGGAGTCAACTGTCTGTATATAGCTAAGGAGCCAAACACTCTGTTAAAGGAAGCAAAAATAACACTGCATTTATTTACCCCTGGTTTTTGTTCTTTCAAATTAATTACAGGGATGTTTATGAGGCCGGGTTGTTGACCACACAAATATAGGTTGTTCATAATGATACATATAGTCTGGGAGAAACTGTAATTGCCATGTTAAATATAATTTATTCTGTGGTTCCATTCAGCTATATATTTAATTTTATTTTTCCATTCTTCTTCGAGGGGCACTAGTAAACATTTGTTGGTTTGGGTTTTTTTTCTTTCCCCCAGCATCTTCCACTGTGGTTTATTTGCTCTGTGATCCTCATTCTTTTAGTCTCCTTTCTAGCACAGCAGCGCTGAGAACACAACTTTGCTCCAGCCCTCAAGAACCTTTTTGGCTGCTTCGACCTCAGCCCCCTGCACCACCTCTTTGGTTGTCAGCATGGCAAGCAGCATGAGCACTGCAAACAGCCTTGGCCTGAGCGTTACCAGTGTGTCTCTAGCAGCTGCTACCACAGGGGCAGCTCCCTTGGTGTCTTCAGGTTTGCAATATTAACTGACAGAGGACTTCTTTTTTTTGTAAAAATAGAGGAAAATGATCAATAGAAATGAATGGTGTTGTAGATGTTTCTTGTTAGTAAGAGTTGTTTCTGTACTTCAGTTTTTTTCATTAAAAGGTGGTAGGGTATTAGTTAAAAAATTGTCTGTAGGGTTGTGTGTATATATCTGCACATGCACAGACAGATGTATATATTATAAGTGTGTGTGTATCTATGCACACCCCTACAGGTGTTTTTTCCCTTTAATATCCTACTGTCACGGTTTAACCCCAGCCAGCAACTAAGCACTACGCAGCTGCTCACTCCCTTTCCCCACCACCCAGTGGGATGGGGGAGAAAATCGGGAAAAGAAGTAAAACTGGTAGGTTGAGATAAGATAAGAATGGTTTAATAGAACAGAAAAGAAGGAACTAATAATCATAACACTAATAAAATGACAACAGTAATAATAAAAGGATTGGAATATCCAAATGATGCACAATGCAATTGCTCACCACCTGCTGATCGACTCCCAGTTAGTCCCCGAGTGGCGATTCCCCCCAGCCGCACTCCCCCAGTTTCTATACTAGACATGATGTCACCTGGTATGGAATACCCCGTTGGCCACTTTGGATCAGCTGCCCTGGCTGTGTCCTGTGCCAACTTCTTGTGCCCCTCCAGCCTTCTCGCTGGCTGGGCATCAGAAGCTAAAAAATCCTTGACTTTAGACTAAACATTACTTAGCAACAACTGAAAACATCAGTGTTATCAACATTCTTCTCCCACCTAGCTCAAAACCATAGCACTGTACCAGCTACTAGGAAGACAATTAACTCTATTCCAGCTGAAACCATGACAGAGAAGTTCATGGAGAACTGTCTCCCGTGGGAGGGACCCCACGGAAGAGTGTGAGAAGTCCTGCCCCTGAGGAGGAAGGAGCAGCAGAGACAACGTGTGATGAACTGACACCAACACACATTCCCCGTCCCCCTGCGCTGCTGTAGGGGGGCAGGTAGAGAATTTGGGAGGGAAGCTGTGCCCGGGAAGAAGGGAGGGGTGGGGGGAAGGTGATTCAGGATTTGTTCTTATTTCTCATTATCCTGTTCTGATTTGATTCGTAAGAAATCAAATTTCCCCAAGTCGAGTCTATTTTGCCCGTGATGGTAATTAGCTGAGTGATCTCTCCCTGTCCTTATCTTGACCCACGAGCCTTTCGTTACGTTTTCTCTCCCCTGTCCAGCTGAGTTGTGGAGTGATAGAGCGGCTTTGGTGCGCACCTGCCAGGGTCAACCCACCACAGTGGGTCTAGGTGATGCAGAGTCTACTTGAAGATGCTCCTGTAATCCTTTGGGTGGGATTTAGTGCAGTTTTGGCTATCCAAAAGAGCGCAATTCATTCACTTTTGCCTCCCTCTGTGAATTGAGGGAGTTCACGGCTTCAGCGTGTGTCTTTTTCTGTGTATAAAGAGTGAATGTGGACAAAGAGAGTCCCAGCAAGGAGGTGTCTGGGTGGGTCTTGGCATCTGTGCTTGACCCAGTATTGTGTCATCCACTGTGGGAAGTGGACTTCAGTGGAGGTAACATGGACTTAATATACACCTGAGGCATGTATTTTGTTTTTTATTGAACTATTGCCATTTGGGTTTGCTTGCTGGCAATTAAGAAGCATCCTCCTGTGTCTGGGTGCAGCTCCTTCTCCAAGAAAAGCAGGTGGGAATGGGTGCCAAGGGGTTAAGACATGCAGCTGTGGATGTGAGTGGAGAAAGCTCTGATTTCATAGAATCGTTGAATGGTTTGGGTTGGAAGGACCTCTCAAGGTCATCGAGTTTAACCCCCCTTGCAATGAGCAGGGACATCTTGAACTTCATCAGGTTGCTCAGAGCCCCATCCAACCTGACCTTGAATGTTTCCAAGGATGGGGCATCGACCACCTCTCTGGGCAACCCGTTCTCATGTTTCATCACCCTTGTCATGAAAAATTTCTTATATATCCACTCTAAATCTACCCTCTTTTAGTTTAAAACCATTCCCCCTCGTCCTATCGCAAGAGGCCCTCCTAAAAATTCTGTCCCCACACAAGGCTGCTGTAAATCCCAGGTGGCTGATGAGAGAAATGGTGGGGTGTGGGGACAGGACAAAACTTGCCCATAGAGTGGCCTCTGTAAAGGGTCTTGACTTCCCTCTATGTTCCTACTCAATTAGGAGATGCTCAGGATCAATATCAATCACAGATTGCTGATATCACTGAATCTGGAAGCAGAAAAATAAGGAAAAGTGGAAAAAGAAGAAATCCTTTCCTACTGTTACTTATTAGAGAAACCTTTTTGCTTTGACTACACTCCTGAAATCTCTCTGATGAACCACGTAAGAATTGGGGACTTAAGGAAAATGATGCAGAGAGAGGTGGCTCGTGAGGGAGTTTTGCATGTTAATGAGCCCTCTGGTGCCGAGTTCCCGAACTGCAGCCCTGGACAGAAGATGGAACAAGGCTGCGGAAACCCAAAAGTCAGCAGCAAACCTCCAAGTTTCTGAGGGTGTTTGCGAGCCCCATTGAGGACCACCACTGGAGAGACCGTGGAGGGGATGAGCAGACGAGGTGACCGTCCCTGTGGGCGGGTGAAGGAGAGCTCAGAAGCACTGGCTACAGGTAGAAAAATGAAGGTGGCGGTGGCTGTGAAAGCCCTTGCTTGGTGTGTTTTATCAAGCAGGACAGCCAAGCCCTGACCCCCATCCCCTAGGAATAGGGTCCTTTCATCACGGGTGTCTCAGGGCTCTTCCTGAGGGCAGTGAGATGTGAGGGTTTGCGATGCCGAGTGCGGGTCAGTGGTAGGACACCTCCCAGGCTCTACCAAGGGTGAGGAGGCAGCAAAAGGCCGGGGCTTTAAGGAACTGGTGTCTCCTCATGGGCCTCAGTGGAAGAGACAGCTGCCGTTGCTCAGAGGACATGGACCTCAGTTCTGCTGGGGGTCCCAGCCCCACCAAAGCCCTTGGCCATCCCGACCACAGGCTGCCCTACACTGTCCTATGCCTGTGCCTGTTTTCCCTGAAGATTTTAACCACCACCCCTCCTTCCGACCACACTCTGACCCCATGATGTCCCAGGCTTTACCGATGACTCTCTGTGCTCACAGAAGGAGGAAAAGAGAGCAAGATCAGCTCATGGGGCATGACTGAGCACAGCCACCCTCAGCAGCGGGCATTCACCACCTACCGAGGCGTGCACACAACATGGAAATGTCTCTTTCGTCCCTGATTTGCACAAGAAGGGTCTTCCTTCCTGCCATCTTCCCAGGACAAACCTCCTCCTCCTCCTCAACCCATAGACAACCACTCCTTTCCATTTCTGGGCTCAGGTATGGTTTAAGGATTTGCTAAAGCCATCCACCTTCCCTCTGTTTCCCACTGAAATCCCTTGACACTCTCTCCCAACCCTACACACGGCCAACCACTGCTGCTCAGGGCAGCTCTTAGAATCATAGAATCATTTCGGTTGGAAAAGACCTTCAAGATCATCGAGTCCAACCATCATCCATGCCCACTAAACCATGTTCTGGACTACCTTGTCTCTGTGCTTTTTGAATACCTCCAGGGATGGTGACTCAACCACTTCCCTGGGCAGCCTATTCCAATGGCTGACAACCCTCTCAGTAAAGAAAGTTTTCCTAATATCCAACCTAAATCTCCCTTCCCCCTACTTGACGCCATTTCCTCTCATGCTATCTCCAGCTACCTGACAGAAGAGATTAGCTTAGCAGAGAGCCTGCTGTTGCCCAGTTCTCGTTAGTAGGGGTCCCGTTAAACGTTGCCCGGCTCCATCCCTTGCAACAGCCTCTTGGGAAGCATTTCTGGATAGTGTGGGGTGGTATCTATGCCGGGGTGAAGGGTTAAGCTCCTTCTGCCGTGGTAGTCAGGCTGTCAAGCTGCAAAAGAGCAAATGACAATTTCCGGCTACTGCCTGGCTCTGTGCTTGACTCGCAATTTCTTCCCCACTTTGCACGAGGCCGGCAGCCCGCGGTGGACCTTCAGGCTGCCTCCTGTCCCAAGGACATTTCCTTGGGCTGGCAGACAACAGCCAGGTGCCTCAAGAAGAAGGATCGTTTTCTTTTCTGCTCTCAGAACAGCCGTTCCTGGCATTTGGCCCTGAAAAGGGGCAAACAGGGCACCCTGATAGAGGGCAGCAGTGCCCCAAGAGCAGCTGGGACCCGTGGCAGAAGAGCCTGGTCCAGTACCTTTGACAGCTTTCCCTCCGCTATTGGTTCACCGTGCTGAGGTCCGGGGGGGCTACAGTGCCCTTTGCTCTAAGCAAAATGGCACCTGCTTGATTCTGAGAGGTGCCCATAACACTTGGCTCCTGGCCGCAGGAGACCAGAAACCTCTGTGTGCCAGGTGGCCTACAGAGAAACCAGAGTTTTTCAAGCCTGACTGCTAGGGACTCGTCTGGGCAGGGGTCCTGTGAGGAGGAAGAGGAAAGCAAAGGGAGGTGAAGGAACCCATTCACTCATTAACTGCTCCTCCCTTTAGCCTCCAACGTGTGCCGGAGAAGAAGCGCCTAACAGCTGCGGCCTACGCTGGCAGAAGACCAGGAGCTTAAAGAGGTGGCTGAGACCGTGGTCCAGGAGGTGCTGGAGCGTGTGAAGGCGCTGGATCAGTCCGTCCGCGTCTTAAGGAGGGCTCCCCATGAGGTCAGCGGAAGGTTGTTTGCCAGTGCCAGAAGGCCAGAGCCTTTGGACACTTCTGCGGATCGCCAGGAAAAGATCAGACTGGTGGCTCAAGAGATTGTGGCGTGCGTGTTGGAGAGCTTTGGGGAGCACTTGGTACCCAGCACGTCTGATGCAGCCGAGCCTGGGCCAGCAGGCAGGGAGAAGGTGTCAGAGCTTGTTGCGGGAAGAACCAGCCGAGCAGGCAAATCCGGAGAAGAGAGATGGAGGGAGGCGGAACTAGAAGCTTCCGACGGAGCATCTTCACAGTCTTCTATTGACAAAAGGACCAAAGAGGCTGTTGAAAGTGTTAGCTCCACCTTGTCATCCTTTGTAGCTTCTCAGTTTGAACAGGACTTCGCTGTCAGTTTTCTGAGATCCTGAAGATTCAAGGCGTGACAGAAGGACAAGGACCAGCCAGAGCATCGGAACGGCAGATCCCAGAAGCAGGCAAGAGAGCAAAGGTGCCCGTGTTGCAACCGCTGCAAAACGCTGCTGCTGTCTCACGAGTGAGTCGTGAGCTTGCCAAGGAGAGCATCCAAAAGGCCATCTCCAGAGTTCAGCAGCTGCATGCTGAATTGATCGGGTATGCCAAAACCATTGTCCTTGAAATTCTGGAAACGGTGAGGAAGAAGTTAGAGGAAGAAAGGAAGCCCAAGCAAAAATCAGAGAAGCTTCAACCAAGGGAAGTCTTGCCACCTCTCAGCCTCCCTGCAATAGTCAGGCCTTCAGAGGAAGCGGGACAACTCAAAGAGGAGAGCTCACGTACTCTCCTCCCATCTCTCCGCCGAGGCGCTGAGCAAGGTGCTCGCCGGCCAACAGAAGGCCTTCAGGAGTCCAGGGATTCCACCTCCGGAGCCACAGCAAGGTCTTCGGTGCCTGCATGGGAAACTCTGTGTATACTCCGGCCAGGGAGCACCGCAGACACCCTTCCCTCCACGGGCCCCCAGTTTCCAAGAGAGCCCATGCCTCCAGCGGGTTCCAAGCCCCCTACCCAGGCAGGAGCACGGCGCAGACCAGTGCGTTTAAAGCTTGTCCTGGAGGAGCCCGTGCAGCCCGAGTCATTAAAGAGGGCGGTAGCTGGGAGCCTCGTGGAGGGTGTCCTGAGGAGGTATGCGGCTCCAGGGCCACAGAGCCCCCGGGCAGCTCCCCCAGGCAGACAATAAAGAGTTTGCTCCTGAGGGCTTGCTTGTGCCTACATTTATTGACGCCAGGCCATACTGTGTCTGGGCGTTTTCCCTGCAAAGTTTTCCCTCGTCTTCCTCCCTCCTGCAGCCTCGGTCAGGCCAAGACCCAGTTCTACAGGGAATCTTAAGTAGGGACGAGAAAAGTAGTCAACGTTTTTGCCTTGTTTAGAAAGCTTTGTGGCTGGGCTATTGGAGGGGCTGGTCCAGCTCTGTAAAGCTGTACTCATGCCTTACGTGAGTCCCATAGGTGGGCGCTGTTGAAGGCTGCGCCTTGTTCTGTGTGTTTATTCTCTCGTCCCCTCACGACCTCCTGATGGGCCTTTGCGTTCCTGTGGGAGAAATTGTGGGAGAACTTGTGGGAGAACGAGGAAAACTGCGTAAGGCACAACTGTTATTCTCTGTTTGCTAGAACAAGACACTACTGTTCTTTGTTATAAGTTTGTTGAAGTAAGCACAAAAAGTAGAACAAGGTCGGGCGTACATGACTGATAACAGGAGGGCAACGTGACCGAAGACAGGGTGCAAGACAGCATGCAGGTGGAGGAACTATTCGCGTGATCAGAAGACTTTATCCAATTAGACTACTGTTTAAGCGCGTGAACGGCACATGTTAACCAATCAACAAATGGCTTATGTGTGAGTAGATATTAGAAACATATATAACCGAGTGTTGCGCAGTTAATAAACGGAGAAACCGTTTGATCCACAGTATCTGTGTTGGTCCGTTTTCTCCCCAGGGCGAGTCCCTGGCGATGCGTCGTTTTCCCTAGATTGTCGCAGCGGAGAAAGTGCGGCAGTTCCCACCCAGGGCCGTTGGTGGTCCTTTCTGTGTCCCAACAAGGGAGTGGCCTTCAAAATGAGGCTTTGGACCATAAAAAGGAGGCTTTCAATGCTAGAATCAAAGCTCTGGACTCTAAAAATGAGGCTTTGGGCCCTAAAAGAGGGGTTCGGAGCATAAAAATGAGGGTTTGGAAACTGAGGATGCGGCTCGGGCCCTCAAAATGACTGGCCGGATCCTAAAAATGAGGCTTTGGAGATTGAAAATGCGAGTTCAGCAACTAAAAAAGTGGCTTTGGGCTCTAAAAAGGAGACTTTGCCAACTGCAACGGAGCCTGTGGACCCTCAGAATGAGGGTTTGGAGCCTCCAATGGGGCTCTGGAAGCCCAAACTAAGACTTTGGGAAGGGAAAGCGAGGCTTTCTGCCCTATAAATGTAACTTTGGACCCTAAAAGAGTGGCTTTCTGCCTTAAAGCTGAGGGTTAAACCCTCCAAATGAAACTGTGGGCCCTCAAAAAAGGCTATGGGTCATAAAAGGCCAAAAGGTTTGGACCAGAACAATGAGGACTTTGGCCCTCCAAATGAGGCTTTGGGCACTAAAAATGATGGGGGAGATGCTACACGTGCCCCTTTGGGCTCTGCAAAGGAGGGGACCCTGTTGGTCTCGATAGGGCCCCAAGAAACGAGGCTCTGGTCCCAAAGAGAGGGCTTGGGTCACTCCAGGGGAGGCCCTCAGCTGTAAAAGAGGCCTTTGGACCCTGAGAAGGAGACTTTGGACCCTCCAATGGAGGGTTTGGGTCCTAAAAATGGGGCTTTGGAAATGACACTGAGGCTTTGAACCCTGCAATGAGGTTTTGTGCCCTCAAGGGATGCTTCAGTACCAAAAACGAAGGCTTTGCACCCTAGAAATGGGTCTTTGGAGGCTCCAAATGAGGGGCTGTACATTAAACAAGTGACGCTTTATACCCTAAATGAGGAGCTTGGCCTCTCAAATGAGGCTTTGGGCCCTCCAACTGAGAATTTGGACCCTCAAAATGAGGCCTTGGGCTCTCCTAGTTGCAGACTGAATCCTAAAAATGAGCCTATGGTCCCTGAAAAGGAGGCTTTGTTCCCTGAAAAGGAGGCTTTGGAAGGGAAAGAATGAGGCTTGGGGCTCTAACAGTGGGGTTTGTGCTGTAAAAGGAAGGTTTGGACCTTAAAAATGGGTATTTGGGCCCTTGCAATGAGGCTTCAGGACCCTAAAAATGAAGGGCTGGATTGTGGAAATGATTCTTTGGACCCTGAACATGAGGCATTGGGCCCTAAAAATGAGGTTCGGAGCCTCAAAAGTTGAGTTTAGAAACAAGGTTGTGGACCCTGAAATGAGGCTCTGGAGTTTATAAATAAAGCTTTGGACCATCAAAATGAGGATTTGTTCACAAAAATCAGGGTTGGGACGCTAAAAGGAGTCTTTGGACAGTCAAAACGAGGCTTCGGGACAGAAAAATGTGTACTTGGGCCCTATAAACAAAGCTGTGGACTCTAAAAAGTGGCTTTCGGTCCTAAAAATGAAGGTTTGAAACCTAAAAGTGAGGCATGTTACCCTAAAAGAGCGATTAAAACCCTCAAAATGAGTCCCCGGGCCCAAAAAGCAAGGGTTTGGACCCCCAAAAGGAGGCTTTCAACCCTAGAATCACAGTTTTGGATGCTAAAAAATGAGGCTTTGGGTCCTGAAAGAGGGGTTTGGAGCATGAAAATGAGGGTTTGCAAACTCAGGATGCAGCGTGGACCCTCAGAGCAACTGGCCGGATCCTAAAAATGAGGCTTTGGAGCTTGACAAGGTGGCTTTGGGCTCCAAAAAGGAGACACTGCCAACTGCAACGGAGCCTGTGCACCATCCAAATGAGGCTTTGGAAGCCCAAACTGAGACTTTGGGAAGGGAAAACGAGGCTTTGGGCCCTACAGAGAAGAGGCTTTCTGCCCTAAAACTGAGGGCTTAAACCCCCCAGGTGAAACTGCGGGCCCTAAAAAAAGCCTACGGGTAATTGTGCCGGGTTTGTGTGGGGCGGTTTTTCTCGGGCCGCAGGGGTGGCTCCTGAGAGAAGCTGCTCGAAGGTTGCCGGGCTCCAAGTTGGACCCGCCCCTTCGAAGGCCGAGCCAATCAGCGGCGGCGGTAGCGCCTCTGGCAGAACATGCTGAAGGCGGGGAAGCTGCAGTGAGGAGGGGGATGGGAATGGGCGAGGAAGAGCTCTGCAGATACCGAGGTGGGTGAGGAAGAAGAAGAAGGAGGAGGGGGAGGAGGGGCGCCTGAGGAGGTGGTGAGGCGGCAGGCTGTCCCCCTGCAGCCCATGGAGGTGAGCGGGGGAGCGGAGGCCCCCCCAAATGGCCGTGACTCCGGGGGAAAGCCCGCGCTGGAGCAGTGTGTGACTGAAGAGCGGCCCGCGGAAAGGCCCCGCGCCAGGGAAGTTCGTGAGGAACTGCAGCCCGCAGAAAGGACTCCCGCGGGAGCAGTTGGTGAAGGACTGTCTCCCGTGGGAGGGACCCCACGGTGGAGCAGGGGACGAGTGAGGAGTCCTCCCCCCCCGAGGAGGACGGAGCGGCAGAGACAAGGTGTGGTGAGCTGACCCCAACCCCCCTCGCCTGTTGCCCTGCGCCGCCGGGGGGAGGAGGTCGAGAGAGCCGGGAGTGGAGTTGAGGCGGGAAGGAGGGGGGGCTGGGGGGAAGGTGTTCTGAGGGGTGGTTTTGCTTGTCCTTAGCCTTGTTTCGATTGGATCGGTAGTAAAGCAAATTGATCTTGTTTCTTCCCCAAGTTGAGCCTGTCTTTTGCCCGTGACCATAAGTGGGGCAGTGCTTGTCTCGACCCACGAGCCTTTCTTTGTATTTTCTCCTCATCCCAGCGTGGCCACGGGGAGGGAGGAGCGAGTGCGCGGCTGCGTGGTGCTTTGCTCCCGGCTGGGCTGAAACCAGGACATGAGGCAAAAGGAGGCTGAAGGAGGAGGAAGAGGAGAAGGAGGAGGAAAGAGGAGGCAGCAGGAGGCAAGAGCAGAAGCCTGAAGCAAGTGGAGGAGGAGGCAAGGAAAGGCAAGAGGAGGCCCGGGAAGGACAAAGACACCTTTTCCTTTTGCCTCCTTTTGGCCTCCTCCCTCATCACGTTGCTTCCTATTTCTCCTGTTGCCTCCACCGATTCCTACATCCTCCTCGTCCTCCTCCATTACCTGTTTTATCCTGCTTCCTCTGCATGCATCTTATGGCATACTGTTGCCTCCTCCTAGTTTACCTCTGGTGTCCTCCCATGTTCCCTGGTGCCTCATCTTTTTCTTACTCCTATTGCCTCCTGTTGCTTCCTGTGGCATCCTGTTGCCTCCTCCTCCTTCTCCTGTTGATTCTTGTTGCCTCCTCCTCCTCCTTTACCTCCTGCGTGCTGCTGTGTCCTCCTCTTGCCTCCGCTATTTCTCCTCCCGCTGTTGCTTCCTGTTGCCTCCTCCTTCTCCTGTTGCCACCTAGAGCATCTTGTTGCCTACTTCTCTCTTTGTTAGTGTTGCCACCTGTTGCATCCTATTGTCTCCTCCTTTCTCTCTTTTTCTTGCCTTCCGTTGCATCCTCCTTCTTTTGTCTCGTGTGTCCTGCTACGTCCTGCTCTTGCCTCCTTTTTTTCCTTCTCCTGTGGCGGTCTATTGCCTCGTCCTCCGCCTGCCTCCTGTTACCTCATGTGGCATCCTGTGGTCTCCTCCTTTTTCGCTTTCTGTTGCCTCTTGTTGCCTCCTCCTCCTCCTTTTCCTGCTACCTCCTTTTGCCTCCTCCTGCTTTACCTCCTGTGTCCTGCTGTGTCCTCGTGTTGCCTCCTCCTCCTGCCGAGACAAAGGTGACCTTTGTCTTGTGGTACGTCTTCCTCCTAAGCCCCTCTTGCCTTCTCTTGTCTGGAACCTTCCTTGTGGGAGAACTAGCTGGATGTTTCCAATTTTGGAAATAGGCTGTGCAGAGAATGAGAATAACGAGATGTTCAGTTCACCAAGCAAGCGCCGATCCCCAGTGCTGCTGAGCCTGTGAGTAGGCTGCAAAGGGACAGTGAGGGCCAGGAGCAACTTCCAGTGTGTGTACAAAAATAACCTCTACTGAGCCCCCTAATGCTGCTATAGGAGTGGAGAGAAAGGTGAGGCAGTAAACCTTTTGTTGAAGGTGTTATGCATAGTATCTCTATAAAACCATTGTCGCATTAGAAAAGTTTCAGTGAGGCTCTTAGTGAGGTGCAACATTTCAGCAGTCCTTTTTGTACAGCAGGGTGTCTTGGGATGTGCCTTGCATGTGTGTGTTCCTCACAGATGAGTTGGCCTCGTAGCACTGGTCAGTCGTTTCTTCTGAGCAGAAGCAAAAAGTCAGACCTTGCTTAGCAGGGCAGGGGACCAGCGTAGGGATGAATGACTTTGAGGGAGAGAGGGTGCCAGGAAGTCGGTAAGCTCGAGCGCTGGCCAAAATCGGACCACCAAGATGTATGCAGGGGTGTGTGCTGGAGGTGGGTCAAGGTCAGGGAGCGGAGCACTGGGTAGGCCCCAGGGTGGGCTCAGGGTGAGAATAAGACCCGTGTGCAGTTAAGGATGAGGAATGCAGACAGATCTGGTGGGAAAGGGAGCGCAGGACCTTGCGGTGGGTGTTGACCGTGCCTCAGTAGTGTGTTAGTGATATAGCTGTGGATCCATAGATGGATTCTACTCAGTGTGCTTTCAGCTGTGTTGCAAACTGAAGGTTCAGGATTTTTCAGTTACAGTTTATAGTTTGGAGTTTGTTCTTGAGGGTTTCTCCAGTCAGGAGGTATGGTTTATTACTTGATTTTGTGGGGCTCGTTATTTCCCAGTCAGGGTTTGCAGTTTCCTCATTTACTGATCCGGGCCTGGGATTTCAAATCTAACCTCATCCATAAACTTCAAATCCCCAGTGACCATTTGGGTTCCAAGGTTTACAGTTTAGCACTTTGGGGCTGAGGCTTGATGACTTCCTGTTAAATGGAAAGGTCTAAATCCTTAGCTAATAAACTCTAAGCCCTAAACAGTACACTGGGAACCCTTCTTTGGGGTTTGAAACTGTGGTGCACTGGACGTAGTTTTCTTTGTGATCCCTGCAAGAAAGGTCCTCGGACTGCGTAACGTGTTGATTAGAATTCCATTTATTGAAGCTAACACCCGAAGGAAGAAGAGGATGGTTTAGATAATCTTATGTCCTTCAGATGCTGGGAACCGCAAGTGGTGTGGTCAGAGGGACCTTGGAGCAGGGCACGGCACGTGGTGCAGTTCCCTCCTGTGGAGAGGTTCCACAGACAACTTGATCTTTTGAGCTCTCCCAGGATTTTCTGAGAGCAAAATAATACCATTCATCATTTCTGCTGTCAAAGAAAAGGATGTTCACTTGAGAACCTCTTGCTTCACTTTGTGATAGAGACAAAGACATGTAATTGCCAGTAGCAGGAGCTGTCTGCAGGCTCCTTTGTTACGATGAGCTGGCTGAGGTGATCCTGTGAACAAGGGGTATATGCGGCACAACACAGGCTTGAAGACCAAGCTCTATTTGCAGCATTGCACAGCGCCAGGCCCGTGCCTTCTCCCGTTAACTGTTCTATGGACCACTGACTCCTCAAAATACAGTAGTCTCCTGGTTAGGATGAGGCCCGTGTCCTTGCCGATGCAAGGACTCCCACAGCAGCCAGTGCCGTGCTCCCCTGTCAGTTGTTAGGCAACCATCTGCAGCTGGAAGGTGTGGCATGTTCCTCTGATCTGTCCATTCTCCACCTTGCACAGCAACACATTTAAAATGCTGAAATGTGCTCTTTTTATTGCTGTTAATGTTCAACAATCTCGTTTTGGTCTGGTCAGCAAGGTATTTGGAAAACATCGCTGTTGCATTTTGAGAATCAAATAGGTTCCCATCCTTCCCCCTTCCCCCCAAATGCTGGATCCAGACCTTTTCCCACTACCCCCCTCTGTGTAGCCTGGCTTTGTTAATTTTGCTGCCTCATAGCAAGAATACAGCAAACAACCGAGATGTGTGCCGTGTGCTCCAGGCCAAAGACGGTTTTAAATGGTGCCGGTTCATTTTATGCAGCCATGCAGCCTGGTACATTTTGGGAGGACCACTGGGATGATGTATGCAAAGTTACTGAAAGTGAGGGGATACTGGTAGGGGTTCATGTTCAGTGCCTGGTTTGGGAAAGAATACACTCAGAATGTTCTAAGATACAGATCTATTAGAGAAAGAGGAGTGCAAGGTAAGGAGCATCATGCTGCATTTAATGCTAAGTGTCTGTTTCCTTTTCATTCAAAGTAGAAAGTAAACAAAGATTGTACCTGCAAAAGAATTGGAATAGCTGTCTTTGTTTCCCAGAGTGAGCATACAAGCACTGAGGAGCAGTTTTCAGGATCAGAAGTTGAGCCTGCTCTGGGCCATACACCCGCAGGAGAGGAAAGAGAAACCCCACTTTTTTTAAATACAGCTCTGCTTGTCTTAATAGTTCTTCTTGTTAGATTGTGTTGGCGGTCAGACTCTAAGCACGTGAGTAAACTGCTAGACTCGGTAGTTGCTGCCGTAATTCTCTAGCCTGGAAAGAAGAGCTGTGGAAGCGAGGAGGGTTTCTTTTTTCTTTTGTTGTTGTTATTAGGAGGAAAAGTAATAACTAAGTCTCGCTCTGTGATACCCCGCAATGCCAAATGTGTAGTGCACTTGAGATGGATTGCTCCTGTACTGCCAAGAGTGAGCCAAGGCTCCTCAGTGCTTTGCACACTGGTGTGAGCGGTGGGAGTCTTTGTGCAGCTGTGGGTACTGGCTGTCTGTGCTGCAGCACGAAAAAGAAGAAACAGGAGGGTAAGTGAAAGAAAAGGGTTATTTTGTGCTAAAAGGAGAACGTGTTGTAGCCTTCAAAGTTGGAATCTCTCTGCTTGGAATTTAAAAACTGTGTTTACTATGCTGTGATGTTTAAAAGAGGGAGAAGGTGTATTGTAGTCATGATATATGGTAGTTGATACATATTCCAGATGTCAATTATATTTTGTAGTTCGTAAGCAATAAGTAGGTATAAGCAGAATATATGGTTTTCTTTAACGAGATAAGACATCCTGCAACTCGAAGTAATTAAAGGCTGTGTAGATAGATTTGTGAGAACACAGGAGAACAGAGATATGGACTCAAGGACGAGAGAAACTAAGAATGCAAGTAAGAAGATAAGGGGTGGTTTGTTGGCATGAGACCAGCACTTTTGGAGGTCAAAGATTATTTGGCATGAAAGATCCAAGAAGAACAAAGGAAAAACAGAAGTTTAATATCAAGATATTGAAAAAGGTAAAGAACGGTTAAGTGAGGAAGAGGATGATAAGACCCCCGAAGAACACCCGACGACCACCCAAGGCAACAACTGCGACTGTGCGAAGGGCATTTGCATATGTTAATTATTTCCTGGAAATGTAATGAATATGTATAAGGTTTCTGGGAAATATGATGAATATTTATATCACACATGTATTTAAACTTCACTAACGAGCTTTACAGTGTGCACGATAGGTGGAGCGATCCCCCGTGTACCCAGCACTGAAATAAACATGCCTGCTTTATAACTCACTCTCCGAGTTGTAAAGTTTGTTCCGCGCGTCAGTCACAGATGCTCAGTTCCATTAAGAAGGGTCTTTGCCTTCTGAGTTGAGCTTTCTTGGTTTTCCATGAAGAGTGCCTCAAGCAGTATGATTTCAGATGGCAGCGGAGGAATAAAATCTACATGTGGATTTAGAGACGAATCAAAAAGGACGTCGTGTGACTGTTTTAGTATATGAACTTTTTAAATCAGGATTCTTTTTTTTTTTTTTTGAGCAAAAGGCCCACTTCCCATGCACCTACATAAAGCCCATTTTCTCTGACAGAAGCGTGCAATGTGGCTTGTGATGTAATATTTACTTTACATATAAGCTGTACTATGCTGTGCTCTTTTGGTCTTGTAGTATTCTTTTGAAAGCTGGCCCTCCACATCGAAGATGCAAGCTGTGTGATCTGCTTTCCCCCAAAATGTAGAGCAAAGAACTGCCATAAATACAGTCTGAACAAAACTAGTGGAGGGATTTGTTGGCTGTTGTTAGAATCATGATGGGCCAGAAATTAGCCCCTGCTTACTAACGAGTTGCTGTATTTTAATTGTCCTACGCTATCTGGGAAGCAGGTAAGTGTCAGAGCGCTTTCCCAGGGAATAAGTGTGCCCCTCTGCGATTCTTTCCGAGGGTCCCCTCTGTAAAATGCTGCATCCTCCAGAAGAGTCTGGGTGCTTGGTATTCTCGAAGGGTCCCAAATGGATGAGGTTCAATCCTCCTGACCGCGTGCCCGCAGGAGTTGTGTCTCCAGCTGTGCTTCTGTGCGCAGAGAAACTTCCTCAGTTTCTTTGCTTGGCAGAGCTGGTGTGTCTTCCTTTTGATTCAGTGTTTCAGTGGTGGTTAGGTACGGAGCAAATCTTTCTCAGGCTTGTGTTTCCCCAAATGCAGTAGAGATCCTAAACCTCTTTAGGCTTGGGTACCTGAAGAGCACTTGCGGCTTCCCATCCTGGGGCGTGTGGACAGAGGAGACGGGGGCAAGAGGCAGCAGTTGCTGAGGGAGAGACTGAGAAACGAAGCGTGTGTGGGGTGAGCCGCCTTCTGGTTTTGGACTTCGTGTGTCTGGGAGTCATTGGTACGGAATTCTTGAAGCAGCTGTTGTTTTTCTAAGACTAGAGTACATGGATAGATACAAATGAGCGGTGTTGGAGGTGTTTCTTGTTGGTAAGAGCTGTCTCTGTACTTCAGGTTTTTTCATGAAAAGGTAGTGGGATACTAGTTAAAGAAAAAATTGTCTGTAGGGGAGTGTGTATATACATACACATACACCCACACATAGACGTGGGTGTGAATACACACACCCCTACAAGCATGTTTTCCTTTCCTGTCCATATGTGTGTGTATGTGTATACACAACCCTACAATTTCTGTTCTTTAAAAAATATCCTACTACCTAGTCTGTGCTTGTGTGCGTATATGTGTATCTATACATACGTATATGTATATATGTTTAAAATAGGGGTTGTTTTGAAACCACGTGGAACTCCCTTGGCTATTGAAACCCTTCTTGGTCTTAGTGCGGTGCTTCCCTTTGTTTTGTTTGTCGGGCCCTGGTCTAGGTTTGATTTTTCTAGTGTGAGACAGAATATTACTGTCTTTCCAGTAGGTGTTGCCACGAGAGGCTCTCCAAACACAAAGAGTTACAGGGCAGGATTCCACCCAAGAAGACTAATTTCAAGAGGGGTGTTGGTTATCAGTGAATAACTTTGGAATACAGCCGAGCAATATTGGTTTCCTGAAATCCTGTTGCAAGACTAATTAATGAAAGCTCAGTTTGTTTTGTCAAGCTATCAGTACGGTTGTGGGTGTATGTAAATGTGAGTGTGTGTATATGTATCTGCCAATATACGATGGCAGTTTATGCAGAAGGCTGTAATAGAACAGGTGAGTTATTGACTTTTTAGTAACTAGTTGGATAATCAGTGTAACTTTCTAAAGTATTCCTTACTTAGATAAAGGCAGCAGTACTAATATGGTGTTGCATTCATTTAGTAGTTGACTGTCTTTCTGTGCTGACAGGGTGTAGTATTCTGTACAAGGAGGTGTCAGAGTGCAGGTGACAGAGAATGGTAACAGTCTCATGTAAAAATCGACTATCTGAATTGTTAGTTCAGTAAGATTTTTTGGTTTTGTTTTTTGAAAACCCAAAAAGCTAATCCCGGAATTTGATTTTGAATTTAATGTAAAAGTTGATCCTTGTGCAAGTTATTTTTGGTTATTTACTCTTAGATTAGTTCTTTGAGTAGCTGGCACCTTTGTGCTGTATTGCGTTCTCTCAAGGTCAGTATAAAATGAAAATTGATCTTGATAAGCTCGTAGAGGATTATGGATAAGTTCAATGCAGAGTATGCAGCCTGCCTGGTAGAGAGTGTGAGTTTGTAAGGACACCTCTACTATAGGAACTAAGTCCCTTACTCTTTTATTTAATAGGAGCTGTGAGCTGTGTCCCTAGATGGGTATTTTCACCTTTGGAAAGCAGAGCACCTGCTTCTGCAGAAGGTGCAGAAGCTGCTGCTTGATGCAGAAAAGCATCAAAGGTGCTTTTCTGTTTGTAGGCGTTATATTTCAAAGATTGCCTAGCAGTTAAGGCTGTTCACTCTTCTTCATCTCCTTCAAAGGCTTGAAGAAAGAGCAGCAGTGTTTGTAAAACCCTTAAAAGCTTTTGTGTCAGATGAAATGTGCTAAAAGGTAGAACTTGAGGGAACTCCCCACTCCCCTCATTTTGGAGGGTGGGAAGTGCTCTGAACTTTCTGCCAGTTCTGGGTTAGCTGAGGTGAACCGTTGCATAGAGAAGGAGGGCTACTTGATGAGCAGAATCCATAAAGGAAGTTGTCCTTCCTTAAGTGTAATTGCAGATCAAACCCAGACGTATCTGTGCTAGTGTACGAGGTAAGCTTTTATAGGTGAGAGCTGCTGTCTGTGTACAGCTGCTGAAGAAGTACCAGCAGCTTAGAAAGATGTAAAACAATTGACCACAATGTGCATTGTTCTTTGCGTGATACTTGGCTTCAGCCTTTCTCATCTCAGCTTGGTTCAGCTAAGGCATCCCATCTCCTTCAGTTTTTTTTCTCTGGGTCAGGTTGTTGCTTTTCTCTTAAAGGTCTGTTTTTGTGGTGAAGTTACTTTTTAGCTGAGTTCTTGTTTTTTTCACTGCAGCTTCCTTGACCTTAGCTTACAGAAGTGTTCTATGACAGTGTTCCTTGAGCAACCAAGAAACCGAACGCGAAAGCAAGTGTGAAATGTAATGGTAGCCAACATGAGTGCTTTTATGATCAACTAAATTGTACATTATCCAACTATTACTGAACTTTGAAAAGTGTGCATTTTGCTTCTACTTCTTTTTTGTACCGCGTCTTACTCTGTTTGGCTTCATCTCAAAGCAAATCCAGTCTTCGTACCACTGTTAATATAGTCTGTTCTTGCATTTTCCTCTGGGAATGGAAGAAAGCATGTTGTCTGCTCTGTGGTATCATGCTGGGAGTCTGTGCTGTGAGCGAATGGTTGCGTTGTAATTTTAAAGCCATGAGTGAGACTCTTAATTTTCAGTGTGTATTTATTTGCTTCAAACGTATAAAAGCTCACTCTTATCATAAAAACAAAACAAAACAAAAAAACCACCACCCCCACCCCCCCCAGTTTGCAGATTTGTGTGCTGTTTTCCTTTTCTGGTGTGGATGCAGTATGTGTAATGGAACTTTACAGCAGGGCCAAGTGTGAGGGCTTGCAGGGTGCCTGGTCCCCTAAACTTCTTCCCAGACTCTTAATCTGAGGTACTTCAGCCCCTTAGGAGGCAGTTTGAAGTGGTGTGAGCTATCTTGTGTGGATGCTGAAGGCTTTTCTTTTCTAATGGCTTGTTAATGTGTCTGTGTTTTGATTGTCCAGGCCAAGCTCCTCCAAACATGCCCCGAGGTGTACCGCCCTTGTTGTCTAACCAGTATCTGGTGGGAGCTGGAGGACTTCTGCCTGCCTACCCAGTAAGTAATTTAATTGTTGCTGTCCTGGGTTGCTTAACCCTTGGTGCAAATGGGCCCTCGGGAGCTGCTGCTGTCTATGCCAAGGCATTTCTGTTGGCACATGTTGCATGTGGAGTTCTTGTTCCAAATGCTGAAGAACCTATGCTACTGGTCCTTAACGGTGTGGTTCTTGTAAACCAAGGGGAGAATGCTACTGTGTTCCTGAATGCAGGCTGGAGTGCTGGGATTTGTCTTTGAATGCCACTTTTTAACTTGCTGCAGCTACTTCCTCAGTTCCAGCACCGAAGGCAGAGCCTTTTTGCTCACTGCCTTCCGCTGGCTCTCTGCCTAGCGTGGTATCCACCACGGCTTCGCTTCTGCCTTCAGCCATCGCGGCACGCGGCAACGTTGCCCAGCTTGCCTCAGTCCAGTGATTTGGCCAGCAGGTGCCTTTGCCAGTGAAGCAGGTACGGTAGGAGTTGTGATAAACTGAAAGGGGTTCCATTTTGGGGAAAGGGCAGACGTGAGGGTGATTGCATCTGGGGGCTGTCAGACCTCAGGGTCCCCTTTTCTGACCCGACCTAGAATGAGGAGAGAGATTCAGAAGAGAACAGGATGTTTCTGGTTGCATAGGATGAGCTCTGGGCTGCCTCTTCATGATAGAGCAGCTGCTGCCCTCAAGTTTTTGTGGTATATAAAGACCTTTGTGTGTCAGGGGGCTCTTGCTTCAATCATGCCAGCTAAATTAGCCCAATTGATTCCCCCCGTTTGATTTTCCTGCTTTGTCCACAGTGCCTGCTGTTTGTTTAGTGCCATTCCCTAACAGTTTACTTCCTGGCTAATTTTGAAATACTGTAGTTTCCTTTATACATGTATTTGCTAAAGTTAAAAAGGAGAAGTAACTGCACAGGGCAAGTGTGTGTTTTTTCTTTTTCTAAGGGACGGAATTCTCAGCGTCTTCTCCTTAAGATGCTTTGAAATATCAGATTGGTGTTCCTGGAAGTGCACTCAGCACAGCTTAACTCATTTGCACTATGTGTCTGATTGTCTCAGTGCCTGTTAGTTGAGCAACGTCCTGAGGCTGTACGGGTTGAGTTCTATTTTCATACTCTCCTTTGTACTGTATTTGTTGAAGTAAGAAACTAATTGGATGGGATATCAGGTGTTTGGGGTTTTTTTCCTGTTTCACAGCTAGGACATGGTTGATTCTCCTTTAATACCCTAGTGTTTTCTGTTGAATAAAAAGGTGACTATGTCAAATAACAGGAGTTCCTCCATTCACGTTAGAAACATCCTCTCGCCACATTTGTTTGTTGAAAAGCTGTGTACATGGTTAGAAGTTTTGGTTGGAGGGTTGCTGCTGTTGGGCGGATAGCAAGTGCCATGAAAAGAGGATGCCTGAATTCCAAGCGCGTCTGACTTGGTTGTGCTGGTGGCTCTTGTGTGTGTCTCTGCTCTAGGTCAGATGGTGAATTTGGGCTGCTTAGAAGAGCTGGGGAGAGTGGGCGAGGGAGTGGTTTAAAACTGTGTGTTGGACTGAAGTATTTCTTGCCTTGCTGCCTGAAGTGGTGTCATGGTCATTCCTGCAGATGGGGAACAGTTTTGAAGAATGGAGAAGTAAAATTAATCTATGAAAGTGCCCGGATTTATTCTGGTCCCACCCCTCCAAGAGCTGCCAGAAGTGGTTGCCCTTAAATGAGGGCATCTAATTTAGCTGGCAGCTTTGTTATGAAAACTGCTGTATTTTCTTGTGGCTATTTCTATAGAGAATAGTAAAATACTTGTTAGGGTTAGGCTCTCTCTTGCTTCTAATTTTGCACAAGGAGGGGCTTTTTGAGCACCAAAGCATCCCCATTTCTTACGGCTTTGTTTTGTTTGCCTTTGTTCAATGTTCATTCTGTTGGTTCCGTGCTGTACTGTAAGTTATGTTCTCGGCCTCGACCGTAAGGTATAACTTTCATCAGTGTAAATGTTGCAGAAGCAGTTTCGGTCTCCTTTCAGGGAGATCTTTGGATTACGGATGGGTGTGGGTGCTCGTGTTCCTGCCAAAAGTTGACGGGCCTGGTCAGCTAGGGAAAAAAAGTGTCATTTATAGTTTATATGAACAGTTTTCCTTCAATGTATTGTTCCTTTCAAAGATTTACAGGTGATGTTTTGCTATTTTCGTATGAGAATTTAGGGACTTTTAACGCAAAGCTCTCCACTGAAATGTAAAAAGAGTGACCGATGTGTCCTGGAAAGAAGTGCAATTACATAGACTGGCTAGTGTTACTCTTGTAGTTTACAGTTCTACATAAAACACAGGTGTGTGTTTTTTCACTTGGGCTGTGCAGTGGTGAGAAAACCCCACAGACAAAGACAAAAACCCACCCCTGGAACTTCCTCTGAAATTAGAGGTGGGTGAGACATATCATATTTTCTGCTTCTTCCGCTATCCTGCTTTCTCTTAAACTTGTTTGTATCACTATCATAAATTCCTTGCTTACTCTAGAGCCAAGAAAATGTAAGGTTTTTTTTTTTTTCTTTTTTTCAGGCCAGTCATCTCCTGTCAGGCAGAGATAGCCATGAAGATGTGCTCAGTCACAGAGGCAGAAGGACTAACAGGTGGGTGCGTGGTTAGTGATGGTTCTCCCTTTTGAACAGTACTGTCAGTCACTTCAGGGAATAATGTGTTGGAGGGGATTCAGATTGGTGGTAATTACAGAATCATGATGTGATTATTACTGCAGTAGTCTGAGGGTATGAGAGGGACAAAGATTTGGGGAGGAGAGGGTAATTTTAATCAGCTGTGAGATTTTTTACAAGGCAGCTTTTGTGGGTCAGTGGTGATGATGATGATGCTGGAGGTGGTGGCTGAGATTCTGTAATGGATATTGTTTTGTTCTGGAATTGAATCCCAAATCACCCTCTGAGAGTCTTAGTCAGGCTACTGACTCTGGGAGCATACAGTTTGTTTTCTTAAAAGGCCAGGTAGTTGCAGGGAGAGCCTGTTTGGAAGTTTTAGTAGTTTGGGGACAGAGGCCAGCTGGGGGCTGGGGACCTCGGGGAGGGGGCTGTTTGTGCCCTGTGCCCTTGGGCTGGCGCTCACAGCTGGGAACGGGCTTTCCAAAATCCTGTTGGAAGGAGCCAGACGTGGGACCTGTGGCCGCGGACAGGGAGCAGCCCTGGACCAGCCGGCCTCAGGACCTGCAGCAAACTTGCCTTCAAATCGGCTCTTCCAGCAGGACAGTGCCCAGGAGTCACTTTGGTTGTTGCTGTTCTCCTTCAGGAAGCACGGTACGCACCAAGCACACCCAGAGCTGCGCCCGTGCCAGGAGAAGACTTGCAGTGCAGCCGGGGCTGATGGCGACAGTTGCCACCAGCTGTCCCACCAGCTCAGGAAGATGCAGGTAAGATGCCACAGAGGGGAGAGCAAGTGGTTGTCCCTTCTCTTGCAGGAACAGGATTTAACAGCAGAAGGGAGGCAGGCTGGAAGGGCTTTGGAGGTCCAAAAGTGCCTCAGGCAGCTGGAGCAGTCACGTGACAGCAGAGGAAGAAGAGAAGGAGATGCAGGTGACCCATCTGGGACCATGTTTCCGAGGTAACACCTGCCCACAAACACAGAGAAAGACAGAGGCATTGGGAAGACATGGAATGGGTGGGAAAGGTGCCTGGGCGAGAGGAGAGCACGGGGAGACGGGAGGCAGTGCTGGAGATGGAGGGGAAAAATCCAGGGTGTTGGAAGTGAGGATGCTTCTGCTGTGCAGAGGCCTTCTGTAAAAGCTCCGAGTTCATCTGCTGGCTTTGGTTTTCCCAGGCTGTGCTTTGCTGAGCCTCAAATGGGGCTCCTGTTCCCGTCCAGATTTTTGCTCTGAAACCATTCAAGTGTTGAGGGCTGGGATTTTTCAAGAGCATCATATTTCTCTTTGGGCTTGCTGGGGAGGGATTGCAGTCATGCAAGACCTGTTGGGGAGCTCAGTCTTCTCTTGGGATGCTCCCTGTGGGACAGGAGGACAATTGCTTTGAGCTGCCTCTATTTCTGGAAGGATTACCTACATTTGCCTTCCATCTGAAATCCTGCTTAGTGCAACTTGTTGGGGTTTTTTAAAGAAAACGGGGGGAGGTGTGTGTGAACAGCTGAGTGCCAGTATACGGTGAATTACCTTCCCTGCTGAGAGTAAATGGTTTTAGGATTAAAAATAGCCGTTTTGTGTTACAAAAATTGGTGCTGATGGAGTCCTGGCTGACAAAATCTCTTCCCAGCTTGCTTAAACATTAAACAGCCTTCACAGTGGCATTCAGATGATCTCGTTTGAATTCTTGCAATTAATCATGGTTGTCTAAAGCGTACTACTTAAGCATACTACTAAAGCGTTTTGGTTGTTAAAAAGTAGGATGAGAAGTTCATAGAGACATGTTCTGTGTCTGGTTTCAATGAGTTCAAGCTCTTGTTGTGTCCGGTTGAGAGTTTCTGATGTTATTTTTCCCTCTTTCAGAGGGAGGTGAACATGCCCGTCTCGCCCTCCAGCAGCGAGGATGCCATGTCCGGGTTCGAGCCCATGCCACCCTCAAAGCTTGCGTCCTCGAGTTGAGCGTGGAGGGGCATCACCCCGCGAAGGTTTGGTGCGTTGTAGCAGTCGGTGCTGTGAGGTCTGGTGGGTGGCAGTGGGTGGAAGCAGCTGTTGGGGGCTCCGTCATTTGCATAGCCCAGCCCCCCCCGCATGCTTCGGAATGTTGGGGTCCCTGTGGCAGTTTTTGAATGGTCCCTCCCAGTTGGGTCAACGGACCCAGCGCAGCCAGTAGATCCCGTCGGAGCTCCTCTGTGTGGCGTAAATCCCTCGGCATTTGGGCTTGAGAAGAGGTAAAGTTGGAATCTGCAGCTCTCCTTAGATGACGTTCAGGAGCTGTGGGCTGTGGGTGGGGACTGGCTCTCTGTCTCTGGTCCAGTGACTGGTGTCATTGCTCATAGGAAGAGCTTTCACAGGCGAATCTGCCATTTCCCTTCTTCTGGGGGTTACGGGAGCTGTTTTGGAGGTGAGGGAGATGTAAATTCCCGGTGTTGAGCCAACCTGGATGGAGCAGAGGTGGACTGTGATTTGTCTGACCTCATCTGTGTATCCGTAATGCAGTTGTAATCGTCTCTGCCTGCACAACTGGCGTGAGGTCCTGTTTTATTTTAAAGGAGATATAGTGAATAAAATCAGTGAATCTAATGGGGGGTCTTTCTGACCAAATATATAAGTATTTATTTCGGATAAAATGAACAGTCCCTTGAACTCACTGGTTATACTGACTTAACTCTGTGTTGCCTAAAAACGGGACCAAGTTTGGCTCGGCCATGGGCGTCTACCTTAGAGACATCCACATTTAGTCAGATGAATCACACCCCAGTCTCCTGTGTTCCTCATCAGGTCTCTGGCAACTCTGCTGTTAGCCCTTATTGAAGCCAAGTCCAGTCTCTCATTGATGGATTGATTGATTTTAACAGAAAGGAAAGTCAGTCTTAGACATTTGGTTGCGGAAGAAAGTTTGTGTTTGAAGATCGTGCTTGGATCTTCGAGTAGGTCTAATTAGATGCCTTTTCCTCTTTGCTTCATCCCTGATAAGCTTAGGCACTCTCTGTTTGTCCTGTTTCTGAGGACCACTGCCCAAGGCGCCTAGCATTGCACAGGGAGATGCTGCGTCTCATTTTGCACTGTGAGTTTTGTTAGTCATCAGGAATGAAGTATTTTTAGGAGATAAGCTAACTACATTGCACTCAAGTGAAAAAAGTGCTCTATAACTCCCGAGAAATAATACTGGATTGTAATCAAAATATAAGTATTTTGAGCAAAAGATGCTTAAAAAGTTAGGTAAAAATTATGAGCACGGTGCAATTTTTTTAGTTTGGATTTTTACATATTTTCGATTTAAAGTTTGAATGTAAACAAATCTGGTTGAATTGATGTGGAGAAGATGTTCAAATTGCCAAGTATTTCTTTCAAACAAGACTAAGCAAAGTAGCAGCTAGAGAGAGTGTTTTGGCTTTAAAGTGTTTTGTATTTGTGAACCCAAATCTCCAAGTTGCTGGGCTGCTGGACAGGGTGAGACCTGTGCCAGCCAATTCATCTTTTAGCTCCAAATGCCTTTTGATAGAGATGCAGGTCTCCTGGGGATTGTGGGGACGTGCTCCTGCATGTGGGAAAGATGGCTGAGTTCCTGGCATAAGAAGGGCACTGGGGTTTAGAGGTCAGAGTTGAGGCAGGTATGGAAGATGGCAACAGCTGTGATCTTCAGTGTGAAAAATTTATTCTTGTATATTCAAGCAGGTTTTTTTCTCTCCTGTGCTAATCCAGTGTGGAGTATGAGCCAATAAAGAGAAACCGACGCTGTACACGCTGGACACACTTAAGTATTTGTTTTAAAATATGTGTGAGGTCAAGCTAGCACATGCTTTGCAATTTGTGTATTTACTGCAGCAAATTTTCTGCTCTTCCTGGCTGTCTTCCGTGGTTTTCAGCCTGCTTCACCTCCGCAGAAAGAGATACCGTGCGTATGCAAGAGGCCGTTATGCGTCTTCCCTTAGGAGATGTTCTTTTGTGCTCTGCTCTTGAATTACGATCTGAATTATTTATGCCAACGTTTCCAATAGCTTTTGGATTCCCTGGTTAAAGTATTCTGCACCTACCCCAGCTACATGTTACAATGCACAACTCCCACCAGCCATCAGTTTTTATTTCATGTCGTTTTTCATGAAGTAACACACATTGCAGCCAGCATCCTGTGTTGCTGTTGCATGGTTTTCTTTACAGTAGTTTTCCAGCTGTATTCCTCCTCCCCATGATAAAGCGTGTTGCCAAGTATTTCTTGTTAGCTTAGAACACACATGGTAAGGATGGTTGCTGGATGTCTCATCCTTTTTAAGGCTGTGAAGACATGCTCTGACAAGGCCTTTTCCCAGTCCCAGGTATTCAGGGATGCAAGCTGTGCCTATCCCCATCAGCTCTGTGAAGGATTTAAGAGAGATTGTGGGCCTGAAGGTTGAACGATGCTTCTGTGTCAGAAGCTGAATTTCAGCAAGCAAAAGCAACTTCCCCGACTCTTGAAGTTGTGTGTCCTTTTAATGCTGCAAAATGTAAATAATGATCCTTGCATACATCTTTCTCAATTAAACGTACAGTGGATGTCTTCTCCTTCAGCTAGCCTGGAGCTTAAAACCTAGCTTAAAAATACTGGACAGGGTAATTTTTGGTGGACATGGCCTGAGCCTGCTTGGAAGGCAATTGGTCTGGTTACACAAGTCTTTATGTAAGGCCCAAAGAGAGCCTAAGGTTTTGAGTGCCCTAGAATGCTCTTTTCAAGTAGGTTAACAGGCACATAGACACCCTGTAATGGCGTCAGGACTCCCCAGGACATCTTCAGGGCAGCTATATTTTATGTAAGCCACTGTTTTCATGCAACCTCAGCTAGCGTTGTGCTCTTTGCAGGATCGGGTGAGCGGTGTTGTCTTTGGCTGTGTGGGCTTAAATGTGTTTCTAACGCGCGTGTCAAATAATTGCCTGTTAAACAGACTGCCAGTGTGGCTGAAGCCAGTGCTTCCGAAGAAGGTGAAATAAGAGCTTTGAAGATAGGGTCCTGCTGTGAATAGGATCCAGTCAAGTAAGTGTTGATTATGTCCAGTCTGATCTTTGCAGATTGTGGAAAAATTGCAGAGATGTTTGTTTTAACAAGAGAGACACATGCCTACCTTTTTGGTTTTTTCCCCCAAACCTTTTAGTTACCTGAAGAAACCCTTGGGTCCACCTCCACCATCATCTACTTGCTTTCGTTGTGGAAAACGTGGCCACTACATAAAGAACCGCCCGACAAATGGGGTACGATTGTGGGGGACTTGTGGTGTTACTTAGTTTTTAACTGTTTTACCTTGGCAGTTACGTAACAAATACATGAATACTCATATTAAGACTTGTTTCTGTTGGGGTGAAATGCAGAGGTTATATGGCACTGTTGCAAAGCCCTTCAAAATTCCAGGGGAAGCTGGAATTACAAATGTGCAATTTTCTTTTTTCTAGGTCGTAGACATTCAATATATCCATAGGTGTTTCTCGGTGAACTTTCATGCATGTTTTTATATCTTTCAGTATTAGTGGAAATGTTTCTGTTTTGCACTCTTTTTAATGACAGTTCACAGTTTTTATGGTTTTGTACAAAAGCAAGACATTTCTCTTTGCCCCATCTCTTGAATATTTGCGTGTTTTAATTACACTAAGTCCCTGGTTGAGGATTGATGCCATTTAACCTTAGTCACTGAAGGTATATGCGTGAGGTCCGAGTTCAACCTTCACGTGTATAGGCAGTGAATGCAGGTATCTGCAGTGAGTGATTCAGAGCACCGAATTAGTGTCTCTGAACTGCGCTGTGGAGGAGGAGCAGCGGGTTTGTGTCTCTTCTCTGAGTGGATGGTGAGCTAAGGGATATGTCACCCTTAAGGAACCTGAAGTTAAGCCAAAGGATGTCGCTTGAGTTGAAAAATCCTGCTCAAGCCTTTGGAACATCCTGGCTCTATTTGTTTAGGAAAAGAAGTATTTCAGTTGAGCATCCCTTACGCTAGGTAAAAGGAGAGGGTTAAAGGCTTTTGCTGCTTAAAATAATCACTGGAAAGTCTTTTTAAGTGTGGGTCTTGAGGTACGTCTGCTTTTCTTTTCTGAAGAGGACAAAAATTCTGAGTCTGTTGCCAGAATGAAAGAGCACAGGAATTCCAAGGAGTTTCGTGCTAGAGGTACCCGATACAAAGGGTGCTATGCTGACAAACACTGGAAACTCTGCAACACCAACTATGAAAGCATAAGTATGGAATTAAGTGGACTGACCAAAAAGCGAAGGAGAGAAACCACGCCTAAATATCTGAGTGGCAATGCAACTGAGTTGGCCAGCATGTGTCACTACAGGGGAGGAAGCACTGTCATTGTATCTTAACCTTAAAATCTGTGATACTTTGTAATATTAAAAGAGGGTGGTCCTACTGTTTGTGTCCCTGGAATTTGGTTCAGGTTGTGGTATGCCAAGAATCTGTGTTTCTGCAAAACATTTCAGTAGCATTTACAGTGGATTTGTTCTCTTTGCAAGCTCATTTTGCTTCTGTTTTATGTTTCAAAAGCTTCTTGCCAAGTTTAACAGATGGCTGTTGGACTGAGATTTCCTCCCCCTCTGACTTTGAGGAAACCCCATGTGTGAAACAGACTGAAGTTTTCCTGTTGCTGTACACTAAGAAAATACTGCCGTGTGCTGACAGGAGTGGCTGTTTTAAAATGCCCTTGGTAGCAGTTCTGGTTTTCCATCATGGATGTCCTTCTGCAGAAGCTGTAACATAGACTTCTTGCTTTTATAAAATGTAATTGCTCGGAGACTAACGTTATCCTGAGCCTGCAATTTACTTTTATCCTCTGGCAAAGGAGAGGTGGGATTCATTTCACCTGCTTTCTAGCTGTGAAAAGATTCTTTTTCTAGTCTGAGCTTATTTCTTAGTTGATGCAATGAATGGGAGAGTTCTGCAGAAGGAAGGTTGTTCCTCCCTCCCTCTTCTAGCGTTGTGGCTATCGAAAAGTAGTTTCAACTAAGCGCCTATGCTTTAGGAGGCTAATGTGGAGTGAGAAGAATTCCATCTCTTCTCTTGCTTTGATAAAATCCAAAGCTTGGAAAAGTTTTCCTCTACCCATCTTTAACTCGTTTCTTTTTCCTTCCCCACCCCTCCTCCAGGGAAGCTTATGCTAGAGGAAGGATGGAGAAGCCTCCCTTTTTACCAGAGGAGCCGTCCTCTTCCTCCTCCTCCTCTTCCTCCACCTCAGATGGTCCTGTTCCAGACGAGTTCTCGTGTCTCATCTGTAAGAATATAATGACTGATGCAGCTGTTATTCCCTGCTGTGGCAACAGTTATTGTGAGAAATGTAAGTGTTACTCCCATGTTTGTTAATTCTAAACCTCCCATCTGATTTTCTGAAAGCAGAAAGAGGAGAGAACGAAATTGCTTTGTTACCAGTTCTATTTTACACTTAAGTATACCCTGAACAGAAAAGGGCTCTTCTGGTGTGAAGGGAGAAAAAAGCCAGGAAGCTTTTTCCCCTTTTTATGTACCTAGTTAAGTCTTCTTCACAAGCAGAAGGACGAGTATGAGGAGAGTGGCTAATTGTGCAGGTGATTACAGTATTAGATACTGAATGCGTTTAGTTTGTCCACAGCCCTTTGTCTCATACAAAATTATATAGCCAACTCTGGTGAACTTACAGTGGTCTGCAACAAATGGATAGTTAGGCATTTAATCCCCATTCTTCTCCACGGGAGAGTTGGTTAAAACCTTCAGAACTCAAACCTCCTAATGGTTTTTTGAACCTCTTAATGTTTTTTTTGAAACATGTTTTGTTCATTAACCTTGAGGTTGGGGACTTCTCGCTGTACTAGATAGTGGGGAAAAGACTAGTTGCAACATCAAGACACAGCCTACGCTCCATCTTCAGATGTTCCAATGGTGAAATACAAAACGGTATGGTTATTTGCTGCATACTAGGAATTTTTTACACTATTGAACATTTATAGCTTCATGCTCTTAGTTCAAGACCATATTCAGCCATTAATCATATACATGTGTTTATGATTGGTGAGAACCCCCAAAACTTCCTTAGTTTGGCTAAATACTCTTTTGCTTATTCTAATTCTACACAGGTATTAGAACAGCATTAGTGGAATCTGAGGAACATATATGCCCAACGTGTCAGGAGACAGATATTTCGCCTGATGCTTTAATTCCCAACGAGTGCCTACGCCAGGTAACATGACGACTTTTACATAAAGTGCTTGTAAGAAAAGGCTATTTGTAAAAAGCGGAAAGGGAAGAAAATATTAATTTACATCTCCTTAAGCAAGGCGTAATTGAATAAGGCTAAATTGACTTTTCCAATACACTATTTGTTGCTGTCTCAGAAGCTTACGACTCTTTAGAGACAATCTGGCAAATTCAGGTCCCGCTCTTACTTAACACGATTGCCTCGCTTTCACATTTGGCGTTAACGCTGAAGGACTTGAAATACAGGTCCTCTGAGCTACCAGTCATTAGTATCAGTGTTGAATGTGACGTGTTCATACATCTGGATGTTGGTTTCTTTTAGGATTGATGACATTTAGAGGAATACACGAGTAATTTTCCTCTGTGAAGGCTTTTGTTTGTATATCTGCTGAAGTTTTATCACACTTTCTTGTAAATGCTTTTCTGCCTGTAGGCTGTGAACAACTTCAAAAATGGAACTGGCTACACAAAAAGGCTCCATCAGCAGATTTGGCAGCAGCAACAGCAGCAGCCGCCACCGCCTCCGCCACCACTCATGACTGTTACACCTGCCGCTGCTCTGGTGAGTGCCTCTGAACCATGTACATCTTCCTCTCTGTCAATCAGCAGTTTGTTGCAAGAGAAGGTAAGCTTTTTTTCAACATATGCAGTGATTCTTATATTGTAGTAGAGCTTCTTTTCCAACTGTCTGTGTTTATTCACAAGGGCTGTCGGGTTCCTGTGCGAAGACAAGCAGCATTAGCAAGTCGTCTGGGCCGCCAAGGACAATCAATACGCACCACTGGTAAGGAAGTGTAACTTTAGAATTCCTTTCAAAATATTATCTTCAGATAAACTGAATGGGATTTTTTGCTTTTTCCTCTCTCCACTCCAAAAGGTCATCCAGGGAGAGGCAGTACAGTTGGCTCAGCAGGTGGCAGACCAGGCTGGGAACTGTAAGTATTCTGCAGAAATTCAATGTATTCAATGTTAAACGAGGCCGTAGCACTTAACTTCTGCAACGGCTGATTCATAATGAAGTCAGTATGCACAGATAGTTGTGGAGGATACAAGTGGTCGTTAATTTTTCAATGGCCTGATTTGAATTGGCTTTAACAAAGGGGATCTGTGCTTGCAGTGAAATTATTTAAAATAAACCTCCAGTACCTGATTGAGAAGAGGACTCTGACAAAGGAACTCTTTTTGAGGAAACCAGAATTACCTATCAAAATTCAATACAATTAAAGGATCAGGTGGAAAGCCACCCTTTTGGTTACTGGCTGCACAGGGCTGTAGAAATTGATTTCCCAATAGGAGTCAGCCTCCAACATTCTTTTTTTTCTAACAACTTAGTTGATGCCGATGGAGCAAATTCTTGGAAAAGTCAACACTGTTGTGTTATGACCATTTTGAATGTCTTCAATTTAGTCAGCCCAAATAGCCAAGCTGCTTTCTCTCAGTTGGTGAGAGAGGAGTCTGTTTTATCTATGATTGCAGGGTCAGGTCAGTCCTTCCTTTTGGTATGTATGTGTTATAGATAGGTTGTAAGGGTGCCCTGTGTTTATAAAATCTTAAAGATAAATCAAAACAAACCCCAGGATCCATCCCACGGATTGTCTGAAATCTGCAATTGAGTAAGCAGGAGAATAACAATTTGGGGACAAGAGCAGGCCAAAGACATCATGGTGAGGCAACAACGCAGGAAGTGTACGTGGAAGAAGATGATAGAAGTCTGGGAGAAGATGAGTTACTATCTGTGCAGTACTTTGCAGATCAGAAGTGTGAAGTGTTGGCACGTGCGAGATGGGAGTCTCTTTTAAGCCTGGGCAGCCTCCATCCACAGTCGCAAAGCTGAGTACGAGGAGAGCAGACTGAGGGAAGTGTTGGGGGTGAGGATGTGGAAGGCAGGTAGGAGGGTCAAGAAATGAGTGTAGTCTCCAATGAACAGAGAGCAGGGAGAAAAAGGCTTCGGTTGAGAACAAGAAGTGCTTGCCACCATGCTCCCGCTTCATTAGCTTTCCTCTTTAAAATGAGGGGAGAGAGAGTAACAAACAGTGACGCATGTGGGGGGGTTTTCCTTTGAAGCTCAAATCGAGGCCGCCCGAACAGTGAACGTACCCAAAGGACTCGGGCCCCAACACTACCAGCATCAACACCAGTCTTTGTGCCTGTGCCTCCACCTTCCGTGTATCCTCCAGCACCCCATGCGCTTCCTCTTCCACCGGGGGGACCACCAAGACCGTTTCCTCCTCAGTTTCCACCTGGTCAGCCTCCGTCTGCTGGGTACACTGTCCCCCCTCCAGGATATCCCCCATCTCCTGCAAACCTGTCATCAGCTTGGGTACCAACAGCAGTACCAACGGCTCATTCAAATACCAACCCAACGAGACAAGCACCTCCTTTATAGAGTCATAGAATCATTTCGGTTGGAAAAATTTGTCAGAGCCCCTGGTTTTAACGTAGTTGTGCATAAGGTTCTCTGTGCCTGTCTCGGCATTGTGTTGTCACCGTAAGCTTGTAACGGGCTGCGGCTGGGTGCTGCTCTGGGGCTACTGACCCAGCTTCAAGGCAGAAAAAAAAGTGGCTTTCTCTGAATGCTGTCGTCAGGAACAAGGTGCTTTAGCTTGCCAGCAGGTGTCTGCAGGCTTTTTTCCGCATGAGTTTGTGCGGTAGGAATGGAAGGTGTAGGTGGTTTTACTTCCGTGAAGGTCATGGGGCTTGGGGGTTTTCTTGGTTGGATTTGGTTGGTTTGTTATTCTGTTTTTTTTGTTTTGTTTTGTTTTGGTTTGTGCTATCAATTTTGGGGGTTCAGGAGCTGATTTCCAGTCATTCCTCCTCCCAAGTGGTGAGGGTGGAAAAGGCTGGAGTGATACATTTCTACCCGGCTGGAGGCAAGCCGACCTCATGAGTGGGAGAGACGCATTCACAGTGAAGGCTCATACAGCGCCCTGATGGCTGAAGGCAACTCCCTGAACTGTAATAGTGTAAACTTATCCGTTGTCTTCCGGAGGATGCAGGAGAAATGTCTTGCAGCTTTGTGAAGCTATAAAGGAGTGACAAAACTTGGAACAAATCAGTTGAACTTCTTGTATAAAATTGGGATCTCTCGCAAGAGAAGTATGTTGGAGGTGTTCCCTATGGTGGACAAATCCTAGCAAGAGTTGGCAAAATATTAAACTGCCACAGACTTCTCATTTAAAGAGAAGGCTGGTGGATGAATAGGTAGTATGCCACGTATGCTCCTTTGTCTCATAAGATCTCTTCTTTGTATATGCCTGGCAGTCTGGTACAGTTGAGAGAGAGAGAAGGAAGTTTGTTGTTTTTTTTTTTTTTTGAATTCCAAAAGGGGAACGAATGCTATTGGGCATAAGTCACTCTCTCAGTAAAACTTTCCAAGTGCCATTTTCCTCAACTTTTAAGGTGTGAGATCAAATTTTCAGTAATACATGCAAGCAACTGAAAAATATCTCCTACTGACTAAAAGAATTTGCTCTTCATAATATCGGATATATCTTATTGATATTGTCCTTTATGTCAGTCTCTAATTATAGCCTCTGTAGGAGGAATGGAGCAATGAAAGGCAGCTAGATGGTGGCCTTCTGTACATGGAAAGATCTTGGATGCTAGCAAAGTCTAAAACCCATTCTTGTGTTGTGCAAACTTTCTGACGTGCAAGTTGTACACTGCAAGTAATACGTAAAGCATGTAGGAAGTTGCTGCTGTAGGTGTTTTAATTTAGATGTAATGCACAGCAATTAAACATAGGCTTTCCTTCTGTATGTGTTATGAAAATGGTATCGTAAGAAGGAAGATACTCATTAGGAACGTTTTTACTTATGAAGTGGAAGTAGGCAATGCCTATAAACAAGGCAAGGCAAATTAGGTCAAGGCCTCGTTACACTTGTAAGTCAACAGCCGTTCTGACTGAGGAGATTAGTTAATAGGACTACCATCCTAATACCACCCCCTGCCCCCTCCAGCTTTTTGGAAAACGCATAGAAAAAAGTTTGAAAAATGAGCTCATAGAGAAGGGGGTGGGGGAGCCCACTAGGTGACTAAAAGCCATGTCTGTAGTTGGACAAATCTACTCTGCGCGAGAGAAATCCATCTTCCCTCAGTGGCAGAGTAAAGGCAACAATTAGAAATGAGGAGTTGTAATAAGCTATCTTTTTAAAATCAAGTGTTGAAGCTGTCCTTTGAGCATTTCCTCATCCCATTCCAGCCAAAGTGGGTCAGATACCTTAAATAGTTCTAAGCGTCTCTTGACTAACCCAGCTAATATTTGAAGTTGTCCATTTGTGAAGTAGGAAAATGTCCGCTTTGAATAATGCCATCATTAATCCCTGTAGCCTTAGGGTCTGGATATGGACTCTTTGACAAGCATGATGAGTTGTAGAGACCTTTTCACTGTGTCTCCCCCTTTTGCTACTAGTGTTTCTGTAGAGACCCTTGATCCATTAAGTACAGTTCTTACCTCCTTTCTCTCTCCTGGTTTCAGCTGGTAATGCAAAGTAGGGTGGTTTTTCTCCATTTTTCCCTTTCTAAAGCAAGGGTCCTATGGTGTCAAAAATAAAAATGCTCATGCTGCTTTAAATTTAATGTTGTCCTGCCATGTCAGTCAGTCCTGTGCTGCTTCTGATTGCAAGGAAGTCTAAAGAGGCAGGGCAAGCGGAGGGTTGGGGGTGAAAATGGTGCCTTGCTGTGCTTGGAGTTCCAGGGGCAGTAAGCTTGTGGGCTTCCAAACCCAGGTGCCTGGTGTCCTGCTCAGCCTAACTGGGCAGTGAGCTAGCTAAAGCAGATTTGAGCACCTTGTACAAACAGAGCTTAACTTGTGCTGCTCTGCGTGCTGACGTACATCTCTTGGATTTAGATTAAAACAGATGTATGTAGAGCTAAGCCTCTGCGCTATAAAAATGGACCACTGTGTTAAGAGCACAAGGCTCTGCTAGCAGCAGTAGCTGCAGATGTGTTGATGTTTTCATTCATCCTCTTCCATAGGCAAAACCAAGGTAATGCTGAATTTACTGCAACAACTCTGTTTAACAGTCCGCTTTGTCCTTCCTCTGCAGTCAAGTATAATGTCCTTTTAGAATCAGTAGAAGCACAGCAACTACATTGAACTAAAAGAAGCCCGTGTTCAATTGTCTTGTTTAATGGGATTAGGAAGCTGATGGGAATAACCTTAAATCAAAAGTGCTGTGAAACTGAAATGTGTCCAAAACTTGTGCTGTATGTAGTGTCACCCTTAGTGGATTTCAAAGCTTTTCATTTCCTGGCGATCAGTTCTAACTGTCTAGCGCAATGCAAAGAAGCCGTCTTAAGATGGTAGCAACTTGGATCTTTTCTTATATCCACAAGTGTTTTTTAAAAAAGTAGTTGTGGCTTCTAAGTTAGGTCAAGTTATCTCAAAACCATAAGCAGGGTCTGTTTTCCCTCATTTATGCTAATGCTGGGCAAAAGAGCAGAAGCTGATTTGGAAACCTGTAAGTGGAAAGGTGTTTTGCAGTAAGGTGGTGGTGGTTGTTTTGTTGTTTTTTGTTTTTTTTCTTTTGTGGAGTCTTCAGTATTTTATTTTCTCCCCCAGTACTCCTAGGCTGCAGAACCAGCCTCCAAGGCACTATGGAATTACTTCTGCAATTAGCTTGGCTCCTCCTAAGGATATAGATTCCATTCATACTCAGAAGCTGCTTGAAGCGATGAAAGCATGTGGGGTATTTGAAGACGAGGAAGAACTGAATCACAGGTATAACAAGACTGTAAAACTTGTTAATGTCCTGGGTTTTTTTTAGGGCAAACTTAACGTGAGTTTTCTTTACAGGCTGGTGGTTCTTGGTAGACTGAATAACTTGGTCAAAGAATGGATTTCAGAACTTGGTGAGAGCAAGGTAAGGTTTTTTGATAGGTTCTTATCAAAACAGCTGAAGCCTTTTTGTTTCTTCTAAAGGCTTTACTGCTAGGATTTACGCTAAAGTTCAACATTTCACTTCCTTCTTAAGTATCAAGGAGTTCTGTAGTAAGTGCCATTGAAATAATGTATAAAAGATACTTCAGATGAAGACCTTCAAGCCCTTGGGGCACTGAATAAATTTGTGAAGTGGCTCTATCAGTTGACTTGTAGCAGTTAACAAAGCTGAAACAACATATTGTGGGGGGGAGATAGATGGTAACTGGGCAGTAAACTTGCCCCAGACAGCCTGCAGCCCTCAATCTAGTTTGAAGTTATTACTTTAGAGTTGCCTTTGGTATGGCTCTTAGATGGTGTTAATTTGTGTGGGTCTGCTGCAGGGAAGACTGGTAGAAGGTCTTAATTTGTTTAAATTGATGAAACGACTGCTCCATTACTCATCTTTGTTGTCGTTGTTTGTGAGTTGCAAGCCCTCCCTTCAGAAAAACAGTATCAGTCTATTAGACTAAGAACTCAGTATGGGAGGGAGAAGACATTGTTTATGGAGGCTGTTGTAGTCTTTCTAAATAACTTATATGCTAGTTAAACTTGCACGTAGGTCAACGTGTATGTTCTATTGTCCAGAAAACTCTTTGTCTTCTACCCGCAGAATTTTCCCCCTTCAGCAGTAGCAAATGTTGGTGGCAAAATATTTACGTTTGGTTCTTACAGGCTTGGAGTACACACTAAAGGTAAACTTTTGTTGTGTGGTCATAGTTGTAATGTTTGAAAGTGTCTTCCAACAGTAACAGAAGAAATGGCATCTCTTTGCAGGTGCTGACATAGATGTGGCTTGTGTTGCTCCTAGACACGTCGAAAGATCGGATTTCTTTCAGTCGTTCTTTGAAAAACTAAAACGTCAGGAGGAAATAAAAAAGCTAAGAGTAAGCAAGCTCTCTCCTTGATAGATTGTGCAACTCCTCCAATAAGAATAGTCATGTTAAAGACTCCTGTTGGTAGTGATTGTCTTACAAACCAAACTTAAAAAGGGACTTGTTTCTGAGCCCCTTGTAAAATCCTGTCTACGCAGCATGAAAGTGTTGAAGTGAAGCTTTTAGTTCCCTTCCCCAATGACTGTACACCCCATAAGAATCTCTGTGGTTCACTTCTCCCCTACCCATGGTTTGGGAATGAGTGGGCTATAGTATCAAAAAGCAAGGTTGTCCCGAGGAGCCTTGCTTTCACCTGAGCTGTAGTAAGGGGCTTGGCAAGAAGGTAACTGTATGCAGGTAGAGGAAGGGGCAGCCTGAGAGCTAAGGAAGTTGAATGTGATGTGGAAAGGCTTCTGTCAGTACCTTTGCCGTGGTGTTCCTCTGGGTGTACTTTAGGACCTCTAATTCCTTCTTCTCTGGTCCTGTTCTTCTGTGGCTACTCAGCCTGAGACTTTGTAGAAGAGATGCAGAGTCAGCTTTACATGAAGTCAATAGGAGCTGTGCTGTGAACATACAAAACTGCCTTGTAAAATGACCCTGCGGTGCATATGTTGTGTACCTTGTGTATAGAACCAAACTCCTGAGAAGTGTTTCTCTCAGCCTGGTCTTCCTTGTGCAGACATTTTGAAAGACTTCATATGCATAGCTAATGAGGCTTTGTTTAGATGACCGAAGACAGACTCAGTGGGCTGTGGCACAGTTCTAACGAGTGGTCTACAAAATTGAAAACTGTCGCATAAGGTAGCTGATAGCATCTCAGGCATGGTAGAAGATAAAAATACAGGAGGCTAGTGCACGCTGTCAAAGGCGGACAGAATTTTCTCGATTTCTCTGGATGTTAACCAGTAGTAAGATAGCGACAGAAATCTCTTGCTTTTCTTCCTCACCACCAAGGTAAGTACCTTACAACCTCTGATACTGATGGCTCATTGTGCACTGTTTGTTCATTACAGTCCGTGATCAGCCTCTGAATCTCTTGGCTAAATAACTTGTTAAAGCTAGTATTTTACCGTCTTAGTGCTATAGTGCGTGCAGCTTATGAAGAATTCCTTTGGTTTGGAAGCAACTCAAGTCTTTATACTGAGTAGTTAGCAGTGTAACTTCTGCATTTGATCGTAGTTTAGGAGAAACATTAAAGTAGCAAACCATGTTTTCTTACACAGTTATCCTCTCCTTTCCAGGCAGTTGAAGATGCATATGTACCAGTTGTCAAGTTTGAGTTTGATGGCATCAAGGTAAGCATTTCTTTTTTTTCTTGCTTTGGAATAGGATAACTTTTCCAGGGAGCTATGACTGTGCTATTTTGGACCACAACCTATCCCAGGAGAAGATATTGCAGTAGAACGGGAGCTTATAGGAAAATAAGGCCCTAGGGAGCCTAGCAGGCATGGGAGCATCAGGGACATCTTTTTCTAGACCTGTGCTGTAGACCAGGGTAGCCTGCTTGAATAGCATTTATCCCTAGGATCGTGCAGAGTGGGAGCAGAGGCGGTGTCCTTGCTAAGTCTTCTTAGCTCTGCCAAGCTAGGTATCTACAGAGGGATGTGTACAGTGTAGTTCACTGCACGAATCATGTGAGCAGACTAAATGTTTTGCTGCAAATCCAAAATGAAGTGGTCATGGGACAAACAATCTGGAAAATGGAAAGTAAAAGTACTCATTTGATTCCTGCCTAGGTTTGTCAGCTGCAGGAATCCTGCTATCTTGAATACATCTTATACAATGAATCAAGACCTGCATGCTGTAGTCCCTAAGCAAGTTACTGCTTGGTATCACTATCACAAAGAGATTTATTCAGTGACCTTTTTGTGGCCTTTATGTGGTGCAGACTTTCACAGGATAATCTTCTTGCCTCAGACTGTACTAAAAAGCAGATACTTCAGGGTCAAAAGGGCTTCCTGCATAAAGAAAATGCTCTCTCCTTTGCTGAAGTATAGTTGAGGTGACTGAACTTAAGTCTTAATTCTGTGAATAATTTTAAGTTCCCTTTTCATTGAAATTCTAAGTCTAGAGTAATCTTTTTCAACTTAAAATGCCCTCTTCCTTTCCCTAGCTTAAAAAGAAAGGGGTGATGCAGTGAAGGTTTTGTAAATAAAATTCAGAACTTCGAGAAATTGCATTGAGTCTTCTGGCAAATAAATGTCTTGGGAGATGTATCTATAGTCACCTAATTCTAAATACAAATGTTAACCACTCTTTTTAGACTTGACTAACTGTCCCCCACCAGTGTGCTGTTTGCAAACTGCGCGGCATTCTAACGGTTGGCACTTTTTTCCTCTTGAGATTGATCTCGTGTTTGCAAGACTGTCTGTGCCAACTGTTGCTGATGATCTTGATCTCAGAGACAACTCGTGTCTCAGAAGCCTGGATATAAGATGTATACGGAGCTTAAATGGTAAGCATATTTGCACATCTTTAACAAGAAAATGTTACTAAAATTGGTATGGAATGCAGGTTACACACCCCAAGTTTCTGTACAGGATGCAGAAACTGATCCCCTGTATCCTTGAGATCTGAGGAGGTGGCGAGTGGGCTTAAATTTAGCTGTTTCAAGTTGTGTGTTTAGATAGACCTGGGTTTCATGTTTCTTTGATTGGGGGGGGGGGGTGTTGTTCCAGTTTGCCACAGAAACTGCTTCAGCTGAATAGGTAGAGCACTTGATAGAGAAGAATGTGTGGTAGTTCATTTAAAAAAACAAACAAACAAACAAAGGCTATTTAAAATACCTGAAGCCGAAGTTGCTCACTGTTTAACACTGCCTGGTTTAACTGTTCCTGGCTGTCGAAAGAAACCTAGCTTTCGGAATCCTGTAGAAGGGCCTTATTGAAAATTGTTGGCTGGAGTCTAAAGTATGAAAAAGCTGTGGAGGGCACCAGTTACCTGAGGTGATGCTGAATGTTATGTGTAACCTGTAATTTTTAAGGTAATACAAAGCAAGTAATGCAAACTTGTTTTCATAGACTTGCAGGAGAAACTGTAAGCTGTTGATCCAGTATAGCACAGAACTGACTTGTACCTGTTACTAGGAAGTTCTGTACTTCAGCTGTTTTTTCTTACAGGCTGCAGAGTTACTGATGAAATACTGCACCTAGTGCCAAATAAAGAGAACTTCCGGCTCACGCTCCGTGCAATTAAACTGTGGGCAAAACGTGAGTAATGTGATTGTTTGTGATCTTTAAACTTTTCAGAGGCACCTCATGCTGAAAAAACAATAGCATTAGAAGTCCTTCATCTTTGGATGGCTGTTTTAAATAACAGGTTTTAGTTCAAAACCTGTTTTTTTAGTTTAGATTCAAGGACTGTCCGTGGGGTAGAGATTCTGTGTTTTTTTTAATGGGGGTAGAGTGGGGAGATGAGGAGAGTGCCTACAAGACAAGGTGCTGCATTGCTTACCAGGAACCTGACTAGAAAGGATAAAAATGCCCAGTGAAGTAGAAAAGCTTGATAGATAAGGAATAAGAAAATACCGTTTGCGCATGTGACTAGAGCAAGTGCTAGAAGAATGGCAGAACCTTCTTTTTAAGGGAAGTTGGAGCGAAGCAGTAGCTGTAGCAGTGCAGGCAAATTTCAGAGTAGCAGTATTTTGGGAAGTGGTGTGGTAACGATTCTTTTTCTCATCGCTGTAAGGACCGACAGTTTTGGCCTCGTTGCACTGCAAAAATAACTGACTTGGAGGCTGAAGTGTGCTAGGTATTCTATAGATTGTGAAGGTGGTGCTGTAAATTTGAAGGACTATACTTGGGTATGGAAAGACCACAGGCTAACGACAATGTATGCATTGTAGGACGTGGCATTTACTCCAGCGTGCTGGGGTTTCTTGGTGGGGTTTCCTGCACTGTGCTAGTAGCGAGAACGTGTCAACTCTATCCAAACGCTTTGGCTTCTACTCTGGTGAACAAGTTCTTCTTGGTTTTTTCAGGATGGTAAGAGCTATTTATGACTCTTGATTTGTGTAAAGCAGTAACACTTTCTGAGGTGGTTCTTTATATAAGATTTAGACCAACAGCATTCAGTCCTACCCTGAATTACATGGCAGAGTTTTAAATGGGCAGTCAGTTCCTGGCTTTTCTTGTATAGGGAGTGGCCAAAACCTGTATTGCTGAAACAACAGGAAGAGAGCAATCTCAACTTACCAGTATGGGACCCTAGGGTATGTAGACATGGAATTTGGAAGCCTTTAAACTTTCTTCTAAGCTAAGCTGCTGGTGCTGAGCACAATTGTTTGAACATCATAGGTGAACCCATCAGACCGATCCCACGTCATGCCTATCATCACCCCAGCCTATCCGCAGCAGAACTCTACATACAACGTATCTACATCAACGCGAGCGGTAATGGTAGAGGAGTTGAAACACGGTAAAGTTCTTTCCATGCTTATTAACTGCTTAAAAGGTATAATTCTTGCAATATGAAACCACATGACGTGACTTGGTTATATTCCGTGCGGTGTTGTGCCCTTTTAAGCAGAAGAGTTCTCTGGGAAGTATACCTGTTGCAGGCAACAAGGGACCAGTTTTACAATGAACTGTTGTAGTAGACGTGTATTGTGTCAAGGGAATTCCTGCTTTTTGATCTGTCAATTACTGTTCAAAACCTTTATCTTGTAAAGTTTCTCTCACGCTCTGCTAGTCTTAAAAACAAAATGGTAGTAAGGTTTTCAACCTTAATTGTAGGTCTTGCAGTTACAAATGAGATTCTCCAAGGAAAATCAGACTGGTCAAAGCTCTTTGAACCACTGAACTTCTTCCAGAAATACAAGTATGTATGAAATCTGTTCCCTAAACTTGAAATGATTTCCGTACTGGTTAGCATAGTGAGTTTTAGCTTGCAGTGTGAATACAAGATGGCATTGATATGTTTGTTTTTCAGAAGCTGGAGGTAGTCATAGGAATTTTGGTAAGGATAAGCATAGGGAAGATCGAAAAACTGTTTGTGTTTTGCCACTGACACTGTTTGTATTAAAAAAAATCAGCTCTGATACTTAGAATGCAGCAGAACGCAATTCTGAAGGATGTAATCAGTTTTTCTTCAGTTAATGCTGTGCTGCCTGCAGGATATAATGTGTCTTGTCTGGAAGTAATTTTCTATACGTTTAAGGCAGTTTTGGTTTCATCTGAAGGAATATCAAGTCCTGAGCTAGGATATTAATTTTTCTTTTCTTCTAGACATTATATTGTGCTGACTGCTAGTGCCTCTACTGAAGAGCATCACTTAGAGTGGTAAGTCTTGCTTTGAGTGTGGGTTCAATACATCATTGACGCTCAATTCAGTGTTGCGCTTCATTTGGTTAATACAGTTCACAAAAGCAAAGTATTCAACTGTGCAACTAGGCATGGAATACAGTACGGAGTTAAGTAGACAGTTCCTCAGCAAAACTGAAAGCTTTCTTGTGAAGGGAAGTTAACATAAGTTATCTTGCTGTTTAAGAAGTTAACCTAAAGACCCAAGTCATGATGAGAAGGAACGACGAGGGTTAGTGTGCGTATGCTCTGTGTCATGTGGAGAAGCAGATGCCAGGAGTCTAAGGAGACTACTTAGCCAAGGCTACTTCCGTTAGGAAGATGTTCCTTGTTGCAGAGACTGAAGTAAGTGGGGATTACTTGATGTCATCAGATGTGTAGTGGACACTGGAGAGCTTGATCTTTTAGTGACTTATAGAGCAGTGGTCTCCAAACTTTTGTGCACTCCTGTGAGCAAAAAAAAAAAAAAATAATTTTTGAACACATAGTTGCAGTCTATATCTACTTCTTTACAAGTTACGTACACATTACTGAAGTTCTAGTCTTTTCTTCCCGGACCCAGTGGATTGTCTTGTGCACCCCCTGGGGTACATCCCCGCCGACACTTTGAAGACGACTGCTGTAGAGCCTTAGAAGACTTGGTTTCATAGCTTTTTTACTGGATGTAATATTTAATTTAGGACTAGATTGCACTCAGTGCTAAGTTGCTCTGGTTATGTGGTCAGCCTGTTCCAGAGCCTACTGTTCTCCAGTGAAGTGAAACAAGGCTGTTTAATTGGGGTGAAACCTGACCATCTGCACAGAGCACCTGAATGCTGATTAACAGTGTTTACTAAGTTTTAATCTAGTAGTGTGCTCAGGCATCTTGTGTTTAGTGCTGGAAATGATCATCTCAGCACGCTTGGTAGTGGATAGGTAAATTGCAGGAGTGCTGATCTACTTAGTGAAATGTAATGTGAGAACCACTTCAATTGTGGTTAGAGAAAATGACTGCTTCTGACATGATATTTGTCACTGCCTCAAGGGAGACATGCCAATAATAACTTGTTGAACCTGTGTGACTGGGCTGACTAACTGTGAGTCTTGAAATAAGGGGAAACGGTGAGGAATTAAGGAACTGTAATGTGTGTGGTGTTCTTATTCTGAAGAAATGAGTGCTTTGCCTGCCTTGCTCAAGTAAGCAAGCAAAATAGCTGTGTGTACCAGACCCCTGTTCTGCGGGCACCTTGGTTATACTTCAAAGTTTGGCTTGCGCTTTAAGGCAAATGATTTAATTCTTGCGCTACCTCTGAAAGACATTTCCTGTTTAAAAGTAGCTCTAGTAGGTAATACCTCTTACCTGAACTTTTAAATTTGTTCACTTAAAAATCGTGTCAGCTACAGCTTGATGGCAGTCGCAGTTAGGTATACAACAAGGAGTTATGGGCAGAGGGCTTAGAGCCAAATAGTTTTTAATGTGAAATGTTTTAAGTGAATAAAGCTTATTGTATCTCACAATAAAGATGAGGAAAGTTGTGGCTGCAGTAAAAGCTGATGTTTTTGCAGTGACAGAAATGGCAGCAAACGGGGCTTAGTTTTGCATCAGGGAAAATGAAAAGCAGAAGACAAACTTGCTTCCATTTGCTATAAGAACAAGTTTAGTTCACCAACTCTTGAATGGATTTGGGAATAGATGGCACATCTCTGTTGTTCATCAACGTAAGATACTTGTGAAGAACGTACAGAGTTCTGACTGCCTTCAAAGCTAGCAATGTTTTAGGTAGAAGGGTAAAATGCCAGTACTTCATTTAAAAGAAGAGCCTTTGTGGTCATGATACATTTCTTGGGTAAGTTTCTGATGAGACTGTGTTGACTAGATCATTTGTTTATTAAAGGAACTATATTTTTCAGTTTGGCTGGAAAAGGGTAAACTCTTTTCACAGATCAATCTGCAGGAAGACTAGCATCTTTACTCAGGTGTAATGGAAGAGTTGTGCTTGAGCCTTTTCTAAACTGTTGTTCTCCTTGACCTTTGGGGTAAAAAGGACTTTTGGTGCACTTCAAAATGCAGCCAGAGGTGCTGGCAATCTGCTGCTTGTTGATATTTTCATCATAGGTTATATGTTGAAGTGTTGTGTCTGACCTGTTAAGACTACAAGTTAAACTTACTGCCTCTGTCTTTGGAACCTTTAAAGTGCCAGTGTCCCTGGAAACATCTCCAGCTCCAGTGTGTGTGATATAAATATCTAGTATCTGCTCAGCTGAATGAATCTTACTACTTACTGACTGGTTAGCATTTTTGTATTAGCATTGTATTATAAAAGGGCATATAACTACTGTGCTGGATCCAGTCAAAAATGAGTAAATGTCTCTTGTTCTTATCAGGATTGGCCTTGTGGAATCTAAAATTCGTGTGCTGGTTGGCCACTTGGAGAGGAATGAATTTATATCTATTGCACATGTAATGCCACAGTCTTTCCCTGGCAGCCGAGACCTTTGTAAACAGTGAGTTTCATTACTTTTCTGAAGTCGAGTTTGGCCGATGTATTGTACCTTGTTTATATTCCTTCACCTCAGCTTACCCGTGAGAGATGTTCAGTTACGTACCTACTGTTTTGTAGGTACGAGGTCTGACGGGCAAGGTTCTGAGCATGTAGGATCTTTTTAAAGAAGGGAGAACTTGAGGGAGGGGTTCTCGGAGAACTTGAGTATGGGCTGACTCCAATGTTTAGCTGCTGCGTACAACTAAACTGTTTTGCTTAATCCCTTCTTGAGAGTAGATACTAGCATCCAAATAACTGGCATCTGTGCATAAATGATGGATTTGTGAATCTGTCTTTTTAGGAGTGGCTATGTGTCAATGTGGTTTCTTGGAATCGCGTTTAGGAAAGTGGAAAATGCAGGAAGTGTTAACGTTGATTTAACGTATGTTATACAGTCATTCAACGATACAGGTAAGCCTCTATTTTGCTCTAGTCTCGTAGGGTTTCATTTTTTTATTCTAGTGCATGTTGCTTTGCAAAGTGAATTGTGCTTCCTTCTGGTATTGGCTATTAGCTATTTCTGTAGAGCGTGACACGTAGAAGATTAGCCTTAAAAACATACTATTTTGACACTTTGGCAATGTAAGTCCACCTTGAAACAAAAGTGTGTACTACAGTCCTATATACCATATCGCATATGTGAAATGACAGTTCTGCAGATCATAGTAAACACGCGCAAAGGAACTGTGATTCCTGAAGTGGACAGTCAGATGTGAAGCCAGGAGAGAGATGTCCATTTACTGGGTGTAGCTACACTTTTCAAAACCGCTTGTCAGTTGACAAACTTTGAAAGTGGGAATGAACTGTATCAGGCTCTAAAATAAGTTGTGAATGCCTGTTGACAGTATTGTTTCCAAAATAAGAGTTTGTGTATGATACCATCCCAGAACTTTGAAAGGCCGTGAGTGGTCACATTGTAGTGACATGCAGTCTTGCACGTCAAGCTCTGTGTTCATCTTCCGTTATTCCTTTTGATAGATGCAGAAATAAAGTAATGTCGCAAGTGTTGTTAGATAATGCTAGAATAAAGGGGTTTGGGGGTGAGCAGTCATTTGAAAGTAGAGGTCGTTTCCACAGTCTGTTTACTTCTTCCCAAGCTGACTGCTCTTGTGCCTTTCAGAAGTGCATGTGTGCTGTGAGGCTCATGCCTTGCTATCATAATGACAAACTAAGGAAATCAGGTTACTCTTCTGAAGTGACAAGTGTGTTTGGCCAAAAAGTTCTAAACAGTGGACTCCTTTAAACTCTTCATCAGTGCAAACAAATATTTCTCCATGGTACCAGCATGAGCTGTGTGTTGTGTTGCTCGGACAACATGAGTAAATGCAGTGAAAGCAGACCTTCTTTTTAGCTCATGCTTTGGGATATGAGAAAAGCACAGAAAAAAGGCATCAAAACTCTTGTCTGAGTTTCAAGCCAGGTGGGGTGACTTCCTCAGACTTGCACTGTTACCTGAACTGACGCTTGTCTTGTACGTTAGATCCAGTAGCACTGTGTTTGAATGTTGTGGCAAATGTAAATCATGTCAACAAGGTTTGTGTACTGCTGAGAGGCTAGAACTGATGTTAAATCCTGTATTTCTGTGCACAAACTTGATTAGCATAGCTGTGTGCTCTCAGTTTAGTGAAGCACAGCCTATAGTATGTTTCAGATATAGGGTTTGAACCCAGAGAGCTTGACCAGAAAAGGTATTTCTTGAGAGGTGTGGTATCCTTTGGCAAATGTGGGAGTGAGCAGTAGTTATGTGCAAGAAAGCTTTTATCATGTGCCTTGACTTTGAGAGAATGTTTTTAGAGGGCAAAGTTGATGGGCTCAAGAGTGTAAGGCTCACAGTTTGGAAGGCTTTTGATAAATGAACTTTATCTCACTTTTGCATAAAAACATTACTGAATTTACTTTGAAGCAACTGTTCCTACTGGTGTGAATGTTCATATTTGTGCTTTTATTTCACTTCTAGGTCTCCTGCAGAAAGACTTGTTGTAAGCCTTTTTGTTTTGGTTGCATGTCCTTACTTTGATTCCCACTCTGTATGTTAGTAAGCTGACTTTCCAGCTATGCTCACGACAGGCTTGTGTAAACTTGTCTAAATGTGACTTAATTCTGTAAAAACTGCTGTGCTACTGTAGGGGTTTTTAGTTGCAGGAAAGGCTGTTTGCAGGCAGTTAAGAAGAACTGGTTTAAATTGTAGTGGTTCTGATAAGTCAGATGTCCCTCAAATCCAGTCTGTCTTGGACAGGTAGAGTTTTAACACCTAAATTACTGAAAAGTTATGTGATGTTACAGAACTATTAGGCAAAAACCCACAATCGCCACTGTAAATATCAAATAAAATGAGTCTGAATCTTGAGTGAGGTGTCTGTTCTCTCATCAGCTGAGCACAATTGGGTTGACTGAGAAAGTCATCTAGATCTATCTTCAACCAGCAAACTAAGGGTTAAGGAGTATGATCTCTTCCAGGTTAAAATCAGCTCAGAGGTGAGGTGCATGACTAGCAAACCACAGCTGTAACTGAGCACATAAATGCATGTTTGAACTTAAAATAGCTGTTACGTATCTGGTGTGTACTGGATGTGAAATGGGCATCTTGGGTCACATTCATCTTGAGACCACTTCTTGTTCTTTGTTTGGGCTGGGCAGAGTTCAAGGCTTGCTGTTTCTAAAGAAACCATATGTAACTTTGACAAATACCCAATGCAAACATTCCCACTAAGCTACAACACTAAATTTCCTGTTAGTTTACAGCCAGGCTAACAACCTCAATGTGCTAAAGGAAGGTATGAAGATTGAGGCAGCTCATGTGAAGAGAAAGCACCTCCACTATTTTTTGCCTGCGGAAACCTTACAGAAAAGAAAGAAGGTATAATAAAAATTGGGCTCTCTGGCAATGTTTTTTTTTTTTGCTTTAATAATTACTTGAAGACTTCATTATTTTGTTGTTGTTGTTTCAGCAAAGCATGCCAGGTACTAGTCAAAATGCTGGTGGGCTTCAGCGCAAAAGGACTTCTTCAGATGGAAGCTGTTTGGACAGTTCCAGAGACAGGGACTCCAGAACACCAGATAATTCCCCTTCGTTACGTAAGATTTCTAAAGTGGACACCTCTACAGCCGAGAGAGAAAGGTTAGCACCATAACCTTAAAGCTGCGAAGAAGCTGCTTTTTAACTGACTCGCAATGTGAATGAGGTGTGGGATTTCTTGTTTGAATCTGTGTTGTTCATAAGCATGTGGAGGGCTCTAATGGCTTCAGGAACAAAGCTGTCATCTCCTTTGGGCTCGTGGGGGGAGGCAGGTTAAAGAAATCCTTGAAAAAATGAATCTAATATACATGAAGACATGTAGGAAGAAAGGAGAAGTTGATACCGGAGGAATTACTTGGTCTTGAATGTAGATCCCCTTGGGTTAGTGTGTAACTTGAAGCCGGAATGTTTTCTATGTAGGTCATTTTGTTCCTTCTAACAAAAAGTATGGTTAATGCCAAGCAGTGTTATGTTCTAATGAAGTGCTGATCTTGATCACAGCAACCCTAGAGCTGCTGCTGCCTTGGTGCAGCAGTATGAGAACTCGGGCAGTAAAAGTGTGTGTCACTTCCTGGGAGGTCTGCTTGTTCATAAGCTACTTCAGCCCAGGAGGAATATGTAATCTTGAGAGTAATAGCCCAAGAGTACCAAATGTGTAATGCCTGCTGTGATCAGACCGTTTGGTACTGTAGGAGTAGCATTAAAAATAAAATAAAATGGGATGCCCGTATGGGTCGAGCAGATACTGCTTTTCATGAATGTACAGAGTGCTGAATGTACTAAGCTGGAAGACAGTACAAGTACATAGAGACTGACTAAAGAAAAGGCTTAAGTTTTAAATTTGCGGTCTGAAGTTCAGCAAAATGAAGATCTCCTGCTAGATTGCCCGTGAGTTTGTTGTTTGGTAGAGCTGTGACAATGAGCTAAGAAGACAGACATTTGTCTTGCGTGGGCTTTCTGGAAAGGAAATGTATAGTATTTTACAAACTAGCATTTTATAACTCTAGCGTCTGAGTCTTACAGAAATGCTGTGTACCAGAAATCTAACGGTGCTAACAAGAGCGAGAAGCTACCTCGTGTAGCTGTGCCATCAGTGTCTAAGGGACTCTCCATTCCTGTTACTGATTCAAGTATGTATTGAAGTAGCGGGTGGAATGCAGTCTTTAATTTCATGGCTGAACTCTAGAAGCGCGGTGTCTCTTACAGAAACGGAGGCTACAGTTGCAATAAGAACATTGGGACCTCCAGTTGGCAGCACCATTCCAGGACGTAACACAGTTTCTCAACCAGGAGCACGTTTTGTCCAAGGACAGCATGAATTAAGTGGGACTTGAATTACAGATCCTAAGAACACTGCACCTAAACGACCTTATTCACTGACCACTGAAGGGCCTCATTCACCTACATCAGAAGAACGCCCCAAAACACTAGCAGACGGAGAAAAGGTAATGAAGGGGGGCTAGGCCAGGGAGGGTCTGAAGTAGAATTAATTCTTGATGTACAGTGAATGACATAACTGAGAAGAAATGCTATATACATCCCCAATGGATTCAGGAATCTAAATTTAAGCATAATGCTAGTTTTACTAGGAGGTAGGTGTGAGAAATTGTCTTGAACGTACTGTATAGCTATGAAACAAATTTTTTTTCCCAAGATCTGGCACTAGTGACTGTTTCTGGTCTGGTGGCAGGCTCTCTAAATACTACTGTACTTGTATATTACTGCACTGACCGATTGCTCAATGAACTGGCTTATTTGGAAGCAGTTCTTAATTCAGAAAAAAACCCCAAATCTCAAAAGGAAGAGGATATGAATCTTATAGATGTAGAAGTATGAGCTAATCTTGTTCTGGCAGATGATTTTTGAATGCCTCTTGATAGTTTTGCTGCTTTCGAAATCAGCAGCCTACTCAACAGGTTGTCCACTGCTGAAATGACCGTGTGGAGTTGTTTGTTAAATCTTGTTTCTGTGGAAGCTTTCGATTAATGCTTGATTTGTTTTCTTGCTATACATAACTCTCCTTAAAGAGCTGTTTGTGTGGCTTGACCTCTGATTTGAGGCAGAGGCAAAGAACAACTAGAAAAAACTCAATTTTGACACTTGTAAAGAATCAGCTTGCAGAAGTGTTACCTACTATGGAATACTTCAGGTACAGATTTCAAGGTTTGGGTAGTACGACTTTTTGCGAGGCTTGAGATTCCTGTGTGGTAAGGGTAGTCTTGTCTAAATGTTGTTTTAAGAATGGCCACTAATACATTTAATGTGTTGACTGGAAGCTGTGCTCAAATATGAAGGTAACTTTAGAATAGCAATTATTTTGAGTCTGTGTATTCTGTTCTTCTAGTTAACTGGCCAGGGTTCAGCATTCAAAGGCGGTGGCAATCCAGAAGATGTCAGCAGCAGATCTACAGACAATGTAATTAGGAAGGGGTTTTACTCAGTGGTCTGACTGAAAAGCTGAATGGACTCTTCTAGTGCCTAGACTACCTCACATCAATACTCTACGCGTTTATTGATGTAAACAAAAATATGCTTTTTAGTTTAACTTTTTTCAGTCTTCATTTCCCAAATATATTCTTGTAAGAGTTATCCCTATTAGTCTTTTAAAAAGTCTTGACTGTCACTAGCTGAAACAGCTTTGGAAAAGGCCACAAAACCCAAGCTGCCCTGTGACTTGGATTCAGAATGTATGTAAACAGGTTAACTAGTTACTGCAACCACGTTGTGGTTTCAAGTGTGTATGAACGTGCTTGTATTCATTTGTGGTTTCCTGGTGCATGTGCATATATTATTCTTCTCTTACACTAATTTCCCGTTTGGCACATACACTCCTGTGCATCTATCACAATGGTGCTCAGCTTCCTCAGCTAGCAGCTGTCCCCTGCCTAACACGGCCACGCACTACACAAGTATTGGCTCCCATGGAGGCCCATAAATAATTTAAGTATTGAAGAAAATGCAGCAGAGGATGCTTCCAAGGTATGGAGATGATAGACGTGTCCCATGCCGTTGTATCTGATTTTTGTCTTGAGACTGCTCCAGCATGAGACTTGAGGGTTTTGTTGTTGTCGCTGGGTAGGAAAGCTAAACTCATAACACACAGCCGAAGATGTACTTAAACATTGCAATAGCCAAGGCTGTTGTGACACTGCTACCCACCTGCAAGGTAGAGTCTTGAAAGGAATTGGCATGCAGAGAGTGTTTTCAGATAAACCCTGAAAGCTGTTCTACGTGGTTACATGAAAACTTGTAGTAGTCTGAAGGTCTGGTTCTGTAAACCGGTAACACTGCTTACCCAGTTAAGTGCATGAGGGTTTTTTGAGGGGTGGGGAGAAATTCTGATCCTATGAAACAAATGTTGTGCTATCTCTCTATTGTAATTTCTTTATAACTTGGTGTTTTTGTAAATGAAGTTGTATGTTTTTCCAGAGTATTTTTGTATGGACTGTAAATTACTGTCTTCCAAAGAGAAATTTAAAATCTTCAGTCTCTTTTTTGTTTTGGTTTTTTTTTTTAAAATGCACGTGGGATGTGCTTAAAAACCCCAAACAACTAAACCAAATGTAAGGTTGTGGAGGGGGGGGGGCGATGGGGGCAGTGCCACAAAAAATATGTTCTACAAAATGATGATGTCATGGTAGAGTAAATTTGAGGAGACTAGGAACACTGCTTTCCTGCTTCTAGTATTTCCAGGTTTTGACTTAACACCCTCTGAATAGTGCAGCTTGCAAACTGCGTTGACAGCTGAAGTCCCAGTTTGCTGTGTGGACAACAGATACCCCGACTTCTTTTAAAATTAGTTGCTTGGCTTAAACCACAATTCTGAGCTCTGATCATCTTAAGCATCCACCTCAAACCCTAGTGACAAGACCGAAGGGGCATGTAGCTATCTTGCACGGACTTCATTCTCCAGCATTCCCCCTACCGCTAGTATTCCAGACTTGTGGAGAAAGCATGACCATGTCAATAATCTTACCTTTTTTCCTTATTACCTCTGGTTTCCAGCTTGCTTCAAGTGCAATTCATCTCTTAGAAAATGTGCCTTAGTGGGTTTGAGAGGTCTTATTCTTCCTTCTCCCCTCGAAAAAACCCCCAAACTTAAGAGGGCAAGGCTTAGGTTTACTCACAGGTTAAAGTTAAGAAAGAGAACCCATGTTAGTTAAGTGGCTTTTAGCAGAGCTACACCTTGAGTTTATAAAATGGTTACCTTGGTTTTGTGACCTGTGTTAAAACCATGGTCTTTCAATACTGTCAAGTGTGTGTACTAGTTACAGTAGGTATACAACTTCAGCACTTGTGTAAATAAAACTCCATCATGAATTTGAAGGAATTAAAGCTGAAGTAGGTGATAAGATAAACAGCAAAGCAACTATGAAAAGTGCTTTGTAATGGTCTACAAGCCTGTAATATTACCATGCTTTTAAACGAATTCTTCCACTTGAGTATTCCAAGACTCTTGAAGGCTGTTGTGCCCTTAACCTCTAGTCAGCACATGCATTTCTGCAACTGGTCTCAAACTTACCTAGCTAATTGATATCAAAGTATATGCCTTTACACGGATTTTTTTTTTTTAACTCTTGCTTTGCAGAATTATCTTCTAATTGTGCTTTTTTTTGTTGTTGTTTTTTTTCCCCCCTCACTCTTAGGGTGTTAAGAAGAAGTTTAGGAAGAAGTCAGGTTACTAGTTTGCTGGACTTGATCCGGCATAGGTCAGATGACACGCTTTATTTTAATCTACCCTGACTCAACGCTTGGCCCAGTGCAGAGTGATGTTGCTGTTCTGGAGTTTCCCTGGCTATTGCAGAGGTTGGATGCTGCCCCAGGACTATGCAGATTAGATTACCGCTGTTTTAAATAAAGTTCAGACTGCACCAATTCAACTGAAATGTTTTCCTTTGTTTATGGAGCAAGTCTTCTGTCAAAGTGATTGAAAGGCAAGTTCCTCATGCATAGACTCCTCTCCCTACAATACACAGAAGGAAACAACCCAAGCTAGAGACAATATTGCCAAGCGTGGCTCCTGTCCTTTGGGGTGAATCCTTCCGGCAGGCTTTTATATGCTCTGGGAAACGTCTGCGGTTCTAACTTTGCAGCTGCTGTTGACTCTAGCAGTCCTGTCTGAATGTGGTCCAGCGTAGGTCACCAAGAGTCAGTGCTAGAAGAAGCACTTCTTAGCTGTTACCAATTGCATCATCACATCACTTCCTGGCATAGTGTCTTATCACTGATCATCTGGGGACAGAGATTTTTATTCATTTGCCAGATGGAGCTGGTGGTAGGGCAAGTTCTTTCTGGAATACCTGAAGGAGAGAAAAGCTGTGCGTGGCCTTCTTTCTCATTTGTATTTTTACTGAAAAGTAAAGCAATCGTGCTAGCTTTGCAAGATGCTCACGGTTATCCCCAAACCCCAAGTAAGTAAATGCCTAAACTAAACCAAAACCCAGTAACAAACACATTGTTTTCTCTTGCTTCTACCACAATACATCCCCCTAAGACCCTAAACCCAATATTGAATGTATTTAATTGTGATCATGCTGAACACAAGATGACCAGAGCCAGAAAATATCTTGGACTTGAAGGTGAGGGAGGTTCCTTGATACCAGACTTCCTGCAAACTTTGCTGTTTTCTGTCTGCTTTCTTAGCTGGTTGCTGGGTGTGTGGCTTGGAGGTCCGGCTGGAGGGGGTGAGGGATGCATGATCAATCTCCTTAAAGAGGAGCAGCTCTGCATTGAAATTGTGTATGGCTAGTAACTTTGAGCAAGACGTTCCATTGCAGGAATTAACGTCTCCTGTGGTTTGACTTGTTAGGTCTAAGCAAAGGAGTGGTTCATGTGAAGTCGCCTCCGCTTCTGCTGTTGCAATGGATGTCCCTGTAGAAACTAGAGAGAGCAAGTAATAGAGGGGTTGGGGGGACCAGCCGCAGCCCCCTGCTTCCTGGCCAGCTCTGCTGTTGCTCTGCCTTTCCTCGAGTCCTGCGGGGCCAGGTTGGACTAAGCAGAGTCCAGTGGGGTGTTTTCCGAGAAGGAGGCGAGGGGTGGGCTGTTGAGCACTGCCTGCTGCCTCCTAGCATGCTGGTCAGCATGGACTCCCTCCCCTTCCCTGTGCCTGAGGGTTTCTTCAGCCACCATCTACCCCTGGGGTGCCCAGCTCCGAGCGTGGCCCGAGGGCTCGGGGCTCCAGGCTGCTGGACCTTGTGTAGTTTCTGGGGGGCTCTTGGCAAAACGGTAGCCTGGGGGCTGATGCTTACCTTGTGGCAGAAGATGCAGCCTGTTGAGCTCTCGGCTGTCTGACCTTCAGGAAAGGGCTCGAAATCAAGAAAATCAGACTGGGACTGCTCGTCCCTGGGCAGTTCCTCTTTGCTGGGAAGACCCTGTCTGAATCGCCTGCTCTCTTCACCCAACCTTGTTTCTTACTCACACCTCATCTCTCCTCGTTTCGGCTGACCTCAGACTCTTGCCCGTCTTCCTTTCTCACCCCAATCCGTCTTTGCTTCCTCTGCATTTGAACCGGGTGGTACTTTATTCTGTGCTGGTGGAGTGAAAATGCCAGGAATCCTGAAACCAGAGGAGAGCTAACCTACCCTGTTTTGGTTTTAGTGTGTGGCAGCCTGGCAATCAGCCGCCTGCTGCGGGGACCATCCAGCTCACTCTCCGCAGTACGTGCAATGGAGAGAAAGCTGAAAAATTTGGCTACTAAGCAAGTCTGGCAAGCATGTGTAAGTTCACCCTTTTCCAAGGTTCCACACATGCCCAGGTACGTGCGTGTTTCCAAAGGAAGAGCAGAAAGTCCAAGAGTGACACCAGCATAGCCTCTGTGCTAAATTTAACGTCCCTGTTTCTGAAATGTGGAGAAGTTAAGACTTTTATTTAGAAAGTTTTAAAAATTCTTTGAATCTAATTAAAGCAGCCTGTGTTCCTCATGATCATTCTTAGCAAGGACTGAGTCATTTCTGTTCTGTTTTTCCTGAAAATTAGCTGGCGGCCCACTATATGTAATCTTGCACCAAAGAAAAGTTTCTGGCAAACTTGGAGTGACTGAACATGTGGCCTTAAAATAGGACGTGTTGACTAGCCATAACCAACCAAGTGCGTTGAGGGTAATATGACAAAAATAAAACCTGCTTGCTACAGCGTTAACTAAAGCTAGAAAATGCTGTAATTTATTTTGTCCCTGCAGTTTTAGTTCTGCTCCATTTTTCCTGTGCGCTCACTTGGCAAGAAGAGAACGTTATCATCAACGCTGTAGCCAAGTGCATGCACACAAAGAAGAAAAGTTGAGGTTTTGTGAATCACTTGACGTAGCAGTGCTTGGCTGTCTGCCTTCAGCACTGCTTTGGTGTCTTTGTTGCGATTTTTGTCGGGCTGTCTTTCCTCTCTTACTTCTTTGATATTGAATTTACATCTTATTATGTACAGCCTTTGCTACTACTTGAGCAGAAGGGCGTAAACCTGTCGTTGTGAGCAATGCAACAGCGATTTCTGATTACTAAGCTAAAGAAGTAACGGCTGGTTTAAGTTACATATTTTCTGCTCTCCCAAATGAGGCAGGCATTAGACTGTCAGGAAACTGAAAGTTGGTCCTGCTTCTGGATAGTATATATGAAAGCAGAAGTCTTAAGTATTTCTGGCAAGACTTGTAAGGGGTCATTACATTCACTTCTGGTTTGGTCTAGATGGTATAGCATAGGTTAATTTTCCCCATTCATTTTGAGTGTTTTTGCAGGTCTTTACCACGACTGTACCTTTTCTGCTATGTAGGATAACACTCTATAAAGCAACCCACTGTAGGTTTTGTTCAATACATTTATAACTTACCAAAAGAACCAAAACAAAACAAAACCAAAAAAACCCAAACCAAGTGGAAGCTTTGCCTGTAAGAAAGCTGTGAGATTGGGTTTTTGACTCTTTAACTCTACTGTGTTGCTATGAATGTATTATTGCATGTTCCCAAATTTAATAAACGTATTCTTGTAATCAAAGCTTGTTCAATGCACTGAACAAGCACAATGAGCGTGCTTCCAGGGCCTAAGAATGAGCTATTGCTTAATGAGTTGCTTAAAGCCCCTCAACTAAAAGTGGACGAAACACTCAGTTGAGGGAAGTTGTCATACCCCTTCTCTCCAGCTTTAGGAGTGCGAATCTTCCTCGATTTCTGGAATAAAGCTGTTGGTCAGTCTCTGCTGCTTGAGCGTATTGTGAGCAAAGATGGAGACCCTCTTGTAAAGGGAGCCACAGAGAATTCTGTCTCCCCTCCGTCTTACTGAGCCCGAACAGGAATTTATGAAGATCCCAAACTTCTGTTCATAAAACACTGCTGTGCACACTGCATGAGAAAGCTCTGGGTTGGAAGACAGCCAGTATCTTCATCCCTAGCTGGAGATTCCTGCTTCATCAGGTGTGGGGAGTCAACTGTCTGTATATAGCTAAGGAGCCAAACACTCTGTTAAAGGGAGCAAAAATAACACTGCATTTATTGACCCCTGGTTTTTGTTCTTTCAAATTAATTACAGGGATGTTTATGAGGCCGGGTTGTTGACCACACAAATATAGGTTGTTCATAGTAATACATATAGTCTGGGAGAAACTGTAATTGCCATGCTAAATATAATTTATTCTGTGGTTCCATTCAGCTATATATTTAATTTTATTTTTCCTTTCTTCTTCGAGGGGCACTAGTAAATATTTGTTGGTTTGGGTTTTTTTTTCTTTCCCCCAGCATCTTCCACTGTGGTTTATTTGCTCTGTGATCCTCATTCTTTTAGTCTCCTTTCTAGCACACCAGCGCTGAGAACACAACTTTGCTCCAGCCCTCAAGAACCTTTTCGGCTGCGTCAACCTCAGCCCCCTGCACCACCTCTTTGGTTGTCAGCATGGCAAGCAGTATGAGCACTGCAAACAGCCTTGGCCTGAGCGTTACCAGTGTGTCTCTAGCAGCTGCTACCACAGGGGCAGCTCCCTTGGTGTCTTCAGGTTTGCAATATTAACTGACAGAGGACTTCTTTTTTTTGTAAAAATAGAGGAAATTGGTCAATAGAAATAAATGGTGTTGTAGATGTTTCTTGTTAGTAAGAGTTGTTTCTGTACTTCAGTTTTTTTCTTTAAAAGGTAGTAGGGTATTAGTTAAAAAATTGTCTGTAGGGTTGTGTGTATATATCTGCACATGCACAGACAGATGTATATATTATAAGTGTGTGTGTATATGCGCACACCCCTACCGGTGTTTTTTCCCTTTAATATCCTACTGTCACGGTTTAACCCCAGCCAGCAACTAAGCACGATGCAGATGCTCACTCCCTTTCCCCACCACCCAGTGGGATGGGGGAGAAAATCGGGAAAAGAAGTAAAACTGGCGGGTTGAGATAAGATAAGAATGGTTTAATAGAACAGAAAAGAAGGAACTAATAATCATAGCACTAATAAAATGACAACAATAATAATAAAAGGATTGGAATATCCAAATGATGCACAATGCAATTGCTCACCACCTGCTGATCGACTCCCAGTTAGTCCCCGAGTGGCGATTCCCCCCAGCCGCACTCCCCCAGTTTCTATACTAGACATGACATCACCTGGTATGGAATACCCCGTTGGCCACTTTGGGTCAGCTGCCCTGGCTGTGTCCTGGGCCAACTTCTTGTGCCCCTCCAACCTTCTCGCTGGCTGGGCATCAGAAACTGAAAAAATCCTTGACTTGAGACTAAACATTACTTAGCAACAGCTGACAACATCAGTGTTATCAACATTCTTCTCACACCTAGCTCCAAACCATAGCACTGTACCAGCTACTAGGAAGACAATTAACTCTATTCCAGCTGAAACCATGACAGAGAAGTTCATGGAGAACTGTCTCCCGTGGGAGGGACCCCACGGAGGAGTGTGAGAAGTCCTGCCCCTGAGGAGGAAGGAGCAGCAGAGACAACGTGTGATGAACTGACACCAACACACATTCCCCATTCCCCATCCCCCTGCGTTGCTGTAGGGGGGCAGGTAGAGAATCTGGGAGGAAAGCTGTGCCTGGGAAGAAGGGAGGGGTGGGGGGAAGGTGATTCAGGATTTGTTCTTATTTCTCATTATCCTGTTCTGATTTGATTCGTAAGAAATCAAATTTCCCCAAGTCGAGTCTATTTTGCCCGTGATGGTAATTAGCTGAGTGATCTCTCCCTGTCCTTATCTTCACCCATGAGCCTTTCGTTACATTTTCTCTCCCCTGTCCAGCTGAGTTGTGGAGTGATAGAGCGGCTTCGGTGGGCACCTGCCAGGGTCAACCCACCACAGTGGGTCTAGGTGATGCAGGGTCTACTTGAAGATGCTCCTGTAATCACTATTGGGTGGGATTTAGTGCGGTTTTGGCTATCCAAAAGAGAGCATTTCATTCACTTTTGCTTCTCTCTGTGAATCGAGGGAGTTGGTGGCTTCAGCGTGTGACTTTTTTTGTGTATAAAGAGTGAATGTGGACAAGGAGAGTCCAAGCAAGGAGGTGTCTGGGTGGGTCTTGGCATCTGTGCTTGACCCAGTATTGTGTCATCCACTGTGGGAAGTGGACTTCAGTGGAGGTAACGTGGACTTAATATACACCTGAGGCATGTATTTTGTTTTTTATTGAACTATTGCCATTTGGGTTTGCTTGCTGGCAATTAAGAAGCATCCTCCTGTGTCTGGGTGCAGCTCCTTCTCCAAGAAAAGCAGGTGGGAATGGGTGCCAAGGGGTTAAGACATGCAGCTACGGATGTGAGTGGAGAAAGCTCTGATTTCATAGAATCGTTGAATGGTTTGGGTTGGAAGGGACCTTTCAAGGTCGAGTCCAACCCCCCTGCACTGAGCAGGGACATCTTGAACTTCATCAGGTTGCTCAGAGCCCCGTCCAACCTGACCTTGAATGTTTCCAAGGATGGGGCATCGACCACCTCTCTGGGCAACCCGTTCTGGTGTTTCATCACCCTCGTCATGAAAAATTTCTTATATATCCACTCTAAATCTACCCTCTTTTAGTTTAAAACCATTCCCCCTCGTCCTATCGCAAGAGGCCCTCCTAAAAATTCTGTCCCCACACAAGGCTGCTGTAAATCCCAGGTGGCTGATGAGAGAAATGGTGGGGGGTGGGGACAGGACAAAACTTGCCCATAGAGTGGCCTCTGTAAAGGGTCTTGACTTCCCTCTATGTTCATACTCAATTAGGAGATGCTCAGGATCAATATCACTCACAGATTGCTGATATCACTGAATCTGGAAGCAGAAAAATAAGGAAAAGTGGAAAAAGAAGAAATCCTTTCCTACTGTTACTTATTAGAGAAACCTTTTTGCTTTGACTACACTCCTGAAATCTCTCTGATGAACCACGTAAGAATTGGGGACTTAAGGAAAATGATGCAGAGAGAGGTGGCTCGTGAGGGAGTTTTGCATGTTAATGAGCCCTCTGGTGCCGAGTTCCCGAACTGCAGCCCTTGACAGAAGATGGAACAAGGCTGCGGAAACCCAAAAGTCAGCAGCAAACCTCCAAGTTTCTGAGGGTGTTTGCGAGCCCCATTGAGGACCACCACTGGAGAGACCGTGGAGGGGATGAGCAGACGAGGTGACCATCCCTGTGGGCGGGTGAAGGAGAGCTCAGAAGCACTGGCTACAGGTAGAAAAATGAAGGTGGCGGTGGCTGTGAAAGCCCTTGCTTGGTGTGTTTTATCAAGCAGGACAGCCAAGCCCTGACCCCCATCCCCTAGGAATAGGGTCCTTTCATCACGGGTGTCTCAGGGCTCTTCCTGAGGGCAGTGAGATGTGAGGGTTTGCGATGCCGAGTGCGGTCAGTGGTAGGACACCTCCCAGGCTCTACCAAGGGTGAGGAGGCAGCAAAAGGCCGGGGCTTTAAGGAACTGGTGTCTCCTCATGGGCCTCAGTGGAAGAGACAGCTGCCGTTGCTCAGAGGACATGGACCTCAGTTCTGCTGGGGGTCCCAGCCCCACCAAAGCCCTTGGCCATCCCGACCACAGGCTGCCCTACACTGTCCTATGCCTGTGCCTGTTTTCCCTGCAGATTTTAACCACCACCCCTCCTTCCGACCACACTCTGACCCCATGATGTCCCAGGCTTTACTGATGACTCTCTGTGCTCACAGAAGGAGGAAAAGAGAGCAAGATCAGCTCATGGGGCATGACTGAGCACAGCCACGCTCAGCAGCGGGCATTCACCACCTACCGAGGCGTGCACACAACATGGAAATGTCTCTTTCGTCCCTGATTTGCACAAGAAGGGTCTTCCTTCCTGCCATCTTCCCAGGACAAACCTCCTCCTTCTCCTCCTCAACCCACAGACAACCACTCCTTTCCATTTCTGGGCTCAGGTATGGTTTAAGGATTTGCTAAAGCCATCCACCTTCCCTCTGTTTCTCACTGAAATCCCTTGACACTCTCTCCCAACCCTACACACGGCCAACCACTGCTGCTCCGGGCAGCTCTTAGAATCATAGAATCATTTAGGTTGGAAAAGACCTTCAAGATCATCGAGTCCAACCATCATCCATGTCCACTAAACCATGTTCTGGACTACCTTGTCTATGCGATTTTTGAATACCTCCAGGGATGGTGACTCAACCACTTCCCTGGGCAGCCTATTCCAATGGCTGACAACCCTCTCAGTAAAGAAAGTTTTCCTAATATCCAGCCTAAATCTCCCTTCCCCCTACTTGAGGCCATTTCCTCTCATCCTATCTCCAGCCACCTGACAGAAGAGATTAGCTTAGCAGAGAGCCTGCTGTTGCCCAGTTCTCATTAGTGGGGGTCCTGTTAAACGTTGCCCGGCTCCATCCCTTGCAACAGCCTCTTGGGAAGCATTTCTGGATAGTGTGGGGTGGTATCTATGCCGGGGTGAAGGGTTAAGCTCCTTCTGCCGTGGCAGTCAGGCTGTCAAGCTGCAAAAGAGCAAATGACAATTTCCAGCTACTGCCTGGCTCTGTGCTTGACTCGCAATTTCTTCCCCACTTTGCACGAGGCCGGCAGCCCGCGGTGGACCTTCAGGCTGCCTCCTGTCCCAAGGACATTTCCTTGGGCTGGCAGACAACAGCCAGGTGCCTCAAGAAGAAGGATCGTTTTCTTTTCTGCTCTCAGAACAGCCGTTCCTGGCATTTGGCCCTGAAAAGGGGCAAACAGGGCACCCTGATAGAGGGCAGCAGTGCCCCAAGAGCAGCTGGGACCCGTGGCAGAAGAGCCTGGTCCAGTACCTTTGACAGCTTTCCCTCCGCTATTGGTTCACCGTGCTGAGGTCCGGGGGGGCTACAGTGCCCTTTGCTCTAAGCAAAATGGCACCTGCTTGATTCTGAGAGGTGCCCATAACACTTGGCTCCTGGCCGCAGGAGACCAGAAACCTCTGTGTGCCAGGTGGCCTACAGAGAAACCAGAGTTTTTCAAGCCTGACTGCTAGGGACTCGTCTGGGCAGGGGTCCTGTGAGGAGGAAGAGGAAAGCAAAGGGAGGTGAAGGAACCCATTCACTCATTAACTGCTCCTCCCTTTAGCCTCCAACGTGTGCCGGAGAAGAAGCGCCTAACAGCTGTGGGCTACGCTGGCAGAAGACCAGGAGCTTAAAGAGGTGGCTGAGACCGTGGTCCAGGAGGTGCTGGAGCGTGTGAAGGCGCTGGATCAGTCCGTCCGCGTCTTAAGGAGGGCTCCCCATGAGGTCAGCGGAAGGTTGTTTGCCAGTGCCAGAAGGCCAGAGCCTTTGGACACTTCTGCGGATCGCCGGGACAAGATCAGACTGGTGGCTCAAGAGATTGTGGCGAGCGTGTTGGAGAGCTTCGGGGAGCACTTGGTACCCAGCACGTCTGATGCAGCCGAGCCTGGGCCAGCAGGCAGGCAGAAGGTGTCAGAGCTTGTTGCGGGAAGAACCAGCCGAGCAGGCAAATCCAGAGAAGAGAGATGGAGGGAGGCGGAACTAGCAGCTTCCGACAGAGCATCTTCACAGTCTTCTATTGACAAAAGGACCAAAGAGGCTGTTGAAAGTGTTAGCTCCACCTTGTCATCCTTTGTAGCTTCTCAGTTTGAACAGGACTTCCGCTGTCAGTTTTCTGAGATCCTGAAGATTCAAGGCGTGACAGAAGGACAAGGACCAGCCAGAGCATCGGAACGGCAGATCCCAGAAGCAGGCAAGAGAGCAAAGGTGCCCGTGTTGCAACCGCTGCAAAACGCTGCTGATGTCTCACGAGTGAGTCGTGAGCTTGCCAAGGAGAGCATCCAAAAGGCCATCTCCAGAGTTCAGCAGCTGGATGCTGAATTGATCGGGTGTGCCAAAACCATTGTCCTTGAAATTCTGGAAACGGTGAGGAAGAAGTTAGAGGAAGAAAGGAAGCCCAAGCAAAAATCAGAGAAGCTTCAACCAAGGGAAGTCTTGCCACCTCTCAGCCTCCCTGCAATAGTCAGGCCTTCAGAGGAAGCGGGACAACTCAAAGAGGAGAGCTCACGTACTCTCCTCCCATCTCTCCGCCGAGGCGCTGAGCAAGGTGCTCGCCGGCCAACAGAAGGCCTTCAGGAGTCCAGGGATTCCACCTCCGGAGCCACAGCAAGGTCTTCAGTGCCTGCATGGGAAACTCTGTGTATACTCCGGCCAGGGAGCACCGCAGACACCCTTCCCTCCACGGGCCCCCAGTTTCCAAGAGAGCCCATGCCTCCAGCGGGTTCCAAGCCCCCTACCCAGGCAGGAGCACGGCGCAGACCAGTGCGATTAAAGCTTGTCCTGGAGGAGCCCGTGCAGCCCGAGTCATTAAAGAGGGCGGTAGCTGGGAGCCTCGTGGAGGGTGTCCTGAGGAGGTGTGCGGCTCCAGGGCCACAGAGCCCCCGGGCAGCTCCCCCAGGCAGACAATAAAGAGTTTGCTCCTGAGGGCTTGCTTGTGCCTACATTTATTGACGCCAGGCCATACTGTGTCTGGGCGTTTTCCCTGCAAAGTTTTCCCTCGTCTTCCTCCCTCCTACAGCCTCGGTCAGGCCAAGACCCAGTTCTACAGGGAATCTTAAGTAGGGACGAGAAAAGTAGTCAACGTTTTTGCCTTGTTTAGAAAGCTTTGTGGCTGGGCTATTGGAGGGGCTGGTCCAGCTCTGTAAAGCTGTACTCATGCCTTACGTGAGTCCCATAGGTGGGCGCTGTTGAAGGCTGCACCTTGTTCTGTGCGTTTATTCTCTCGTCCCCTCACGACCTCCTGATGGGCCTTTGGGTTCCCACCCAGAGCCGTTGGTGGTCCTTTCTGTGTCCCAACAAGGGAGTGGCCTTCAAAATGAGGCTTTGGACCATAAAAAGGAGGCTTTCAATGCTAGAATCAAAGCTCTGGACTCTAAAAATGAGGCTTTGGGCCCTAAAAGAGAGGTTCGGAGCATAAAAATGAGGGTTTGGAAAGTGAGGATGCGGCTTGGACGCTCAAAACGACTGGCCGGATCCTAAAAATGAGGCTTTGGAGATTGAAAATGCGAGTTCGGCAACTAAAAAAGTGGCTTTGGGCTCTAAAAAGGAGACTTTGCCAACTGCAACGGAGCCTGTGGACCCTCAGAATGAGGGTTTGGAGCCTCAAATGGGGCTCTGGAAGCCCAAACTAAGACTTTGGGAAGGGAAAGCGAGGCTTTCTGCCCTATAAATGTAACTTTGGACCCTAAAAGAGTGGCTTTCTGCCTTAAAGCTGAGGGTTTAAACCCTCCAAATGAAACTGTGGGCCCTCAAAAAAGGCTATGGGTCATAAAAGGCCAAAAGGTTTGGACCAGAACAATGAGGACTTTGGCCCTCCAAATGAGGCTTTGGGCACTAAAAATGATGGGGGAGATGCTACACGTGCCCCTTTGGGCTCTGCAAAGGAGGGGAACCTGTTGGTCTCGATAGGGCCCCAAGAAATGAGGCTTTGGTCCCAAGGAGAGGGCTTGGGTCATTCCAGGGGAGGTCCTCAGCTGTAAAAGAGGCCTTTGGACCCTGAGAAGGAGACTTTGGACCCTCCAGTGGAGGGTTTGGGTCCTAAAAATGGGGCTTTGGAAATGAAACTGAGGCTTTGAACCCTGCAATGAGGTTTTGTGCCCTCAAGGGATGCTTCAGTACCAAAAACGAAGGCTTTGCACCCTAGAAATGGGTCTTTGGAGGCTCCAAATGAGGGGCTGTACATTAAACAAGTGACGCTTTATACCCTAAATGAGGAGCTTGGCCTCTCAAATGAGGCTTTGGGCCCTCCAACTGAGAATTTGGACCCTCAAAATGAGGCCTTGGGCTCTCCTAGTTGCAGAGTGGATCCTAAAAATGAGCCTATGGTCCCTGAAAAGGAGGCTTTGTTCCCTGAAAAGGAGGCTTTGGAAGGGAAAGAATGAGGCTTGGGGCTCTAACAGTGGGGTTTGTGCTGTAAAAGGAAGGTTTGGACCTTAAAAATGGGTATTTGGGCCCTTGCAATGAGGCTTCAGGACCCTAAAAATGAAGGGCTGGATTGTGGAAATGATTCTTTGGACCCTGAACATGAGGCATTGGGCCCTAAAAATGAGGTTCGGAGCCTCAAAAGTTGAGTTTAGAAACAAGGTTGTGGACCCTGAAATGAGGCTCTGAAGTTTATAAATAAAGCTTTGGACCATCAAAATGAGGATTTGTTCACAAAAATAAGGGTTGGGACGCTAAAAGGAGTCTTTGGACAGTCAAAACGAGGCTTCGGGACAGAAAAATGTGTACTTGGGCCCTATAAACGAAGCTGTGGACTCTAAAAAGTGGCTTTCGGTCCTAAAAATGAAGGTTTGAAACCTAAAAGTGAGGCATGTTACCCTAAAAGAGCGATTAAAACCCTCAAAATGAGTCCCCGGGCCCAAAAAGCGAGGGTTTGGACCCCCAAAAGGAGGCTTTCAACCCTAGAATCACAGTTTTGGATGCTAAAAAATGAGGCTTTGGGCCCTGAAAGAGGGGTTTGGAGCATGAAAATGAGGGTTTGCAAACTCAGGATGCAGCGTGGACCCTCAAAGCAACTGGCCGGATCCTAAAAATGAGGCTTTGGAGCTTGACAAGGTGGCTTTGGGCTCCAAAAAGGAGACACTGCCAACTGCAACGGAGCCTGTGCACCATCCAAATGAGGCTTTGGAAGCCCAAACTGAGACTTTGGGAAGGGAAAACGAGGCTTTGGGCCCTACAGAGAAGAGGCTTTCTGCCCTAAAACTGAGGGCTTAAACCCCCCAGGTGAAACTGCGGGCCCTAAAAAAAGCCTACGGGTAATTGTGCCGGGTTTGTGTGGGGCGGTTTTTCTCGGGCCGCAGGGGTGGCTCCTGAGAGAAGCTGCTCGAAGGTTGCCGGGCTCCAAGTTGGACCCGCCCCTTCGAAGGCCGAGCCAATCAGCGACGGCGGTAGCGCCTCTGGCAGAACATGCTGAAGGCGGGGAAGCTGCAGTGAGGAGGGGGATGGGAATGGGCGAGGAAGAGCTCTGCAGATACCGAGGTGGGTGAGGAAGAAGAAGAAGAAGGAGGGGGAGGAGGGGCGCCTGAGGAGGTGGTGAGGCGGCAGGCTGTCCCCCTGCAGCCCATGGAGGTGAGCGGGGGAGCGGAGGCCCCCCCAAATGGCCGTGACTCCGGGGGAAAGCCCGCGCTGGAGCAGTGTGTGACTGAAGAGCGGCCCGCGGAAAGGCCCCGCGCCAGGGAAGTTCGTGAGGAACTGCAGCCCGCAGAAAGGACTCCCGCGGGAGCAGTTGGTGAAGGACTGTCTCCCGTGGGAGGGACCCCACGGTGGAGCAGGGGACGAGTGAGGAGTCCTCCCCCCCCGAGGAGGACGGAGCGGCAGAGACAAGGTGTGGTGAGCTGACCCCAACCCCCCTCGCCTGTTGCCCTGCGCCGCCGGGGGGAGGAGGTCGAGAGAGCCGGGAGTGGAGTTGAGGCGGGAAGGAGGGGGGGCTGGGGGGAAGGTGTTCTGAGGGGTGGTTTTGCTTGTCCTTAGCCTTGTTTCGATTGGATCGGTAGTAAAGCAAATTGATCTTGTTTCTTCCCCAAGTTGAGCCTGTCTTTTGCCCGTGACCATAAGTGGGCATAAGTCCTTGTCTCGACCCACGAGCCTTTCTTTGTATTTTCTCCTCATCCCAGCGTGGCCACGGGGAGGGAGGAGTGAGTGCGCGGCTGCGTGGTGCTTTGCTCCCGGCTGGGCTGAAACCAGGACATGAGGCAAAAGGAGGCTGAAGGAGGAGGAAGAGGAGAAGGAGGAGGAAAGAGGAGGCAGCAGGAGGCAAGAGCAGAAGCCTGAAGCAAGTGGAGGAGGAGGCAAGGAAAGGCAAGAGGAGGCCCGGGAAGGACAAAGACACCTTTTCCTTTTGCCTCCTTTTGGCCTCCTCCCTCATCACGTTGCTTCCTATTTCTCCTGTTGCCTCCACCGATTCCTACATCCTCCTCGTCCTCCTCCATTACCTGTTTTATCCTGCTTCCTCTGCATGCATCTTATGGCATACTGTTGCCTCCTCCTAGTTTACCTCTGGTGTCCTCCCATGTTCCCTGGTGCCTCATCTTTTTCTTACTCCTATTGCCTCCTGTTGCTTCCTGTGGCATCCTGTTGCCTCCTCCTCCTTCTCCTGTTGATTCTTGTTGCCTCCTCCTCCTCCTTTACCTCCTGCGTGCTGCTGTGTCCTCCTCTTGCCTCCGCTATTTCTCCTCCCGCTGTTGCTTCCTGTTGCCTCCTCCTTCTCCTGTTGCCACCTAGAGCATCTTGTTGCCTACTTCTCTCTTTGTTAGTGTTGCCACCTGTTGCATCCTATTGTCTCCTCCTTTCTCTCTTTTTCTTGCCTCCCGTTGCATCCTCCTTCTTTTGTCTCGTGTGTCCTGCTACGTCCTGCTCTTGCCTCCTTTTTTTCCTTCTCCTGTGGCGGTCTATTGCCTCGTCCTCCGCCTGCCTCCTGTTACCTCATGTGGCATCCTGTGGTCTCCTCCTTTTTCGCTTTCTGTTGCCTCTTGTTGCCTCCTCCTCCTCCTTTTCCTGCTACCTCCTTTTGCCTCCTCCTGCTTTACCTCCTGTGTCCTGCTGTGTCCTCGTGTTGCCTCCTCCTCCTGCCGAGACAAAGGTGACCTTTGTCTTGTGGTACGTCTTCCTCCTAAGCCCCTCTTGCCTTCTCTTGTCTGGAACCTTCCTTGTGGGAGAACTAGCTGGATGTTTCCAATTTTGGAAATAGGCTGTGCAGAGAATGAGAATAACGAGATGTTCAGTTCACCAAGCAAGCGCCGATCCCCAGTGCTGCTGAGCCTGTGAGTAGGCTGCAAAGGGACAGTGAGGGCCAGGAGCAACTTCCAGTGTGTGTACAAAAATAACCTCTACTGAGCCCCCTAATGCTGCTATAGGAGTGGAGAGAAAGGTGAGGCAGTAAACCTTTTGTTGAAGGTGTTATGCATAGTATCTCTATAAAACCATTGTCGCATTAGAAAAGTTTCAGTGAGGCTCTTAGTGAGGTGCAACATTTCAGCAGTCCTTTTTGTACAGCAGGGTGTCTTGGGATGTGCCTTGCATGTGTGTGTTCCTCACAGATGAGTTGGCCTCGTAGCACTGGTCAGTCGTTTCTTCTGAGCAGAAGCAAAAAGTCAGACCTTGCTTAGCAGGGCAGGGGACCAGCGTAGGGATGAATGACTTTGAGGGAGAGAGGGTGCCAGGAAGTCGGTAAGCTCGAGCGCTGGCCAAAATCGGACCACCAAGATGTATGCAGGGGTGTGTGCTGGAGGTGGGTCAAGGTCAGGGAGCGGAGCACTGGGTAGGCCCCAGGGTGGGCTCAGGGTGAGAATAAGACCCGTGTGCAGTTAAGGATGAGGAATGCAGACAGATCTGGTGGGAAAGGGAGCGCAGGACCTTGCGGTGGGTGTTGACCGTGCCTCAGTAGTGTGTTAGTGATATAGCTGTGGATCCATAGATGGATTCTACTCAGTGTGCTTTCAGCTGTGTTGCAAACTGAAGGTTCAGGATTTTTCAGTTACAGTTTATAGTTTGGAGTTTGTTCTTGAGGGTTTCTCCAGTCAGGAGGTATGGTTTATTACTTGATTTTGTGGGGCTCGTTATTTCCCAGTCAGGGTTTGCAGTTTCCTCATTTACTGATCCGGGCCTGGGATTTCAAATCTAACCTCATCCATAAACTTCAAATCCCCAGTGACCATTTGGGTTCCAAGGTTTACAGTTTAGCACTTTGGGGCTGAGGCTTGATGACTTCCTGTTAAATGGAAAGGTCTAAATCCTTAGCTAATAAACTCTAAGCCCTAAACAGTACACTGGGAACCCTTCTTTGGGGTTTGAAACGGTAGTGCACTGGACGTAGTTTTCTTTGTGATCCCTGCAAGAAAGGTCCTCGGACTGCGTAACGTGTTGATTAGAATTCCATTTATTGAAGCTAACACCCGAAGGAAGAAGAGGATGGTTTAGATAATCTTATGTCCTTCAGATGCTGGGAACCGCAAGTGGTGTGGTCAGAGGGACCTTGGAGCAGGGCACGGCACGTGGTGCAGTTCCCTCCTGTGGAGAGGTTCCACAGACAACTTGATCTTTTGAGCTCTCCCAGGATTTTCTGAGAGCAAAATAATACCATTCATCATTTCTGCTGTCAAAGAAAAGGATGTTCACTTGAGAACCTCTTGCTTCACTTTGTGATAGAGACAAGGACATGTAATTGCCAGTAGCAGGAGCTGTCTGCAGGCTCCTTTGTTACGATGAGCTGGCTGAGGTGATCCTGTGAACAAGGGGTATATGCGGCACAACACAGGCTTGAAGACCAAGCTCTATTTGCAGCATTGCACAGCGCCAGGCCCGTGCCTTCTCCCGTTAACTGTTCTATGGACCACTGACTCCTCAAAATACAGTAGTCTCCTGGTTAGGATGAGGCCCGTGTCCTTGCCGATGCAAGGACTCCCACAGCAGCCAGTGCCGTGCTCCCCTGTCAGTTGTTAGGCAACCATCTGCAGCTGGAAGGTGTGGCATGTTCCTCTGATCTGTCCATTCTCCACCTTGCACAGCAACACATTTAAAATGCTGAAATGTGCTCTTTTTATTGCTGTTAATGTTCAACAATCTCGTTTTGGTCTGGTCAGCAAGGTATTTGGAAAACATCGCTGTTGCATTTTGAGAATCAAATAGGTTCCCATCCTTCCCCCTTCCCCCCAAATGCTGGATCCAGACCTTTTCCCACTACCTCCCTCTGTGTAGCCTGGCTTTGTTAATTTTGCTGCCTCATAGCAAGAATACAGCAAACAACCGAGATGTGTGCCGTGTGCTCCAGGCCAAAGACGGTTTTAAATGGTGCCGGTTCATTTTATGCAGCCATGCAGCCTGGTACATTTTGGGAGGACCACTGGGATGATGTATGCAAAGTTACTGAAAGTGAGGGGATACTGGTAGGGGTTCATGTTCAGTGCCTGGTTTGGGAAAGAATACACTCAGAATGTTCTAAGATACAGATCTATTAGAGAAAGAGGAGTGCAAGGTAAGGAGCATCATGCTGCATTTAATGCTAAGTGTCTGTTTCCTTTTCATTCAAAGTAGAAAGTAAACAAAGATTGTACCTGCAAAAGAATTGGAATAGCTGTCTTTGTTTCCCAGAGTGAGCATACAAGCACTGAGGAGCAGTTTTCAGGATCAGAAGTTGAGCCTGCTCTGGGCCATACACCCGCAGGAGAGGAAAGAGAAACCCCACTTTTTTTAAATACAGCTCTGCTTGTCTTAATAGTTCTTCTTGTTAGATTGTGTTGGCGGTCAGACTCTAAGCACGTGAGTAAACTGCTAGACTCGGTAGTTGCTGCCGTAATTCTCTAGCCTGGAAAGAAGAGCTGTGGAAGCGAGGAGGGTTTCTTTTTTCTTTTGTTGTTGTTATTAGGAGGAAAAGTAATAACTAACTCTCGCTCTGTGATACCCCGCAATGCCAAATGTGTAGCGCACTTGAGATGGATTGCTCCTGTACTGCCAAGAGTGAGCCAAGGCTCCTCAGTGCTTTGCACACTGGTGTGAGCGGTGGGAGTCTTTGTGCAGCTGTGGGTACTGGCTGTCTGTGCTGCAGCATGAAAAAGAAGAAACAGGAGGGTAAGTGAAAGAAATGGGTTATTTTGTGCTAAAAGGAGAACGTGTTGTAGCCTTCAAAGTTGGAATCTCTCTGCTTGGAATTTAAAAACTGTGTTTACTATGCTGTGATGTTTAAAAGAGGGAGAAGGTGTATTGTAGTCATGATATATGGTAGTTGATACATATTCCAGATGTCAATTATATTTTGTAGTTCGTAAGCAATAAGTAGGTATAAGCAGAATATATGGTTTTCTTTAACGAGATAAGACATCCTGCAACTCGAAGTAATTAAAGGCTGTGTAGATAGATTTGTGAGAACACAGGAGAACAGAGATATGGACTCAAGGACGAGAGAAACTAAGAATGCAAGTAAGAAGATAAGGGGTGGTTTGTTGGCATGAGACCAGCACTTTTGGAGGTCAAAGATTATTTGGCATGAAAGATCCAAGAAGAACAAAGGAAAAACAGAAGTTTAATATCAAGATATTGAAAAAGGTAAAGAACGGTTAAGCGCGGAAGAGGATGATAAGACCCCCGAAGAACACCCGACGACCACCCAAGGCAACAACTGCGACTGTGCAAAGGGCATTTGCATATGTTAATTATTTCCTGGAAATGTAATGAATATGTATAAGGTTTCTGGGAAATATGATGAATATTTATATCACACATGTATTTAAACTTCACTAACGAGCTTTACAGTGTGCACGATAGGTGGAGCGATCCCCCGTGTACCCAGCACTGAAATAAACATGCCTGCTTTATAACTCACTCTCCGAGTTGTAAAGTTTGTTCCGCGCGTCAGTCACAGATGCTCAGTTCCATTAAGAAGGGTCTTTGCCTTCTGAGTTGAGCTTTCTTGGTTTTCCATGAAGAGTGCCTCAAGCAGTATGATTTCAGATGGCAGCGGAGGAATAAAATCTACATGTGGATTTAGAGACGAATCAAAAAGGATGTCGTGTGACTGTTTTAGTATATGAACTTTTTAAATCAGGATTCTTTTTTTTTTTTTTGAGCAAAAGGCCCACTTCCCATGCACCTACATAAAGCCCATTTTCTCTGACAGAAGCGTGCAATGTGGCTTGTGATGTAATATTTACTTTACATATAAGCTGTACTATGCTGTGCTCTTTTGGTCTTGTAGTATTCTTTTGAAAGCTGGCCCTCCACATCGAAGATGCAAGCTGTGTGATCTGCTTTCCCCCAAAATGTAGAGCAAAGAACTGCCATAAATACAGTCTGAACAAAACTAGTGGAGGGATTTGTTGGCTGTTGTTAGAATCATGATGGGCCAGAAATTAGCCCCTGCTTACTAACGAGTTGCTGTATTTTAATTGTCCTACGCTATCTGGGAAGCAGGTAAGTGTCAGAGCGCTTTCCCAGGGAATAAGTGTGCCCCTCTGCGATTCTTTCCGAGGGTCCCCTCTGTAAAATGCTGCATCCTCCAGAAGAGTCTGGGTGCTTGGTATTCTCGAAGGGACCCAAATGGATGAGGTTCAATCCTCCTGACCGCGTGCCCGCAGGAGTTGTGTCTCCAGCTGTGCTTCTGTGCGCAGAGAAACTTCCTCAGTTTCTTTGCTTGGCAGAGCTGGTGTGTCTTCCTTTTGATTCAGTGTTTCAGTGGTGGTTAGGTACGGAGCAAATCTTTCTCAGGCTTGTGTTTCCCCAAATGCAGTAGAGATCCTAAACCTCTTTAGGCTTGGGTACCTGAAGAGCACTTGCGGCTTCCCATCCTGGGGCGTGTGGACAGAGGAGACGGGGGCAAGAGGCAGCAGTTGCTGAGGGAGAGACTGAGAAACGAAGCGTGTGTGGGGTGAGCCGCCTTCTGGTTTTGGACTTCGTGTGTCTGGGAGTCATTGGTACGGAATTCTTGAAGCAGCTGTTGTTTTTCTAAGACTAGAGTACATGGATAGATACAAATGAGCGGTGTTGGAGGTGTTTCTTGTTGGTAAGAGCTGTCTCTGTACTTCAGGTTTTTTCATGAAAAGGTAGTGGGATACTAGTTAAAGAAAAAATTGTCTGTAGGAGAGTGTGTATATACATACACATACACCCACACATAGACGTGGGTGTGAATACACACACCCCTACAAGCATGTTTTCCTTTCCTGTCCATATGTGTGTGTATGTGTATACACAACCCTACAATTTCTGTTCTTTAAAAAATATCCTACTACCTAGTCTGTGCTTGTGTGCGTATATGTGTATCTATACATACGTATATGTATATATGTTTAAAATAGGGGTTGTTTTGAAAGCACGTGGAACTCCCTTGGCTATTGAAACCCTTCTTGGTCTTAGTGCGGTGCTTCCCTTTGTTTTGTTTGTCGGGCCCTGGTCTAGGTTTGATTTTTCTAGTGTGAGACAGAATATTACTGTCTTTCCAGTAGGTGTTGCCACGAGAGGCTCTCCAAACACAAAGAGTTACAGGGCAGGATTCCACCCAAGAAGACTAATTTCAAGAGGGGTGTTGGTTATCAGTGAATAACTTTGGAATACAGCCGAGCAATATTGGTTTCCTGAAATCCTGTTGCAAGACTAATTAATGAAAGCTCAGTTTGTTTTGTCAAGCTATCAGTACGGTTGTGGGTGTATGTAAATGTGAGTGTGTGTATATGTATCTGCCAATATACGATGGCAGTTTATGCAGAAGGCTGTAATAGAACAGGTGAGTTATTGACTTTTTAGTAACTAGTTGGATAATCAGTGTAACTTTCTAAAGTATTCCTTACTTAGATAAAGGCAGCAGTACTAATATGGTGTTGCATTCATTTAGTAGTTGACTGTCTTTCTGTGCTGACAGGGTGTAGTATTCTGTACAAGGAGGTGTCAGAGTGCAGGTGACAGAGAATGGTAACAGTCTCGTGTAAAAATCGACTATCTGAATTGTTAGTTCAGTAAGATTTTTTGGTTTTGTTTTTTGAAAACCCAAAAAGCTAATCCCGGAATTTGATTTTGAATTTAATGTAAAAGTTGATCCTTGTGAAAGTTATTTTTGGTTATTTACTCTTAGATTAGTTCTTTGAGTAGCTGGCACCTTTGTGCTGTATTGCGTTCTCTCAAGGTCAGTATAAAATGAAAATTGATCTTGATAAGCTCGTAGAGGATTATGGATAAGTTCAATGCAGAGTATGCAGCCTGCCTGGTAGAGAGTGTGAGTTTGTAAGGACACCTCTACTATAGGAACTAAGTCCCTTACTCTTTTATTTAATAGGAGCTGTGAGCTGTGTCCCTAGATGGGTATTTTCACCTTTGGAAAGCAGAGCACCTGCTTCTGCAGAAGGTGCAGAAGCTGCTGCTTGATGCAGAAAAGCATCAAAGGTGCTTTTCTGTTTGTAGGCGTTATATTTCAAAGATTGCCTAGCAGTTAAGGCTGTTCACTCTTCTTCATCTCCTTCAAAGGCTTGAAGAAAGAGCAGCAGTGTTTGTAAAACACTTAAAAGCTTTTGTGTCAGATGAAATGTGCTAAAAGGTAGAACTTGAGGGAACTCCCCACTCCCCTCATTTTGGAGGGTGGGAAGTGCTCTGAACTTTCTGCCAGTTCTGGGTTAGCTGAGGTGAACCGTTGCATAGAGAAGGAGGGCTACTTGATGAGCAGAATCCATAAAGGAAGTTGTCCTTCCTTAAGTGTAATTGCAGATCAAACCCAGACGTATCTGTGCTAGTGTACGAGGTAAGCTTTTATAGGTGAGAGCTGCTGTCTGTGTACAGCTGCTGAAGAAGTACCAGCAGCTTAGAAAGATGTAAAACAATTGACCACAATGTGCATTGTTCTTTGCGTGATACTTGGCTTCAGCCTTTCTCATCTCAGCTTGGTTCAGCTAAGGCATCCCATCTCCTTCAGTTTTTTTTCTCTGGGTCAGGTTGTTGCTTTTCTCTTAAAGGTCTGTTTTTGTGGTGAAGTTACTTTTTAGCTGAGTTCTTGTTTTTTTCACTGCAGCTTCCTTGACCTTAGCTTACAGAAGTGTTCTATGACAGTGTTCCTTGAGCAACCAAGAAACCGAACGCGAAAGCAAGTGTGAAATGTAATGGTAGCCAACATGAGTGCTTTTATGATCAACTAAATTGTACATTAGCCAACTATTACTGAACTTTGAAAAGTGTGCATTTTGCTTCTACTTCTTTTTTGTACCGCGTCTTACTCTGTTTGGCTTCATCTCAAAGCAAATCCAGTCTTCGTACCACTGTTAATATAGTCTGTTCTTGCATTTTCCTCTGGGAATGGAAGAAAGCATGTTGTCTGCTCTGTGGTATCATGCTGGGAGTCTGTGCTGTGAGCGAATGGTTGCGTTGTAATTTTAAAGCCATGAGTGAGACTCTTAATTTTCAGTGTGTATTTATTTGCTTCAAACATATAAAAGCTCACTCTTATCATAAAAACAAAACAAAACAAAAAAACCACCACCCCCACCCCCCCCAGTTTGCAGATTTGTGTGCTGTTTTCCTTTTCTGGTGTGGATGCAGTATGTGTAATGGAAGTTTACAGCAGGGCCAAGTGTGAGGGCTTGCAGGGTGCCTGGTCCCCTAAACTTCTTCCCAGACTCTTAATCTGAGGTACTTCAGCCCCTTAGGAGGCAGTTTGAAGTGGTGTGAGCTATCTTGTGTGGATGCTGAAGGCTTTTCTTTTCTAATGGCTTGTTAATGTGTCTGTGTTTTGATTGTCCAGGCCAAGCTCCTCCAAACATGCCCCGAGGTGTACCGCCCTTGTTGTCTAACCAGTATCTGGTGGGAGCTGGAGGACTTCTGCCTGCCTACCCAGTAAGTAATTTAATTGTTGCTGTCCTGGGTTGCTTAACCCTTGGTGCAAATGGGCCCTCGGGAGCTGCTGCTGTCTATGCCAAGGCATTTCTGTTGGCACATGTTGCATGTGGAGTTCTTGTTCCAAATGCTGAAGAACCTATGCTACTGGTCCTTAACGGTGTGGTTCTTGTAAACCAAGGGGAGAATGCTACTGTGTTCCTGAATGCAGGCTGGAGTGCTGGGATTTGTCTTTGAATGCCACTTTTTAACTTGCTGCAGCTACTTCCTCAGTTCCAGCACCGAAGGCAGAGCCTTTTTGCTCACTGCCTTCCGCTGGCTCTCTGCCTAGCGTGGTATCCACCACGGCTTCGCTTCTGCCTTCAGCCATCGCGGCACGCGGCAACGTTGCCCAGCTTGCCTCAGTCCAGTGATTTGGCCAGCAGGTGCCTTTGCCAGTGAAGCAGGTACGGTAGGAGTTGTGATAAACTGAAAGGGGTTCCATTTTGGGGAAAGGGCAGACGTGAGGGTGATTGCATCTGGGGGCTGTCAGACCTCAGGGTCCCCTTTTCTGACCCGACCTAGAATGAGGAGAGAGATTCAGAAGAGAACAGGATGTTTCTGGTTGCATAGGATGAGCTCTGGGCTGCCTCTTCATGATAGAGCAGCTGCTGCCCTCAAGTTTCTATGGTATATAAAGACCTTTGTGTGTCAGGGGGCTCTTGCTTCAATCATGCCAGCTAAATTAGCCCAATTGATTCCCCCCGTTTGATTTTCCTGCTTTGTCCACAGTGCCTGCTGTTTGTTTAGTGCCATTCCCTAACAGTTTACTTCCTGGCTAATTTTGAAATACTGTAGTTTCCTTTATACATGTATTTGCTAAAGTTAAAAAGGAGAAGTAACTGCACAGGGCAAGTGTGTGTTTTTTCTTTTTCTAAGGGACGGAATTCTCAGCGTCTTCTCCTTAAGATGCTTTGAAATATCAGATTGGTGTTCCTGGAAGTGCACTCAGCACAGCTTAACTCATTTGCACTATGTGTCTGATTGTCTCAGTGCCTGTTAGTTGAGCAACGTCCTGAGGCTGTACGGGTTGAGTTCTATTTTCATACTCTCCTTTGTACTGTATTTGTTGAAGTAAGAAACTAATTGGATGGGATATCAGGTGTTTGGGGTTTTTTTCCTGTTTCACAGCTAGGACATGGTTGATTCTCCTTTAATACCCTAGTGTTTTCTGTTGAATAAAAAGGTGACTATGTCAAATAACAGGAGTTCCTCCATTCACGTTAGAAACATCCTCTCGCCACATTTGTTTGTTGAAAAGCTGTGTACATGGTTAGAAGTTTTGGTTGGAGGGTTGCTGCTGTTGGGCGGATAGCAAGTGCCATGAAAAGAGGATGCCTGAATTCCAAGCGCGTCTGACTTGGTTGTGCTGGTGGCTCTTGTGTGTGTCTCTGCTCTAGGTCAGATGGTGAATTTGGGCTTCTTAGAAGAGCTGGGGAGAGTGGGCGAGGGAGTGGTTTAAAACTGTGTGTTGGACTGAAGTATTTCTTGCCTTGCTGCCTGAAGTGGTGTCATGGTCATTCCTGCAGATGGGGAACAGTTTTGAAGAATGGAGAAGTAAAATTAATCTATGAAAGTGCCCGGATTTATTCTGGTCCCACCCCTCCAAGAGCTGCCAGAAGTGGTTGCCCTTAAATGAGGGCATCTAATTTAGCTGGCAGCTTTGTTATGAAAACTGCTGTATTTTCTTGTGGCTATTTCTATAGAGAATAGTAAAATACTTGTTAGGGTTAGGCTCTCTCTTGCTTCTAATTTTGCACAAGGAGGGGCTTTTTGAGCACCAAAGCATCCCCATTTCTTACGGCTTTGTTTTGTTTGCCTTTGTTCAATGTTCATTCTGTTGGTTCCGTGCTGTACTGTAAGTTATGTTCTCGGCCTCGACCGTAAGGTATAACTTTCATCAGTGTAAATGTTGCAGAAGCAGTTTCGGTCTCCTTTCAGGGAGATCTTTGGATTACGGATGGGTGTGGGTGCTCGTGTTCCTGCCAAAAGTTGACGGGCCTGGTCAGCTAGGGAAAAAAAGTGTCATTTATAGTTTATATGAACAGTTTTCCTTCAATGTATTGTTCCTTTCAAAGATTTACAGGTGATGTTTTGCTATTTTCGTATGAGAATTTAGGGACTTTTAACGCAAAGCTCTCCACTGAAATGTAAAAAGAGTGACCGATGTGTCCTGGAAAGAAGTGCAATTACATAGACTGGCTAGTGTTACTCTTGTAGTTTACAGTTCTACATAAAACACAGGTGTGTGTTTTTTCACTTGGGCTGTGCAGTGGTGAGAAAACCCCACAGACAAAGACAAAAACCCACCCCTGGAACTTCCTCTGAAATTAGAGGTGGGTGAGACATATCATATTTTCTGCTTCTTCCGCTATCCTGCTTTCTCTTAAACTTGTTTGTATCACTATCATAAATTCCTTGCTTACTCTAGAGCCAAGAAAATGTAAGGGTTTTTTTTTTTTTCTTTTTTTCAGGCCAGTCATCTCCTGTCAGGCAGAGATAGCCATGAAGATGTGCTCAGTCACAGAGGCAGAAGGACTAACAGGTGGGTGCGTGGTTAGTGATGGTTCTCCCTTTTGAACAGTACTGTCAGTCACTTCAGGGAATAATGTGTTGGAGGGGATTCAGATTGGTGGTAATTACAGAATCATGATGTGATTATTACTGCAGTAGTCTGAGGGTATGAGAGGGACAAAGATTTGGGGAGGAGAGGGTAATTTTAATCAGCTGTGAGATTTTTTACAAGGCAGCTTTTGTGGGTCAGTGGTGATGATGATGATGCTGGAGGTGGTGGCTGAGATTCTGTAATGGATATTGTTTTGTTCTGGAACTGAATCCCAAATCACCCTCTGAGAGTCTTAGTCAGGCTACTGACTCTGGGAGCACACAGTTTGTTTTCTTAAAAGGCCAGGTAGTTGCAGGGAGAGCCTGTTTGGAAGTTTTAGTAGTTTGGGGACAGAGGCCAGCTGGGGGCTGGGGCCCTCGGGGGAGGGGGCTGTTTGTGCCCCGTGCCCTTGGGCTGGCGCTCACAGCTGGGAACGGGCTTTCCAAAATCCTGTTGGAAGGAGCCAGACGTGGGACCTGTGGCCGCGGACAGGGAGCAGCCCTGGACCAGCCGGCCTCAGGACCTGCAGCAAACTTGCCTTCAGATCGGCTCTTCCAGCAGGACAGTGCCCAGGAGTCACTTTGGTTGTTGCTGTTCTCCTTCAGGAAGCACGGTACGCACCAAGCACACCCAGAGCTGCGCCCGTGCCAGGAGAAGACTTGCAGTGCAGCCGGGGCTGATGGCGACAGTTGCCACCAGCTGTCCCACCAGCTCAGGAAGATGCAGGTAAGATGCCACAGAGGGGAGAGCAAGTGGTTGTCCCTTCTCTTGCAGGAACAGGATTTAACAGCAGAAGGGAGGCAGGCTGAAAGGGCTTTGGAGGTCCAAAAGTGCCTCAGGCAGCTGGAGCAGTCACGTGACAGCAGAGGAAGAAGAGAAGGAGATGCAGGTGACCCGTCTGGGACCATGTTTCCGAGGTAACATGTGCCCCACAAACACAGAGAAAGACAGAGGCATTGGGAAGTCATGGAATGGGTGGGAAAGGTGCCTGGGCGAGAGGAGAGCACGGGGAGACGGGAAGCAGTGCTGTAGATGGAGGGGAAAAATCCAGGGTGTTGGAAGTGAGGATGCTTCTGCTGTGCAGAGGCCTTCTGTAAAAGCTCCGAGTTCATCTGCTGGCTTTGGTTTTCCCAGGCTGTGCTTTGCTGAGCCTCAAATGGGGCTCCTGTTCTCATCCAGATTTTTGCTCGGAAACCATTCAAGTGTTGAGGGCTGGGATTTTTCAAGAGCATCATATTTCTCTTTGGGCTTGCTGGGGAGGGATTGCAGTCATGCAAGACCTGTTGGGGAGCTCAGTCTTCTCTTGGGATGCTCCCTGTGGGACAGGAGGACAATTGCTTTGAGCTGCCTCTATTTCTGGAAGGATTACCTACATTTGCCTTCCATCTGAAATCCTGCTTAGTGCAACTTGTTGGGGTTTTTTAAAGAAAACGGGGGGAGGTGTGTGTGAACAGCTGAGTGCCAGTATACGGTGAATTACCTTCCCTGCTGAGATTAAATGGTTTTAGGATTAAAAATAGCTGTTTTGTGTTACAAAAATTGGTGCTGATGGAGTCCTGGCTGACAAAATCTCTTCCCAGCTTGCTTAAACATTAAACAGCCTTCACAGTGGCATTCAGATGATCTTCTGTGATTTCTTGCAATTAATCATGGTTGTCTAAAGCGTACTACTTAAGCATACTACTAAAGCGTTTTGGTTGTTAAAAAGTAGGATGAGAAGTTCATAGAGACATGTTCTGTGTCTGGTTTCAATGAGTTCAAGCTCTTGTTGTGTCCGGTTGAGAGTTTCTGATGTTATTTTTCCCTCTTTCAGAGGGAGGTGAACATGCCCGTCTCGCCCTCCAGCAGCGAGGATGCCATGTCCGGGTTCAAGCCCATGCCACCCTCAAAGCTTGCGTCCTCGAGTTGAGCGTGGAGGGGCATCAGCCCGCGAAGGTTTGGTGCGTTGTAGCAGTCGGTGCTGTGAGGTCTGGTGGGTGGCAGTGGGTGGAAGCAGCTGTTGGGGGCTCCGTCATTTGCATAGCCCAGCCCCCCCCGCATGCTTCGGAATGTTGGGGTCCCTGTGGCAGTTTTTGAATGGTCCCTCCCAGTTGGGTCAACGGACCCAGCGCAGCCAGTAGATCCCGTCGGAGCTCCTCTGTGTGGCGTAAATCCCTCGGCATTTGGGCTTGAGAAGAGGTAAAGTTGGAATCTGCAGCTCTCCTTAGATGACCTTCAGGAGCTGTGGGCTGTGGGTGGGGACTGGCTCTCTGTCTCTGGTCCAGTGACTGGTGTCATTGCTCATAGGAAGAGCTTTCACAGGCGAATCTGCCATTTCCCTTCTTCTGGGGGTTACGGGAGCTGTTTTGGAGGTGAGGGAGATGTAAATTCCTGGTGTTGAGCCAACCTGGATGGAGCAGAGGTGGACTGTGATTTGTCTGACCTCAACTGTGTATCTGTAATGCAGTTGTAATCGTCTCTGCCTGCACAACTGGCGTGAGGTGCTGTTTTATTTTGAAGGAGATAGAGTGAATAAAATCAGTGAATCTAATGGGGGACCTTTCTGACCAAATATATAAGTATTTATTTAGGATAAGATGAACAGTCCCTTGAACTCACTGGTTATACTGACTTAACTCTGTGTTGCCTAAAAATGGGACCAAGTTTGGCTCGGCCATGGGCGTCTACCTTAGAGACATCCACGTTTAGTCAGATGAATCACACCCCAGTCTCCTGTGTTCCTCATCAGGTCTCTGGCAACTCTGCTGTTAGCCCTTATTGAAGCCAAGTCCAGTCTCTCATTGATGGATTGATTGATTTTAACAGAAAGGAAAGTCAGTCTTAGACATTTGGTTGCGGAAGAAAGTTTGTGTTTGAAGATCGTGCTTGGATCTTCGAGTAGGTCTAATTAGATGCCTTTTCCTCTTTGCTTCATCCCTGATAAGGTTAGGCACTCTCTGTTTGTCCTGTTTCTGAGGACCACTGCCCAAGGTGCCTAGCATTGCACAGGGAGATGCTGCGTCTCATTTTGCACTGTGAGTTTTGTTAGTCATCAGGAATGAAGTATTTTTAGGAGATAAGCTAACTACATTGCACTCAAGTGAAAAAAGTGCTCTATAACTCCTGAGAAATAATACTGGATTATAATCAAAATATAAGTATTTTGAGCAAAAGATGCTTAAAAAGTTAGGTAAAAATTATGAGCACGGTGCAATTATTTTAGTTTGGATTTTTATATATTTTCGATTTAAAGTTTGAATGTAAACAAATCTGGTTGAATTGATGTGGAGAAGATGTTCAAATTGCCAAGTATTTCTTTCAGACAAGACTAAGCAAAGTAGCAGCTAGAGAGAGTGTTTTGGCTTTAAAGTGTTTTGTATTTGTGCACCCAAATCTCCAAGTTGCTGGGCTGCTGGACAGGGTGAGACCTGTGCCAGCCAATTCATCTTTTAGCTCCAAATGCCTTTTGATAGAGATGCAGGTCTCCTGGGGATTGTGGGGACGTGCTCCTGCATGTGGGAAAGATGGCTGAGTTCCTGGTGTAAGAAGGGCACTGGGTATGGCAGATGGCAACAGCTGTGATCTTCAGTGTGAAAAATTTATTCTTGTATATTCAAGCAGGTTTTTTTCTCTCCTGTGCTAATCCAGTGTGGAGTATGAGCCAATAAAGAGAAACCGACGCTGTACACGCTGGACACACTTAAGTATTTGTTTTAAAATATGTGTGAGGTCAAGCTAGCACATGCTTTGCAATTTGTGTATTTACTGCAGCAAATTTTCTGCTCTTCCTGGCTGTCTTCCGTGGTTTTCAGCCTGCTTCACCTCCGCAGAAAGAGATACCGTGCGTATGCAAGAGGCCGTTATGCGTCTTCCCTTAGGAGATGTTCTTTTGTGCTCTGCTCTTGAATTACGATCTGAATTATTTATGCCAATGTTTCCAATAGCTTTTGGATTCCCTGGTTAAAGTATTCTGCACCTACCCCAGCTACATGTTACAATGCACAACTCCCACCAGCCATCAGTTTTTATTTCATGTCGTTTTTCATGAAGTAACACACATTGCAGCCAGCATCCTGTGTTGCTGTTGCATGGTTTTCTTTACAGTAGTTTTCCAGCTGTATTCCTCCTCCCCATGATAAAGCGTGTTGCCAAGTATTTCTTGTTAGCTTAGAACACACATGGTAAGGATGGTTGCTGGATGTCTCATCCTTTTTAAGGCTGTGAAGACATGCTCTGACAAGGCCTTTTCCCAGTCCCAGGTATTCAGGGATGCAAGCTGTGCCTATCCCCATCAGCTCTGTGAAGGATTTAAGAGAGATTGTGGGCCTGAAGGTTGAACGATGCTTCTGTGTCAGAAGCTGAATTTCAGCAAGCAAAAGCAACTTCCCCGACTCTTGAAGTTGTGTGTCCTTTTAATGCTGCAAAATGTCAATAATGATCCTTGCGTACATCTTTCTCAATTAAACGTACAGTGGATGTCTTCTCCTTCAGCTAGCCTGGAGCTTAAAACCTAGCTTAAAAATACTGGACAGGGTAATTTTTGGTGGACATGGCCTGAGCCTGCTTGGAAGGCAATTGGTCTGGTTACACAAGTCTTTATGTAAGGCCCAAAGAGAGCCTAAGGTTTTGAGTGCCCTAGAATGCTCTTTTCAAGTAGGTTAACAGGCACATAGACACCCTGTAATGGCGTCAGGACTCCCCAGGACATCTTCAGGGCAGCTATATTTTATGTAAGCCACTGTTTTCATGCAACCTCAGCTAGCGTTGTGCTGCTCTTTGCAGGATCGGGTGAGCGGTGTTGTCTTTGGCTGTGTGGGCTTAAATGTGTTTCTAACGCGCGTGTCAAATAATTGCCTGTTAAACAGACTGCCAGTGTGGCTGAAGCCAGTGCTTCCGAAGAAGGTGAAATAAGAGCTTTGAAGATAGGGTCCTGCTGCGAATAGGATCCAGTCAAGTAAGTGTTGATTATGTCCAGTCTGATCTTTGCAGATTGTGGAAAAATTGCAGAGATGTTTGTTTTAACAAGAGAGACACATGCCTACCTTTTTGGTTTTTTCCCCCAAACCTTTTAGTTACCTGAAGAAACCCTTGGGTCCACCTCCACCATCATCTACTTGCTTTCGTTGTGGAAAACGTGGCCACTACATAAAGAACCGCCCGACAAATGGGGTACGATTGTGGGGGACTTGTGGTGTTACTTAGTTTTTAACTGTTTTACCTTGGCAGTTACGTAACAAATACATGAATACTCATATTAAGACTTGTTTCTGTTGGGGTGAAATGCAGAGGTTATATGGCACTGTTGCAAAGCCCTTCAAAATTCCAGGGGAAGCTGGAATTACAAATGTGCAATTTTCTTTTTTCTAGGTCGTAGACATTCAATATATCCATAGGTGTTTCTCGGTGAACTTTCATGCATGTTTTTATATCTTTCAGTATTAGTGGAAATGTTTCTGTTTTGCACTCTTTTTAATGACAGTTCACAGTTTTTATGGTTTTGTACAAAAGCAAGACATTTCTCTTTGCCCCATCTCTTGAATATTTGCGTGTTTTAATTACACTAAGTCCCTGGTTGAGGATTGATGCCATTTAACCTTAGTCACTGAAGGTATATGCGTGAGGTCCGAGTTCAACCTTCACGTGTATAGGCAGTGAATGCAGGTATCTGCAGTGAGTGATTCAGAGCACCGAATTAGTGTCTCTGAACTGCGCTGTGGAGGAGGAGCAGCGGGTTTGTGTCTCTTCTCTGAGTGGATGGTGAGCTAAGGGATATGTCACCCTTAAGGAACCTGAAGTTAAGCCAAAGGATGTCGCTTGAGTTGAAAAATCCTGCTCAAGCCTTTGGAACATCCTGGCTCTATTTGTTTAGGAAAAGAAGTATTTCAGTTGAGCATCCCTTACGCTAGGTAAAAGGAGAGGGTTAAAGGCTTTTGCTGCTTAAAATAATCACTGGAAAGTCTTTTTAAGTGTGGGTCTTGAGGTACGTCTGCTTTTCTTTTCTGAAGAGGACAAAAATTCTGAGTCTGTTGCCAGAATGAAAGAGCACAGGAATTCCAAGGAGTTTCGTGCTAGAGGTACCCGATACAAAGGGTGCTATGCTGACAAACACTGGAAACTGTGCAATACCAACTATGAAAGCATAAGTATGGAATTAAGTGGACTGACCAAAAAGCGAAGGAGAGAAACCACACCTAAATATCTGAGTGGGAATGCAACTGAGTTGGCCAGCATGTGTCACTACAGGGGAGGAAGCACTGTCATTGTATCTTAACCTTAAAATCTGTGATACTTTGTAATATTAAAGAGGGTGGTCCTACTGTTTGTGTCCCTGGAATTTGGTTCAGGTTGTGGTATGCCAAGAATCTGTGTTTCTGCAAAACATTTCAGTAGCGTTTACAGTGGATTTGTTCTCTTTGCAAGCTCATTTTGCTTCTGTTTTATGTTTCAAAAGCTTCTTGCCAAGTTTAACAGATGGCTGTTGGACTGAGATTTCCTCCCCCTCTGACTTTGAGGAAACCCCATGTGTGAAACAGACTGAAGTTTTCCTGTTGCTATACACTAAGAAAATACTGCCGTGTGCTGACAGGAGTGGCTGTTTTAAAATGCCCTTGGTAGCAGTTCTGGTTTTCCATCATGGATGTCCTTCTGCAGAAGCTGTAACATAGACTTCTTGCTTTTATAAAATGTAATTGCTCGGAGACTAACGTTATCCTGAGCCTGCAATTTACATTTATCCTCTGGCAAAGGAGAGGTGGGATTCATTTCACCTGCTTTCTAGCTGTGAAAAGATTCTTTTTCTAGTCTGAGCTTATTTCTTAGTTGATGCAATGAATGGGAGAGTTCTGCAGAAGGAAGGTTGTTCCTCCCTCCCTCTTCTAGCGTTGTGGCTATCGAAAAGTAGTTTCAACTAAGCGCCTATGCTTTAGGAGGCTAATGTGGAGTGAGAAGAATTCCATCTCTTCTCTTGCTTTGATAAAATCCAAAGCTTGGAAAAGTTTTCCTCTACCCATCTTTAACTCGTTTCTTTTTCCTTCCCCACCCCTCCTCCAGGGAAGCTTATGCTAGAGGAAGGATGGAGAAGCCTCCCTTTTTACCAGAGGAGCCGTCCTCTTCCTCCTCCTCCTCTTCCTCCACCTCAGATGGTCCTGTTCCAGACGAGTTCTCGTGTCTCATCTGTAAGAATATAATGACTGATGCAGCTGTTATTCCCTGCTGTGGCAACAGTTATTGTGAGAAATGTAAGTGTTACTCCCATGTTTGTTAATTCTAAACCTCCCATCTGATTTTCTGAAAGCAGAAAGAGGAGAGAACGAAATTGCTTTGTTACCAGTTCTATTTTACACTTAAGTATACCCTGAACAGAAAAGGGCTCTTCTGGTGTGAAGGGAGAAAAAAGCCAGGAAGCTTTTTCCCCTTTTTATGTACCTAGTTAAGTCTTCTTCACAAGCAGAAGGACGAGTATGAGGAGAGTGGCTAATTGTGCAGGTGATTACAATATTAGATACTGAATGCGTTTAGTTTGTCCACAGCCCTTTGTCTCATACAAAATTATATAGCCAACTCTGGTGAACTTACAGTGGTCTGCAACAAATGGATAGTTAGGCATTTAATCCCCATTCTTCTCCACGGGAGAGTTGGTTAAAACCTTCAGAACTCAAACCTCCTAATGGTTTTTTGAACCTCTTAATGTTTTTTTTGAAACATGTTTTGTTCATTAACCTTGAGGTTGGGGACTTCCCGCTGTACTAGATAGTGGGGAAAAGACTAGTTGCAACATCAAGACACAGCCTAGGCTCCATCTTCAGATGTTCCAATGGTGAAATACAAAACGGTATGGTTATTTGCTGCATACTAGGAATTTTTTACACTATTGAACATTTATAGCTTCATGCTCTTAGTTCAAGACCATATTCAGCCATTAATCATATACATGTGTTTATGATTGGTGAGAACCCCCAAAACTTCCTTAGTTTGGCTAAATACTCTTTTGCTTATTCTAATTCTACACAGGTATTAGAACAGCATTAGTGGAATCTGAGGAACATATATGCCCAACGTGTCAGGAGACAGATATTTCGCCTGATGCTTTAATTCCCAACGAGTGCCTACGCCAGGTAACATGACGACTTTTACATAAAGTGCTTGTAAGAAAAGGCTATTTGTAAAAAGCGGAAAGGGAAGAAAATATTAATTTACATCTCCTTAAGCAAGGCGTAATTGAATAAGGCTAAATTGACTTTTCCAATACACTATTTGTTGCTGTCTCAGAAGCTTACGACTCTTTAGAGACAATCTGGCAAATTCAGGTCCCGCTCTCACTTAACACGATTGCCTCGCTTTCACATTTGGCGTTAACGCTGAAGGACTTGAAATACAGGTCCTCTGAGCTACCAGTCATTAGTATCAGTGTTGAATGTGACGTGTTCATACATCTGGATGTTGGTTTCTTTTAGGATTGATGACATTTAGAGGAATACACGAGTAATTTTCCTCTGTGAAGGCTTTTGTTTGTATATCTGCTGAAGTTTCATCTTACCTTCTTGTAAATGCTTTTCTGCCTGTAGGCTGTGAACAACTTCAAAAATGGAACTGGCTACACAAAAAGGCTCCATCAGCAGATTTGGCAGCAGCAACAGCAGCAGCCGCCACCGCCTCCGCCACCACTCATGACTGTTACACCTGCCGCTGCTCTGGTGAGTGCCTCTGAACCATGTACATCTTCCTCTCTGTCAATCAGCAATTTGTTGCAAGAGAAGGTAAGCTTTTTTTCAACATATGCAGTGATTCTTATATTGTAGTAGAGCTTCTTTTCCAACTGTCTGTGTTTATTCACAAGGGCTGTCGGGTTCCTGTGCGAAGACAAGCAGCATTAGCAAGTCGTCTGGGCCGCCAAGGACAATCAATACGCACCACTGGTAAGGAAGTGTAACTTTAGAATTCCTTTCAAAAAATTATCTTCAGATAAACTGAATGGGATTTTTTGCTTTTTCCTCTCTCCACTCCAAAAGGTCATCCAGGGAGAGGCAGTACAGTTGGCTCAGCAGGTGGCAGACCAGGCTGGGAACTGTAAGTATTCTGCAGAAATTCAATGTATTACTACTTGTAAGCTGTTAAAGGAGGCCGTAGCACTTAACTTCTGCAACGGCTGATTCATAATGAAGTGAGTATGCACAGATAGTTGTGGAGGATACAAGTGGTCGTTAATTTTTCAATGGCCTGATTTGAATTGGCTTTAACAAAGGGGATCTGTGCTTGCAGTGAAATTATTTAAAATAAACCTCCAGTACCTGATTGAGAAGAGGACTCTGACAAAGGAACTCTTTTTGAGGAAACCAGAATTACCTATCAAAATTAAATACAATTAAAGGATCAGGTGGAAAGCCACCCTTTTGGTTACTGGCTGCACAGGGCTGTAGAAATTGATTTCCCAATAGGAGTCAGCCTCCAACATTCTTTTTTTTCTAACAACTTAGTTGATGCCGATTGAGCAAATTCTTGGAAAAGTCAACACTGTTGTGTTATGACCATTTTGAATGTCTTCAATTTAGTCAGCCCAAATAGCCAAGCTGCTTTCTCTCAGTTGGTGAGAGAGGAGTCTGTTTTATCTATGATTGCAGGGTCAGGTCAGCCCTTCCTTTTGGTATGTATGTGTTATAGATAGGTTGTAAGGGTGCCCTGTGTTTATAAAATCTTAAAGATAAATCAAAACAAACCCCAGGATCCATCCCACAGATTGTCTGAAATCTGCAATTGAGTAAGCAGGAGAATAACAATTTGGGGACAAGAGCCGGCCAAAGACATCATGGTGAGGCAACAACGTAGGAAGTGTACGTGGAAGAAGATGATAGAAGTCTGGGAGAAGATGAGTCACTATCTGTGCAGTACTTTGCAGATCAGAAGTGTGAAGTGTTGGCACATGCGAGATGGGAGTCTCTTTTAAGCCTGGGCAGCCTCCATCCACAGTCGCAAAGCTGAGTACGAGGAGAGCAGACTGAGGGAAGTGTTGGGGGTGAGGATGTGGAAGGCAGGTAGGAGGGTCAAGAAATGAGTGTAGTCTCCAATGAACAGAGAGCAGGGAGAAAAAGGCTTCGGTTGAGAACAAGAAGTGCTTGCCACCATGCTCCCGCTTCATTAGCTTTCCTCTTTAAAATGAGGGGAGAGAGAGTAACAGAGTGACGCATGTGGGGGGGTTTTCCTTTGAAGCTCAAATCGAGGCCGCCCGAACAGTGAACGTACCCAAAGGACTCGGGCCCCAACACTACCAGCATCAACACCAGTCTTTGTGCCTGTGCCTCCACCTTCCGTGTATCCTCCAGCACCCCATGCGCTTCCTCTTCCACCGGGGGGACCACCAAGACCGTTTCCTCCTCAGTTTCCACCTGGTCAGCCTCCGTCTGCTGGGTACACTGTCCCCCCTCCAGGATATCCCCCATCTCCTGCAAACCTGTCATCAGCTTGGGTACCAACAGCAGTACCAACGGCTCATTCAAATACCAACCCAACGAGACAAGCACCTCCTTTATAGAGTCATAGAATCATTTCGGTTGGAAAAATTTGTCAGAGCCCCTGGTTTTAACGTAGTTGTGCATAAGGTTCTCTGTGCCTGTCTCGGCATTGTGTTGTCACCGTAAGCTTGTAACGGGCTGCGGCTGGGTGCTGCTCTGGGGCTACTGACCCAGCTTCAAGGCAGAAAAAAAAGTGGCTTTCTCTGAATGCTGTCGTCAGGAACAAGGTGCTTTAGCTTGCCAGCAGGTGTCTGCAGGCTTTTTTCCGCATGAGTTTGTGCGGTAGGAATGGAAGGTGTAGGTGGTTTTACTTCCGTGAAGGTCATGGGGCTTGGGGGTTTTCTTGGTTGGTTGGATTTGGTTGGTTTGTTCTTTGTTTTTTTTCGTTTTGGTTTGGTTTGTGCTATCAATTTTGGGGGTTCAGGAGCTGATTTCCAGTCATTCCTCCTCCCAAGTGGTGAGGGTGGAAAAGGCTGGAGTGATACATTTCTACCCGGCTGGAGGCAAGCCGACCTCATGAGTGGGAGAGACGCATTCACAGTGAAGGCTCATACAGCGCCCTGATGGCTGAAGGCAACTCCCTGAACTGTAATAGTGTAAACTTATCCGTTGTCTTCCGGAGGATGCAGGAGAAATGTCTTGCAGCTTTGTGAAGCTATAAAGGAGTGACAAAACTTGGAACAAATCAGTTGAACTTCTTGTATAAAATTGGGATCTCTCGCAAGAGAAGTATGTTGGAGATGTTCCCTATGGTGGACAAATCCTAGCAAGAGTTGGCAAAATATTAAACTGCCACAGACTTCTCATTTAAAGAGAAGGCTGGTGGATGAATAGGTAGTATGCCACGTATGCTCCTTTGTCTCATAAGATCTCTTCTTTGTATATGCCTGGCAGTCTGGTACAGTTGAGAGAGAGAGAAGGAAGTTTTTTTTTTTTTTTTTTTTTTGAATTCCAAAAGGGGAACGAATGCTATTGGGCATAAGTCACTCTCTCAGTAAAACTTTCCAAGTGCCATTTTCCTCAACTTTTAAGGTGTGAGATCAAATTTTCAGTAATACATGCAAGCAACTGAAAAATATCTCCTACTGACTAAAAGAATTTGCTCTTCATAATATCGGATATATCTCATTGATATTGTCCTTTATGTCAGTCTCTAATTATAGCCTCTGTAGGAAGAATGGAGCAATGAAAGGCAGCTAGATGGTGGCCTTCTGTACATGGAAAGATCTTGGATGCTAGCAAAGTCTAAAACCCATTCTTGTGTTGTGCAAACTTTCTGAAGTGCAAGTTGTACACTGCAAGTAATACGTAAAGCATGTAGGAAGTTGCTGCTGTAGGTGTTTTAATTTAGATGTAATGCACAGCAATTAAACATAGGCTTTCCTTCTGTATGTGTTATGAAAATGGTATCGTAAGAAGGAAGATACTCATTAGGAACGTTTTTACTTATGAAGTGGAAGTAGGCAATGCCTATAAACAAGGCAAGGCAAATTAGGTCAAGGCCTCGTTACACTTGTAAGTCAACAGCCGTTCTGACTGAGGAGATTAGTTAATAGGACTACCATCCTAATACCACCCCCTGCCCCCTCCAGCTTTTTGGAAAACGCATAGAAAAAAGTTTGAAAAAGGAGCTCATAGAGAAGGGGGTGGGGGAGCCCACTAGGTGACTAAAAGCTATGTCTGTAGTTGGACAAAGCTACTCTGCGCGAGAGAAATCCATCTTCCCTCAGTGGCAGAGTAAAGGCAACAATTAGAAATGAGGAGTTGTAATAAGCTATCTTTTTAAAATCAAGTGTTGAAGCTGTCCTTTGAGCATTTCCTCATCCCATTCCAGCCAAAGTGGGTCAGATACCTTAAATAGTTCTAAGCGTCTCTTGACTAACCCAGCTAATATTTGAAGTTGTCCATTTGTGAAGTAGGAAAATGTCTGGTTTGAATAATGCCATCATTAATCCCTGTAGCCTTAGGGTCTGGATATGGACTCTTTGACAAGCATGATGAGTTGTAGAGACCTTTTCACTGTGTCTCCCCCTTTTGCTACTAGTGTTTCTGTAGAGACCCTTGATCCATTAAGTACAGTTCTTACCTCCTTTCTCTCTCCTGGTTTCAGCTGGTAATGCAAAGTAGGGTGGTTTTTCTCCATTTTTCCCTTTCTAAAGCAAGGGTCCTATGGTGTCAAAAATAAAAATGCTCATGCTGCTTTAAATTTAATGTTGTCCTGCCATGTCAGTCAGTCCTGTGCTGCTTCTGATTGCAAGGAAGTCTAAAGAGGCAGGGCAAGTGGAGGGTTGGGGGTGAAAATGGTGCCTTGCTGTGCTTGGAGTTCCAGGGGCAGTAAGCTTGTGGGCTTCCAAACCCAGGTGCCTGGTGTCCTGCTCAGCCTAACTGGGCAGTGAGCTAGCTAAAGCAGATTTGAGCACCTTCTACAAACAGAGCTTAACTTGTGCTGCTCTGCGTGCTGACGTACATCTCTTGGATTTAGATTAAAACAGATGTATGTAGAGCTAAGCCTCTGCGCTATAAAAATGGACCACTGTGTTAAGAGCACAAGGCTCTGCTAGCAACAGTAGCTGCAGATGTGTTGATGTTTTCATTCATCCTCTTCCATAGACAAAACCAAGGTAATGCTGAATTTACTGCAACAACTCTGTTTAACAGTCCGCTTTGTCCTTCCTCTGCAGTCAAGTATAATGTCCTTTTAGAATCAGTAGAAGCACAGCAACTACATTGAACTAAAAGAAGCCCGTGTTCAATTGTCTTGTTTAATGGGATTAGGAAGCTGATGGGAATAACCTTAAATCAAAAGTGCTGTGAAACTGAAATGTGTCCAAAACTTGTGCTGTATGTAGTGTCACCCTTAGTGGATTTCAAAGCTTTTCATTTCCTGGCGATCAGTTCTAACTGTCTAGCGCAATGCAAAGAAGCTGTCTTAAGATGGTAGCAACTTGGATCTTTTCTTATATCCACAAGTGTTTTTTAAAAAAGTAGTTGTGGCTTCTAAGTTAGGTCAAGTTATCTCAAAACCATAAGCAGGGTCTGTTTTCCCTCATTTATGCTAATGCTGGGCAAAAGAGCAGAAGCTGATTTGGAAACCTGTAAGTGGAAAGGTGTTTTGCAGTAAGGTGGTGGTGGTTGTTTTGTTGTTTTTTGTTTTTTTCTTTTGTGGAGTCTTCAGTATTTTATTTTCTCCCCCAGTACTCCTAGGCTGCAGAACCAGCCTCCAAGGCACTATGGAATTACTTCTGCAATTAGCTTGGCTCCTCCTAAGGATATAGATTCCATTCATACTCAGAAGCTGCTTGAAGCGATGAAAGCATGTGGGGTATTTGAAGACGAGGAAGAACTGAATCACAGGTATAACAAGACTGTAAAACTTGTTAATGTCCTGGGGTTTTTTTAGGGCAAACTTAACGTGAGTTTTCTTTACAGGCTGGTCGTTCTTGGTAGACTGAATAACTTGGTCAAAGAATGGATTTCAGAACTTGGTGAGAGCAAGGTAAGGTTTTTTGATAGGTTCTTATCAAAACAGCTGAAGCCTTTTTGTTTCTTCTAAAGGCTTTACTGCTAGGATTTACGCTAAAGTTCAACATTTCACTTCCTTCTTAAGTATCAAGGAGTTCTGTAGTAAGTGCCATTGAAATAATGTATAAAAGATACTTCAGATGAAGACCTTCAAGCCCTTGGGGCACTGAATAAATTTGTGAAGTGGCTCTATCAGTTGACTTGTAGCAGTTAACAAAGCTGAAACAACATATTGTGGGGGGGAGATAGATGGTAACTGGGCAGTAAACTTGCCCCAGACAGCCTGCAGCCCTCAATCTAGTTTGAAGTTATTACTCTAGAGTTGCCTTTGGTATGGCTCTTAGATGGTGTTCGTTTATGTGGGTCTGCTGCAGGGAAGACTGGTAGAAGGTCTTAATTTGTTTAAATTGATGAAACAACTGCTACATTACTCATCTTTGTTGTCGTTGTTTGTGAGTTGCAAGCCCTCCCTTCAGAAAAACAGTATCAGTCTATTAGACTAAGAACTCAGTATGGGAGGGAGAAGACATTGTTTATGGAGGCTGTTGTAGTCTTTCTAAATAACTTATATGCTAGTTAAACTTGCACGTAGGTCAACGTGTATGTTCTATTGTCCAGAAAACTCTTTGTCTTCTACCCGCAGAATTTTCCCCCTTCAGCAGTAGCAAATGTTGGTGGCAAAATATTTACGTTTGGTTCTTACAGGCTTGGAGTACACACTAAAGGTAAACTTTTGTTGTGTGGTCATAGTTGTAATGTTTGAAAGTGTCTTCCAACAGTAACAGAAGAAATGGCATCTCTTTGCAGGTGCTGACATAGATGTGGCTTGTGTTGCTCCTAGACACGTCGAAAGATCGGATTTCTTTCAGTCGTTCTTTGAAAAACTAAAACGTCAGGAGGAAATAAAAAAGCTAAGAGTAAGCAAGCTCTCTCCTTGATAGATTGTGCAACTCCTCCAATAAGAATAGTCATGTTAAAGACTCCTGTTGGTAGTGATTGTCTTACAAACCAAACTTAAAAAGGGACTTGTTTCTGAGCCCCTTGTAAAATCCTGTCTACGCAGCATGAAAGTGTTGAAGTGAAGCTTTTAGTTCCCTTCCCCAATGACTGTACACCCCATAAGAATCTCTGTGGTTCACTTCTCCCCTACCCATGGTTTGGGAATGAGTGGGCTATAGTATCAAAAAGCAAGGTTGTCCCGAGGAGCCTTGCTTTCACCTGAGCTGTAGTAAGGGGCTTGGCAAGAAGGTAACTGTATGCAGGTAGAGGAAGGGGCAGCCTGAGAGCTAAGGAAGTTGAATGTGATGTGGAAAGGCTTCTGTCAGTACCTTTGCCGTGGTGTTCCTCTGGGTGTACTTTAGGACCTCTAATTCCTTCTTCTCTGGTCCTGTTCTTCTGTGGCTACTCAGCCTGAGACTTTGTAGAAGAGATGCAGAGTCAGCTTTACATGAAGTCAATAGGAGCTGTGCTGTGAACATACAAAACTGCCTTGTAAAATGACCCTGCGGTGCATACGTTGTGTACCTTGCGTATAGAACCAAACTCCTGAGAAGTGTTTCTCTCAGCCTGGTCTTCCTTGTGCAGACATTTTGAAAGACTTCATCTGCATAGCTAATGAGGCTTTGTTTAGATGACCGAAGACAGACTCAGTGGGCTGTGGCACAGTTCTAACGAGTGGTCTACAAAATTGAAAACTGTCGCATAAGGTAGCTGATAGCATCTCAGGCATGGTAGAAGATAAAAATACAGGAGGCTAGTGCACGCTGTCAAAGGCGGACAGAATTTTCTCGATTTCTCTGGATGTTAACCAGTAGTAAGATAGCGACAGAAATCTCTTGCTTTTCTTCCTCACCACCAAGGTAAGTACCTTACAACCTCTGATACTGATGGCTCATTGTGCACTGTTTGTTCATTACAGTCCGTGATCAGCCTCTGAATCTCTTGGCTAAATAACTTGTTAAAGCTAGTATTTTACCGTCTTAGTGCTATAGTGCGTGCAGCTTATGAAGAATTCCTTTGGTTTGGAAGCAACTCAAGTCTTTATACTGAGTAGTTAGCAGTGTAACTTCTGCATTTGATCGTAGTTTAGGAGAAACATTAAAGTAGCAAACCATGTTTTCTTACACAGTTATCCTCTCCTTTCCAGGCAGTTGAAGATGCATATGTACCAGTTGTCAAGTTTGAGTTTGATGGCATCAAGGTAAGCATTTCTTTTTTTTCTTGCTTTGGAATAGGATAACTTTTCCAGGGAGCTGTGACTGTGCTATTTTGGACCACAACCTATCCCAGGAGAAGATATTGCAGTAGAACGGGAGCTTATAGGAAAATAAGGCCCTAGGGAGCCTAGCAGGCATGGGAGCATCAGGGACATCTTTTTCTAGACCTGTGCTGTAGACCAGGGTAGCCTGCTTGAATAGCATTTATCCCTAGGATCGTGCAGAGTGGGAGCAGAGGCGGTGTCCTTGCTAAGTCTTCTTAGCTCTGCCAAGCTAGGTATCTACAGAGGGATGTGTACAGTGTAGTTCACTGTACGAATCATGTGAGCAGACTAAATGTTTTGCTGCAAATCCAAAATGAAGTGGTCATGGGACAAACAATCTGGAAAATGGAAAGTAAAAGTACTCATTTGATTCCTGCCTAGGTTTGTCAGCTGCAGGAATCCTGCTATCTTGAATACATCTTATACAATGAATCAAGACCTGCATGCTGTAGTCCCTAAGGAAGTTACTGCTTGGTATCACTATCACAAAGAGATTTATTCAGTGACCTTTTTGTGGCCTTTATGTGGTACAGACTTTCACAGGATAATCTTCTTGCCTCAGACTGTACTAAAAAGCAGATACTTCAGGGTCAAAAGGGCTTCCTGCGTAAAGAAAATGCTCTCTCCTTTGCTGAAGTATAGTTGAGGTGACTGAACTTAAGTCTTAATTCTGTGAATAATTTTAAGTTCCCTTTTCATTGAAATTCTAAGTCTAGAGTAATCTTTTTCAACTTAAAATGCCCTCTTCCTTTCCCTAGCTTAAAAAGAAAGGGGTGATGCAGTGAAGGTTTTGTAAATAAAATTCAGAACTTCGAGAAATTGCATTGAGTCTTCTGGCAAATAAATGTCTTGGGAGATGTATCTATAGTCACCTAATTCTAAATACAAATGTTAACCACTCTTTTTAGACTTGACTAACTGTCCCCCACCAGTGTGCTGTTTGCAAACTGCGCGGCATTCTAACGGTTGGCACTTTTTTCCTCTTGAGATTGATCTCGTGTTTGCAAGACTGTCTGTGCCAACTGTTGCTGATGATCTTGATCTCAGAGACAACTCGTGTCTCAGAAGCCTGGATATAAGATGTATACGGAGCTTAAATGGTAAGCATATTTGCACATCTTTAACAAGAAAATGTTACTAAAATTGGTATGGAATGCAGGTTACACACCCCAAGTTTCTGTACAGGATGCAGAAACTGATCCCCTGTATCCTTGAGATCTGAGGAGGTGGCGAGTGGGCTTAAATTTAGCTGTTTCAAGTTGTGTGTTTAGATAGACCTGTGTTTCATGTTTCTTTGATTGGGGGGGGGTGTGTTGTTCCAGTTTGCCACAGAAACTGCTTCAGCTGAATAGGTAGAGCACTTGATAGAGAAGAATGTGTGGTAGTGCATTTAAAAAAAAAAAAACAAAAACCACAAAAAAGGCTATTTAAAATACCTGAAGCCAAAGTTGCTCACTGTTTAACACTGACTGGTTTAACTGTTCCTGGCTGTCAAAAGAAACTTAGCTTTCGGAATCCTGTAGAAGGGCCTTATTGAAAATTGTTGGCTGGAGTCTAAAGTATGAAAAAGCTGTGGAGGGCACCAGTTACCTGAGGTGATGCTGAATGTTATGTGTAAGCTCTAATTTTTAAGGTAATACAAAGCAAGTAATGCAAACTTGTTTCCATAGACTTGCAGGAGAAACTGTAAGCTGTTGATCCAGTATAGCACAGAACTGACTTGTACCTGTTACTAGGAAGTTCTGTACTTCAGCTGTTTTTTCTTACAGGCTGCAGAGTTACTGATGAAATACTGCACCTAGTGCCAAATAAAGAGAACTTCCGGCTCACGCTCCGTGCAATTAAACTGTGGGCAAAGCGTGAGTAATGTGATTGTTTGTGATCTTTAAACTTTTCAGAGGCACCTCATGCTGAAAAAACAATAGCATTAGAAGTCCTTCATCTTTGGATGGCTGTTTAAATAACAGGTTTTAGTTCAAGACCTGTTTTTTAGTTTAGATTCAAGGACTGTCCGTGGGGTAGAGATTCTGTTTTTTTTTTAATGGGGATAGAGTGGGGAGATGAGGGGAGTGCCTACAAGACAAGGTGCTACATTGCTTACCAGGAACCTGACTAGAAAGGATAAAAATGCCCAGTGAAGTAGAAAAACTTGATAGGTAAGGAATAAGAAAATACTGTTTGCGCATGTGACTAGAGCAAGTGCTAGAAGAATGGCAGAACCTTCTTCTTAAGGGAAGTTGGAGCGAAGCAGTAGCTGTAGCAGTGCAGGCAAATTTCAGAGTAGCAGTATTTTGGGAAGTGGTGTGGTAACAATTCTTTTTCTCATCGCTGTAAGGACCGACAGTTTTGGCCTCGTTGCACTGCAAAAATAACTGACTTGGAGGCTGAAGTGTGCTAGGTATTCTATAGAATGTGAAGGTGGTGCTGTAAATTAGAAGGACTATACTTGGGTATGGAAAGACTACAGGCTAACGACAATGTATGCATTGTAGGACGTGGCATTTACTCCAGCGTGCTGGGATTTCTTGGTGGGGTTTCCTGCGCTGTGCTAGTAGCGAGAACGTGTCAACTCTATCCAAACGCTTTGGCTTCTACTCTGGTGAACAAGTTCTTCTTGGTTTTTTCAGGATGGTAAGAGCTATTTATGACTCTTGATTTGCGTAAAGCAGTAACAGTTTCTGAGGTGGTTCTTTATATAAGATTTATACCAACAGCATTCAGTCCTACCCTGAATTACATGGCAGAGTTTTAAATGGGCAGTCAGTTCCTGGCTTTTCTTGTATAGGGAGTGGCCAAAACCTGTATTGCTGAAACAACAGGAAGAGAGCAATCTCAACTTACCAGTATGGGACCCTAGGGTATGTAGACATGGAATTTGGAAGCCTTTAAACTTTCTTCTAAGCTAAGCTGCTGGTGCTGAGCACAATTGTTTTAACGTCATAGGTGAACCCATCAGACCGATCCCACGTCATGCCTATCATCACCCCAGCCTATCCGCAGCAGAACTCTACATACAACGTATCTACATCAACGCGAGCGGTAATGGTAGAGGAGTTGAAACACGGTAAAGTTCTCTCCATGCTTATTAACTGCTTAAAAGGTATAATTCTTGCAATATGAAACCACATGACGTGACTTGGTTATATTCCGTGCGGTGTTGTGCCCTTTTAGGCAGAAGAGTTCTCTGAGAAGTATACCTGTTGCAGGCAACAAGGGACCAGTTTTACAATGAACTGTTGTAGTAGACGTGTATTGTGTCAAGGGAATTCCTGCTTTTTGATCTGTCAATTACTGTTCAAAACCTTTATCTTGTAAAGTTTCTCTCACACTCTGCTAGTCTTAAAAACAAAATGGTAGTAAGGTTTTCAACCTTAATTGTAGGTCTTGCAGTTACAAATGAGATTCTCCAAGGAAAATCAGACTGGTCAAAGCTCTTTGAACCACTGAACTTCTTCCAGAAATACAAGTATGTATGAAATCTGTTACCTGAACTTGAAATGATTTCCGTACTGGTTAGCATAGTGAGTTTTACCTTGCAGTCTAAATGCAAGATGGCATTGATATGTTTGTTTTTTAGAAGCTGGAGGTAGTCATAGGAGTTTTGGTAAGGATAAGCATAGGGAAGATGGAAAAACTGTTTGTGTTTTGCCACTGACACTGTTTTTATTAAAAAAAATCAGCTCTGATACTTAGAATGCAGCAGAACGCAATTCTGAAGGATGTAATCAGTTTTTCTTCAGTTAATGCTGTGCTGCCTGCAGGATATAATGTGTCTTGTCTGGAAGTAATTTTCTATACGTTTAAGGCAGTTTTGGTTTCATTTGAAGGAATATCAAGTCCTGAGCTAGGATATTAATTTTTCTTTTCTTCTAGACATTATATTGTGCTGACTGCTAGTGCCTCTACTGAAGAGCATCACTTAGAGTGGTAAGTCTTGCTTTGAGTGTGGGTTCAATACATCACTGACGCTCAATTCAGTGTTGCGCTTCATTTGGTTAATACAGTTCACAAAAGCAAAGTATTCAACTGTGCAACTAGGCATGGAATACAGTACGGAGTTAAGTAGACAGTTCCTCAGCAAAACTAAAAGCTTTCTTGTGAAGGGAAGTTAACATAAGTCATCTTGCTGTTTAAGAAGTTAACCTAAAGACCCAAGTCATGATGAGAAGGAACGACGAGGGTTAGTGTGCGTATGCTCTGTGTCATGTGGAGAAGCAGATGCCAGGAGTCTAAGGAGACTACTTAGCCAAGGCTACTTCAGTTAGGAAGATGTTCCTTGTTGCAGAGACTGAAGTAAGTAGGGATTACTTGATGTCATCAGATGTGTAGTGGACACTGGAGAGCTTGATCTTTTACTGACTTATAGAGCAGTGGTCTCCAAACTTTTGTGCACTCCTGTGAGCAAAAAAAAAAAAAATAATTTCTGAACACATAGTTGCAGTCTATATCTACTTCTTTACAAGTTACGTACACATTACTGAAGTTCTAGTCTTTTCTTCCCGGACCCAGTGGATTGTCTTGTGCACCCCCTGGGGTACATCCCCGCCGACACTTTGAAGACGACTGTTGTAGAGCCTTAGAAGACTTGGTTTCATAGCTTTTTTACTGGATGTAATATTTAATTTAGGACTAGATTGCACTCAATGCTAAGTTGCTCTGGTTATGTAGTCAGGCTGTTCCAGAGCCTACTGTTCTCCAGTGAAGTGAAACAAGGCTGTTTAATTGGGGTGAAACCTGACCATCTGCACAGAGCACCTGAATGCTGATAAATAGTGTTTACTAAGTTTTAATCTAGTAGTGTGCTCAGGCATCTTGTGTTTAGTGCTGGAAATGATCATCTCTTGTTGCTATAAGAACAAGTTTAGTTCACCAACTCTTGAATGGATTTGGGAATAGATTGCACATCTCTGTTGTTCATCAACATAAGATACTTGTGAAGAACGTACAGAGTTCTGACTGCCTTCAAAGCTAGCAGTGTTTTAGGTAGAAGGGTAAAATGCCAGTACTTCATTTAAAAGAAGAGCCTTTGTGGTCATGATAGATTTCTTGGGTAAGTTTCTGATGAGACTGTTGACTAAATCATTTGTTTATTAAAGGAACTATATTTTTCAGTTTGGCTGGAAAAGGGTAAACTCTTTTCACAGATCAATCTGCAGGAAGACTAGCATCTTTACTCAGGTGTAATGGAAGAGTTGTGCTTGAGCCTTTTCTAAACTGTTGTTCTCCTTGACCTTTGGGGTAAAAAGGAGTTTTGGTGCACTTCAAAATGCAGCCAGAGGTGCTGGGAATCTGCTGCTTGTTGATATTTTCATCATAGGTTATATGTTGAAGTGTTGTGTCTGACCTGTTAAGACTACAAGTTAATCTTACTGCCTCTGTCTTTGGAACCTTTAAAGCTCCAGTGTTACTGGAAACATCTCCAACTCCAGTGTGTGTGATATAACTATCTAGTATCTGCTCAGCCGAATGAATCTTACTACTTACTGACTGGTTAGCATTTTTGTGTTAGCATTGTATTATAAAAGGGCATATAACTACTGTGCTGGATCCAGTCAAAAATGAGTAAATGTCTCTTGTTCTTATCAGGATTGGCCTTGTGGAATCTAAAATTCGTGTGCTGGTTGGCAACTTGGAGAGGAATGAATTTATATCTATTGCACATGTAACGCCACAGTGTTTCCCTGGCAGCCGAGACCTTTGTAAACAGTGAGTTTCATTACTTTTCTGAAGTAGAGTTTGGCTGATGTATTGTACCTTGTTTATGTTCCTTCACCTCAGCTTACCCGTGAGAGATGTTCAGTTACGTACCTACTGTTTTGTAGGTACGAGGTCTGACGGGCAAGGTTCTGAGCATGTAGGATCTTTTTAAAGAAGGGAGAACTTGAGGGAGGGGTTCTCGGAGAACTTGAGTATGGGCTGACTCCAATCTTTAGCTGCTGCGTACAACTAAACTGTTTTGCTTAATCCCTTCTTGAGAGTAGATACTAGCATCCAAATAACTGGCATCTGTGCATAAATGATAGATTTGTGAATCTGTCTTTTTAGGAGTGGCTATGTGTCAATGTGGTTTCTTGGAATCGCGTTTAGGAAAGTGGAAAAAGCAGAAAGGGTTAACGTTGATTTAACGTACATTATACAGTCATTCAACGATACAGGTAAGCCTCTATTTTGCTCTAGTCTCGTAGGGTTTCATTTCTTTATTCTAGCGCAAGCTGCTTTGCAAAGTGAATTGTGCTTCCTTCTGGTATTGGCTATTAGCTATTTCTGTAGAGCGTGACATGTAGAAGATTAGCCTTAAAAACATACTATTTTGACACTTTGGCAATGTAAGTCCACCTTGAAACAAAAGTGTGTACTACAGTCCTATATACCATATCGCATATGTGAAATAACAGTTCTGCAGATCATAGTAAACACGCGCAAAGGAACTGTGATTCCTGAAGTGGACAGTCAGATGTGAAGCCAAGAGAGAGATGTCCATTTACTGGGTGTAGCTACACTTGTCAAAAGCAGTTGTCAGTTGCCGAACTTTGAAAGTGGGAATGAACTGTATCAGGCTCTAAAATAAGTTGTGAATGCCTGTTGACAGTATTGTTTCCAAAATAAGAGTTTGTGTATGATACCATCCCAGAACTTTGAAAGGCAGTGAGTGGTCACATTGTAGTGACATGCAGTCTTGCACGTCAAGCTCTGTGTTCATCTTCCGTTATTCCTTTTGATAGATGCAGAAATAAAGTAATGTCGCAAGCGTTGTTAGATAATGCTAGAATAAAGGGGTTTGGGGGTGAGCAGTCATTTGAAAGTAGAGGTCGTTTCCACAGTCTGTTTACTTCTTCCCAAGCTGACTGCTCTTGTGCCTTTCAGAAGTGCATGTGTGCTGAGAGGCTCATGCCTTGCTATCATAATGACAAACTACGGAAATCAGGTTACTCTTCTGAAGTGACAAGTGTGTTTGGCCAAAAAATTCTAAACAGTGGACTCCTTTAAACTCTTCATCAGTGCAAACAAACATTTCTCCATGGTACCAGCGTGAGCTGCGTGTTGTGTTGCTCGGACATGAGTAAATGCAGTAAAAGCGGACCTTCTTTTTAGCTCATGCTTTGGGATATGAGAAAAGCACAGAAAAAAGGCATCAAAACTCTTGTCTGAGTTTCAAGCCAGGTGGGGTGACTTCCTCAGACTTGCACTGTGACCTGAACTGACGCTTGTCTTGTACGTTAGATCCAGTAGCACTGTGTTTGAATGTTGTGGCAAATGTAAATCATGTCAACAAGGTTTGTGTACTGCTGAGAGGCTAGAACTGATGTTAAATCCTGTATTTCTGTGCACAAACTTGATTAGCATAGCTGTGTGCTCTCAGTTTAGTGAAGCACAGCCTATAGTATGTTTCAGATATAGGGTTTGAACCCAGAGAGCTTGACCAGAAAAGGTATTTCTTGAGAGGTGTGGTATCCTTTGGCAAATGTGGGAGTGAGCAGTAGTTATGTGCAAGAAAGCTTTTATCATGTGCCTTGACTTTGAGAGAATGTTTTTAGAGGGCAAAGTTGATGGGCTCAAGAGTGTAAGGCTCACAGTTTGGAAGGCTTTTGATAAATGAACTTTATCTCACTTTTGCATAAAAACATTACTGAATTTACTTTGAAGCAACTGTTCCTACTGGTGTGAATGTTCATATTTGTGCTTTTATTTCACTTCTAGGTCTCCTGCAGAAAGACTTGTTGTAAGCCTTTTTGTTTTGGTTGCATGTCCTTACTTTGATTCCCACTCTGTATGTTAGTAAGCTGACTTTCCAGCTATGCTCACGACAGGCTTGTGTAAACTTGTCTAAATGTGACTTAATTCTGTAATAACTGCTGTGCTACTGTAGGGGTTTTTAGTTGCAGGAAAGGTTGTTTGTAGGCAGTTAAGAAGAACTGGTTTAAATTGTAGTGGTTCTGATCAGTCAGATGTCCTTCAAATCCAGTCTGTCTTGGACAGGTAGAGTTTTAACACCTAAATTACTGAAAAGTTATGTGATGTTACAGAACTATTAGGCAAAAACCCACAATCGCCACTGTAAATATCAAATAAAATGAGTCTGAATCTTGAGTGAGGTGTCTGTTCTCTCATCAGCTGAGCACAATTGGGTTGACTGAGAAAGTCATCTAGATCTATCTTCAACCAGCAAACTAAGGGTTAAGGAGTATGATCTCTTCCAGGTTAAAATCAGCTCAGAGGTGAGGTGCATGACTAGCAAACCACAGCTGTAACTGAGCACATAAATGCATGTTTGAACTTAAAATAGCTGTTACGTATCTGGTGTGTACTGGATGTGAAATGGGCATCTTGGGTCACATTCATCTTGAGACCACTTCTTGTTCTTTGTTTGGGCTGGGCAGAGTTCAAGGCTTGCTGTTTCTAAAGAAGCCATATGTAACTTTGACAAATACCCAATGCAAACATTCCCACTAAGCTACAACACTAAATTTCCTGTTAGTTTACAGCCAGGCTAACAACCTCAATGTGCTAAAGGAAGGTATGAAGATTGAGGCAGCTCATGTGAAGAGAAAGCACCTCCACTATTTTTTGCCTGCAGAAACCTTACAGAAAAGAAAGAAGGTATAATAAAAATTGGGCTCTCTGGCAATATTTGGGGGTTTTTTTTTGCTTTAATAATTACTTGAAGACTTCATTATTTTGTTGTTGTTGTTTCAGCAAAGCATGCCAGGTACTAGTCAAAATGCTGGTGGGCTTCAGCGCAAAAGGACTTCTTCAGATGGAAGCTGTTTGGACAGTTCCAGAGACAGGGACTCCAGAACACCAGATAATTCCCCTTCGTTACGTAAGATTTCTAAAGTGGACACCTCTACAGCCGAGAGAGAAAGGTTAGCACCATAACCTTAAAGCTGCGAAGAAGCTGCTTTTTAACTGACTGGCAATGTGAATGAGGTCTGGGATTTCTTGTTTGAATCTGTGTTGTTCATAAGCATGTGGAGGGCTCTAATGGCTTCAGGAACAAAGCTGTCATCTCCTTTGGGCTCGTGGGGGGAGGCAGGTTAAAGAAATCCTTGAAAAAATGAATCTAATGTACATGAAGACATGTAGGAAGAAAGGAGAAGTTGATACCGGAGGAATTATTTGGTCTTGAATGTAGATCCCCTTGGGTTAGTGTGTAACTTGAAGCCGGAATGTTTTCTATGTAGGTCATTTTGTTCTTTCTAACAAAAAGTATGGTTAATGCCAAGCAGTGCTATGTTCTAACGAAGTGCTGATCTTGATCACAGCAACCCTAGAGCTGCTGCTGCTTTGGTGCAGCAGTATGAGAACTCGGGCAGTAAAAGTGTGTGTCACTTCCTGGGAGGTCTGCTTGTTCATAAGCTACTTCAGCCCAGGAGGAATATGTAATCTTGAGAGTAATAGCCCAAGAGTACCAAATGTGTAATGCCTGCTGTGATCAGACCGTTTGGTACTGTAGGAGTAGCATTAAAAATGAAATAAAATGGGATGCCTGTATGGGTAGGGCAGATACTGCTTTTCGTGAATGTACAGAGTGCTGGATATACTAAGCTGGAAGACAGTACAAGTACATAGAGACTGACTAAAGAAAAGGCTTAAGTTTTAAATTTGCGGTCTGAAGTTCAGCAAAATGAAGATCTCCTGCTAGATTGCCTGTGAGTTTTTTGCTTGGTAGAGCTGTGACAATGAGCTAAGAAGACAGACATTTGTCTTGCGTGGGCTTTCTGGAAAGGAAATGTATAGTATTTTACAAACTAGCATTTTATAACTCTAGCGTCTGAGTCTTACAGAAATGCTGTGTACCAGAAATCTAACGGTGCTAACAAGAGCGAGAAGCTACCTCGTGTAGCTGTGCCATCAGTGTCTAAGGGACTCTCCATTCCTGTTACTGATTCAAGTATGTATTGAAGTAGCGGGTGGAATGCAGTCTTTAATTTCATGGCTGAACTCTAGAAGCGCGGTGTCTCTTACAGAAACGGAGGCTACAGTTGCAATAAGAACATTGGGACCTCCAGTTGGCAGCACCATTCCAGGACGTAACACAGTTTCTCAACCAGGAGCACGTTTTGTCCAAGGACAGCATGAATTAAGTGGGACTCGAATTACAGATCCTAAGAACACTGCACCTAAACGACCTTATTCACTGACCACTGAAGGGCCTCATTCACCTACATCAGAAGAACGCCCCAAAACACTAGCAGACGGAGAAAAGGTAAGGAAGGGGGGCTAGGCCAGGGAGGGTCTGAAGTAGAAGTAATTCTTGATGTACAGTGAATGACATAACTGAGAAGAAATGCATATATACATCCCCAATGGATTCAGGAATCTAAATTTAAGCATAATGCTAGTTTTACTAGGAGGTAGGTGTGAGAAATTGTCTTGAACGTACTGTATAGCTATGAAACAAATTTTTTTTCCCAAGATCTGGCACTAGTGACTGTTTCTGGTCTGGTGGCAGGCTCTCTAAATACTACTGTACTTGTATATTACTGCACTGACCGATTGCTCAATGAACTGGCTTATCTGGAAGCAGTTCTTAATTCAGAAAAAACCCCAAATCTCAAAAGGAAGAGGATATGAATCTTATAGATGTAGAAGTATGAGCTAATCTTGTTCTGGCAGATGATTTTTGAATGCCTCTTGATAGTTTTGCTGCTTTCGAAATCGGCAGCCTACTCAACAGGTTGTCCACTGCTGAAATGACCATGTGGAGTTGTTTGTTAAATCTTGTTTTTGTGGAAGCTTTCGATTAATGCTTGATTTGTTTTCTTGCTATACATAACTCTCCTTAAAGAGCTGTTTGTGTGGCTTGACCTCTGATTTGAGGCAGAGGCAAAGAACAACTAGAAAAAACTCAATTTTGACACTTGTAAAGAATCAGCTTGCAGAAGTGTTACCTACTATGGAATACTTCAGGTACAGATTTCAAGGTTTGGGTAGTACGACTTTTTGCGAGGCTTGAGATTCCTGTGTGGTAAGGGTAGTCTTGTCTAAATGTTGTTTTAAGAATGGCCACTAATACATTTAATGTGTTGACTGGAAGCTGTACTCAAATATGAAGGTAACTTTAGAATAGCAATTATTTTGAGTCTGTGTATTCTGTTCTTCTAGGTAACTGGCCAGGGTTCAGCATTCAAAGGCGGTGGCAATCCAGAAGATGTCAGCAGCAGATCTACAGACAATGTAATTAGGAAGGGGTTGTACTGAGTGGTCTAACTGAAAAGCTGAATGGACTCTTCTAGTGCCTAGACTACCTCACATCAATACTCTACGCGTTTATTGATGTAAACAAAAATATGCTTTTTAGTTTAACTTTTTTCAGTCTTCATTTCCCAAATATATTCTTGTAAGAGTTATCCCTATTAGTCTTTTAAAAAGTCTTGACTGTCACTAGCTGAAACAGCTTTGGAAAAGGCCACAAAACCCAAGCTGCCCTGTGACTTGGATTCAGAATGTATGTAAACAGGTTAACTAGTTACTGCAACCACGTTGTGGTTTCAAGTGTGTATGAACGTGCTTGTATTCATTTGTGGTTTCCTGGTGGACGTGCATATATTGTTCTTCTCTTACACTAATTTCCCGTTTGGCACATACACTCCTGTGCATCTGTCACAATGGTGCTCAGCTTCCTCAGCTAGCAGCTGTCCCCTGCCTAACACGGCCACGCACTACACAAGTATTGGCTCCCATGGAGGCCCATAAATAATTTAAGTATTGAAGAAAATGCAGGAGAGGATGCTACCAAGGTATGGAGATGATAGACGTGCCCCATGCCGTTGTATCTGATTTTTGTCTTGAGACTGCTCCAGCATGAGACTTGAGGGGGTTTTTTTTGTCGCTGGGTAGGAAAGCTAAACTCAGAACACACAGCCGAAGATGTACTTAAACATTGCAATAGCCAAGGCTGTTGTGACACTGCTACCCACCTGCAAGGTAGAGTCTTGAAAGGAATTGGCATGCAGAGAGTGTTTTCAGATAAACCCTGAAAGCTGTTCTACGTGGTTACATGAAAACTTGTAGTAGTCTGAAGGTCTGGTTCTGTAAACCGGTAACACTGCTTACCTGGTTAAGTGCATGAGGGTTTTTTGAGGGGTGGGGAGAGATTCTGATCCTATGAAACAAATGTTGTGCTATCTATTGTAATTTCTTTATAACTTGGTGTTTTTGTAAATGAAGTTGTATGTTTTTCCAGAGTATTTTTGTATGGACTGTAAATTACTGTCTTCCAAAGAGAAATTTAAAATCTTCAGTCTCTCTTTTTTTTTTTTTTTTTTTTTTTAAATGCACGTGGGATGTGCTTAAAAACCCCAAACAACTAAACCAAATGTAAGGTTGGGGGGGGGGGGGCTATGGGGGCAGTGCCACAAAAAATATGTTCTACAAAATGATGATGTCATGGTAGAGTAAATTTGAGGAGACTAGGAACACTGCTTTCCTGCTTCTAGTATTTCCAGGTTTTGAATTAACACCCTCTGAATAGTGCAGCTTGCAAACTGCATTGACAGCTGAAGTCCCAGTTTTCTGGGCGGACAACAGATACCCCTGACTTCTTTTAAAATTAGTTGCTTGGCTTAAACCACAATTCTGAGCTCTGATCATCTTAAGCATCCACCTCAAACCCTAGTGACAAGACCGAAGGGGCATGTAGCTATCTTGCACGGACTTCATTCTCCAGCATTCCCCCTACCGCTAGTATTCCAGACTTGTGGAGAAAGCATGACCATGTCAATAATCTTACCTTTTTTCCTTATTACCTCTGGTTTCCAGCTTGCTTCAAGTGCAATTCATCTCTTAGAAAATGTGCCTTAGTGGGTTTGAGAGGTCTTATCCCTCCTTCTCCCCTCGAAAAAACCCCCAAACTTAAGAGTGCAAGGCTTAGGTTTACTCACAGGTTAAAGTTAAGAAAGAGAACCCATGTTAGTTAAGTGGCTTTTAGCAGAGCTACACCTTGAGTTTATAAAATGGTTACTTTGGTTTTGTGACCTGTGTTAAAACCATGGTCTTTCAATACTGTCAAGTCTGTGTACTAGTTACAGTAGGTATACAACTTCAGCACTTGTCTAAATAAAACTCCATCATGAATTTGAAGGAATTAAAGCTGAAGGAGGTGATAAGATAAACAGCAAAGCAACTATGAAAAGTGCTTTGTAATGGTCTACAAGCCTGTAATATTACCATGCTTTTAAACAAATTCTTCCACTTGAGTATTCCAAGACTCTTGAAGGTTGTTGTGCCCTTAACCTCTAGTCAGCACATGCATTTCTGCAACTGGTCTCAAACTAACCTAGCTAATTGATATCAAAGTATATGCCTTTACATGGATTTTTTTTTTAACTCTTGCTTTGCAGAATTATCTTCTAATTGTTCTTTTTTTTGTTGTTGTTTTTTTTCCCCCCTCACTCTTAGGGTGTTAAGAAGAAGTTTAGGAAGAAGTCAGGTTACTAGTTTGCTGGACTTGATCCAGCATAGGTCAGATGACACGCTTTATTTTAATCTACCCTGACTCAACGCTTGGCCCAGTGCAGAGTGATGTTGCTGTTCTGGAGTTTCCCTGGCTATTGCAGAGGTTGGATGCTGGCCCAGGACTATGCAGATTAGATTACTGCTGTTTTAAATAAAGTTCAGACTGCACCAATTCAACTGAAATGTTTTCCTTTGTTTATGGAGCAAGTCTTCTGTCAAAGTGATTGAAAGGCAAGTTCCTCATGCGTAAAGACTCCTCTCCCTACAATACACAGAAGGAAACAACCCAAGCTAGAGACAATATTGCCAAGCGTGGCTCCTGTCCTTTTGGGTGAATCCTTCCGGCAGGCTTTTATATGCTCTGGGAAACGTCTGCGGTTCTAACTTTGCAGCTGCTGTTGACTCTAGCAGTCCTGTCTGAATGTGGTCCAGCGTAGGTCACCAAGAGTCAGTGCTAGAAGAAGCACTTCTTAGCTGTTACCAATTGCATCATCACATCACTTCCTGGCATAGTGTCTTATCACTGATCATCTGGGGACAGCGATTTTTATTCATTTGCCAGATGGAGCTGGTGGTAGGGCAAGTTCTTTCTGGAATACCTGAAGGAGAGAAAAGCTGTGCGTGGCCTTCTTTCTCATTTGTATTTTTACTGAAAAGTAAAGCAATCGTGCTAGCTTTGCAAGATGCTCACGGTTATCCCCAAACCCCAAGTAAGTAAATGCCTAAACTAAACCAAAACCCAGTAACAAACACATTGTTTTCTCTTGCTTCTACCACAATACATCCCCCTAAGACCCTAAACCCAATATTGAATGTATTTAATTGTGATCATGCTGAACACAAGATGACCAGAGCCAGAAAATATCTTGGACTTGAAGGTGAGGGAGGCTCCTTGATACCAGACTTCCTGCAAACTTTGCTGTTTTCTGTCTGCTTTCTTAGCTGGTTGCTGGGTGTGTGGCTTGGAGGTCCGGCTGGAGGGGGTGAGGGGTGCATGATCAATCTCCTTAAAGAGGAGCAGCTCTGCACTGAAATTGTGTATGGCTAGTAACTTTGAGCAAGACGTTCCATTGCAGGAATTAACGTCTCCTGTGGTTTGACTTGTTAGGTCTAAGCAAAGAAGTGGTTCATGTGAAGTTGCCTCTGCTTCTGCTGTTGCAATGGATGTCCCTGTAGAAACTAGAGAGAGCAAGTAATAGAGGGGTTGGGGGGACCAGCCGCAGCCCCCTGCTTCCTGGCCAGCTCTGCTGTTGCTCTGCCTTTCCTCGAGTCCTGCGGGGCCAGGTTGGACTAAGCAGAGTCCAGTGGGGTGTTTTCCGAGAAGGAGGCCAGGGGTGGGCTCTTGAGCACTGCCTGCTGCCTCCTAGCATGCTGGTCAGCATGGACTCCCTCCCCTTCCCTGTGCCTGAGGGTTTCTTCAGCCACCATCTACCCCTGGGGTGCCCAGCTCCGAGCGTGGCCCGAGGGCTCGGGGCTCCAGGCTGCTGCACCTTGTGTAGTTTGGGGGGGGGGGGCTCTTGGCAAAGCGGCAGCCTGGGGGCTGATGCTTACCTTGTGGCAGAAGATGCAGCCTGTTGAGCTCTCGGCTGTCTGACCTTCAGGAAAGGGCTCGAAATCAAGAAAATCAGACTGGGACTGCTCGTCCCTGGGCAGTTCCTCTTTGCTGGGAAGACCCTGTCTGAATCGCCTGCTCTCTTCACCCAACCTTGTTTCTTACTCACACCTCATCTCTCCTCGTTTCGGCTGACCTCAGACTCTTGCCCGTCTTCCTTTCTCACCGCAATCCGTCTTTGCTTCCTCTGCATTTGAACCGGGTGGTACTTTATTCTGTGCTGGTGGAGTGAAAATGCCAGGAATCCTGAAACCAGAGGAGAGCTAACCTACCCTGTTTTGGTTTTAGTGTGTGGCAGCCTGGCAATCAGCCGCCTGCTGCGGGGACCATCCAGCTCACTCTCCGCAGTACGTGCAATGGAGAGAAAGCTGAAAAATTTGGCTACTAAGCAAGTCTGGCAAGCATGTGTAAGTTCACCCTTTTCCAAGGTTCCACACATGCCCAGGTACGTGCGTGTTTCCAAAGGAAGAGCAGAAAGTCCAAGAGTGACACCAGCATAGCCTCTGTGCTAAATTTAACGTCCCTGTTTCTGAAATGTGGAGAAGTTAAGACTTTCTAAATAAAAGTTTTAAAAATTCTTTGAATCTAATTAAAGCAGCCTGTGTTCCTCATGATCATTCTTAGCAAGGACTGAGTCATTTCTGTTCTGTTTTTCCTGAAGAATCAGCTGGCAGCCCGCTATATGTAATCTTACACCAAAGAAAAGTTTCTGGCAAACTTGGAGTAACTGAACACGTGGCCTTAAAATAGGACGTGTTGACTAGCCATAACCAACCAAGTGCGTTGAGGGTAATATGACAAAAATAAAACATCGTACCTGCTTGCTACAGCATTAACTAAAGCTAGAAAATGCTGTAATTTATTTTGTCCCTGCAGTTTTAGTTCTGCTCCATTTTTCCTGTGCGCTCACTTGGCAAGAAGAGAACGTTATCATCAGTGCTGTAGCCAAGTGCATGCACACAAAGAAGAAAAGGTGAGGTTTTGTGAATCACTTGACATAGCAGTGCTTGGCTGTCTGCCTTCAGCACTGCTTTGGTGTCTTTGTTGCGATTTTTGTCGGGCTGTCTTTCCTCTCTTACTTCTTTGATATTGAATTTACATCTTATTATGCACAGCCCTTGCTACTACTTGAGCAGAAGGGTGTAAACCTGTCATTGTGAGCAATGCAACAGCGATTTCTGATTACCAAGCTAAAGAAGTAACAGCTGGTTTAAGTTACATATTTTCTGCTCTCCCAAATGAGGCAGGCATTAGACTGTCAGGAAACTGAAAGTTGGTCCTGCTTCTGGATAGTATATATGAAAGCAGAAGTCTTAAGTATTTCTGGCAAGACTTGTAACAGGTCATTACATTCACTTCTGGTTTGGTCTAGATGGTATAGCATAGGTTAATTTTCCCCACTCATTTTGAGTGTTTTTGCAGGTCTTTACCACGACTGTACCTTTTCTGCTATGTAGGATAACAGTCTGTAAAGCAACCCAGTGTAGGTTTTGTTGAATACATTTATAATTGACCAAAAAAACCCCCAAAAACAAACAAAACCAAAGCAAGTGGAAGCTTTGCCTGTAAGAGAGGTGTGTGATTGGGTTTTTGACTCTTTACTGTGTTGCTATGAATGTATTATTGCATGTCCCCAAATTTAATAAACGTATTCCTGTAATCAAAGCTTGTTCAATGCACTGAACAAGCACAATGAGGGTGTTTCCAGGGCCTAAGAATGAGCTATTGCTTAATGAGTTGCTTAAAGCCCCTCAACTAAAAGTGGATGAAACACTCAGTTGAGGGAAGTTGTCATACCCCTTCTCTCCAGCTTTAGGAGTGCGAATCTTTCTCGATTTTTGGAATAAAGCTGTTGATCAGTCTCTGCTGCTTGAGCATATTGTGAGCAAAGATGGAGACCCTCTTGTAAAGGGAGCCACAGAGAATTCTGGCTCCCCTCTGTCTTACTGAGCCCGAACAGGAATTTATGAAGATCCCAAACTTCTGTTCATAAAACACTGCTGTGCACACTGCATTAGAAAGCTCTGGGTTGGAAGACAGCCAGTATCTTCATCCCTAGCTGGAGATTCCTGCTTCATCAGGTGTGGGGAGTCAACTGTCTGTATATAGCTAAGGAGCCAAACACTCTGTTAAAGGGAGCAAAAATAACACTACATTTATTGACCCCTGGTTTTTGTTCTTTCAAATTAATTACAGGGATGTTTATGAGGCCGGGTTGTTGACCACACAAATATAGGTTGTTCATAATAATACATATAGTCTGGGAGAAACTGTAATTGCCATGCTAAATATAATTTATTCTGTGGTTCTATTCAACTATATATTTAATTTTATTTTTTCTTTCTTCTTCGAGGGGCACTAGTAAACATTTGTTGGTTTGCGTTTTTTTTTCTTTCCCCCAGCATCTTCCACTGTGGTTTATTTGCTCTGTGATCCTCATTCTTTTAGTCTCCTTTCTAGCACACCAGCGCTGAGAACACAACTTTGCTCCAGCCCTCAAGAACCTTTTCGGCTGCTTCGACCTCAGCCCCCTGCACCACCTCTTTGGTTGTCAGCATGGCAAGCAGCATGAGCACTGCAAACAGCCTTGGCCTGAGCGTTACCAGTGTGTCTCTAGCAGCTGCTATCACAGGGGCAGCTCCCTTGGTGTCTTCAGGTTTGCAATATTAACTGACAGAGGACTTCTTTTTTTTGTAAAAATAGAGGAAATTGATCAATAGAAATGAATGGTGTTGTAGATGTTTTTTGTTAGTAAGAGTTGTTTCTGTACTTCAGTTTTTTTCATTAAAAGTTAGTAGGGTATTAGTTAAAAAATTGTCTGTAGGGTTGTGTGTATATATCTACACATGCACAGACAGATGTATATATTATAAGTGTGTGTGTATCTATGCACACCCCTACAGGCGTTTTTTCCCTTTAATATCCTACTGTCACGGTTTAACCCCAGCCAGCAACTAAGCACCACGCAGCTGCTCACTCCCTTTCCCCACCACCCAGTGGGATGGGGGAGAAAATCGGGAAAAGAAGTAAAACTGGTGGGTTGAGATAAGATAAGAATGGTTTAATAGAACAGAAAAGAAGGAACTAATAATCATAACACTAATAAAATGACAACAGTAATAATAAAAGGATTGGAATATCCAAATGATGCACAATGCAATTGCTCACCACCTGCTGATCGACTCCCAGTTAGTCCCCGAGTGGCGATTCCCCCCAGCCGCACTCCCCCAGTTTCTATACTAGACATGATGTCACCTGGTATGGAATACCCCGTTGGCCACATTGGGTCGGCTGCCCTGGCTGTGTCCTGGGCCAACTTCTTGTGCCCCTCCAGCCTTCTCGCTGGCTGGGCATCAGAAACTGAAAAAATCCTTGACTTCAGACTAAACATTACTTAGCAACAACTGAAAACATCAGTGTTATCAACATTCTTCTCACACCTAGCTCAAAACCATAGCACTGTACCAGCTACTAGGAAGACAATTAACTCTATTCCAGCTGAAACCATGACAGAGAAGTTCATGGAGAACTGTCTCCCGTGGGAGGGACCCCATGGAAGAGTGTGAGAAGTCCTGCCCCTGAGGAGGAAGGAGCAGCAGAGACAACGTGTGATGAACTGACACCAACGCCCATTCCCCGTCCCCCTGCGCTGCTGTAGGGGGGCAGGTGGAGAATTTGGGAGGGAAGCTGTGCCTGGGAAGAAGGGAGGGGTGGGGGAAGGTGATTCAGGATTTGTTCTTATTTCTCATTATCCTGTTCTGATTTGATTCGTAAGAAATCAAATTTCCCCAAGTCGAGTCTATTTTGCCCGTAATGGTAATTAGTTGAGTGATCTCTCCCTGTCCTTATCTTGACCCACGAGCCTTTCGTTACATTTTCTCTCCCCTGTCCAGCTGAGTTGTGGAGTGATAGAGCGGCTTCGGTGGGCACCTGCCAGGGTCAACCCACCACAGTGGGTCTAGGTGATGCAGGGTCTACTTGAAGATGCTCCTGTAATCACTATTGGGTGGGATTTAGTGCGGTTTTGGCTATCCAAAAGAGAGCATTTCATTCACTTTTGCTTCTCTCTGTGAATTGAGGGAGTTGGTGGCTTCAGCGTGTGACTTTTTTTGTGTATAAAGAGTGAATGTGGACAAGGAGAGTCCAAGCAAGGAGGTGTCTGGGTAGGTCTTGGCATCTGTGCTTGACCCAGTATTGTGTCATCCACTGTGGGAAGTGGACTTCAGTGGAGGTAACATGGACTTATACACCTGAGGCATGTATTTTGTTTTTTATTGAACTATTGCCATTTGGGTTTGCTTGCTGGCAATTAAGCATCCTCCTGTGTCTGGGTGCAGCTCCTTCTCCAAGAAAAGCAGGTGGGAATTGGTGCCAAAGGGTTAAGACATGCAGCTATGGACGTGAGTGGAGAAAGCTCTGATTTCATAGAATCGTTGAATGGTTTGGGTTGGAAGGGACCTTTCAAGGTCATCCAGTCCAACCCCCCTGCAATGAGCAGGGACATCTTCAACTTCATCAGGTTGCTCAGAGCCCCATCCAACCTGACCTTGAATGTTTCCAAGGATGGGGCATCGACCACCTCTCTGGGCAACCCGTTCTCATGTTTCATCACCCTCATCATGAAAAATTTCTTATATATCCACTCTAAATCTACCCTCTTTTAGTTTAAAACCATTCCCCCTCGTCCTATCGCAAGAGGCCCTCCTAAAAATTCTGTCCCCACACAAGGCTGCTGTAAATCCCAGGTGGCTGATGAGAGAAATGGTGGGGGGTGGGGACAGGACAAAACTTGCCCATAGAGTGGCTTCTGTAAAGGGTCTTGACTTCCCTCTATGTTCATACTCAATTAGGAGATGCTCAGGATCAATATCACTCACAGATTGCTGATATCACTGAATCTGGAAGCAGAAAAATAAGGAAAAGTGGAAAAAGAAGAAATCCTTTCCTACTGTTACTTATTAGAGAAACCTTTTTGCTTTGACTACACTCCTGAAATCTCTCTGATGAACCACGTAAGAATTGGGGACTTAAGGAAAATGATGCAGAGAGAGGTGGCTCGTGAGGGAGTTTTGCATGTTAATGAGCCCTCTGGTGCCGAGTTCCCGAACTGCAGCCCTTGACAGAAGATGGAACAAGGCTGCGGAAACCCAAAAGTCAGCAGCAAACCTCCAAGTTTCTGAGGGTGTTTGCGAGCCCCATTGAGGACCACCACTGGAGAGACCGTGGAGGGGATGAGCAGACGAGGTGACCATCCCTGTGGGCGGGTGAAGGAGAGCTCAGAAGCACTGGCTACAGGTAGAAAAATGAAGGTGGCGGTGGCTGTGAAAGCCCTTGCTTGGTGTGTTTTATCAAGCAGGACAGCCAAGCCCTGACCCCCATCCCCTAGGAATAGGGTCCTTTCATCACGGGTGTCTCAGGGCTCTTCCTGAGGGCAGTGAGATGTGAGGGTTTGCGATGCCGAGTGCGGTCAGTGGTAGGACACCTCCCAGGCTCTACCAAGGGTGAGGAGGCAGCAAAAGGCCGGGGCTTTAAGGAACTGGTGTCTCCTCATGGGCCTCAGTGGAAGAGACAGCTGCCGTTGCTCAGAGGACATGGACCTCAGTTCTGCTGGGGGTCCCAGCCCCACCAAAGCCCTTGGCCATCCCGACCACAGGCTGCCCTACACTGTCCTATGCCTGTGCCTGTTTTCCCTGCAGATTTTAACCACCACCCCTCCTTCCGACCACACTCTGACCCCATGATGTCCCAGGCTTTACCGATGACTCTCTCTGCTCACAGAAGGAGGAAAAGAGACCAAGATCAGCTCATGGGGCATGACTGAGCACAGCCACCCTCAGCAGCGGGCATTCACCACCTACCGAGGCGTGCACACAACATGGAAATGTCTCTTTCGTCCCTGATTTGCACAAGAAGGGTCTTCCTTCCTGCCATCTTCCCAGGACAAACCTCCTCCTTCTCCTCCTCAACCCACAGACAACCACTCCTTTCCATTTCTGGGCTCAGGTATGGTTTAAGGATTTGCTAAAGCCATCCACCTTCCCTCTGTTTCTCACTGAAATCCCTTGACACTCTCTCCCAACCCTACACACGGCCAACCACTGCTGCTCAGGGCAGCTCTTAGAATCATAGAATCATTTAGGTTGGAAAAGACCTTCAAGATCATCGAGTCCAACCATCATCCATGCCCACTAAACCATGTTCTGGACTACCTTGTCTCTGATCTTTTTGAATACCTCCAGGGATGGTGACTCAACCACTTCCCTGGGCAGCCTATTCCAATGGCTGACAACCCTCTCAGTAAAGAAATTTTTCCTAATATCCAACCTAAATCTCCATTCCCCTAACTTGAGGCCAATTCCTCTTGTCCTATCTCCAGCCACCTGACAGAAGAGACCAACACCCACCTCACTACAACCCCCTTTCAGGTAGTTGTAGAGAGCGATAAGGTCTCCCCTCAGCCTCCTTTTCTCCAGACTTAACAACCCCAGTTTCCTCAGCTGCTCTTCCTAAGACTTGTGCTCCAGGCCCCTCACCAACTTGGTTGCCCTTCTCAGGACACACTCCAGCAATTCAACGTCTTTCCTGTAGTGAGGGGCCCAAAACTGAACACAGGACTCGAGGTGCAGCCTCACCAGTGCCGAATACAGGGGAACAATCACCTCCCTGCTCCTGCTGGGCACACTGTTCCTGATACAGGCCAGGATGCCGTTGGCCTTCTTGGCCACCTGGGCACACTGCTGGCTCATATTCAGCCGGCTGTCAACCAGCACCCCCAGGTCTTTCTCTGCCGGGCAGCTTTCCAGCCACTCTTCCCCAAGCCTGTAGCGCTGCTTGGGATTGCTGTGACCGAAGTGCAGGACCCGGCACTTGGCCTTGTTGAACTTCATTCAACTGGGCTCAGCCCATCGATCCAGCCTGTCCACATCTCTCTGGAGAGCCTTCCTACCCTTGAGCAGATCGACCCTGCCTCCCAACTTGGTGTCATCTGCAAACTTGCTGAGGGTGCACTCAATCCCCTTGTCCAGATCATTGATGAAGATATTAAACAGAACTGGCCCCAAAACTGAGCCCTGGGGAACACCGCTTGAGACCCGCCGCCAACTGGATTTCACCCCATTCACCACAACCCTCTGGGCTCGTCCATCCAGCCAGTTTTTCACCCAGCGAAGAGTACACTCGTCCAAGCCATGAGCCGCCAGCTTCTCAAGGAGTATGCCATGAGAGACAGTGTCAAAGGCCTTGCTGAAGTCGAGGTAGACAACATCCACAGCCTTTCCCTCATGCACTAGGTGGGTCACCTGGTCATAGAAGGAGATCAGGTTGCTCAAGCAGGACCTGCCTTTCGTAAACCCATGCTGACTGGGCCTGATCCCCTGCTTGTCCTGGACTTGCCATGTGAGTGCTCTCAAGACAAACCGTTCCATAATCTTCCCCGGTACCGAGGTCAGGCTGACAGGCCTGTAGTTCCCCGGATCCTCCCTCCAACCCTTCTTGTCAATCGGCATCACACTGGAAGCCTCCAGTCCTCTAGGACCTCCCCTGTTGACCAGGATTGCTGATGGATGATGGAGAGTGGCTTGGCAAGCACCTCCGCCAGTTCCCTCAGTACTCATGGATGGAACTTCAGGTGGGCTTTGGCTTTCCAAGCCCATTCTCAGAAAGTTATCAGTGATGTTCTCCAGAAACCGCCTGGATTGCATGTGTCCTGCTGTGTTGTCCTTCCAGCAGACATCTGGGTGGTTCGAGTCCTCATGAGGACCAGGGCCTGTGAACACCAGGTTTCTGCCTGTTGCCTGAAGAAGGGCTCACCTGGTGCTTCCTGACCAGGTGCTCTGCAGCAGGCACCCTCTACAACATCAACAGTGCTGTCTGCCTGCTGATCCTGACCCAGAAGCTCCTCGCTGGCTCATCACCCATCCCAAGGCAGAGCTCCATGCATTCCTGCTGACCTGCCGGATAAAGGACCACCGCCCCTCCTTGCCTTCCCAGCCGGTCCTTCCCAAAGAGCTTTCATCCTGCCTGCGTCGGCTTGAGTCTTTCTCCCCTTGGCCACAGCAGCTGTCTGTGCCACTGAGGTCTACGAGGAGAGAGGTTGTTCTCATGGCACTGGGGCCTTATTGTCTCCTCGCAGCCCCTGGGAAGTCTGGGCACTGTCATAGCGTTGTCCTTCACTTGCCATTGCACATCCCACATCAAACTGCCTCCAGGAAGAGCCCTGAGCTCTGTGAGGGACAGCACCTCCCTTCCCAGAGGCGGTGGGTTTCAACTCATGACAAAATCTACATTCGGGGCTTGATTCCTTTGGCCACGTTGAGAGGCTGTTGCTGTCTGAGATGTCCTGGGGTAGCCTGGAAACAAGACACGGGAACTTCAGGAGCCCTTCTGGAGCATTAGCTAGTCACCACCAGAAAAGTACCCCTGCATACCTCATTTGAGGCAACTTCTTTCTCTCCGTTAGCTAGAGGGAAGACTAGACAACTCAATCAGTCATAGACATCTGCACTGAGCCTGATGTTGAGTGAGACCAGTCTCATCTATTGCTTCACCTAAATCAGCATCACACGTCACGTACCCTGGAGGGGATGAAAAGGAATGTGATTCGATGACGTAGGCACTCCTTTAGGAAGACGCTGTAACAGATAGGTAAGATTTGGTCATCCAGACCCAAGGTATTTCAATGACACTGGTCACTCTGCTGCCCTGTATCGGGGGAGAAAACTCGACAGCAGAAACCTCAGCGTGTGACTCTATGTGCAAAGAGTGAGGAGGGGCATGGACAGTCCTGGGCAGGGAGGGTTTTGAGGGGGACACTGGGATTTTGGCAAGACAGAAGATGATCTTTTTTAAGGGATAGGCCTTTCTGCTTCATAAAACAAAGGGTTTTCTCAGCATCAGAGCCACCTGCACAGTGCCTTTGCCTACCTGTAATCACAGCTTCCCATTATCTGCTCTAACGAGTCCCTGGGGAGGCTTCATCAGGAATGGCTCTCAGTGGGACCCATTAATGCTTTGGGTTTTTCTTCTGACTTTGACTTCTTGAGAGATTACTTCTATCTCCTCTCAGGATCTCAAGTTCATGGACTCAGAGGACCAAATACACTACACGGCTCATTAAAATTAACAAAGCCCTCAGGAGTCATGTCTCTTCCGTCATCTTCCTCAAGTCTTTGAGACTTGTACTGCTAATTAAAGAGGTTTCAGGAGTGGAGTGAAAGGGAAAGATTTCAATGACCACTTTGAAGGTGTGATAGCAGCCTTCCCCAGCTGGTCCTCGTCCAGGGTCTCCCAAGGAGGTCTCGACCAGTAAGAAAAGCAGTCCCTTGAGGTCCGACACTGTAGGGACAACCGTGCTCCTCACCTCCCCAGCCTTGCCATTTCTCTCATTGGCCACCTGGGTCTTACCTCACTTTTCCTGACATCAGACTTCTCCACTGAAGTCTGCAACTGGAGGTGACAGCTCCTTTGTGCCAACTTCCCCCTGCTTTCCTTAGAGAACTGGCTGCACACAGTTCTGATAATTATAACAAACTCCAAAAAAACCCAAAGTAAAACAGGATAAATGATAAAACACGCTTCTCAACTGTATGGTAAGTCCAAGCTGCCTCCAATGAGGTTCATCTTCCTTAGGGGATAACCATACAAGACTTATTTTAGATAGACAGACAGGACACGATATATATAAACATAATTAAAGAGACAATTGGGCAGGCTACTGAAAGACACGAAAGTTTTTTCCCTCTCCAAAGCTCAGAGCAGCAACTGGATGGGTGAGAGGCATATGAATGGTCACAGAGTAAGGGGAAGGGAAACCTCGAGAACAATGGAAAGGGCATATGTCCAGTTAGTCTGCTGGAAAGGTGACTTCAGACATGGTCAATTTAGTCAGGACGGGTGGAAATACCAGACAGATCACTGAGAATAAATGTACAGTATAATACACAGAGTACTGCCAAGGCAAGTACAGGGGAAGGTCAATGTATCTTCTCCCATGATTGGTGCACATCCTGAAAATTCACATTTTTGGCATGATAGAAATCCCACTGACACTTTATGGAAAGTATTGAACATTTCAGCTGATGAAACGGTGCTCCTTTTTTAAAAATTAAAAAGGTTTCCTAGGTTTTCAGGCAGAGTTCCTCTGTCTGACCATAAGCCCCAGTGCCGCCTCTCGAGCTTTACCTGAGGTACGTGCCTGGGACTGCCAGCTGTCAGAGAGGACCTGCAGGAGACCAGAGCCCTTCAGGCGCTGCAGATGGAGCCTGAGCAGAGGGTCCCAGGGCGTCTAAACTGCCAGCAGGCATCTGTGTCCCTGTAGCTGCATCCCACCCCAGTCCATGAAATCCCCCCAAAGACGAGACTATTAGTACAAACCAAAACACAACCAGGAGGACAAGAACATCTGTGACATCCCTGCCCTGAACGGGAATTGCTTTCCTGCAGGTGCTGTGTGGTCCCTGCCAGCCCTGGCATCTCATGTAGCTCTGTGGGCCTGGATGTGACCATTCCATAGAGTACCTGCCCCAGATTCTGTAAGGCAACGTGGGGCTGAACATGAGACAGCTGCCAGTGTAATCAGTGGAGATGTAGGAAATACAGCTGATGGAGAAGAGAGAGACTGAGCTCTCCCTGTGGCCCAGGGGACAGTTGTTCAGCTGAATCACTCTGTGAGCTGCCCTGAACACAATGAGTTCAGCTGCCCTTAATTTGGGTATCAGCTGTCATTTCAGATGGCCAAAGGAACTTCCCAGCAGCCTCCAAGAGGATGCCCCCAGATGTTGGCCTGTCTCTATGAACTGCTCCATTGGCATTTGCAGCTAGGACCACCTCTGGCACCTCAGATGTCACCAGGTATTTGCATCTCCCTCCCAGCCTCCCTCTGCATTGATTAGCATGGGAGCAGAGACAAGGAGCTCACATGCCGGTGCCTATTTTGTGCACACCTGAAGCGAGGCAAGAGGAGAGGAATCCCAGCTCCTGTGGGTTTGTGGCAGTCGTCACAGGAGGGAGCGGAGTCCCCTTCCAGCACCAGGACTGCACAGCCTGAAGGAGATGCCTCGATTGACTCAGCTGTACCTGTTCCCTCAGAGGGGTAAAGGGGATCCCTCCCTGTCCCTGTCCAGGTGTCCTGTCTCATGGTGGAACAAAGGAAGGTGATTCTCATGGCCAACTCTTTTTCTGATAGAAGAAAGGACAGTGCTGGCAATAAGTGTCTCTCCCCAGCTGAGGGAGAGAACAGCAGTGATTTGTTCCATCTCTTTCCCAGCAGCTTCCCCTGGAGCCCCAGGGACCCCCGGAGGGAGCCCAGAGGGGGCAGAGAAAGTGCTGCCTTGGGCTGGTCCTCTGCTGCTGAGCTGTGCCGGGCTCCTGGGACGGAGGGAGCTCATGGTAAGTGGGCAGTGGTGCAGAGAGACAGCTCTGCCCAGGAGCGGCTCCTCGGCAAAGCGCAGCAGGGCTGAGGGCACTGCCTGCAAGGTGCCAAGAGGAGAGGAGTGAGGCAGAGAGAGGTTCAAGAGTCCGGGGTGGGAGGATGCTAAGAGCTCACTGACGGCAAAGTCTTCACAGCCCTCTACCTGGTAAGTCTCTGAGCTGCAGCACAATGATAATGAGTATCCTGGAGGGATCTCCGAAGGCTGGTTCATCTCACTGCCTGTAGGATCTGTCAGGAGGACTCTGCAGTTTCCCTAGCAGAAAGGAGAAGGATGTGCTGCAGAGCAGGGCTTCCCTGCTGCACTCTCAGTAGGACAGGGCATGGCAGCTGCCTCCTCCTGGGGATGACTGCAGGGGTGAGAAGCCAGGAGTGCAGTGAGGGGTGCCCAGGGCTGTCCTTCCGAGCAGGGTCCCTGCGCTCCTGGGGGCTGTGTGCCGGGACAGGGACTCTGCTGCCTGCCAGGGTCAGCACTCAGCCTGCCCGGGTCAGCACTCAGCCTGCCCGGGGAGCTCCTCACGGCGCTGCAAAGAGAATCTGTGGGTGGAAGCAGCAACCCCAGGCAGGGCAGGGTCCTCCTGCTGTCAGGAGGGTGCTGCGTGGGTCAGGACTGCTCAGAGCTCCAGGTCGCTCCCAGGATACCTCTGGAGTCGATTTTTCAAGAGGAAGGTCAAGACAGGGGCTAGCCGAAAAGGAAGGCACTTTCCAGTCTCTGCTGTTTCCTGCCCTGGCGGGGGTGGGGACACAGTGGGTTGGTAATCGAGTTTGTACAGTGATGGAGACTCCTAGAGCATTACCCTGAAAGAGATCAGACGGTTTGCGAGGCACCTCCCAAATTCCCTTCCCACCTTTCTGCCTACAGACAGCACCAAAATCGCCTTTGTGGTTTCTTCAGGGATGATTTGACCTGCTTGTCAGGACCTGCTAATAGGTAACTTCCCCTGGCCAGTGGCCATCTGATCAGTCCCGGTTTCTATTCCCCTATTACCCATTACTTTCTCTTCCTAATCCGACAGCAGAGTTAGCTGTTCCCAGTGGCACCCTCAGTGGTCACCAACCAGAGCTCAAGGGACCTGCCAAAGGTCTTCCTGAAAAGGAGAGAGGTAGTTTGAGGGGTTTCTAAAAAAATGCAGTAGGTGTTGCTCACAGAAGGTGACTAAATTCTCACTTTCTTTACCTCCCTGAACAGATCCCCATGCCCAGAGGGACCAAATGTCCAACAGCAGCTCCATCACCCAGTTCCTCCTCCTGGCATTCGCAGACACACGGGAGCTGCAGCTCTTGCACTTTGGGCTCTTCCTGGGCATCTACCTGGCTGCCCTCCTGGGCAACGGCCTCATCATCACCGCCATAGCCTGCGACCACCACCTCCACACCCCCATGTACTTCTTCCTTCTCAACCTCTCCCTCCTCGACCTTGGCTGCATTTCCAGCATTCTCCCCAAAGTCATGGCCAACTCTCTCTGGGACACCAGGGCCATCTCCTACTTGGGATGTGCTGCCCAGGCCTTTCTGCTTGTCTTTTTCATTTCAGCAGAGTGTTTTCTTCTCACCGTCATGGCCTATGACCGCTACATTGCCATCTGCAAACCCCTGCACTACGGGACCCTCCTGGGCAGCAGAGCTTGTGTCCACATGGCAGCAGCTGCCTGGGGCAGTGGTTGTTTCTATGCTTTGCTGCACACTGCCAATACATTCTCAATCCCTCTCTGCCAAGGCCATGCTGTAGACCAGGTCTTCTGTGAAATCCCCCAGATCCTCAAGCTCGCCTGCTCAGATGCCTACCTCAGGGAATTTCAACTTCTCGTGTTTAGTGCTTTTGTCTTTTGGGGGTGTTTTGTTTTCATCGTGCTGTCCTATGTGCAGATCTTCAGGGCGGTGCTGAGGATCCCCTCTGAGCAGGGACGGCACAAAGCCTTTTCCACCTGCCTCCCTCACCTGGCCGTGGTCTCCCTGTTTCTCAGCACTGCCACATTTGCCTACCTGAAGCCCCCTTCCATCTCATCCTCATCCCTGGATCTGGTGATAGCAGTTCTGTACTCAGTCGTGCCTCCAGCAGTGAACCCCCTCATCTACAGCATGAGGAACCAGGACCTCAAGGATGCAGTGTGGAAATGGATGACGGAATTTTTCCAGAAGCTGTTGTGTCCATCTTCTTCAGCATATGACTCGTAATGTAACTTATTACAGGCCCAGCCTTTCTTTATTAGTTTTATTTGTTGTCGTTATTGGGTGAGGTTTTTTCTTCTCTCGCTTTTCATTCTTGTGATAATGTTGTCCACAAAGACATGTGGACACCCCACTTTTACTTCATCATCTACCTCCCTCGTGTGACCCAGCGACTGTGTGAACAAGGAGCTATACTCCTTCTTTAATTAAACAAAATGAAGGTACTTGCAGTGACTCTCTAGTTAGAGAAGAGGTTATAGCAGCATTCTCCAAGTGATAATGATCCAGAGTGTCTCCTCAGGAGGTCTGAACAGGTAGAAGAAGCAGTGCCTTGAGGTCTGACTGTGTATGGACAACCTTGCTCCTCACCTCCCCAATGCCACCATTTTTCTCATCAGCCCTCTGGGACTTACCTCACTTTTCCTTGCATCAGAACTCTCCACTGAAGTCTGCAGCTGGGTGTTACAGATCCTTCGCACCATCTTCCACCTGCTCTCCTTAGAGAACTCGCTGCCCACAGGCACAGAAGGATTCTTCCTCTTTGCAAGCAAAGAACAGTAAAGCATGGTCAAGTTTCATAAACAATAAAACACATTCCGCAAGCATATGCTAAGTACAGCCGGCTCCTAAGGAGGTTGCCTTTCTACAAGGGATAATCTTATGAGAAATATTTTAGGCAGGTAGATACAGAAAGACAGATATAAACATAATTAAAGAGTTGGCTAAGGAGACAATTAGACTGTTGAAGGACAGGTAAGCTTTTAGTGTCTGAAGCTCAAAACAGCAGCATAGGTGAGAGGTATCTAAATGACCAAAGATTAAAGGGAGGGGAAAATTGGAGAAGAGTGGAAAGAGCCTTTGCCCAGACCATCTGCTGAAAAGATGATGTTAGAAATGGTCATTCTGTCCTGGACAGGGGAAAATATATGAAAAAGATTAGAGACATTAAGCATGTGGTATAACAGGCAGAATGGTGGTAGTGAAGTTACAGGGGAAAATGGGTTTTTCTTTGGAATATCCCTTTTGAAAGGTCGTTGGATTGGCAGAGGTCACTTGTGAGAGAGGAAAAGCAAATGTCGCACCCATCTTTGAAAAAGGCCAAAAGTGCAACCCAGGGAACCCCAGACTGTACAATCTGACATTGGTGAAGAGTGTGCAATCAATCAGAGTCCTCTTGAGCGACATTTCTGGGCACCTAAAGGGGAAGAACTGTCAACATGGACTTACCAAGGGTAAATGATGCCTCGCCAAGCTGATAGCCTGCAGTTGTGCCTGAGGAGATAAAAAGTGGATGTCATGTTCCTCAGCTTCAGCAAACCTCTTAGCATGGTCTCCCTCATATTCTTCTACCCAACTTAGGACATTACGGTCTGGAAGGGTAGACAAAGGGATAGGTAAAACACCAGTTGGACGATCAGGCTGAGATGGGATGTACTGGAACGTTGTGGGGCAGCAGAGGGGATGCTCCTGGGCCCTGTGCAGTTTAACACCTTTAGCTGCGACCTGGAGGAGGCAACTCTCACCATGTTTGTCGATGGCACTGGATTGGGAAATCCATTCCTGTGCCTTGGGACGCCATTCAGGGGCAACCTGACAGGCAGAAGGACTGTCCTGTCAGGAACTTAATGAAATAGTAGAAGGACAAAGGCCAGGTCCTGTGCCTAGGATAGACTAACACCTTGCAGTGGCAGGGACTGGGGACTGCCTGGCTGGGGAGCAGCTCTGTGGAAATGGCCCTGCTGGTTCTGGGGGACAGAAGGCAAAACGTGATCCAGCACTGCGACCTGGTGGCAAAGGAAGCCAGCAGTGTCCTCGACTGTGTAGAAGAGGAGCCTCACCAAAAGAGGGAGGGAAATGATGGTCTCCCCCTGCTCATCACTCCCTACACCACCTGTACGCTACTGCGTCCATTTCTGGGCCCCCCCGTTCAAGTGGACTGAGTCTGGCTGGGATGGGGTTAACTTCCTTCGTAGCAGCCCTGTAGGGTACTATGTTTTGCATGTCTGCCTAAACCAGTATTGACAACACACCAGTGTTTTGGCTATTGCTCAGCAGTGTTTGCACAGTGTCTAGGCCTTCTCTACTTCTCACTCTGCTCCCTCCCAGTGAGTAGGCTAGGGGTGGGCAAGAAGTTCTCGGGGGGACACAGCCAGGACAGCTGACCCCGACTGACCAAAGGCATGTTCCCTAACATATGATGTCATGCTCAGCAACAAAACCAGGGGCAGGGGCAAAAGGAGGTGGATTTTTTTGTCATTCAAGGTGCCTGTTGCAGGGAGAGCGGCTGGGTGTCAGTCTGCTTGTGGGAGGTGTTGAGTGATTGTCTTTGCAGTGCTTGTTAGTTTTAAGGTGGCTTTCTACCTCTTTCCTTCACCTATTGAACTGTTTTTATCTCCGCCCACAAGCTGCACAATACCTCCATGTGCATGGGAAGGGACCTGACTGGCTAAGGAGTGCCCTGAGGAGAAGGGCCTGGGAACCATGACAATGCCATATGAGCCAGCGGGCTTCACATTTCAAAAGGAAAGTGGAGAAACTGCCAAAATGGAGCTGGGAGCCTAAAGCATGAGCTGTGAGGAGAGTCTGAGGAAACCGGGCCTCTCTAGCCTGCTAAAGGAGACATGGGGCAACCTAATAAGAGCCTAAACCTACCCGGAAAGATCACAGAGCCAAGCTGTCTTCCGCAGAGGACTATGATTATTATGGCAGAGGCAACAGCCACAAACTGCCTCTTAGGAGGTTTAGGCTGAGCCTTAGGAAAAATAAAATGTACTAAAATAAAATAAAATAAAAGTCGCGGAGGCGACTTCACATGACCCACTCCTTTGCTTAGACCTAACATGTAAAACCACAGGAGACGTTAATTCCTGCAATGGAACGTCTTGCTCAAAGTTACTAGCCATACACAATTTCAGTGCAGAGCTGCTCCTCTTTAAGGAGATTGATCATGCATCCCTCACCCCCTCCAGCCGGACCTCCAAGCCACACACCCAGCAACCAGCTAAGAAAGCAGACAGAAAACAGCAAAGTTTGCAGGAAGTCTGGTATCAAGGAGCCTCCCTCACCTTCAAGTCCAAGATATTTTCTGGCTCTGGTCATCTCGTGTTCAGCATGATCACAATTAAATACATTCAGTATTGGGTTTAGGGTCTTAGGGGGATGTATTGTGGTAGAAGCAAGAGAAAACAATGTGTTTGTTACTGGGTTTTGGTTTAGTTTAGGCATTTACTTACTTGGGGTTTGGGGATAACCGTGAGCATCTTGCAAAGCTAGCACGATTGCTTTACTTTTCAGTAAAAATACAAATGAGAAAGAAGGCCACGCACAGCTTTTCTCTCCTTCAGGTATTCCAGAAAGAACTTGCCCTACCACCAGCTCCATCTGGCAAATGAATAAAAATCTCTGTCCCCAGATGATCAGTGGTAAGACACTATGCCAGGAAGTGATGTGATGATGCAATTGGTAACAGCTAAGAAGTGCTTCTTCTAGCACTGACTCTTGGTGACCTACGCTGGACCACATTCAGACAGGACTGCTAGAGTCAACAGCAGCTGCAAAGTTAGAACCGCAGACGTTTCCCAGAGCATATAAAAGCCTGCCGGAAGGATTCACCCAAAAGGACAGGAGCCACGCTTGGCAATATTGTCTCTAGCTTGGGTTGTTTCCTTCTGTGTATTGTAGGGAGAGGAGTCTTTACGCATGAGGAACTTGCCTTTCAATCACTTTGACAGAAGACTTGCTCCATAAACAAAGGAAAACATTTCAGTTGAATTGGTGCAGTCTGAACTTTATTTAAAACAGCGGTAATCTAATCTGCATAGTCCTGGGGCAGCATCCAACCTCTGCAATAGCCAGGGAAACTCCAGAACAGCAACATCACTCTGCACTGGGCCAAGCGTTGAGTCAGGGTAGATTAAAATAAAGCGTGTAATCTGACTTGTGCTGGATCAAGTCCAGGAAACTAGTAACCTGACTTCTTCCTAAACTTCTTCTTAACACCCTAAGAGTGAGGGGGGAAAAAAAACAACAACAAAAAAAAGAACAATTAGAAGATAATTCTGCAAAGCAAGAGTTAAAAAAAAAATCCATGTAAAGGCATATACTTTGATATCAATTAGCTAGGTTAGTTTGAGACCAGTTGCAGAAATGCATGTGCTGACTAGAGGTTAAGGGCACAACAGCCTTCAAGAGTCTTGGAATACTCAAGTGGAAGAATTTGTTTAAAAGCATGGTAATATTACAGGCTTGTAGACCATTACAAAGCACTTTTCATAGTTGCTTTGCTGTTTATCTTATCACCTCCTTCAGCTTTAATTCCTTCAAATTCATGATGGAGTTTTATTTAGACAAGTGCTGAAGTTGTATACCTACTGTAACTAGTACACAGACTTGACAGTATTGAAAGACCATGGTTTTAACACAGGTCACAAAACCAAAGTAACCATTTTATAAACTCAAGGTGTAGCTCTGCTAAAAGCCACTTAACTAACATGGGTTCTCTTTCTTAACTTTAACCTGTGAGTAAACCTAAGCCTTGCACTCTTAAGTTTGGGGGTTTTTTCGAGGGGAGAAGGAGGGATAAGACCTCTCAAACCCACTAAGGCACATTTTCTAAGAGATGAATTGCACTTGAAGCAAGCTGGAAACCAGAGGTAATAAGGAAAAAAGGTAAGATTATTGACATGGTCATGCTTTCTCCACAAGTCTGGAATACTAGCGGTAGGGGGAATGCTGGAGAATGAAGTCCGTGCAAGATAGCTACATGCCCCTTCGGTCTTGTCACTAGGGTTTGAGGTGGATGCTTAAGATGATCAGAGCTCAGAATTGTGGTTTAAGCCAAGCAACTAATTTTAAAAGAAGTCAGGGGTATCTGTTGTCCGCCCAGAAAACTGGGACTTCAGCTGTCAATGCAGTTTGCAAGCTGCACTATTCAGAGGGTGTTAAGTCAAAACCTGGAAATACTAGAAGCAGGAAAGCAGTGTTCCTAGTCTCCTCAAATTTACTCTACCATGACATCATCATTTTGTAGAACATATTTTTTGTGGCACTGCCCCCATCGCCCCCCCGCCCCCCAACCTTACATTTGGTTTAGTTGTTTGGGGTTTTTAAGCACATCCCACGTGCATTTTAAAAAAAAAAAAAAAAAAAAAAAGAGACTGAAGATTTTAAATTTCTCTTTGGAAGACAGTAATTTACAGTCCATACAAAAATACTCTGGAAAAACATACAACTTCATTTACAAAAACACCAAGTTATAAAGAAATTACAATAGATAGCACAACATTTGTTTCATAGGATCAGAATCTCTCCCCACCCCTCAAAAAACCCTCATGCACTTAACCAGGTAAGCAGTGTTACCGGTTTACAGAACCAGACCTTCAGACTACTACAAGTTTTCATGTAACCACGTAGAACAGCTTTCAGGGTTTATCTGAAAACACTCTCTGCATGCCAATTCCTTTCAAGACTCTACCTTGCAGGTGGGTAGCAGTGTCACAACAGCCTTGGCTATTGCAATGTTTAAGTACATCTTCGGCTGTGTGTTCTGAGTTTAGCTTTCCTACCCAGCGACAAAAAAAACCCCCTCAAGTCTCATGCTGGAGCAGTCTCAAGACAAAAATCAGATACAACGGCATGGGGCACGTCTATCATCTCCATACCTTGGTAGCATCCTCTCCTGCATTTTCTTCAATACTTAAATTATTTATGGGCCTCCATGGGAGCCAATACTTGTGTAGTGCGTGGCCGTGTTAGGCAGGGGACAGCTGCTAGCTGAGGAAGCTGAGCACCATTGTGACAGATGCACAGGAGTGTATGTGCCAAACGGGAAATTAGTGTAAGAGAAGAACAATATATGCACGTCCACCAGGAAACCACAAATGAATACAAGCACGTTCATACACACTTGAAACCACAACGTGGTTGCAGTAACTAGTTAACCTGTTTACATACATTCTGAATCCAAGTCACAGGGCAGCTTGGGTTTTGTGGCCTTTTCCAAAGCTGTTTCAGCTAGTGACAGTCAAGACTTTTTAAAAGACTAATAGGGATAACTCTTACAAGAATATATTTGGGAAATGAAGACTGAAAAAAGTTAAACTAAAAAGCATATTTTTGTTTACATCAATAAACGCGTAGAGTATTGATGTGAGGTAGTCTAGGCACTAGAAGAGTCCATTCAGCTTTTCAGTTAGACCACTCAGTACAACCCCTTCCTAATTACATTGTCTGTAGATCTGCTGCTGACATCTTCTGGATTGCCACCGCCTTTGAATGCTGAACCCTGGCCAGTTACCTAGAAGAACAGAATACACAGACTCAAAATAATTGCTATTCTAAAGTTACCTTCATATTTGAGTACAGCTTCCAGTCAACACATTAAATGTATTAGTGGCCATTCTTAAAACAACATTTAGACAAGACTACCCTTACCACACAGGAATCTCAAGCCTCGCAAAAAGTCGTACTACCCAAACCTTGAAATCTGTACCTGAAGTATTCCATAGTAGGTAACACTTCTGCAAGCTGATTCTTTACAAGTGTCAAAATTGAGTTTTTTCTAGTTGTTCTTTGCCTCTGCCTCAAATCAGAGGTCAAGCCACACAAACAGCTCTTTAAGGAGAGTTATGTATAGCAAGAAAACAAATCAAGCATTAATCGAAAGCTTCCACAAAAACAAGATTTAACAAACAACTCCACATGGTCATTTCAGCAGTGGACAACCTGTTGAGTAGGCTGCCGATTTCGAAAGCAGCAAAACTATCAAGAGGCATTCAAAAATCATCTGCCAGAACAAGATTAGCTCATACTTCTACATCTATAAGATTCATATCCTCTTCCTTTTGAGATTTGGGGTTTTTTCTGAATTAAGAACTGCTTCCAGATAAGCCAGTTCATTGAGCAATCGGTCAGTGCAGTAATATACAAGTACAGTAGTATTTAGAGAGCCTGCCACCAGACCAGAAACAGTCACTAGTGCCAGATCTTGGGAAAAAAAATTTGTTTCATAGCTATACAGTACGTTCAAGACAATTTCTCACACCTACCTCCTAGTAAAACTAGCATTATGCTTAAATTTAGATTCCTGAATCCATTGGGGATGTATATATGCATTTCTTCTCAGTTATGTCATTCACTGTACATCAAGAATTACTTCTACTTCAGACCCTCCCTGGCCTAGCCCCCCTTCCTTACCTTTTCTCCGTCTGCTAGTGTTTTGGGGCGTTCTTCTGATGTAGGTGAATGAGGCCCTTCAGTGGTCAGTGAATAAGGTCGTTTAGGTGCAGTGTTCTTAGGATCTGTAATTCGAGTCCCACTTAATTCATGCTGTCCTTGGACAAAACGTGCTCCTGGTTGAGAAACTGTGTTACGTCCTGGAATGGTGCTGCCAACTGGAGGTCCCAATGTTCTTATTGCAACTGTAGCCTCCGTTTCTGTAAGAGACACCGCGCTTCTAGAGTTCAGCCATGAAATTAAAGACTGCATTCCACCCGCTACTTCAATACATACTTGAATCAGTAACAGGAATGGAGAGTCCCTTAGACACTGATGGCACAGCTACACGAGGTAGCTTCTCGCTCTTGTTAGCACCGTTAGATTTCTGGTACACAGCATTTCTGTAAGACTCAGACGCTAAAATGCTAGTTTGTAAAATACTATACATTTCCTTTCCAGAAAGCCCACGCAAGACAAATGTCTGTCTTCTTAGCTCATTGTCACAGCTCTACCAAGCAAAAAACTCACAGGCAATCTAGCAGGAGATCTTCATTTTGCTGAACTTCAGACCGCAAATTTAAAACTTAAGCCTTTTCTTTAGTCAGTCTCTATGTACTTGTACTGTCTTCCAGTTTAGTATATCCAGCACTCTGTACATTCACGAAAAGCAGTATCTGCCCTACCCATACAGGCATCCCATTTTATTTCATTTTTAATGCTACTCCTACAGTACCAAACGGTCTGATCACAGCAGGCATTACACATTTGGTACTCTTGGGCTATTACTCTCAAGATTACATATTCCTCCTGGGCTGAAGTAGCTTATGAACAAGCAGACCTCCCAGGAAGTGACACACACTTTTACTGCCCGAGTTCTCATACTGCTGCACCAAGGCAGCAGCAGCTCTAGGGTTGCTGTGATCAAGATCAGCACTTCGTTAGAACATAGCACTGCTTGGCATTAACCATACTTTTTGTTAGAAAGAACAAAATGACCTACATAGAAAACACTCCGGCTTCAAGTTACACACTAACCCAAGGGGATCTACATTCAAGACCAAATAATTCCTCCGGTATCAACTTCTCCTTTCTTCCTACATGTCTTCATGTACATTAGATTCATTTTTTCAAGGATTTCTTTAACCTGCCTCCCCCCACGAGCCCAAAGGAGATGACAGCTTTGTTCCTGAAGCCATTAGAGCCCTCCACATGCTTATGAACAACACAGATTCAAACAAGAAATCCCAGACCTCATTCACGTTGCGAGTCAGTTAAAAAGCAGCTTCTTCGCAGCTTTAAGGTTATGGTGCTAACCTTTCTCTCTCGGCTGTAGAGGTGTCCACTTTAGAAATCTTACGTAACGAAGGGGAATTATCTGGTGTTCTGGACTCCGTGTCTCTGGAACTGTCCAAACAGCTTCCATCTGAAGAAGTCCTTTTGCGCTGAAGCCCACCAGCATTTTGACTAGTACCTGGCATGCTTTGCTGAAACAACAACAACAAAATAATGAAGTCTTCAAGTAATTATTAAAGCAAAAAAAAAAAAAAATATTGCCAGAGAGCCCAATTTTTATTATACCTTCTTTCTTTTCTGTAAGGTTTCTGCAGGCAAAAAATAGTGGAGGTGCTTTCTCTTCACATGAGCTGCCTCAATCTTCATACCTTCCTTTAGCACATTGAGGTTGTTAGCCTGGCTGTAAACTAACAGGAAATTTAGTGTTGTAGCTTAGTGGGAATGTTTGCATTGGGTATTTGTCAAAGTTACATATGGCTTCTTTAGAAACAGCAAGCCTTGAACTCTGCCCAGCCCAAACAAAGAACAAGAAGTGGTCTCAAGATGAATGTGACCCAAGATGCCCATTTCACATCCAGTACACACCAGATACGTAACAGCTATTTTAAGTTCAAACATGCATTTCTGTGCTCAGTTACAGCTGTGGTTTGCTAGTCATGCACCTCACCTCTGAGCTGATTTTAACCTGGAAGAGATCATACTCCTTAACCCTTAGTTTGCTGGTTGAAGATAGATCTAGATGACTTTCTCAGTCAACCCAATTGTGCTCAGCTGATGAGAGAACAGACACCTCACTCAAGATTCAGACTCATTTTTTTTGATATTTACAGTGGCGATTGTGGGTTTTTGCCTAAAAGTTCTGTAACATCATACAACTTTTCAGTAATTTAGGTGTTAAAACTCTACCTGTCCAAGACAGACTGGATTTGAAGAACATCTGACTGATCAGAACCACTACAATTTAAACCAGTTCTTCTTAACTGCCTACAAACAACCTTTCCTGCAACTAAAAACCCCTACAGTAGCACAGCAGTTTTTACAGAATTAAGTCACATTTAGACAAGTTTACACAAGCCTGTCATGAGCATAGCTGGAAAGTCAGCTTACTAACATACAGAGTGGGAATCAAAGTAAGGACATGCAACCAAAACAAAAAGGCTTACAACAAGTCTTTCTGCAGGAGACCTAGAAGTGAAATAAAAGCACAAATATGAACATTCACACCAGTAGGAACAGTTGCTTCAAAGTAAATTCAGTAATGTTTTTATGCAAAAGTGAGATAAAGTTCATTTATCAAAAGCCTTCCAAACTGTGAGCCTTACACTCTTGAGCCCATCAACTTTGCCCTCTAAAAACATTCTCTCAAAGTCACGGCACATGATAAAAGCTTTCTTGCACATAACTACTGCTCACTCCCACATTTGCCAAAGGATACCACACCTCTCAAGAAATACCTTTTCTGGTCAATCTCTCTGGGTTCAAACCCTATATCTGAAACATACTATAGGCTGTGCTTCACTAAACTGAGAGCACACAGCTATGCTAATCAAGTTTGTGCACAGAAATACAGGATTTAACATCAGTTCTAGCCTCTCAGCAGTACACAAACCTTGTTGACATGATTTACATTTGCCACAACATTCAAACACAGTGCTACTGGATGTAACGTACAAGACAAGCGTCAGTTCAGGTCACAGTGCAAGTCTGAGGAAGTCACCCCACCTGGCTTGAAACTCAGACAAGAGTTTTGATGCCTTTTTTCTGTGCTTTTCTCATATCCCAAAGCATGAGCTAAAAAGAAGGTCCGCTTTTACTGCATTTACTCATGTCCGAGCAACACAACACGCAGCTCACGCTGGTACCATGGAGAAATGTTTGTTTGCACTGATGAAGAGTTTAAAGGAGTCCACTGTTTAGAATTTTTTGGCCAAACACACTTGTCACTTCAGAAGAGTAACCTGATTTCCGTAGTTTGTCATTATGATAGCAAGGCATGAGCCTCTCAGCACACATGCACTTCTGAAAGGCACAAGAGCAGTCAGCTTGGGAAGAAGTAAACAGACTGTGGAAAAGACCTCTACTTTCAAATGACTGCTCACCCCCAAACCCCTTTATTCTAGCATTATCTAACAACGCTTGCGACATTACTTTATTTCTGCATCTATCAAAAGGAATAACGGAAGATGAACACAGAGCTTGACGTGCAAGACTGCATGTCACTACAATGTGACCACTCACTGCCTTTCAAAGTTCTGGGATGGTATCATACACAAACTCTTATTTTGGAAACAATACTGTCAACAGGCATTCACAACTTATTTTAGAGCCTGATACAGTTCATTCCCACTTTCAAAGTTCGGCAACTGACAACTGCTTTTGACAAGTGTAGCTACACCCAGTAAATGGACATCTCTCTCCTGGCTTCACATCTGACTGTCCACTTCAGGAATCGCAGTTCCTTTGCGCGTGTTTACTATGATCTGCAGAACTGTTATTTCACATATGCGATATGGTATATAGGACTGTAGTACACACTTTTGTTTCAAGGTGGACTTACATTGCCAAAGTGTCAAAATAGTATGTTTTTAAGGCTAATCTTCTACATGTCACGCTCTACAGAAATAGCTAATAGCCAATACCAGAAGGAAGCACAATTCACTTTGCAAAGCAGCTTGCGCTAGAATAAAGAAAATGAAACCCTACGAGACTAGAGCAAAATAGAGGCTTACCTGTATCGTTGAATGACTGTATAATGTACGTTAAATCAACGTTAACCCTTTCTGCTTTTTCCACTTTCCTAAACGTGATTCCAAGAAACCACATTGACACATAGCCACTCCTAAAAAGACAGATTCACAAATCTATCATTTATGCACAGATGCCAGTTATTTGGATGCTAGTATCTACTCTCAAGAAGGGATTAAGCAAAACAGTTTAGTTGTACGCAGCACCTAAAGATTGGAGTCAGCCCATACTCAAGTTCTCCGAGAACCCCTCCCTCAAGTTCTCCCTTCTTTAAAAAGATCCTACATGCTCAGAACCTTGCCCGTCAGACCTCGTACCTACAAAACAGTAGGTACGTAACTGAACATCTCTCACGGGTAAGCTGAGGTGAAGGAACATAAACAAGGTACAATACATCAGCCAAACTCTACTTCAGAAAAGTAATGAAACTCACTGTTTACAAAGGTCTCGGCTGCCAGGGAAACACTGTGGCGTTACATGTGCAATAGATATAAATTCATTCCTCTCCAAGTTGCCAACCAGCACACGAATTTTAGATTCCACAAGGCCAATCCTGATAAGAACAAGAGACATTTACTCATTTTTGACTGGATCCAGCACAGTAGTTATATGCCCTTTTATAATACAATGCTAACACAAAAATGCTAACCAGTCAGTAAGTAGTAAGATTCATTCGGCTGAGCAGATACTAGATAGTTATATCACACACACTGGAGTTGGAGATGTTTCCAGTAACACTGGAGCTTTAAAGGTTCCAAAGACAGAGGCAGTAAGATTAACTTGTAGTCTTAACAGGTCAGACACAACACTTCAACATATAACCTATGATGAAAATATCAACAAGCAGCAGATTCCCAGCACCTCTGGCTGCATTTTGAAGTGCACCAAAACTCCTTTTTACCCCAAAGGTCAAGGAGAACAACAGTTTAGAAAAGGCTCAAGCACAACTCTTCCATTACACCTGAGTAAAGATGCTAGTCTTCCTGCAGATTGATCTGTGAAAAGAGTTTACCCTTTTCCAGCCAAACTGAAAAATATAGTTCCTTTAATAAACAAATGATTTAGTCAACAGTCTCATCAGAAACTTACCCAAGAAATCTATCATGACCACAAAGGCTCTTCTTTTAAATGAAGTACTGGCATTTTACCCTTCTACCTAAAACACTGCTAGCTTTGAAGGCAGTCAGAACTCTGTACGTTCTTCACAAGTATCTTATGTTGATGAACAACAGAGATGTGCAATCTATTCCCAAATCCATTCAAGAGTTGGTGAACTAAACTTGTTCTTATAGCAACAAGAGATGATCATTTCCAGCACTAAACACAAGATGCCTGAGCACACTACTAGATTAAAACTTAGTAAACACTATTTATCAGCATTCAGGTGCTCTGTGCAGATGGTCAGGTTTCACCCCAATTAAACAGCCTTGTTTCACTTCACTGGAGAACAGTAGGCTCTGGAACAGCCTGACTACATAACCAGAGCAACTTAGCATTGAGTGCAATCTAGTCCTAAATTAAATATTACATCCAGTAAAAAAGCTATGAAACCAAGTCTTCTAAGGCTCTACAACAGTCGTCTTCAAAGTGTCGGCGGGGATGTACCCCAGGGGGTGCACAAGACAATCCACTGGGTCCGGGAAGAAAAGACTAGAACTTCAGTAATGTGTACGTAACTTGTAAAGAAGTAGATATAGACTGCAACTATGTGTTCAGAAATTATTTTTTTTTTTTTTGCTCACAGGAGTGCACAAAAGTTTGGAGACCACTGCTCTATAAGTCAGTAAAAGATCAAGCTCTCCAGTGTCCACTACACATCTGATGACATCAAGTAATCCCTACTTACTTCAGTCTCTGCAACAAGGAACATCTTCCTAACTGAAGTAGCCTTGGCTAAGTAGTCTCCTTAGACTCCTGGCATCTGCTTCTCCACATGACACAGAGCATACGCACACTAACCCTCGTCGTTCCTTCTCATCATGACTTGGGTCTTTAGGTTAACTTCTTAAACAGCAAGATGACTTATGTTAACTTCCCTTCACAAGAAAGCTTTTAGTTTTGCTGAGTTTTGAGTAGTTTTGTCTACTTAACTCCGTACTGTATTCCATGCCTAGTTGCACAGTTGAATACTTTGCTTTTGTGAACTGTATTAACCAAATGAAGCGCAACACTGAATTGAGCGTCAGTGATGTATTGAACCCACACTCAAAGCAAGACTTACCACTCTAAGTGATGCTCTTCAGTAGAGGCACTAGCAGTCAGCACAATATAATGTCTAGAAGAAAAGAAAAATTAATATCCTAGCTCAGGACTTGATATTCCTTCAAATGAAACCAAAACTGCCTTAAACGTATAGAAAATTACTTCCAGACAAGACACATTATATCCTGCAGGCAGCACAGCATTAACTGAAGAAAAACTGATTACATCCTTCAGAATTGCGTTCTGCTGCATTCTAAGTATCAGAGCTGATTTTTTTTAATAAAAACAGTGTCAGTGGCAAAACACAAACAGTTTTTCCATCTTCCCTATGCTTATCCTTACCAAAATTCCTATGACTACCTCCAGCTTCTAAAAAACAAACATACCAATGCCATCTTGCATTTAGACTGCAAGGTAAAACTCACTATGCTAACCAGTACGGAAATCATTTCAAGTTCAGGTAACAGATTTCATACATACTTGTATTTCTGGAAGAAGTTCAGTGGTTCAAAGAGCTTTGACCAGTCTGATTTTCCTTGGAGAATCTCATTTGTAACTGCAAGACCTACAATTAAGGTTGAAAACCTTACTACCATTTTGTTTTTAAGACTAGCAGAGCGTGAGAGAAACTTTACAAGATAAAGGTTTTGAACAGTAATTGACAGATCAAAAAGCAGGAATTCCCTTGACACAATACACGTCTACTACAACAGTTCATTGTAAAACTGGTCCCTTGTTGCCTGCAACAGGTATACTTCCCAGAGAACTCTTCTGCCTAAAAGGGCACAACACCGCACGGAATATAACCAAGTCACGTCATGTGGTTTCATATTGCAAGAATTATACCTTTTAAGCAGTTAATAAGCATGGAAAGAACTTTACCGTGTTTCAACTCCTCTACCATTACCGCTCGCGTTGATGTAGATACGCTGTATGTAGAGTTCTGCTGCGGATAGGCTGGGGTGATGATAGGCATTACGTGGGATCGGTCTGATGGGTTCACCTATGATGTTCAAACAATTGTGCTCAGCACTAGCAGCTTAACTTAGAAGAAAGTTTAAAGGCTTCCAAATTCCATGTCTACATACCCTAGGGTCCCATACTGGTAAGTTGAGATTGCTCTCTTCCTGTTGTTTCAGCAATACAGGTTTTGGCCACTCCCTATACAAGAAAAGCCAGGAACTGACTGCCCATTTAAAACTCTGCCATGTAATTCAGGGTAGGACTGAATGCTGTTGGTCTAAATCTTATATAAAGAACCACCTCAGAAAGTGTTACTGCTTTACGCAAATCAAGAGTCATAAATAGCTCTTACCATCCTGAAAAAACCAAGAAGAACTTGTTCACCAGAGTAGAAGCCAAAGCGTTTGGATAGAGTTGACACGTTCTCGCTACTAGCACAGCGCAGGAAACCCCACCAAGAAACCCCAGCACGCTGGAGTAAATGCCACGTCCTACAATGCATACATTGTCGTTAGCCTGTAGTCTTTCCATACCCAAGGATAGTCCTTCAAATTTACAGCACCACCTTCACATTCTATAGAATACCTAGCACACTTCAGCCTCCAAGTCAGTTATTTTTGCAGTGCAACGAGGCCAAAACTGTCGGTCCTTACAGCGATGAGAAAAAGAATCGTTACCGCACCACTTCCCAAAATACTGCTACTCTGAAATTTGCCTGCACTGCTACAGCTACTGCTTCGCTCCAACTTCCCTTAAAAAGAAGGTTCTGCCATTCTTCTAGCACTTGCTCTAGTCACATGCGCAAACGGTATTTTCTTATTCCTTACCTATCAAGTTTTTCTACTTCACTGGGCATTTTTATCCTTTCTAGTCAGGTTCCTGGTAAGCAATGTAGCACCTTGTCTTGTAGGCACTCCCCTCATCTCCCCACTCTATCCCCATTAAAAAAAAAACAGAATCTCTACCCCACGGACAGTCCTTGAATCTAAACTAAAAAACAGGTCTTGAACTAAAACCTGTTATTTAAACAGCCATCCAAAGATGAAGGACTTCTAATGCTATTGTTTTTTCAGCATGAGGTGCCTCTGAAAAGTTTAAAGATCACAAACAATCACATTACTCACGCTTTGCCCACAGTTTAATTGCACGGAGCGTGAGCCGGAAGTTCTCTTTATTTGGCACTAGGTGCAGTATTTCATCAGTAACTCTGCAGCCTGTAAGAAAAAACAGCTGAAGTACAGAACTTCCTAGTAACAGGTACAAGTCAGTTCTGTGCTATACTGGATCAACAGCTTACAGTTTCTCCTGCAAGTCTATGGAAACAAGTTTGCATTACTTGCTTTGTATTACCTTAAAAATTAGAGCTTACACATAACATTCAGCATCACCTCAGGTAACTGGTGCCCTCCACAGCTTTTTCATACTTTAGACTCCAGCCAACAATTTTCAATAAGGCCCTTCTACAGGATTCCGAAAGCTAAGTTTCTTTTGACAGCCAGGAACAGTTAAACCAGTCAGTGTTAAACAGTGAGCAACTTTGGCTTCAGGTATTTTAAATAGCCTTTTTTGTGGTTTTTGTTTTTTTTTTTTTAAATGCACTACCACACATTCTTCTCTATCAAGTGCTCTACCTATTCAGCTGAAGCAGTTTCTGTGGCAAACTGGAACAACACACCCCCCCCCAATCAAAGAAACATGAAACACAGGTCTATCTAAACACACAACTTGAAACAGCTAAATTTAAGCCCACTCGCCACCTCCTCAGATCTCAAGGATACAGGGGATCAGTTTCTGCATCCTGTACAGAAACTTGGGGTGTGTAACCTGCATTCCATACCAATTTTAGTAACATTTTCTTGTTAAAGATGTGCAAATATGCTTACCATTTAAGCTCCGTATACATCTTATATCCAGGCTTCTGAGACACGAGTTGTCTCTGAGATCAAGATCATCAGCAACAGTTGGCACAGACAGTCTTGCAAACACGAGATCAATCTCAAGAGGAAAAAAGTGCCAACCGTTAGAATGCCGCGCAGTTTGCAAACAGCACACTGGTGGGGGACAGTTAGTCAAGTCTAAAAAGAGTGGTTAACATTTGTATTTAGAATTAGGTGACTATAGATACATCTCCCAAGACATTTATTTGCCAGAAGACTCAATGCAATTTCTCGAAGTTCTGAATTTTATTTACAAAACCTTCACTGCATCACCCCTTTCTTTTTAAGCTAGGGAAAGGAAGAGGGCATTTTAAGTTGAAAAAGATTACTCTAGACTTAGAATTTCAATGAAAAGGGAACTTAAAATTATTCACAGAATTAAGACTTAAGTTCAGTCACCTCAACTATACTTCAGCAAAGGAGAGAGCATTTTCTTTACGCAGGAAGCCCTTTTGACCCTGAAGTATCTGCTTTTTAGTACAGTCTGAGGCAAGAAGATTATCCTGTGAAAGTCTGTACCACATAAAGGCCACAAAAAGGTCACTGAATAAATCTCTTTGTGATAGTGATACCAAGCAGTAACTTCCTTAGGGACTACAGCATGCAGGTCTTGATTCATTGTATAAGATGTATTCAAGATAGCAGGATTCCTGCAGCTGACAAACCTAGGCAGGAATCAAATGAGTACTTTTACTTTCCATTTTCCAGATTGTTTGTCCCATGACCACTTCATTTTGGATTTGCAGCAAAACATTTAGTCTGCTCACATGATTCGTACAGTGAACTACACTGTACACATCCCTCTGTAGATACCTAGCTTGGCAGAGCTAAGAAGACTTAGCAAGGACACCGCCTCTGCTCCCACTCTGCACGATCCTAGGGATAAATGCTATTCAAGCAGGCTACCCTGGTCTACAGCACAGGTCTAGAAAAAGATGTCCCTGATGCTCCCATGCCTGCTAGGCTCCCTAGGGCCTTATTTTCCTATAAGCTCCCGTTCTACTGCAATATCTTCTCCTGGGATAGGTTGTGGTCCAAAATAGCACAGTCACAGCTCCCTGGAAAAGTTATCCTATTCCAAAGCAAGAAAAAAAAGAAATGCTTACCTTGATGCCATCAAACTCAAACTTGACAACTGGTACATATGCATCTTCAACTGCCTGGAAAGGAGAGGATAACTGTGTAAGAAAACATGGTTTGCTACTTTAATGTTTCTCCTAAACTACGATCAAATGCAGAAGTTACACTGCTAACTACTCAGTATAAAGACTTGAGTTGCTTCCAAACCAAAGGAATTCTTCATAAGCTGCACGCACTATAGCACTAAGACGGTAAAATACTAGCTTTAACAAGTTATTTAGCCAAGAGATTCAGAGGCTGATCACGGACTGTAATGAACAAACAGTGCACAATGAGCCATCAGTATCAGAGGTTGTAAGGTACTTACCTTGGTGGTGAGGAAGAAAAGCAAGAGATTTCTGTCGCTATCTTACTACTGGTTAACATCCAGAGAAATCGAGAAAATTCTGTCCGCCTTTGACAGCGTGCACTAGCCTCCTGTATTTTTATCTTCTACCATGCCTGAGATGCTATCAGCTACCTTATGCGACAGTTTTCAATTTTGTAGACCACTCGTTAGAACTGTGCCACAGCCCACTGAGTCTGTCTTCGGTCATCTAAACAAAGCCTCATTAGCTATGCAGATGAAGTCTTTCAAAATGTCTGCACAAGGAAGACCAGGCTGAGAGAAACACTTCTCAGGAGTTTGGTTCTATACGCAAGGTACACAACGTATGCACCGCAGGGTCATTTTACAAGGCAGTTTTGTATGTTCACAGCACAGCTCCTATTGACTTCATGTAAAGCTGACTCTGCATCTCTTCTACAAAGTCTCAGGCTGAGTAGCCACAGAAGAACAGGACCAGAGAAGAAGGAATTAGAGGTCCTAAAGTACACCCAGAGGAACACCACGGCAAAGGTACTGACAGAAGCCTTTCCACATCACATTCAACTTCCTTAGCTCTCAGGCTGCCCCTTCCTCTACCTGCATACAGTTACCTTCTTGCCAAGCCCCTTACTACAGCTCAGGTGAAAGCAAGGCTCCTCGGGACAACCTTGCTTTTTGATACTATAGCCCACTCATTCCCAAACCATGGGTAGGGGAGAAGTGAACCACAGAGATTCTTATGGGGTGTACAGTCATTGGGGAAGGGAACTAAAAGCTTCACTTCAACACTTTCATGCTGCGTAGACAGGATTTTACAAGGGGCTCAGAAACAAGTCCCTTTTTAAGTTTGGTTTGTAAGACAATCACTACCAACAGGAGTCTTTAACATGACTATTCTTATTGGAGGAGTTGCACAATCTATCAAGGAGAGAGCTTGCTTACTCTTAGCTTTTTTATTTCCTCCTGACGTTTTAGTTTTTCAAAGAACGACTGAAAGAAATCCGATCTTTCGACGTGTCTAGGAGCAACACAAGCCACATCTATGTCAGCACCTGCAAAGAGATGCCATTTCTTCTGTTACTGTTGGAAGACACTTTCAAACATTACAACTATGACCACACAACAAAAGTTTACCTTTAGTGTGTACTCCAAGCCTGTAAGAACCAAACGTAAATATTTTGCCACCAACATTTGCTACTGCTGAAGGGGGAAAATTCTGCAGGTAGAAGAGAAAGAGTTTTCTGGACAATATAACATACACGTTGACCTACGTGCAAGTTTAACTAGCATATAAGTTACTTACAAAGACTACAACAGCCTCCATAAACAATGTCTTCTCCCTCCCATACTGAGTTCTTAGCCTAATAATAGACTGATACTGTTTTTCTGAAGGGAGGGCTTGCAACTCACAAACAACAACGATGACAACAAAGATGAGTAATGTAGCAGTTGTTTCATCAATTTAAACAAATTAAGACCTTCTACCAGTCTTCCCTGCAGCAGACCCACATAAACGAACACCATCTAAGAGCCATACCAAAGGCAACTCTAGAGTAATAACTTCAAACTAGATTGAGGGCTGCAGGCTGTCTGGGGCAAGTTTACTGCCCAGTTACCATCTGTCTCCCCCCCACAATATGTTGTTTCAGCTTTGTTAACTGCTACAAGTCAACTGATAGAGCCACTTCACAAATTTATTCAGTGCCCCAAGGGCTTGAAGGTCTTCATCTGAAGTATCTTTTATACATTATTTCAATGGCACTTACTACAGAACTCCTTGATACTTAAGAAGGAAGTGAAATGTTGAACTTTAGCAGAAATCCTAGCAGTAAAGCCTTTAGAAGAAACAAAAAGGCTTCAGCTGTTTTGATAAGAACCTATCAAAAAACCTTACCTTGCTCTCACCAAGTTCTGAAATCCATTCTTTGACCAAGTTATTCAGTCTACCAAGAACCACCAGCCTGTAAAGAAAACTCACGTTAAGTTTGCCCTAAAAAAACCCCAGGACATTAACAAGTTTTAGTCTTGTTATACCTGTGATTCAGTTCTTCCTCGTCTTCAAATACCCCACATGCTTTCATCGCTTCAAGCAGCTTCTGAGTATGAATGGAATCTATATCCTTAGGAGGAGCCAAGCTAATTGCAGAAGTAATTCCATAGTGCCTTGGAGGCTGGTTCTGCAGCCTAGGAGTACTGGGGGAGAAGATAAAACACTGAAGACCACAAAAGAAAAAAACAAAAAACAACAAAACAACAACCACCACCTTACTGCAAAACACCCTTCCACTTACAGGTTTCCAAATCAGCTTCTGCTCTTTTGCCAGCATTAGCATAAATGAGGGAAAACAGACCCTGCTTATGGTTTTGAGATAACTTGACCTAACTTAGAAGCCACAACTACTTTTTTAAAAAACACTTGTGGATATAAGAAAAGATCCAAGTTGCTACCATCTTAAGACAGCTTCTTTGCATTGCGCTAGACAGTTAGAACTGATCGCCAGGAAATGAAAAGCTTTGAAATCCAATAAGGGTGACACTACATACAGCACAAGTTTTGGACACATTTCAGTTTCACAGCACTTTTGATTTAAGGTTATTCCCATCAGCTTCCTGATCCCATTAAACAAGACAATTTAACACGGGCTTCTTTTAGTTCAATGTAGTTGCTGTGCTTCTACTGATTCTAAAAGGACATTATACTTGACTGCAGAGGAAGGACAAAGTGGACTGTTAAACAGAGTTGTTGCAGTAAATTCAGCATTACCTTGGTTTTGCCTATGGAAGAGGATGAATGAAAACATCAACACATCTGCAGCTACTGTTGCTAGCAGAGCCTTGTGCTCTTAACACAGTGGTCCATTTTTATAGCGCAGAGGCTTAGCTCTACATACATCTGTTTTAATCTAAATCCAAGAGATGTACGTCAGCACGCAGAGCAGCACAAGTTAAGCTCTGTTTGTAGAAGGTGCTCAAATCTGCTTTAGCTAGCTCACTGCCCAGTTAGGCTGAGCAGGACACCAGGCACCTGGGTTTGGAAGCCCACAAGCTTACTGCCCCTGGAACTCCAAGCACAGCAAGGCACCATTTTCACCCCCAACCCTCCGCTTGCCCTGCCTCTTCAGACTTCCTTGCAATCAGAAGCAGCACAGGACTGACTGACATGGCAGGACAACATTAAATTTAAAGCAGCATGAGCATTTTTATTTTTGACACCATAGGACCCTTGCTTTAGAAAGGGAAAAATGGAGAAAAAAACCACCCTACTTTGCATTACCAGCTGAAACCAGGAGAGAGAAAGGAGGTAAGAACTGTACTTAAAGGATCAAGGGTCTCTACAGAAACACTAGTAGCAAAAGAGGGAGACACAGTGAAAAGGTCTCTACAACTCATCATGCTTGTCAAAGAGTCCATATCCAGACCCTAAGGCTACAGGGATTAATGATGGCATTATTCAAACCGGACATTTTCCTACTTCTCAAATGGACAACTGCAAATATTAGCTGGGTTAGTCAAGAAACGCTTAGAACTATTTAAGGTATCGGACCCACTTTGGCTGGAATGGGATGAGGAAATGCTCAAAGGACAGCTTCAACACTTGATTTTAAAAAGATAGCTTATTACAACTCCTCATTTCTAATTGTTGCCTTTACTCTGCCACTGAGGGAAGATGGATTTCTCTCGCGCAGAGTAGCTTTGTCCAACTACAGACATGGCTTTTAGTCACCTAGTGGCCTCCCCCACCCCCCTTCTCTATGAGCTCATTTTTCAAACTTTTTTCTATGCGTTTTCCAAAAAGCTGGAGGGGGCAGGGGGTGGTATTAGGATGGTAGTCCTATTAACTAGTCTCCTCAGTCAGAACGGCTGTTGACTTACAAGTGTAACTAGGCCTTGACCTAATTTGCCTTGCCTTGTTTATAGGCATTGCCTACTTCCACTTCATTAGTAAAAACATTCCTAATGAGTATCTTCCTTCTTACGATACCATTTTCATAACACATACAGGAGGAAAGCCTATGTTTAATTGCTGTGCATTACATCTAAATTAAAACACCTACAGCAGCAACTTCCTACATGCTTTACGTATTACTTGCAGTGTACAACTTGCACTTCAGAAAGTTTGCACAACACAAGAATGGGTTTTAGACTTTGCTAGCATCCAAGATCTTTCCATGTACAAAAGGCCACCATCTAGCTGCCTTTCATTGCTCCATTCTTCCTACAGAGGCTATAATTAGAGACTGACATAAAGGACAATATCAATGAGATATATCTGATATTATGAAGAGCAAATTCTTTTAGTCAGTAGGAGATATTTTTCAGTTGCTTGCATGTATTACTGAAAATTTAATCTCACACCTTAAAAGTTGAGGAAAATGGCACTTGGAAAGTTTTACTGAGAGAGTGACTTATGCCTAATAGAATTCGTTCCCCTTTTAGAATTCAAAAAAAAAAAAAAAAAAAAAAATCTTCCTTCTCTTTCTCTCAACTGTACCAGACTGCCAGGCATATTCAAAGAAGAGATCTTATGAGACAAAGGAGCATACGTGGCATACTACCTATTCATCCACCAGCCTTCTCTTTAAATGAGAAGTCTGTGGCAGTTTAATATTTTGCCAACTCTTGCTAGGATTTGTCCACCATAGGGAACACCTCCAACGTACTTCTCTTGCGAGAGATCCCAATTTTATACAAGAAGTTCAACTGATTTGTTCCAAGTTTTGTCACTCCTTTATAGCTTCACAAAGCTGCAAGACATTTCTCCTGCATCCTCCGGAAGACAACGGATAAGTTTACACTATTACAGTTCAGGGAGTTGCCTTCAGCCATCAGGGCGGTGTATGAGCCTTCACTGTGAATGCGTCTCTCCCACTCATGAGGTCGGCTTGCCTCCAGCCGGGTAGAAATGTATCACTCCAGCCTTTTCCACCCTCACCACTTGGGAGGAGGAATGACTGGAAATCAGCTCCTGAACCCCCAAAATTGATAGCACAAACCAAACCAAACCAAAACAAAAAAACCAGAATAACAAACCAACCAAATCCAACCAAGAAAACCCCCAAACCCCATGACCTTCATGGAAGTAAAACCACCTACACCTTCCATTCCTACCACACAAACTCATGCGGAAAAAAGCCTGCAGACACCTGCTGGCAAGCTAAAGCACCTTGTTCCTGACGACAGCATTCAGAGAAAGCCACTTTTTTTTCTGCCTTGAAGCTGGGTCAGTAGCCCCAGAGCAGCACCCAGCCGCAGCCCGTTACAAGCTTACGGTGACAACACAATGCCGAGACAGGCACAGAGAACCTTACGCACAACTACGTTAAAACCAGGGGCTCTGACAAATTTTTCCAACCGAAATGATTCTATGACTCTATAAAGGAGGTGCTTGTCTCGTTGGGTTGGTATTTGAATGAGCCGTTGGTACTGCTGTTGGTACCCAAGCTGATGACAGGTTTGCAGGAGATGGGGGATATCCTGGAGGGGGGACAGTGTACCCAGCAGATGGAGGCTGACCAGGTGGAAACTGAGGAGGAAACGGTCTTGGTGGTCCCCCTGGTGGAAGAGGAAGCGCATGGGGTGCTGGAGGATACACGGAAGGTGGAGGCACAGGCACAAAGACTGGTGTTGATGCTGGTAGTGTTGGGGCCCGATTCCTTTGGGTACGTTCACTGTTCGGGCGGCCTCGATTTGAGCTTCAAAGGAAACCCCCCCCACATGCGTCACTGTTTGTTACTCTCTCTCCCCTCATTCTAAAGAGGAAAGCCAATGAAGCGGGAGCATGATGGCAAGCACTTCTTGTTCTCAACCGAAGCCTTTTTCTCCCTGCTCTCTGTTCATTGGAGATTACACTCATTTCTTGACCCTCCTACCTGCCTTCCACATCCTCACCCCCAACACTTCCCTCAGTCTGCTCTCCTCGTACTCAGCTTTGCGACTGTGGATGGAGGCTGCCCAGGCTTAAAAGAGACTCCCATCTCGCACGTGCCAACACTTCACACTTCTGATCTGCAAAGTACTGCACAGATAGTAACTCATCTTCCCCCAGACTTCTATCATCTTCTTCCACGTATGCTTCCTGCGTTGTTGCCTCACCATGATGTCTTTGGCCTGCTCTTGTCCCCAAATTGTTATTCTCCTGCTTACTCAATTGCAGATTTCAGACAATCTGTGGGATGGATCCTGGGGTTTGTTTTGATTTATCTTTAAGATTTTATAAACACAGGGCACCCTTACAACCTATCTATAACACATAAATACCAAAAGGAAGGACTGACCTGACCCTGCAATCATAGATAAAACAGACTCCTCTCTCACCAACTGAGAGAAAGCAGCTTGGCTATTTGGGCTGACTAAACTGAAGACATTCAAAATGGTCATAACAGAACAGTGTTGACTTTTCCAAGAATTTGCTCCATCAGCATCAACTAAGTTGTTAGAAAAAAAAGAATATTGATTTCTCCTATTGGGAAATCAATTTCTACAGGCCTGTTCAGCCAGTAACCAAAAGGGTGGCTTTCCACCTGATCCTTTAATTGTATTTAATTTTGATAGGTAATTCTGGTTTCCTCAAAAAGAGTTCCTTTGTCAGAGTCTTCTTCTCAATCAGGTACTGGAGGTTTATTTTAAATAATTTCACTGCAAGCACAGATGCCCTTTGTTAAAGCCAATTCAAATCAGGCCATTGAAAAATTAACGACCACTTGTATCCTCCACAACTATCTGTGCATGCTTACTTCATTATGAATGAGCCGTTGCAGAAGTTAAGTGCTACGGCCTCCTTTAACAGCTTACAAGTAGTAATACATTGAATTTCTGCAGAATACTTACAGTTCCCAGCCTGGTCTGCCACCTGCTGAGCCAACTGTACTGCCTCTCCCTGGATGACCTTTTGGAGTGGAGAGAGGAAAAAGCAAAAAATCCCATTCAGTTTATCTGAAGATAATTTTTTGAAAGGAATTCTAAAGTTACACTTCCTTACCAGTGGTGGGTATTGATTGTCCTTGGCGGCCCAGACGACTTGCTAATGCTGCTTGTCTTCGCACAGGAACCCGACAGCCCTTGTGAATAAACGCAGACAGTTGGAAAAGAAGCTCTGCTACAATATAAGAATCACTGCATATGTTGAAAAAAAGCTTACCTTCTCTTCCAACAAACTGCTGATTGACAGAGAGGAAGATGTAGATGGTTCAGAGGCACTCACCAGAGCAGTGGCAGGTGTAACAGTCATGAATGGTGGCGGAGGCGGTGGCGGCTGCTGCTGTTGCTGCCAAATCTGCTGATGGAGCCTTTTTGTGTAGCCAGTTCCATTTTTGAAGTTGTTCACAGCCTACAGGCAGAAAAGCATTTACAAGAAGGTAAGATGAAACTTCAGCAGATATACAAAAGCCTTCACAGAGGAAAATTACTCGTGTATTCCTCTAAATGTCATCAATCCTAAAAGAAACCAACATCCAGATGTATGAACACGTCACATTCAACACTGATACTAATGACTGGTAGCTCAGAGGACCTGTATTTCAAGTCCTTCAGCGTTAACGCCAAATGTGAAAGCGAGGCAATCGTGTTAAGTAAGAGCGGGACCTGAATTTGCCAGATTGTCTCTAAAGAGTCGTAAGCTTCTGAGACAGCAACAAATAGTGTATTGGAAAAGTCAATTTAGCCTTATTCAATTACGCCTTGCTTAAGGAGATGTAAATTAATATTTTCTTCCCTTTCCCCTTTTTACAAATAGCCTTTTCTTACAAGCACTTTATGTAAAAATCGTCATGTTACCTGGCGTAGGCACTCGTTGGGAATTAAAGCATCAGGCGAAATATCTGTCTCCTGACATGTTGGGCATATGTGTTCCTCAGATTCCACTAATGCTGTTCTAATACCTGTGTAGAATTAGAATAAGCAAAAGAGTATTTAGCCAAACTAAGGAAGTTTTGGGGGTTCTCACCAATCATAAACACATGTATATGATTAATGGCTGAATATGGTCTTGAACTGAGAGCATGAAGCTATAAATGTTCAATAGTGTAAAAAATTTCTAGTATGCAGCAAATAACCATACCGTTTTGTATTTCACCATTGGAACATCTGAAGATGGAGCGCAGGCTGTGTCTTGATGTTGCAACTAGTCTTTTCCCCACTATCTAGTACAGCGAGAAGTCCCCAACCTCAAGGTTAATGAACGAAACATGTTTCAAAAAAACCATTAAGAGGTTCAAAAAACCATTAGGAGGTTTGAGTTCTGAAGGTTTTAACCAACTCTCCCGTGGAGAAGAATGGGGATTAAATGCCTAACTATCCATTTGTTGCAGACCACTGTAAGTTCACCAGAGTTGGCTATATAATTTTGTATGAGACAAAGGGCTGTGGACAAACTAAACGCATTCAGTATCTAATACTGTAATCACCTGCACAATTAGCCACTCTCCTCATACTCGTCCTTCTGCTTGTAAAGAAGACTTAATTAGGTACATAAAAAGGGGAAAAAGCTTCCTGGCTTTTTTCTCCCTTCACACCAGAAGAGCCCTTTTCTGTTCAGGGTATACTTAAGTATAAAATAGAACTGGTAACAAAGCAATTTCGTTCTCTCCTCTTTCTGCTTTCAGAAAATCAGATGGGAGGTTTAGAATTAACAAACATGGGAGTAACACTTACATTTCTCACAATAACTGTTGCCACAGCAGGGAGTAACAGCTGCATCAGTCATTATATTCTTACAGATGAGACACGAGAACTCGTCTGGAACAGGACCATCTGAGGTGGAGGAAGAGGAGGAGGAGGAAGAGGACGGCTCCTCTGGTAAAAAGGGAGGCTTCTCCATCCTTCCTCTAGCATAAGCTTCCCTGGAGGAGGGGTGGGGAAGGAAAAAGAAACGAGTTAAAGATGGGTAGAGGAAAACTTTTCCAAGCTTTGGATTTTATCAAAGCAAGAGAAGAGATGGAATTCTTCTCACTCCACATTAGCCTCCTAAAGCATAGGCGCTTACTTTAAACTACTTTTCGATAGCCACAACGCTAGAAGAGGGAGGGAGGAACAACCTTCCTTCTGCAGAACTCTCCCATTCATTGCATCAACTAAGAAATAAGCTCAGACTAGAAAAAGAATCTTTTCACAGCTAGAAAGCAGGTGAAATGAATCCCACCTCTCCTTTGCCAGAGGATAAAAGTAAATTGCAGGCTCAGGATAACGTTAGTCTCCGAGCAATTACATTTTATAAAAGCAAGAAGTCTATGTTACAGCTTCTACAGAAGGACATCCATGACAGAAAACCAGAAGCGCTACCAAGGGCATTTTAAAACAGCCACTCCTGTCAGCACATGGCAGTATTTTCTTAGTGTATAGCAACAGGAAAACTTCAGTCTGTTTCACACATGGGGTTTCCTCAAAGTCAGAGGGGGAGGAAATCTCAGTCCAACAGCCATCTGTTAAACTTGGCAAGAAGCTTTTGAAACATAAAACAGAAGCAAAATGAGCTTGCAAAGAGAACAAATCCACCGTAAACGCTACTGAAATGTTTTGCAGAAACACAGATTCTTGGCATACCACAACCTGAACCAAATTCCAGGGACACAAACAGTAGGACCACCCTCTTTTAATATTACAAAGTATCACAGATTTTAAGGTTAAGATACAATGACAGTGCTTCCTCCCCTGTAATGACAGATGCTGGCCAACTTGTGGGAGATTTCATGGAAAATGGGGGACATTTCTTTGAGCCTGATTATTTAGAGTTAGCATAAGTAGGACGCAGGTAGCATGAGTGGGCTGGAGTACGTGACAGCTGCAGTATGAACGGAGTTTGAACCACCAGAAAAACAACGCACATGAGGAACTTGGACAGTGGAGCAATTAATAAACAAGATAACAGAACTGCAGAGGCAAGAAGGAGTTGCAAGAGCTTTAATGCAATTAAGTAAGCTGTCATTTCGGCTTAGAGCATTTAGCTGCAGGATGGGGACTTAGGAGTTGGTTTGTATCTTTGTTAAAAATCGGGGTTTCTTTTATTCTTGTGTATTTTATTAGGTATAATGTTGTTTTTATTGTGTTTAATTAATTGTGTTCATAGATCTTGTAGGTCACCTTGGCCAACACAACAGGTCAAGATTCTCGGTGCATTGCAACCGCATCACAAAACCCATGAACCAGTAGACAGGACGGCTATGACTCGTGCAGCGCGCCTGGCCAGCGAGCCCATGCGTCATAGGCTCCCCATGTTGCAACCGAGGCGGATTTTGGCACCCGCTGGCCACGTGTGCTGAAATCCGTTCCTCTGCAGATGTATAAACACCGGGATTTTCCGAAGAGCATCGGGCTGGTGTACGGCAAGGCCATTGTTGCCTCCATGGGGACGCCCATGTAAATCTGGCACCTACCGATTGCTGGGATGAGTTTGCGGTGCAAGACGGCATGCAATGTTGCAGAATCGAGCTGCTATTGATTTTCTATTGCTAGCACATGGTCGTGGTTGTGAAGATTTAGATGGAATGTGTTGTATGAATTTATCTGATCACTCTGAATCGATCCATAAAGCTATACAAATAATGAAGGACCAAGTTCAAAAACTGCAGGTTAGTGATGGTTTGGGATGGTTAGACAGGCTGTTTACCCACTGGGGAATTATGGGATGGATAAGAGATCTGTTAAAAATGTTGGGAATTGTTTTGTTAGTAGTGGTAGTCTTGTTATTAATTATCCCTTGTATACTCAGTTGTTTAGGAAGGATGGTACAGAATGCAATGGCTAAAGTCTGGATTGTTCAAAAACAAAAAGAGGGATTTGTGGGATACTTGGAAAGTAATGGGCACATAGTGAACAATCCAGACTCGATAGAATTGATCAATTTGTGAGCCAAGGATGTTTTGTAGGCAGCAGGCTTCAAGGACGCTTTGCTTGTGGACACATATTTAGCTAACGGTAGTAAGAGCATTCCAGACACCTTTGGAAGGCCTTGAACAGAATAAACAAGACGACAAAAAAAGAAAGATACCAATTAGAAGAACACAGGTGCGCATTCCACGATAAAGGGAACTTGGCACAAAGAACCTCAATTCCACAGCTTATCTTGACCAATTAGACTGAGACAAGTTTCGCATGTTTTAGTTAATATAACCAATTATGCCTTATGTTTATGCGCGTGTACAGTGTTGATATAACCAATCATTAGGTGTAACTAGGCGCGTGGACAGCTCACGCTAACCAATCTCTAATTTGCTTATGCGTGAACAGTAACTAGAATGAACATATAAACCGAGCTATCTTGGCAATAAAGTGGCATCTGCTTGATCATATTGATGGTGTGCAGTGTCCGTGACGTCCGCGTCAACAGCCAACTCAGTTGCATTGCCACTCAGATATTTAGGCGTGGTTTCTCTCCTTCGCTTTTTGGTCAGTCCACTTAATTCCATACTTGTGCTTTCATAGCTGGTGTTGCAGAGTTTCCAGTGTTTCTCAGCATAGCACCCTTTGTATCGGGTACCTCTAGCACGAAACTCCTTGAAATTCCATTGCTCTTTTTCATTCTGGGAACAGACTCAAAATTTGTGTCCTCTTCAGAAAAGAAATGCAGATGTACCTCAAGACCCACACTTAAAATGACTTTCCAGTGATTATTTTAAGCAGCAAAAGCCTTTAACCCTCTCCTCTTACCTAGCGTAAGGGATGCTCAACTGAAATACTTCTTTTCCTAAACAAATATAGCCAGGATGTTCCAAAGGCTTGAGCAGGGTTTTTCAACTCAAGCGACATCCTTTGGCTTAACTTCAGGTTCCTTAAGCTCACCATATCCCTTAGCTCACCATCCACTCAGAGAAGAGACACAAACCCGCTGCTCCTCCTCCACAGCGCAGTTCAGAGACACTAATTCGGTGCTCTGAATCACTCACTGCAGATACCTGCATTCACTGTCTATACACGTGAAGGTTGAACTCGGACCTCACGCATATACCTTCAGTGACTAAGGTTAAATGGCATCAATCCTCAACCAGGGACTTCGTGTAATTAAAACACGCAAATATTCAAGAGATGGGGCAAAGAGAAATGTCTTGCTTTTGTACAAAATTATAAAAACTGTGAACTGTCATTAAAAAGAGTGCAAAACAGAAACATTTCCACTAATACTGAAAGATATAAAAACATGCATGAAAGTTCACCGAGAAACACCTATGGATATATTGAATGTCTATGACCTAGAAAAAAGAAAATTGCACATTTGTAATTCCAGCTTCCCCTGGAATTTTGAAGGGCTTTGCAACATTGCCATATAACCTCTGCATTTCACCCCAACAGAAACAAGTCTTAATATGAGTATTCATGTATTTGTTACGTAACTGCCAAGGTAAAATAGTTAAAAACTAAGTAACATCACAAGTCCCCCACAATCGTACCCCATTTGTCGGGCGGTTCTTTATGTAGTGGCCACGTTTTCCGCAACGAAAGCAAGTAGATGATGGCGGAGGTGGACCCAAGGGTTTCTTCAGGTAACTAAAAGGTTTGGGGGAAAAAACCAAAAAGGTAGGCATGTGTCTCTCTTGTTAAAACAAACATCTCTGCAATTTTTCCACAATCTGCAAAGATCAGACTGGACATAATCAACACTTACTTGACTGGATCCTATTCGCAGCAGGACCCTATCTTCAAAGCTCTTATTTCACCTTCTTCGGAAGCACTGGCTTCAGCCACACTGGCAGTCTGTTTAACAGGCAATTATTTGACACGCGCGTTAGAAACACATTTAAGCCCACACAGCCAAAGACAACACCGCTCACCCGATCCTGCAAAGAGCAGCACAACGCTAGCTGAGGTTGCATGAAAACAGTGGCTTACATAAAATATAGCTGCCCTGAAGATGTCCTGGGGAGTCCTGACGCCATTACAGGGTGTCTATGTGCCTGTTAACCTACTTGAAAAGAGCATTCTAGGGCACTCAAAACCTTAGGCTCTCTTTGGGCCTTACATAAAGACTTGTGTAACCAGACCAATTTCCTTCCAAGCAGGCTCAGGCCATGTCCACCAAAAATTACCCTGTCCAGTATTTTTAAGCTGGGTTTTAAGCTCCAGGCTAGCTGAAGGAGAAGACAGCCACTGCACATTCAATTGAGAAAGATGTACGCAAGGGTCATTATTTACATTTTGCAGCATTAAAAGGACACACAACTTCAAGAGTCGGGGAAGTTGCTTTTGCTTGCTGAAATTCAGCTTCTGACACAGAAGCATCGTTCAACCTTCAGGCCCACAATCTCTCTTAAATCCTTCACAGAGCTGATGGGGATAGGCACAGCTTGCATCCCTGAATACCTGGGACTGGGAAAAGGCCTTGTCAGAGCATGTCTTCACAGCCTTAAAAAGGATGAGACATCCAGCAACCATCCTTACCATGTGTGTTCTAAGATAACAAGAAATACTTGGCAACACTCTTTATCATGGGGAGGAGGAATACAGCTGGAAAACTACTGTAAAGAAAACCATGCAACAGCAACACAGGATGCTGGCTGCAATGTGTGTTACTTCGTGAAAAATGACATGAAATAAAAACTGATGGCTGGTGGGAGTTGTGCATTGTAACATGTAGCTGGGGTAGGTGCAGAATACTTGAACCAGGGAATCCAAAAGCTATTGGAAACGTTGGCATAAATAATTCAGATCGTAATTCAAGAGCAGAGCACAAAAAAACATCTCCTAAGGGAAGACGCATAACGGCCTCTTGCATACGCACGGTATCTCTTTCTGCGGAGGTGAAGCAGGCTGAAAAGCACAGAAGACAGCCAGGAAGAGCAGAAAATTTGCTGCAGTAAATACACAAATTGCAAAGCATGTGCTAGCTTGACCTCACACATATTTTAAAACAAATACTTAAGTGTGTCCAGCGTGTACAGCGTCGGTTTCTCTTTATTGGCTCATACTCCACACTGGATTAGCACAGGAGAGAAAAAAACCTGCTTGAATATACAAGAATAAATTTTTCACACTGAAGATCACAGCTGTTGCCATCTTCCATACCTGCCTCAACTCTGACCTCTAAACCCCAGTGCCCTTCTTACACCAGAAACTCAGCCATCTTTCCCACATGCAGGAGCACGTCCCCACAATCCCCAGGAGACCTGCATCTCTATCAAAAGGCATTTGGAGCTAAAAGATGAATTGGCTGGCACAGGTCTCACCCTGTCCAGCAGCCCAGCAACTTGGAGATTTGGGTTCACAAATACAAAACACTTTAAAGCCAAAACACTCTCTCTAGCTGCTACTTTGCTTAGTCTTGTTTGAAAGAAATACTTGGCAATTTGAACATCTTCTCCACATCAATTCAACCAGATTTGTTTACATTCAAACTTTAAATCGAAAATATATCAAAATCCAAACTAAAAAAATTGCAACGTGCTCATAATTTTTACCTAACTTTTTAAGCATCTTTTGCTCAAAATATAAGTATTTTGATTATAATCCAGTATTATTTCTCGGGAGTTATAGAGCACTTTTTTCACTTGAGTGCAATGTAGTTAGCTTATCTCCTAAAAGTACTTCATTCCTGATGACTAACAAAACTCACAGTGCAAAATGAGACGCAGCATCTCCCTGTGCAATGCTAGGCGCCTTGGGCAGTGGTCCTCAGAAACAGGACAAACAGAGAGTGCCTAAGCTTATCAGGGATGAAGCAAAGAGGAAAAGGCATCTAATTAGACCTACTCGAAGATCCAAGCACGATCTTCAAACACAAACTTTCTTCCGCAACCAAATATCTAAGACTGACTTTCCTTTCTGTTAAAATCAATCAATCCATCAATGAGAGACTGGACTTGGCTTCAATAAGGGCTAACAGCAGAGTTGCCAGAGACCTGATGAGGAACACAGGAGACTGGGGTGTGATTCATCTGACTAAATGTGGATGTCTCTAACGTAGACACCCATGGCCGAGCCAAACTTGGTCCCGTTTTTAGGCAACAGAGAGTTAAGTCAGTATAACCAGTGAGTTCAAGGGACTGCTCATCTTATCCTAAATAAATACTTATATATTTGGTCAGAAAGGCCCCCCATTAGATTCACTGATTTTATTCAATCTATCTCCTTCAAAATAAAACAGGACCTCATGCCAGTTGTGCAGGCAGAGACGATTACAACTGCATTACAGATACACAGTTGAGGTCAGACAAATCACAGTCCACCTCTGCTCCATCCAGGTTGGCTCAACACCGGGAATTTACATCTCACTCACCTCCAAAACAGCTCCCGTAACCCCCAGAAGAAGGGAAATGGCAGATTCGCCTGTGAAAGCTCTTCCTATGAGCAATGACACTAGTCACTGGACCAGAGACAGAGAGCCAGTCCCCACCCACAGCCCACAGCTCCTGAAGGTCATCCAAGGAGAGCTGCAGATTCCAACTTTACCTCTTCTCAAGCCCAAATGCCGAGGGATTTACGCCACACAGAGGAGCTCCGACGGGATCTACTGGCTGCGCTGGGTCCGTTGACCCAACTGGGAGGGACCATTCAAAAACTGCCACAGGGACCCCAACATTCCGAAGCATGCGGGGGGGGCTGGGCTATGCAAATGATGGAGCCCCCAACAGCTGCTTCCACCCACTGCCACCCACCAGACCTCACAGCACCGACTGCTACAACACACCAAACCTTCGCGGGCTGATGCCCCTCCACGCTCAACTCGAGGACGCAAGCTTTGAGGGTGGCATGGGCTTGAACCCGGACATGGCATCCTCGCTGCTGGAGGGCGAGACGGGCATGTTCACCTCCCTCTGAAAGAGGGAAAAATAACATCAGAAACTCTCAACCGGACACAACAAGAGCTTGAACTCATTGAAACCCAACACAGAACATGTCTCTATGAACTTCTCATCCTACTTTTTAACAACCAAAACACTTTAGTAGTACGCTTAAGTAGTACGCTTTAGACAACCATGATTAATTGCAAGAATTCACACGAGATCATCTGAATGCCACTGTGAAGGCTGTTTAATGTTTAAGCAAGCTGGCAAGACATTTTGTCAGCCAGGAGTCCATCAGCACCAATTTTTGTAACACAGAACGGCCATTTTTAATCCTAAAACCATTTACTCTCAGCAGGGAAGGGAATTCACTGTATACTAGCACTCAGCTGTTCACACACACTTCCCCACTTCTTTTAAAAAAAAACCCAACAAGTTGCACTAAGCAGGATTTCAGATGGAAGGCAAATGTAGGTAATCCTTCCAGAAATAGAGGCAGCTCAAAGCAATTGTCCTCCTGTCCCACAGGGAGCATCCCAAGAGAAGACTGAGCTCCCCAACAGGTCTTGCATGACTGCAATCCCTCCCCAGCAAGCCCAAAGAGAAATATGATGCTCTTGAAAAATCCCAGCCCTCAACACTTGAATGGTTTCCGAGCAAAAATCTGGACGAGAACAGGAGCCCCATTTGAGGCTCAGCAAAGCACAGCCTGGGAAAACCAAAGCCAGCAGATGAACTCGGAGCTTTTACAGAAGGCCTCTGCACAGCAGAAGCATCCTCACTTCCAACACCCTGGATTTTTCCCCTCCATCTACAGCACTGCTTCCCGTCTCCCCGTGCTCTCCTCTCGCCCAGGCACCTTTCCCACCCATTCCATGTCTTCCCAATGCCTCTGTCTTTCTCTGTGTTTGTGGGGCACATGTTACCTCGGAAACATCGTCCCAGATGAGTCACCTGCATCTCCTTCTCTTCTTCCTCTGCTGTCACGTGACTGCTCCAGCTGCCTGAGGCACTTTTGGACCTCCAAAGCCCTTTCAGCCTGCCTCCCTTCTGCTGTTAAATCCTGTTCCTGCAAGAGAAGGGACAACCACTTGCTCTCCCCTCTGTGGCATCTTACCTGCATCTTCCTGAGCTGGTGGGACAGCTGGTGGCAACTGTCGCCATCAGCCCCGGCTGCACTGCAAGTCTTCTCCTGGCACAGGCGCAGCTCTGGGTGTGCTTGGTGCGTACGATGCTTCCTGAAGGAGAACAGCAACAATCAAAGTGACTCCTGGGCACTGTCCTGCTGGGAGAGACCATTTGAAGGCAAGTTTGCTGCAGGTCCTGAGGCCGGCTGGTCCAGGGCTGCTCCCTGTCCCCGGCCACAGGTCCCACGTCTGGCTCCTTCCAACAGGATTTTGGAAAGCCCGTTCCCAGCTGTGAGCTGCCCAAGGGCAAGGGGCACAAACAGCCCCCTCCCCCGAGGGCCCCAGCCCCCAACTGGCCCCTGTCCCCAAACTACTAAAACTCCCAAACAGGCTCTCCCTGCAACTACCTGCCCTTTTAAGAAAACAAACTGTATGCTCCCAGAGTCAGTAGCCTGACTAAGACTCTCAGAGGGTGATTTGGGATTCAATTCCAGAACAAAACAATATCCATTACAGAATCTCAGCCACCACCTCCAGCATCATCACCACTGACCCACAAAAGCTGCCTTGTAAAAAATCTCACAGCTGATTAAAATTACCCTCTCCTCCCCAAATCTTTGTCCCTCTCATACCCTCAGACTACTGCAGTAATAATCACATCATGATTCTGTAATTACCACCAATCTAAAACCCCTCCAACACATTATCCCCTGATGTGACTGACAGTACTGTTCAAAAGGGAGAACCATCACTAACCACGCACCCACCTGTTAGTCCTTCTGCCTCTGTGACTGAGCACATCTACATGGCTATCTCTGCCTGACAGGAGATGACCGGCCTGAAAAAAAGAAAAAAAAAAAAACCTTACATTTTCTTGGCTCTAGAGTAAGCAAGGAATTTATGATAGTGATACAAACAAGTTTAAGAGAAAGCAGGATAGCGGAAGAAGCAGAAAATATGATATGTCTCACCCACCTCTAATTTCAGAGGAAGTTCCAGGGGTGGGTTTTTGTCTTTGTCTGTGGGGTTTTCTCACCACTGCACAGCCCAAGTGAAAAAACACACACCCGTGTTTTATGTAGAACTGTAAACTACAAGAGTAACACTAGCCAGTCTATGTAATTGCACTTCTTTCCAGGACACATCGGTCACTCTTTTTACATTTCAGTGGAGAGCTTTGCATTAAAAGTCCCTAAATTCTCATACGAAAATAGCAAAACATCACCTGTAAATCTTTGAAAGGAACAATACATTGAAGGAAAACTGTTCATATAAACTGTAAATGACACTTTTTTTCCCTAGCTGA